>NC_091821.1:33877272-34477272 GCF_038994185.2 Dermacentor albipictus
ATCCAACGCAAGTTAGATGTTCACTATACCGAGAACACAAGGAAAAAAAATATATTCGGTTTCCAAGCGCGGCGGCGACCTTCCTTTTTGGTATTAATACCTTTAGTAAATTTCAATTTAGGTTGCGTTCACAATTTCCTGGCATTCGTCACATGCAGTTTATCTTTTTTTCTGATATTTGCTAGTAGAATTTAATTTCTCCGATCATTGGCTTTATCCACCCGAGCCTTAGTCAATCTCCCATAGTGGGTATGAACCCTGATTCAAGAGAAAAACAAACCACAACTAAGCCGAGGATCGAGGTTTGGTTGCGCTGCGTTTATAGTGGTTAATGCGTACGTCCCGAACAGAGTGATTACCTGGACTCGCTGTGCCAAAATTTTTCAAATGCGATGTTCCTAGCAGGAGATTTTAATTCTAATCAAACTTCTTGGGAAGTGAAAACGGAAGTTTGTGAAAAGAGGTTGTGGAATTAGGTGCATGATAACAATTTTCAGTGTCACAATTCATGTCGAATTACTTTTCTACGTGGGCGGTTCTCATCTGCAATAGACCTGACTTTCTCTTCGGTTCAGATGTCTATTGCATCTTGGGGCACCTTTGACAACGAAACAAGTAGCGATCACTTACCCATTACATTTGAAATTTTGCTTTCAAGTCAGGCTCCTTTGGTACAGCAAAGGCGGCTCATTAGTTATAATACTTATCAATCAGCTATAAATTCAAAGTTATTAGCGTTGACCACTTGTGATGAACAACGGAGGGTTGACTCGGTGGTATCGCTTTTACATTCTGTTATTGCGCCCGCTGAGTTTGGGGTCATGTCTGGCAGCTTGCCGTCAAACTCATCTTGGTGGAATGAAGCATGTACACGGGATTATAGGTGAAGAAAAGTAGCGTGGAAAATTCTCCAACATAATCATTCACCGAAAATTTGGATGGATTCGATGCAGCTGTGTTTAAAAGAACTGTTGCAACAGCTATAGACGGACAACCGAAAAAAAAAAGTGGACTGCATTAATTTTTATCTAAATTAGAAAGAAGATTAGCACTTTATGGGTTTTTACGGAGCAAAAATTCTCTTCAAGAGTCCGGACGGTCACATTCTATTGTTCTAACCCCCAAAGAAGCGGCGCATTCACTAGGTGATATCGCGAAAAGCCTTCAAGCACGCTTTTCTTCGCAGTGTCCTAGACCTAAGAGGTTTTAACGTTCAACATCAGAGTTTGCAAAAGTTACCATGTCAGAATTATCCAATGTCCCCTTAACTACTCATAAATTGGCCCCTGGACTGGACTGTATTACCAAAAGCCATAGTTGATCAGATCGACTCATCGTCATTCAGATCATCCATAGAAAAAATGTACTGCTGAAATTCCACCCCCTCATGTAATACCCCTTCAATGGGGCCTTTGAGGTACTAATAAATAAAATAAAATAAATTGCCATGATTAAACTATTGTTTTACTCTGTCCCTAATGAACGTTTCAATATAATTAACCGTTTACAACAATATACATGGATTCCGACCTCTTGGAAAATTACAAATATTGTGCTTTTACGTAAAAATCAGAACCTCGGATATTCCTTTGACAATATTCGGCCGATTGCTCTCCCATCAAATCTAGTCAAAATAACAGAAAAAGTAATCCATGCCCGGTTCAATGATTTTACTTCTTGTCAGGGCATTAGGTGCTCTAGACAAATAGGATTTAAGCCTCAATGTATCCATATAGTCAGCTCACGTTGATTTAGAAAGCTGAATTCGACTCGCAGTACTATCAGGAGAGGTATCAGCATTGGTACCTTGAGATATTGCAAAAACATATGACAGTGACGAACATGGAATTTTAATTTCTAGATTAGCAAACTGTGCCATCCGAGATCATTTAGTGGTCTGGATACAAGAGTTCTTTACTGGTAGACAATTATTTTGTTTCAAGGCTGGGATGACATCAGGTACATATAAGCCGACGTGAAGCGTACCACAGGGATCAGTTCTTTCACTTTTTTTTTATATCTTGTTATCTTCTGTCTCCGTTCATCAGGATGTGGAACTCTATCTCTATGCTGATGGTATTGCATTCTTCTCCTCATCACGGGATATCAATACGTTATAAGAAATTTTATAATCATATTTGTCTGAACTCTAGCTTTGGCTGGATGGACTGTCTTTTTCTCTTCACGTCAAGAAATGTTCGTTACGTGTGTTTTCATTGTCAACTCCCGTTTTTATTTCTCTTCATTACCGAGCACGTGTTGCTGGGCTTGTTGGTTATGCATGAATACAACGAAGGCGCCAAATAAAACCACAGACGAAGGATGGAGACACGAGACAACCACGTAGGCGCACTAACTACTGAGTGTTTTATTTCTTGACATAGGAATATATAGCTGCTGTCAAGGATCAAAACAACAAGAAACAGGGCGTCATCTGCATCGCACAAGGAAACCACGATACAGAATAACTTCCAAGTGTCGCTCCCAAGATACGCCAGTTCCTTTGTCGAAAGAGAAACTGAGGCTTCACTGATACAATCATCACCACGCTTCTTGATCTCAAGCGCTTCCAATATCTCCCTTGTCAGTTGATCATCAGCTCTGTTCAAAACACAGGTTCTATCAAAATCTAGAATGCACTTGTGAGCCTTACAATGCGCACTTATATGACCGGAGAGCTGGTTTTCCATCTTATATCGATGCTCATGCAATATGCCACTCAGACATCTGCCCGTTTGGCCTACATATGATGAATCACACGACAAGGAACCGAATAAACTACTTTCTTTACAGATCCGACATGTTTCTGCCCATGTTTTTTTGCGCACACCTGTTTATTTTCCCGATGTCCTGCGTTCACCTTGGCACACATCAAACCAAGACGTTTCGGAGCGGAAAATAAAACCCGAACACCAGCTCGTTTACCTATTTTTCGATCCTTGACAGCAGCTATATATTCCTATGTCAAGAAATAAAACACTCAGTTGTTAGTGCGCCTACGTGGTTGTCTCGTGTCTCCATCCTTCGTCTATTGTTTTATTTGGCGCCTTCGTTGTAATCATTACCGAAACCAGCCGATACCGCAAGTTGGCGCTTTGAAGTACTTAGGGATAACATATGACGGTAAGCTAAACTGGCAGCCCTCAATCGAAGCAAATGCTAGTAAAGGAGAACGTGCAGTGGGATTGTTGCACTGATTCAGTAATAAAAACACGGGTATGCGTAGGGCTAAGTTACTGATGATCTCTAAACGTCAGCCACATTCTTGAATTCAACTGAGCTCTTTTTTTTTCAGGAGTTGCAACATACAAGCTAAGATCTTTAATACTACTGGAAAGGCAAGTACTGCGTCTTTTTCATGGGCTGCCAAGTTTTGTGGCGAACGATTTGCTTTATCTGGTGGATGGAATTATTCCGCTTGAGCCTCACCCCCAAACACACACGTTTTCATCACTTCTACTGTTTCATTTTTCCGAACATGCTGGTGGCATTATTTTCGCTTGGTTGTTTTTGTTCAGGCGCTATCACCAAACCTTCAAGTCAGTCGACTTCATCTAATTTCCCCCAAAACAAATTCGTTGAAGGTTAAGTTGACGTCTGATGATATTTTTTTCAAAACACGCATAACTTCTTCGAGCGCATACTTAAAGGCTCCTTCAAGGTCATCTTAGTCAATTTCCATTTCACTTTGTTTTTTATACGGACGCAATACAATTTTCGAGGACACCCGAGTTGGCATATTTTCCAATCAGCTTAACTGGTCTTTTGCGCTCCCTCTCACTGATTACACCAAAATTTTTCCTGCAAAATTTCTGGCAATTATTCTAGCCTTCAGAAAACTGTCTATACAAAAATCTAAAGTAATAATTGTTACAGATGTGCTTTAGGTCTGTACCCATTTAACTTACAATAATTGGTCACATCTGCTGAGTATATTTTCGGCACTTCTTCCGGACTGCTTGACTGAATCCCCGGACATAGTGGAACCTTTTTAAATGAATCAGCTGGCTCACTCGCATCGTCGCCGCTAAATGGTTCAGTCCTAAATGTTCTTAATAGTTTCTCTTTTATAAAAGGAGCTAGATTTAAATTTCTTACTAAACTGTAATGAATCATCCCTACTTTTCGCAGATGATTTTTGAGATCTAAAATTTCGGTGGAACACGTGCAAATGCCTTTCACGCCAATGTGAGGTGACGTTATCAAGCTTCCGCTGTAGAGTTCCCCGGCTAAATTTTTACCTTCATAGATCTGGCTTATCTATACCTAACCTCTGCTTTTTTTTAATGAACCAGAAATTATTGATAATTTCTTTCTTTCTTGCCGCCGCTTCTCCCCTCTCCGCCGAATGTTCCTCATATTTACAACAGGCAATCTGGGTTGAGCACTTGCAACACCAAACACTTTGTCCTTTGGTGCTTGTCAATTAGGCACAAGCCATTCGTCGATGATTACTGCTCTACACAAGCTCTTTGAAGCGTCCGGAAGGCTACGCTGCTGGGGTACCGACCATGGGACACTTTATTTAATTTTTTTTCCTAACTTTATGTATAGGTCCTCTCAAAATTTGTGTTATCATTGAGTTGCTCAATGCGTGATTTTGATTGTTTGCTTTTACCCCTTTTGATACGTTGTTGGGTGTACTTTGCAATCAATCCAATGTGGCCGATTCCCCTCGTTGGTAAGCACCGTGTTTTGAGACGACGACGACGACGACGACAAGAACAACAACAACAACAACAACAACAACAACAACAACAACAACAACAATAACAACAACAACAACAACAAAAAAGCCAGCCTTCTGCACCCAGGCGTATGGCTGAGAGAGGGATGCATGAGCTATCGCCAAAGCTGTAGATAGACGTGCTTGGAAAATATATGTGTGGTGCGGGGAGTGTTCATGACACAGCTTCCGAGTGCGGCGTCATGCAAGTACATACTTAGGAGGCAATGGGCGACTGACATACGCTCTCACATACATGGCTGATGCTATCCGAAGGTAGTGAAATCACAGCGACCTCCAATAATTACCAATGAGGAAGACGAAGTGATTACTACATTTCGAAACAAGACGAAAACAGCGGCAGCTACCTGCTGCAGTGCCCATTGACTGACCGACACGAATAAGCCGGCGCTTCCGCGAAGTGAACAGCCATCGCCGGGGGATACGCGACTCTCAGCGGCTGGGCGGTCCTCCTCGTAACGGCAACGCCGTAACAACTGGTAGTGGGAGGCAGCGGAGCCTGTCGCGTGCCATGCTACACAGGAAGCGGACGGTTACAGCATCGCCTGTTTCCTACGCAGCCACAATTTCGCACAGACACTTGATGTACGTATATACATATACATCATAGCCGTGATGTAGCACGAGAGGTATAGTAAAGCGTGTCCGTGGTTGCTCAGTGGCAATGGTGTTGGGCCGCTGAGCACGAGGCCGCGGTATCGAATCCCGGCCACGGCGGCCGCATTTAGATGGGGGCGAAATGCGAAAACACCCGTGCACTTAGATTTAGGTGCACGTTAAAGAACCCCAGGTGGTCGAAATTTCCGGAGTCCTCCACTACGGCGTGCCTCATACTCAGAAAGTGGTTTTGGCACGTAAAACCCCATAATTTTAGTAAAACGTGTACGTTGATGACGTCATTTAACTCAGCCTTTTATTCTTACGCCGGCTTCCGTATACGGAATAGACCATTCTTTCTCGAAGAGTGTGTTGAAGTAAGAAACAATGCATATTATCAATGATGATGAAAGCGTTCTTCGATTACTCATGGAGTGATTTGTAGAAATTGCCAAAAGGAAATGTTACCTGCAGTGTAAGATTTCTTTTTTTTTAATATAGAAAGTGAAAAAAAGTGATCTTCTTTCATTCCGCCAGTGCATCGTAGAGGTTTCCTGCCGACCAAGTACACAACGCATATGCTACTACAGAAGCCGTTTTCTAAACGCGAAGATGCGGGATCAAATCCCGCCCGTGGTGGCCGCATTTCTATGGGGGCGAAATGGAAAAACATCCATGTACCGTGCATTGGATGCATGTTAAAAAACCCCATGGGGGTCAAAATGAATCCGGAGACCCCCACAATACGGCATGCGTCATAATTATATCGTGGTTTCGGCACGTAAAACTAGGGAATTTAATTTTTCATACGAGCTCTTGCACGTATACGTGTGCAATGCGCATATTCTCAGACAAGTAATGGGAGCCAATGATGGAATTACATATAGCACTCATGAAACGATAAGCGTTGTGCGTATAGTGCAGCATGTAATATCTCGTTGACTCGTTATTTCACTCAAAGGTAAATATGAACGCCCGACCACACAACAAAAATACAAGGCGTTCCAGTTCCCATGTCTGCAGCGGATCCGTCTTGTATTTTCGCTTTCTTTTTGTGGTACAAGTTCGTTTTAAACTTTGAATAATGATTACTCCCGACAGAACGAGCTTTCGTCAAACCCTTCACTACCCCAATTTCAGGCTTCATCAGTCGCATTTGCATTACAAAATGCATGCAGCATCAATTCGCGCCTGCTGCCTCCGGTTCGTTCATCACCAATCTTTACATATTGAGACACCTGTATAATTTTCCTGCTTTATGACATCGCTGTTTTGCTTCTGATTCTTCTTCGTAATATTACTTACTGTTAGTGCAAAATCTTAAGTTGACCAGAGTAGCGATCGACGCTTCTTACGGCGACAAATACGCTTCGATTATAATTTCAGTGAAAGCTGGACATCTGTCGGCTTCGGCTCGCATATAGTGGGCGAGATAATCAGGGCCAATCTTTTCGGTGGCTTTGGTTTTCTGTCTACCGAGAGTCGAATTGAATTGACCGGACCACCGGCACGTGCCCGCATGCAGCTTTTCGTCAAATGCTCCACATTAGGTCAGCGAACGTTCTACAGGAAATCACGTAACTAGGACAAATCATTGACGTAAATAAAAGGAGGATGCAAAGCGCGTTTCCTCAGTTGCCGTTGCTGAAATCAGTTGCTACGACAAGGAGTTGTCCCACTGGAAGCAGAGGCAGCTCTTACGCGGAAAAAGAAAAAAAATACAAGGAGGAAGAGGCGTCTGCAGTGAAATATTAAAAGAAAAGACATGGCTTGTATGTTTCTTTTACTTGTCTGGAGCTCTGAAGCCGGTCAACCAAGCATTTTCGTTCCCGCCGGCCCGGTTTGACTCGATAAAAAAGATAATAAAGAAAAAGAGGGCTTGTTCACTTAGGTAATGTTGTCCTGCTCGGCGATGATGCGTAGACTTGTTTCGGCGGTTCGAAGAAATATATATATAAATACATAACTTCGGGAAATAATGAGGTCTTGTACGCAATGATATGTTATTTTGCCATAAATCAGGCCGAATAGCATTATGTCCATAAACGAAAAGAGCCAACCTACGAACAACTAACCCACCAAACAAACAAGCGAGGAAACAAAACAGACATTGTGTATATACGTAATCTACGCTCGCGGGTGCTAAAGGGAAGGAAGAAGTTTTTATGACGTGTCAGAGCTGGTACGAAGACAACGAAGATTGAGAACGTGCGTGCTTGGCGCAGTCAAGGTGAGCGTGTTATGGTTTATCGTTTTGGAAGAAGCTGAAAACGTAGCGGATATAGGGAAGTATGCAGCAATAACACCTGAATTAAATTACTGTGGTGAAAGTGATTAGAGGATCTCTTTCTTATCCATTACGTTTTCTTTTTCGCTCGCATGTTTCTCTTCAGAGGACACTAACAGAAAACTGTTATGAATTTTTTCATTTAGCTAGTATACAAGCATAAAAATGAAAGGAGTACCGCTAGCCTGGTGGACAGCAGCTCGTTGCAAAATAAATATCGAAAAGCCTTCCATTGGTATAACGAATGAACTTACGCCTCCATGCAGGCAGATAATATAACGAGGAGCTATAAGTGCAAAGTATTACAAAATGCGGCTTCCATACGTATTATCATAGTGAAAACTACTAATGGAGCGTCGTGCGAGGGTACCGCTCGGGAATGCGCTTCTTTTTAAGATTTCTAAAGAATGATTGTTCAAATGGCATAATAACAAGCGCAATATTTAACTTTTCGATCGGAGGAAAAGGTCGGGGGTTCAATTAGCGATAACTGCTCTTTGGTTTTGAACTGCCGCCTTCGTTCATCATATATCCAGCATCAGAATTGGCTCAGGTTTTCTCTTACGAGCAATTCTAATAATACGTTCAATTCTAATTTAATACGTGCCCTGGTCCTTTCTTTTTCATTCGTGAAGTTGCATTGCTGATGTATGTAGAGCTTATTTTTCAGCTATTTCCAACGTCTTTTTTGTTGCATTTGCACAACAGATTCACATCGCTCATTGAATATAACTTTATTCGAATTGCTGTAGCGTCTGTGGATTTCATAAACGCCGCACACGGAATAGCGTCAAATGCATATGCGTGATATTACAGCTGAATTTTTTTCTAGCCTTGATAAGGGCGGCATGGGGCAGCTTAGCGTCGCTCACAACCAGCCTTCTGCGCACTCCTGGTATAAAGGTTGATGCGACACTGGAGGAGCGCTTGCCACGGCCATGCGCCCTAGTCGGCGTGATTTGTGTATATAACCACGAAACAGCGCGTTCCTAGCACTGCGTCGTCTTCCAAAGCGAAAGGTCCCACACATTTGCACGAAGGAAAGTGAATGTGAAACGCGCGAGGGGGGCGGTTACCGCCTGGCAAGCGAAGAACCCAGCGTATAACTATAAGTGGTGAAGTGAGGCCACTCGTCGCATGTAAGTACTCGAGCGGGCATCGCGTGTTCTTCGGAGCAACGACATCAGACGTCGACGCGCTATCGTACACACTCCCTTCTTGTTCACGAACGATTCGCGGCATTTTTGTCTTTCCTTTCCCTTCCTTATTTCAGTTTTTTTTTTTTTTGTCGTGTCGTGCAAGCTCGAGTCGCCTCGCCTGCGCGGAGAACCAAGCGCGGAGAGGGCGGCGCGTGAACGCCTGGGCGTTCTTCATAAAGCAGCGCCCTGCGTGTCGGCAAGGTCACGGTCTCGGCCTTTTCCATGCAAATATTGGATAACCTTTCTTCGCCTGGGAGACGTGACACTTCGACACACGCGCAAGTCTCCCTGTCTCGTTTCCTCCTCTGTCTTTATGCCCTTTCTTTTTTATGCGTCTCTTCTCTCGCTCGCGACACGCGGCATTCACGCGAGGCACGCCGACACGAGGCGAACGCGACAGAACAGGAAAGGCTTCTCTGCCCTCCGCCCCCCCCCCCCTCCTCCCGAGGATGGGGGCAGGCCAGCTGCAACCCGGCCGACCTACATCTCTGCGCCGGCGGCGACTGGCAGGGCGTGCGCCGGCCCGCGAGCGCGTCTTGGTGTGAACGAACCGGCAGCCGCCACTGCGGTGAAGCCAGCCACCGCCAGCGCACGGGCGAAACCGAAACCAACGCGCGCTTTTTTCTCTCTGCTACGAACTGGGCGCTGCGCACGTGCACCTACGCATGCGCCCTCAACTCACGAACGCCGGCGCACACAAACATGTGCCTCACGCTCACACCACGCACAGGCTTGCCGCTCCGGTTGCTCTCGCCTGTTGCTGCTTTTTCTCGCTGTGTGTGTGTGTGTGTGTGTACGTGCAGGGGGAGGGGGGGATGCCTTTTGGTGTTCCAACGAGTCAGGAGATGCCGGCCATTTGTCGCGGTGAAACCATTAGATACTTATTCTGTGCCGTCTTGCTAAGAACTTTGTTTTTATTTCTTCTTTCCTTCCAACGGCGTCTGATTCTACGTGATATTCTGTTTTATTGATTGTTCTTTTTCTCTCGTTCCTTTTGGGGTCTCGCTCCGCTTTCTCGCTCAGGACTTCTTGTCGTTTGTTTTTCTCGCTCTTGAGGCGCAGCTTTGTTGACAACCTCGAGGGTGTAAACCAGCGACGGAGCGCCTTGTGGACGCGCGCGCAAAAGCACGCCACGTACCACCGCCATGACCCCCCTCCCAGGGTTCACGTGGCTCGAGGAGTGCGAGTGTAGCATGTGACACACGGCGACAACCGTGCCTACCGTGTCGAGTTCACGACGCTTCTCTGGATGGCGCGAAGCGAGAAAGTTAATATTAGAGAGGAAACTAAGTGTGAAAACCGTCCCACCACCTAAATAATAATATTAAACTAATAGTAATAACAACAAAATAATTCGAAGCCACCTAAGCACTTCTTATGAGGTGTCAGTGCGAAAGCATTAATGCCCAATTAAATGGCGCTGAGCGGTCGTTCGAGTTTTGCGCTGCAAGTAGTGTGCCATAGCGGTACATGCTGCCCGAGCCAGCAAGCAGCAGCAGCATGCGAAAGCATTAATGTATAAACGCCGCCGCTGAGTGGCCTTTCTAGTTATGAACTCGCGGGCAAGCGAGCGCGTTGAGGCGATTGGCGCGTTTCGATTTGGCCTTATCGAGCCGCAGTTAGAACGCAAGCGAGAGCTTGCGCAGACAAGGAACGCGCGCATAACGCAGCCTTCTAAGAGCGAGGGTGACGTGGCGTCGTGGCGATGTCCTCTCCCCTAACGCAACACCTGGCACGCTATTGCGGCAGCAGGTGTTCCCATTCGTCCACTCTGCTCCATCCAGGCGATCTCTTACCATGGCGTCACAGCCAATCGGAACTCCGTAAAGGCGCGCTCGTGACGTCACGTCGAGGCCAAGGGTAATAGGAGCTTAGGTGCCGTTTTGCTGCTATAGAGGACAGACGCGAGGCTTTTTCGCTCAATGGGTCATTTGACGCTTTCGCATCAAAATTGTTTTATCAAGTTTTCTGGAACTATTCGACTTTGAATGAATAAATGAATGAATGAATTCTGCGATACTACGTGACAAAACAACGATTTGGTAATGAGGCACGCCGGAGTGGGGGACCCCGGATTAATTTTGGCCATCAGGCGATCTTCAACGTGCCCCCAATACGCGGGACACGGGCGTTTTACATTTCGCTTCCACCGAAATGGGCCGCCGCGACCGGAATTTGATTCCGCGATCTCGTGCTTAGCAGCGCAACACCATAGCCTCTAAGCCACCGCGGCGGGTCTTTGACTTTGTTTGCTTCCTGAAGTAGACTGACCCAATTTTCTATGTGGTAATTCAGGCATCTTCACAGGAAATATTCGTTTTTTGTGTCGGAAATGAAAAAAAAAAACAGAACAAATAACTCGTTTGCTATGTTTTGTGTTGCTAAGTGAAAAGGCGTAGCCGGCATCACCTGTGATTTCAACGTCTCGTAAACCGAGGTTACTACAAAAAATAAAAAAAATAAAAATAACGACAGCAAAATAGAAACATTGGCGTGTTCTTTTCAAGAGCACGTTCGACGACTTGTCCTTTAATTACAAGATGGCCGCTGTCGTCAAGTGGTGTCTGCAAGTAGAAAAATTAAGACAGTAATAGGTAGTCGGTATCTCCAATAATGCATCCACATGCATTGACACCTGTCGCCGAGGAGTAAACCAAAAATAAGTAAGAAAGAAACACTTGGAATGTGACAGCAATGCATTTCTCTACAGGTCGTCGTGAATTGGTGTTGTAATTTGTGCTCTCGTTTAAACATAAAAAAAGAAACAAAGAAAGAAATAAACGTTTGCCGTGAGAAGCGCGGCGATGTCTCCCTGTACGTTGGGCTCGTCCGTTGCGTCGCTCACAACGGGCTCGGGGCCGTGCAGGAAGGCCGACGCTACGCACGCGCGCGCGTTCTCTTTCTCTCTCTCGTTCCAGCGCTGGCCGACGGCCACAGCGAAGCACCTGCCCGTGGCTTGGCGTGCACGGCCGCCCGCTCCAAGCGAAGTAGTAGTAGTAGTAGTAGTAGTAGCAGCAGCAGCGAGTGGCGGCGTCGGGAACGAGAGAGTTTTCGATAAACGAGCTTGCCCTAAATCTGAACCGCCGCAGCGGCCGCCTCTCCGCCGTGAAGCATGCATGCAGCATCCCCTTCCACCAGAGCGGAGTCGGAGGAGGGGGAGGCAAGTTTTCTTTTTTTAGCCGCCCAGCATCTTTCTTTGACGAGTTTTATTTTCTTGGCTTCTCTCACACTTTGTAATTTGTTTCACCGCCCCCCCCCCCGCTTCTCCTCCCCCCTCCTGCCTCAGGGTGCCGTAGCTGCGCCGCAGCAGAGAAATTCGCCTTCCCTGGCGTTCTCGCCCGGTATGAAACGGGCGCGTATCGTCCTATTTCGCAGCAGAACAAGAGAGCTTGCAACCACCGCTCATCGCTCCTCCGTGCTCAGCGCTCTTCGTTGTCGTGTGCTCCTCGACTCACCCCGGTGCGGCGAAGTCCGAAACCACGCGCACCGCTGCGCCATCGCTGTACGGCTCTCCCATCCCACCGGCATCCCCGCTTGCCTGCACAGCCGTAGTCGCGACACGACAGCCGAGCAACGTGTGCCTGCTTACACTGCGAGCCGCCTTTCCTATCCAGCTTTGGAAAAAAGGACGCTTACTTCTGCTTCAGCAGCGTGAGTTGGAGCAGCTATAACTACCGGGACTTGTACGGACTCCGCAATAGACAGACTAGATCGCCTTCTGTTTTCACCGTGACTGTGCTTCCCTTGGCTGGTACCGTTTCTACGAATACTGCTCCCTGTTCCACCTTATCAAGCACACGGGCAACGTTGGACTTCGAAACAACATGAAGGTGAGCGATCTCTTTCTGTGGTTCGAGTGTGTGTCGAAGTCACCATGATTTTTGCCTAAGTTTGATATACATGTAGATTGAGAAAAGAGGCGTCAAAATACGGTTGAAGCCCAAGAGCGCGCGGACAATCACGTAAGATGCTCTACTGCTGTTTCGAGCCACTGAAAAATGTTTCTACCGCGTCTGAACCTCCTGGTAATGTTTAAGAAACAAAGAAACATTTTCCACTGGCGTTATTTACGAGGAATCTCTCGTACTTTCTCTAGCGACGAGGAATTGTGTGGCATGACCGCCGCTGTATTTGTCTGTGGCGTTCCTAGCGCACACGCATTCAAATTGGTGTAATAAAGAGTCGGTCCTTAAACTGTCGAACTAAGCAGGTCGTCTAGCTCAGCAAACGGTGTCTGCAAGCGCCTATGTACGCCAGAACGACTGCTCACACGCTAACGAGGATCTAAACAGAAATCAAGGCATTAAGTTATACGCATCATGTTGCTGCCAATTAACTGACGGCATGTCATTTCAATAGAGACGTCTATTTATGATTTTTTTTTTTGTGGAACGACATAATCCATGTCAACCTCTGTGTGTGGGTCTCATACACTGCTGTGTTAGGCTGACGAGAGATGATGCACCTTCCACCGAACTTGTTTCTCACGGAAAAGGTAAAAGAAAAAGAACACACACACAGATAAAGCATCAAAATTAACAAGTAGCTTACGTTGATGAGTCGCGAATTATATTCTATGAAGTGAGGTTACTGTTTCATGTTCTTCTAAAGTAGTCCTAAAGTGCGTGTATTTGCAAACAGCATTGAAAACTGAAACTTTGCTGTACGTGTACAATCAGCCATCGGCTTTGCACTTGGTAATGTACTACGGGCACACTTTTCTTAAGTAAGGTTGTTTTTTGTGTTAGTATCATGAGTGTGAAGAGTGAAGAAAAAGTACGAAAGATGCAAAAACCGTAGTACCGGCTGTTGCATTGTTTCTGAGCAAGCGCATACGAAAGCGAACGCACTTGCACAGGCAGGTGCGTCTTGCGTGTAGGTGCGCCGCTGTCGTTCACTTGTCAAGAATTGCATTGCTGTTCTTTCGCTAGAAACTCACACTAACAACCCCTGCAGATACGTAATTCACGAGTTACTCTTTGAAATATAGAGTCCTTTATGTCGCGAATTCATAAAGGTGGTCTGCTCTGTCGTACCAGGAACCAATGCAGAAAACATGAACGCATGTGTGAAGCACCATCCCTTCGAGACGCCGTTGTAACCCCAGAGCTGCTGGAGCATTACCCCTGAAGGAATTTACCGTTGATGTCCTTGTCGTCGTTCGCTACCGGTCAGACTTCCCAGAGAAATCTTTCCTATGATGTGAATGCTGCCCTTCAATTTTTGTATCGCGTCGTGTCTATGTAAAGGTTAGCTTTATAAGCTACTGCAAACACTCACTATAAGATGACGCTAAGGTATTCTTAAGCAAAAGAAATTCCTGCAGCTAGTATGTTCTGCAGCACAAGTTTTTCGTCATAAATAAAGAGCGAGAGTTCAGCTCAATTCAGCACAGCTGAAAGCATTGAGTGGCATTTCAAGTGGCTCTTAAGTTGAACGTCTTGATAGCGAACAATAGTTTCACTGCAAGTCAGCGTTTTGTATAGGGCTTTCGTGTAGACAGGCTTCGCGTGTACACACCCCACTTAAGGTACCTATCTAAAGGGTGCCTCAGCTAACGTTAGCCAAGTTGTTCACCGAAAAAAAAAAGAGATTTAAGATACACGGTGCAAGATACAGTCATAAGACCTACGAGGTTCACTCGTCAGTGGACTGACAAACGAACACCGTAGGTCTTAAAAATCCATGTTGCACCATCTTATTTTTATAGTTTTTTATAAACAGCATTGATGACGTTGACTGGGATACATGGTATAATCTTTGACGTTCGCAATAATGGTCAGGAGAAGCTGATAAGCAATCACGCTTGACATATTGACGGTCACCTGTATGCCGACTGGGGGTGGCTCTAAGAAAACCTGAAACAAAAAGAAAGAAAAAAGAAAAAGAACCCCTTACATTCGCAAGAATAGTTGTCATTGACCGGTAGTTTTCACTAACATTTCATTGTTACCCTTGGTCGTCACCTGTTTTACAAAAAGCTCTAGCGAAAGAACTGCTTTTGAATACGAGCCAAGGGTCTGTATTCGCGGCACTTGCATAACGCTAGTTGAGTTTACTCAATGGCCGGTGGGTGATGAAATGCCCGTCACTGATGCTAGCGACTGGCGCAATAACGAGACGATCGCCACAGCGATGACCACACGCAAACAAGACTCACGCGAGAAAAAAAAGTTTGCAAATACGGGCCATTGTCATTCAGAATTCTTATAAGAACGCCGCCTAAAAGTGGAGCTGCAAGGCGCGGGGAGAAGGACCTTCTTCTTGCCTCTTCATTATTCTTTTGTCTGTCAGTCGGGACATCTACCAATATTTTAGCACATACTTCACAAACGGCTGAAAATATAAATGCATATAATCGCATTTGAGCTCATCTATGGCAGTCAAAGGATGCAAGCGATATCCTTCGTAATACGGTTTTTAGCTTTCAGCATTTAGTTACTGTTGCGTCTCTTACCGAAGCGTTAACGGCAACAGAGTGCCACAGGGCGAGTGAACGCTTCAAAGAGGGAATACACGTCCCATCGCCGGTGCAAAGGAAACACGAGGTGTGCGTGATCGAGCACGAGCCTATGCTGAGGCGAGCGAGATAACATGTCAAAGAGCCTAATAGGCCACTCAGCCAACGGTAAAAGAGGGAGTCAGGGGGATGTGCAAAATATTTCAACAAACACCTTTCAACGACAAACAACAAACGCACAAATGATCTCAGCTAGGAAAAGAAAGGGCGAGGGCCGGGTGAGGCGTTAATCGGGGCCGGGAATCCTGAGCGCGCGCGTAGGTGCACGTGCCGCGGCGCCAGGCGGTCTGCTCCGCGGGCGAGGCAGCATCGCAATCAGGAGCATCGGCACGCCGAGTGCCCCGAAGGTTAGTTGCGTCGGCAAGCTATGCGGGCCGCCCGAAAAAAAATCGCGCCTTCCCTCCGCCGGACCAACGACCTCAAAGGAGCTCAATGGCATTCGACGTCCCCCCCCCCCCCCCCTTTCCCGCCACCATGCACGTAGCCAGCTGTGGCGCGCTGCTCCCGTGTACGCTATAGAGAAAAGAGCTGGGTACCTCGGGGCACCCCTGGCTCCGTTATGCGAACGTCGCGTCTCGAGATGGCCGCGCAGGAGGAGGGCATCCTCCCACTTGCCTGGTGCGCGGGCGCCGAGCAACGAGGCGAGTGAAATGCCGGGCTGCCGGCGTACGACGCTACCTACGGCCGCGCGACCGGTGCTCGCGGCTCCAGCGTGCGTTTACGAGGAAGCAACAGAAGCAGCAGGCATCCCAAGTTCGCACTACGTTACCAACTAGTGACCCTAGTGCAAACCCTAGCGACCGATGTCGTGTATATAAGGCTATTGCCTCTGGCGTATAGTATAACACGTATTTCTGCCTAACTAGATAAGTTATACTTAGGACCAGGCAGGGGCAACTTTTGTTGAGGAGGCTCCCTGATAGCAATCACTTGCAAGCATCGCCTCTTCTAGCACTGGTGCTTAATGCAGCAAGAAAAAAATAAAAACGTCGAAGAAAAGGAAAGAAAGAAGCGTCCGCTATTCTCCTTTTCTTTTTTTCGAAGCTAGGTGAAGCGCGTGAACATGAAAACATTTCATAAGACTACTAATAGCTTCCGTTCAATTGCACGTAGTGTTCTGTCGGTGGCTTTGTACACACTGCAAAATCAGATAGACGGCTTTTGTTCTAAAGCGTTCTCTTAAAGAAGAAGTGAACCGTGTCGGTATAATTTAACGAATAATTTCAGTCTATTATATTTCTCTTATAACTGAACCCTCTCGATGCCCTATCCTGGCAATAATGTAGGAAGGGTGCCACTCGGACCATTAACGAAGCGAGAAACAAATTTTTCACAGAATTCTTAGATTATCGCGGCACAGAAGTCCAATTCTATTTCTAGCGTGTTTAGGGGTAACGTAAGTTAATTACACCCCTGAGGTTGTTGCATTGTGTTACGACTTGAATGCCTTTACGCAGTTTGAATTCCACAGCTATATTTACAGTTATGGCTAAAATTTATCCTCCTTTTTTTTCTCCGAAGGCGAAAGCGCAACAGCACGAGCCAGATTTATATGTTCTCCTATTCCATACAAATCGGGGGCGATGTGATAGTGGTAAAATTAAGCATAATTAAGGATATTTTCTTCAGCATAAGTCGTATAACAAGGAGGGGCGATGAGATGGGGCGGTGAGGGGGAGCGGTAGGCGAGGTAAGTCAAGGTTCAACCGGGCTCTTGTAACACGTCATGTTGCAGCACCTGCTTCCTTTTTGCTCTGTCAGACCGGCGTGTTTTTATGCTACGATGTGCACCCTCATAAACAGGGTTTCTGAGCTCAAGACGAAACTTTGACGACCTCATGGAACGTCGAAATTTCGCTTCTGTCTTACGCGTAACAAAGGAGATTTTGACTTTCGCTAGTGACACCGTTTTCAACTTTTAAAGGTTTACTTAGGCATAAGACTGCGTGTTCGTGGACGTTTCTCGCGCTTGTTCTGTGGTTCCGTCGCTTCGCCACTCATGTCGTCCCTATCACCCGCAGTACAGGGTGCCGAGACGTGCTGCTGGGTAATCCTCTTCAGCTTCCATTAACGAGCGTCTTTCTCTGTCTGTCATGAAACAACGCGGCGCTGTTTGTTTTGCTTCCTCTGATAATAGAGCTCAAAGCCTCGGAGCGCGTTGCGTGCATCGCCGACCGCAGTGGCTGCAGTTGTGCCTCGTCACCTATGCGAGAGATGCGTGGGGTGTCCGTACGTTCGTCGCTGAACGCAACACGTGCTCAGAACGGGAGGTGTCTGGAGAGGGGGGGGGGGGGGGGGGCTGAGATCGCGGGCGGCGGTCACTCCATGCTGCAAGACCCCTCGGGCGGAGGAATGCCCCGATTTCGCGGTCCGCCGCCGCCGCCTTTATTTATTTACTTACTTTTTCTGCCGCTTTTTGAGGGGTCCGAGAGACGCCCCGGGGCGGCCGCCAAACACGAAGAAGATGGAGACGGACCACGCTTGCCGGCGGTGAACGCGTGTTGCGGCGGCCGGGGAGAACTGAAGGTGGGCTGTTAGCAGGAGAAGCCACCTCAGCGCGCGCGTTCACTGCGCCGACACGCATCGGCGATCTCTCAAAAGAGTCGGCGCCCCACCGCGTGCTGCTTCGTATGTATTATACGGCGGCGCCCGCCCGTGCGACCGTATAGTATACGCACGACGGTGGGATACAACGGTCGTGGGAGTGCGAGCGCATGGCAGAACATAAGCTGCAGCCTCGTTTATATTATTGGGCGCACCCGAACCGCGTACTTCTAAAGCAGCGTGGCGGGTGCGATTTGAAATTGAGAACATGCGTTTTCTCGAAACCAAGGGGAAACAAGCCGACAGCGCGCTTCGAATAGAGAATCGCACGACGCACGGGCTTGCTCGACAACTATTCGCGCGCGAGTGTGCGCTTGTGTGCGGGCGGAGGGGTGAAGATGCTGTAACCATACGTCGGTCATTGCGCTTCACCACGATAACGCACTAAGTTATGCGCGATGGCGCACGCGCCCCGTATAATTAGGCTCCGGCACGTTAGGTGTGATAGTGGGGGCGGGGGGCGAGAACCGCGGGTGTGTAATGCGCATCTAATCAAATCTGCATGGAGACGGGTGCGCGCTGGAGCGAACATTACGGTGGTAATGATGACGCAGACCTCTTGACGCGTGTACAGGCTACAGTCGATGCAGCCCGGGTGGTCTCGGACGGGACCAGCAGCATCCACGTGCACGCAACACTGCGTCGGGTTGCTTCAAGTGCGTCTATTCCAAGACACATATCTCATGCGCGTAGTTTCTGTTGTCGCGGCGTTATAGAGAGATGCTGCGGGCGAAAATGCGGAGTCTTCTGCGCGTAGTTCTAAGCGTGAAGAAAGAGTGTCGTATAGGGCGTGTGGATTGTCCTCAACACAAGCCGTATCGCACTCATTCTCACGTGAACCGGCAGCTCGAAAAACGATTCCCAATCTTCCCGTCTTCAATGTCAACGAGCAGCAAGAGCAAAGAGGGGTAGTTATAGACGGGCAAAAAATGCGTCGTAAGGTTTTCGCAGAGACTGTGCAAATTGTTCGGATTTTACAATATTGTTCCGATTAGCACCACTAGATCACGAAAAGACAGTGGTATTGCAGCAGACTATTTACCGACAATCTAGAAAGCTGTCGTGCTGTTTCCTGCACCAGTTGCTTGTGAGACACTGTAATCGCGCATAAATAGCGGCTGTTTCTAACAGCGTGAGAAATGGCCCCCGGCCGATGATAAGTGCGTCTTTCTGTGTTGAATTCTAGTATTCGTGCAGGACCCCCATGCTGCCAGCTGTCTCATCTCCGTCGAGGACGATAAGGCAAAGCCTCGTCACTAGTCATGCGATAAACGTGCTGCCAAACGTACTTCGTGTATGCACATTAGCAGGGGTCATTGTCCGGCTAGGCGCGATTCGCACGACTTAGGGCGGTGGCAAAAGAAGACGCAGGGACCGCTTCCTATCATTTTGTTCCGACTTTTCAGGCGTCTGTCTCACCTCGAAAAGACACGAATGTATACCATAAAGCTTAATTCAAAATTCGGCAAGTATAATAGTGCCTACCGTACTTGTGGAGTTTTAGATTAGACCTGTTTGAAACTATGGCCAAACAAGAGAAGGCAACTTTGCTTCGAGGAGTCCCGTGCGCACAGCCACACGCGTCACCGGCCGACCGTGAACAGGTCTTCGGGATGCGCTCGTTCTCATCCGAGTTCTTCAGAGAACGCAGTTGGGCAGACACCCTTTCCAGGCCAATATTACGCATGGCTGCGGCGCAGTTCGCTCGCATGGAAGAGCAAACAATGGCTCCTCGAGAGGGGAAGCCCATTTATTGTGCGCACCACGCCTGCAAGAGAGCACGCATGAATTCATTAGCCGCTCGTTTGCCAATTATAGAACAAAAGTCGGCTTCTGTGATCTACAAAGGAGACTGTTCGTGAAGTCGTTTCCTGGACATGCTGAAAGGTAGCGTAATACGAGTTCGTTTACCCGCCGCTATTGCTTAGAAGCTATGAGCCGCTAAGCACGAGGTCGGGATCGAATCCCGGCCGTGGCACGGCGGCCGCATTTCGATGGGGGTGAAATGCGAAAGCACCCGTGTACCTATATTTAGGTGCACGTTAAAGGAACCCCGGGTGGTGCAAATTCTCGGAGCCCCCCGTGCGGCGTGCCTCACAATCAGATCGTGGTTTTCCATGCAAAACCTCATAATTTAATTTTTTTTTTAACAAGTTCGTTTCCAGTATTGCGCCTAACGGTAGCGTACTGATCTACTCAGAAAGGAACGTATTTAGGAGTTAGTAGCCTCTGGGACGGCGACGATCATTTCTAACTTAGTTTAGGATGTGGCAGCAGCAAAAGAAAGACGGAAAATAAGCTACCTTACAGCATAAAATTTGTCAGCAATGTCTTACGCGCTGGAGCTGGAAATATACTTCTGCAGTTACCGTGTTCAAGCTATAGTCGGAAAAGAAGCACATAACGCAGATGTACACATAACGTAGACACGTGAATGGACCCCCGTCCATTCACGTGTCTTTATCATGCCGCAAATATGTGGATGTCACTTGTTGGAGATGTCGCAACAGTCGCGAGAGAAATCTGTTGTAAAGGTAGCGCACAAGCTAAAGAAAATGTCGCAGGGATAGATCGGCACGAATCAACGCGCCCTTGCGCTGTCGAAATTCGTTATACCTTTGTGCACTGCCCTTTCATTGCTTCATGGACGCATTTATAACATGAAAGCATGCAGTGTTTTATGTATAGCACACACCTTTCTAACCAATCATAGAAGCTACTTTTTTCCTATCACGTTAAATACATATTGCAGTTATGTTGACTTTACTATATAGGAGAGGTGTCAGAATTCAGGTGTTCCCTTACAGAGTGGACCGTATCTGTACATTGCCATCGAATTTAACTAGCCATATTGGTCTCGCCTTGTTTCGTCCCTGTGACATTACAGACGCACGGCGTTTCACCGAAGGGCAAGCGCCTCCCCTCAACAACGTTTAGCAATCGGTGACACATTCCACTTGCAGCGCGCTAACGCCACTCCGCGCTTTATTTGCCTCCGCGCCCCTCTCTTCACCGACAAGCGGCATTTGCGCTGCGCCACACGTTGCGCCGGCCGTTGCCGTTTGCGTTCCTCTCTCAGAAACACTCGCACTCGCCGAGCAAAGCATCTCGGCCGTGCGTCACTGCAGCGGCGCAGGCCGGCGACAGTGCAGTAATTACGCAATTTGGCGAACCGTTGTACGTAATAACGCGGAAAGTATAAAAGGAAAGGCCGATCTTGGAGGCACGCCGGCAAAGCGCGCGCCACCCGTGACCGCATTCCGAGCCCGCGGGCCGCCTGCACTGCGAACGATAGCGAGCGTGCGAAGGAGTTCAGTGCAAGGTCAGCGCGGGAGGAGCAAGCGGGGTGGCCGGCGAATCCGCTCCGGGGTGAGCACATAGGAACGATGGCCCAACGCGCGCCTCGACCAGCCCCAGGGCAGGAGAGGGATTCTGATGCTAGGTTCGTTCCGTTATTTATCCTCTCAGCGCCGGCGCTAGCGTGGTAGTCAGACATCCAAACGGTAGCGTGAATCGGGAAGAAACTGTGGCAAGCATCAAAGTGCATCCCTTTCAACCTCTCCCTCTCTCTTGCTTGTTATTTCGCGTTGCTGCTTTCGCATTCTAGTTGGAGCCGTCAAGTCTAGCTCGAGACCTTGAACGCTTCGTATCGAGAAATAGATAGGTGTTCTTTTTTCCTTAAAGAAAAGGAACACGGTAACTGTACCCAGTGGAAACTTAAGAACGAGGACTGCAGATAAAGCCGGCCATCACCGCCTTGGCTATACAGTTCATCTATGTAGCGGCCCTTTCAGAGAGCAGGTTTTCCTTGCGTGGTCCTTCTCTTTATTTTTGTCGCGTCTCGTCCTTTCGTTCGTAACTCCTATTCTATATACTGGAGCAGCGTGGCGAGCAGGTTAGGTTACCCAGAAGCTAAAAGGGCCCGAATTACGGGGCGTGCGCCCCGGTGCACCACGCGCGGGATGTGCGGAGAAGCATCGGGGTACAGTGTATTATCTCCCCTGCCATCTCGCAGTGGAGGGAGACCGAAAACGTGTCATTCGGAGCGCTCTCTCGCACTCTGCGTGCGTGGTGATACCGAATAATAAAGAAGCTGGCGACACGCTCATACAAAATACAGAAACAGAAATAGACTTTGGCCTTCGTGCTGGGCACTATAAAACGTGTTTACAGTGGAACGGCTGGCTAGGAGAATCACCCTCGATTCTTCTTGTAAAGGCTCCGCGGTCTGACGTAACCTGCACGTTGGACGCATGGACTTTCGTCGCTATATATACGTTTGCCGCTGGTCGTAAATCGTGCAGCTTTCCTGATGTTCCATATGAGTTTTACGCAGCGATACCGAAGTCAGTTTATTTTCGAAACATCCGAAACACTGTTCACTATTTTTTCTTTTACTTAGCGGAACAGAAGAGCTATACCGTGTGGTGGCAGGTTATTTCAGTCATAACGCTGGGACAGCCTAGCGCCCAAGACTGATTGATGAATGCTGTCTGCATTATTCTAGTACTGTTTGTGCCTCTTTTTCACAGCGAACCTACACATATTCAAGTACGCAAACAAAATTAATCACATGGTACCAGCTAATGATGTGACAAAATTGGTAACTTGCTAGGTGTAGTTGTTGCATGCGAAAAATGGTAACGACTTGTGTTATGAAACGTAATTGCTAGAGCATACACTCACGGTTTAGCAATTGAAAGACGCCAAATTCAACACAGTAGTTCGCGAACGCTTTTAGCAAGATAAATACAAACAGCGAGTCTTAAGATACGATGGCCTGCTGCTACTTCCCCTGGTGTTTTATGTCGGAAAGAACATGGTACACATTATTTTCGTATTACAGCCCCCAAGCTACCGTTTGTCTAGCATAATCTTCTTTTTCCTTGCAATGGTCGGTGATAAGAGTGGCACCTAGGTGTTTACACTCAAGCAGCTTGTCATTTTATTGCAAGAAGCAGCTGCTACACGCCTAGGCAAAGTTACACCCTTTGGGGTGTATCTCTGCCACACAACAATAATCGTCATCTGCCTTGCTTGCGTTGCCTTTCTTGAAAACGCCGCGGCCGCTACTTTCCTGTCGGGAATGCTACGTCATGCTGATAACGCGCATGCCGTTCGTTACTGGAGAGTACCGGGCTCGCCGCGTTAAAGAAATCAAATGCGGACAAGACAGATGACGATTATTGTTGTGTGGCAAAATGGTGTAATTTTGCTTAAGAGTGAACCAGCGTGACAAGGTGAGACGAAGGAATGGAGAAAGAGAAACCAGAGATAAAAATTTTGTTTGATATCCTACTCGGACCGACGGGGGAAGTTGAAAGATAAGAAGGAAGTAAACTCCGAGCGTCGGTGCGTGATCACAGCCGTTCACTAGCACAGCAAAGGATTATAATTGACGCCAATTAATGTTAAAGCCCCTTGTGGAGGTATGTTGCCCTTCACGAATTGTAACAATGCCTTCGTTGTCCTGCTGCGATGACTTTGGAGGTTGGCAACCCAAAATTGTTTGTACTGACAGTGATATGTGACATTGTATCACGGACAGTCACAAAGAATATATAACCTGCCAAATATACAATGATGTGCTAAAAGGGAGAGCGATATAAATAAATAAATAAATAAATAAATATATATATATATATATATATATATATATATATATATATATATATATATATATATATATATATATATATATAGAGAGAGAGAGAGAGAGAGAGAGGGGGAAGGCATGGAGATTAGCCATAAGTATACCCTGCTACCCTGCACATGGGTTGGGGAAAAAAGGGGTTAGAGAGAAGGGAGGGGGAGAAGGAGGGGAAGAAAAGCATTGCAGCGGTATTGACATTGCCGGCACCCCCGTATATATCGATATTCAACTTCGTATTTTTATGTGAGTTCGTACTTGTTCGGTTACCCTTTGCATTTGAAGCGAGAACGGTTTTTATCTTTGAGCACTTAGAGAGTTACCACTCTCACTTCAATTCTTCTACAACGTGACAACCAGCTATGACCGCTGGATACATGACATAGATTCCAAAAAACACTGCTTCAGTTCATACACAACACAGGCCTCACAGCACACATATAATACACATATACGCACCAAGAATTATGCCTTAAGGGCAAGTCCTCATCGTAAAAAATAAAAAAAAACTTCAACTTTTGCTCTGGAGCAACACATCCTATATATATGTATACATGCAAGAGAAGGTCGTCGTACTGTGATTTTGGTGTCGTTTGGGAAGGTCGACACTTCTACTCAAAGCAAAGCATTGAAAAAGCGGGGATCACGGAGCGTTGCCCACCTTCCCCGCTAACTCAACGTATAGTGTTGCTGCTCGAGGTGGCGTTAGGGCAAGGAATCCACCCATCGACGAATAGCTCCGGATGTAGGAATGAAGGAAAAAGGGTTTATTTAACATTAGTTGCGCGGCTCCAGTTACAGAAGCCCCACTCAACGCAAGAGCATGTTAAGCGTCCAAGCTCACATCAGGCCACGTCGGCCCCACTGCACTAAATGTCTGCGCTTTTATTACCGACGTCTATCCTAGAAGATTCGACTAGGGAATCTGATGATTGTATCGCGGCGAATCACATTCGTCGAATCGGTTGCGATACTACGTTCATGATATCGCCTCGTCCCGCAGCACCTGCACATCCGATGCACCCGCACCTCCGATGGTATGGAATAGGGGACAGGATAGCAACCTGGGAATCCAAGATCGATGCCGTTCTTCGGTAGAATTTGACGTTGGTCCTTCTCGTCATTAGTTCAGGCTGTCATAGTGTATGTGTGTGTGGGGGAGGGGGGTAGTTTTCCTTTTGTGGACCCGTCAGCAGTCGGTGTCAACGCTGCGTTGACTTCTTGGTAGGCGCTGATGAATAGGTGCCGTTGCCTCGTGTCAAGCGTCTAATTAATGCCTTTGGCCGTGTTGAGACGTAACAATAGTCTCGGCTATTCTAGTGGCGTCAAGGCTCAAACCCTGCCAGCTTTGTGTTGCCTAAGTAGCGTTGCTTGAAGTACACACCAAAAACTTTTACCCCATTAAGGGTGCCAGTTTGTCCCATGGTTATATAACACCCTTACCTTTAAAGCTACAAAAATATATTGTACAGGAGAGCGAGCTCAAGCTACACCTGCGACAAGAGAACCGATAGCTGAAAACTGTCCACTGATTCCGACCACCTCGCGCGAACCGAAATATCTGACGCGAGAGTGTGTCAGCGACGTTCAATAAAATTTATTTCATGCAGTTTTCGTATCGTCTGTTGCACCTATCATCATAGTTACTTGCCGAAAAAGGTCTGTTCTTTTTTTTTTCTTCAGTCTCAGCTTGTACACCATCGAGATGCGACATCTTCAATGTCGTTGGCAACGCGTTCCCCATGCCCCCATCATTGTGATGCATCTATACACCAGGGCGTTGTTTCTCCAGCGCAGGAGCAGTTGCCTCGCGCGCTGTGTTGCGCGAACATGTCGCCTCCGCTTATTGTGAGAACAGCCGTCCGAGAAGTTTGAGAGCTACTTTGAACGTTGCTATCACTTTCAATGCTTCGGCCTTCTTACGAAACTGCCAATTTTTTAGGACCACAAAAGAAAATTTGTGTCTAATGCGTAGTTGCTTTGACAAGGACAGTAAGAGATGTTGGGACTCGGACTGGTCTGCTGGGGTCACTTTTTTCGTGTAACTGAAACGGTTGACTGTGCTGAGTGCGCGTGAGTGTCTGTAGTACATTGCACGTAACAGCATACGCGAAGTAAGAGTTTGATCTTTCATTTGGCTGCTAATTGCTCTGAGAGTGTGTCGTGCGTGCCAGAGGCAATTTCGCAAACACCCGAATGTCGCACTTTCGTAAGCAACAATTCTCGCAACATTGACTTGCCTCTTGTAAATACCTCATGCAGTGAAATATGAGAGAGGACAGTAGATAGAAAACAGTTGCCATTTCATGTTTCTTCAGCGTCCTTGCATGCACCCCGGACAGCGGGTTCGACATTCATATGCAATATATAAATCAGCCAAGATCAACGTTAAACGTAACGAAATTAACAAAGCTACAGCGGCGGCAAATACTGAGGATGGATGAAAAAAAAATTAACAACGCCATATGTACAATTGTGCAGACTGATTCTTTTGCTTTGAACATATTCGCATAAAAACAGATAACAACTCCGAGTTTTAAACAATGCGAAATGTTATCACTGCCTGATATGTTGGCAAGCCCTACAGCATTATCTAATTCTATAATAGGTAGAGCGACTAGTTGCTACAGCAGGCTTCAATGAAAAATTCCCAACTGCCGAATTGTTGGTTACTTCGTAGAAGGAGAGAAAGGAGGGGTGGGGTGTTATGGGAGTTCTATGCCCTAACGCAACACTGGGGGTTGCATTGCGGTACGAGACTGTGCATTACGGTGCGTGAATGGAAGGCCCCGGATTGATTTTACCCACCTTTGATGCATACGTATAAATCAGTGCACACGAACGTTTGTGCATTCCGTCCCCATCGAAATGTTAAAAAATGAAATTATGGGGTTTGACGTGCCAAAACCACTTTATGATTATGAGGCACGCCGTAGTGAAGGACTCCGGAAATTTCGACTACCTGGGGTTATTTAACGTGCCCCTAAATCTAAGCACATGGGTGTTTTCGCATTTCGCCCCCATCGAAATGTGGCCGCTGCGGCCGGGATTCCATCCCGCGGCCTCCGTGCTCAGCAGCCGAACACCATAGCCACTGAGCCCATCGAAATGTGGCCATCGCGGCCAAATATCGAACCCACGAACTCATGCTCAGCAGCAGAGCACTCTTACTGAGCCACTGCGAAGGGTCCTTGCCAGATAAGTCTCGTAAAGGTCACAGATATTGATATGCCTTTACTAGATTAAATGCTCGCTGAATGTTGTACGGAAACATGATAGCCATCACAAAGGGTTTTATGGTGCAAGGGTCAGATATGGCCAAAGAGTGCCAGTACTGAAACATGAATGCTTCCCCTTTTAATAGCAGTTACAATTCACGTGTCACGTAAGCGGTGTGTGAGGGGAAAACCACCTCACAATTTTACTGCCTTCCACTGAAATTGCGCTTAAAATTGGGTCACGCGTTTTAGTACGGATCACGGGGACGTCGTGGCTCCGCGTAGAATTGTCAGCGCAAATGCTTCGTCACCCTATTTCAGGTTTTGTTTTGTTCATATCCTACCCGCCCCCCGCCCCCTTTCTATTTCTCATGCCATATTTTTCATACTATACAGCTGACTGCACTGCACAGTCACAGCCGGAGTGACGCCGGTGCTGTGGCACAGGGTAGTAAATGCGGTCCATGTGTACATGTGAAAAAAAAGCGAACTTAAAATATACTTGGTATGTATTGCTTCATTTGAGGATTGTAGGCAGCCCATCTGGAGCACCCGTTCTAAGCCGCCATGGCATAGCAGCCCCATCTGTCGAAGGCCATGTCTCTTATCTTTACGAGCACATCCGCGTGTTATGAAGGTAGACCAAGCCCAAAATTTTCGTTATGTCCGGGACGTTCGAACCTTGGAAGTCGTGCGAGAACCTGTATGTGGCACAGCAAACCGCACCGACGTACGGCCGCCTAACCCATCAATCCCGGCGCTAGTACGCAGGCTCATCCATTGCGCAACGCTCTTGTAGACAGGTTCTGTCTCCGAAGCGCCCGAGTGCGACAATATTGCGACTCCGCGGGAGTTGGAGCGGTGTGTGTCGTGTTGGCACATCCATCAATCGCCAGCAGCGTTTAGCTTCCCTCAGTACACGTACCTGGAAGACAGCGTAAAAATGCTGCGAGCGTAAAAAGAAAGACTCATCACTCGGGGATTTTTCGGCCGACTCCCCTGGATATTCGTTTGCATATACGACTTTTACGAGCGCGCAACTTGCCATCCGAAAGTGGTCTGATACCTGATAACTCTCAAAACACAACGTGTTTAAAATGAATACTACAATATATGCAACCACAGGTCTGCCCACTCCAGTATTATGAAGCCAAAATATCAAAGGAGTATTTCAGCTAGAGACAGGAGATGTGTGTTTCAAAGTTTTCAATTTATTTTCTGTTAATCGCATAGCTGGAGTGTTTGTAACTTTTTTAACATTCAATTTTGCCCTGTCATCGTCGTGGGGTTCAACCGCGATTAAGGATGAGTTCCTTTGGCTGCTATATATGTCATGACAGTTCCTATGTATTACTTTTTCGATGCTTGCACTGCATTGGTATTTATGTACACTGTAACCCACCAACGCACACACAATACATAAATAAGAACCGGAGCACTCACATAACTCCATTATACCTTTCAAGGAACCTCTGCCAACTATGGAAATATATTAGATATTCACGTGATCATGTTTTGATGCGAAAGCTTCAAATGGCCCACTGATCGAAAAAGCCGGCGTCTGTAGCAGCGAAACGGCACCTGAATTCCCATTGGCTGCGACACCACGTCACGTGCGCCCCTCGACAGAGCAGAGCGGGCGAAAGGGAACACCTGCTGCTAAGTTGGCGCGCTGGATGTTGCCTGAGGAGTGAGGGCATCGTCGCGAAGCCACGTCACCCTCTCTCTCGGAGGCCTGTATTATCCGCGCGTTCCTTGTGCGTACAAGCTGTCGCCTACGTTCTAATTGCGCTTTGGCAATCGCTATAGATAAATTAATGTATAAAAACAGAATAAATTCTAAAGGAAAAACGTTGGCGGTAGTAAGTTTCGAATCTACGACCCCACGCTCACAAGCCGAGTGGCTTACCTACTGGGCTTAACCAGCGCCTCCTACATAGCAGGCTTATACACTCTGCTTTATTACATGGTCCTTGAACCAAAATTTCCATTGCCCAGCCCGGCGTGACGAAAGCGATTACGTCAAAATCACCGCGGCTTACTCGAGAGCGTCCCCATTAGATCCTATGGCAGTCGGACAAGGTAGCATTACGTCACGGATCGACGTGCGCCGGCCTTGTGCTATCTAGGAGGCGTTGGCTAAGTGTCTCAATGCGCTGGATTGCCCCCGAGGAGTTCATAACTCGAAGGATAGCTCAGCGGCGTTCAATTGGACATTATTGCTTTCGCATTCACAACTCATACAACGTGATTGTGTGTCCTCAGATTTTTTTCGCTTCCGAGCTTGAACGTTTTCAGTGCTCATTTCGCATTAGATAAATACACGCATCTCCACAAGTAAAGTTTTCTATTTCTGTACGTTGTGTCAACTTCGGTGAGCTAATTAGATTCAGCATCACACATCTGATCATAGCCACATTGAGAAACGGCGTTTAAAGACGAACCACTGCCTAAAAATAATCGCGACACTGGCCTACAGCTCATATGCCAGTGCAAGAGTTCTTGCCCTTATTGGTAGTTTTAACCTCATGAACAAGGCATTCTAGTAGCCAGAACATAAGTCGTTAGATACCTTAAAAATGACTGAGTACATGCATGTTCTCAATGCCATTTTTTCACATCATTCCACTTGCCACTTAGCCGACAGCCTACCAGGTGTGTGTCAGGCTAATCTTTTACTGCTTTCTCTTATGCTTTGCCTCACACTGAAAGCCTTCACCAGTTGAGGAGCTTGAAGTACTGCGTACAATTAAAAGAAGGACAAACCAGTGGACTGAACCGCAACTTAGTTGACGTATTTCTCGCGTGAGCTGACGGCCCCCCCCTTATTCGGTGCGCAGTTCTTCTACCTGGCACTGGCCCTTGTGGTTCTGCTGGCGGCGGCCCAGAGCGGCGTGATGGGCCAGGACGAGCTGCTCATGCCCTGGAACCAGTACCGGACCTCGCCGTTGCTCGAAGCGCTGCGCGGATGGATCAGACGACCCACCTTCACTTTCACACGCCCGAACTTCCTGCCGGCACTCAGCGCTAACGCCATCAGGCTGCGGCCAGGACTGCAACAGGTACGCAAGAGAACCAAACAAGGTGTTGGGAGAGAGTATGAGAGAGAGAGGTTTATTTACAGAAAGGCAGGGAGGTCGGCCTGTGCAATAACTTGCTCGGGCCTGCTACTCTACACTGGGAAAAGGGACAGCGAAGGGTGTTGTGGGAGCCCGTGTACAAGCCTTTGCGAATGTCTATAGCGCAAGGAGTCTCACGATCGTAAGGAATGGAAGCATGGCGACGCATACCATAAGCAGAAAGAACAGGTGCATGACTTGAGTGACACTACGTTTCTCCGCTATTGGGTGGTTAGGGCATAAACGACTGAGCACGCAACTTTTAAAATATCGCAACTATCTCTTGCGAACATTTGCCGACATGGATCTCAAGGTATCAACACTTGTTTGGCTGAAAGTTTTATCCGCGCATCAAGGATGACAGCGATGAATCGCTGTGTTGCACTAACTCAGTCCAACTAATTTAACATATACGGTACTGGAGCTAAAAACTCTTATTCTTAAAGCTTATTTTGATCGGCGAAGCAAAGATCTTGCAGCAGTGCAGTGACCGCAGCCTGAGCTACGATTTAATTCATTGCTCTGCGTCTGATGTTTTCTCGTAAACCTTAGGCCGCGGGCACCTGCACCACTCTCGATTCTTGCGACAGTTCGCTCGTACGGGAAAATTTTGAAGTTAAAATTTTATGGCGGTAATCGCCCTGATGAAACAGGGCAAACGACATAGACCCAGGAAATAAGGCTTGGAACGCACGTCAGGATATTTGATTAATGATTTTAGGTGCTTGGGTGGCGGTGCATAGCAGAATCATAACGCCGGTGAGCGTGTCACCTCACTATTCAACCGTAAACCGGGGCAGCATGCCAGGCCTGCGACCAATATTCGATGAGCTGAAGAAATGTACCCGGGGCTTATATCAATTGAGAACTCTACTGCAGCCACTATGCATGAACCGGCGGACCCTTTGCTGGAAACCAAGACGCAGCATTTATCTTGCAGCTCTGTAAGTCATCATACACATGAATCATAGGACGCTCTTGAATGCAACATAGAAGCACGCACAATAGATGTATCTCGCTGCATACGTAGGAGTAGTCAATGTCAAATAGCTCGACAAGTTCAACAACAACTTTGCAAAGGTATGCCAGCTTTCAGTATGATGCCCAAAGTAGAGTAATGGCAGCCTCCAAAAATGTGACCAATTTTTACTGAAGGCTGTTAGGAATTATGGTGATGCTTGTCTTCAAGTTGCATCGGTAGGTAATGGCCTACGTGAGCATTTTGCTCGCTTCATCGAGTATTGATAACATGGTGACTTTCGGCGCACGACGACAAAGCTGGCTAGATAATGTAACTCCCAAAGCTTGTTGAGTATGTACAGGCTGCTGCTGCCAAAAGCTCTAATTCGGACAAATGTTAAATACAGAGGAATCCTTTTTTCTTTCGGTGCATTGCTATAGTTACTCGAAATGTTCATTGGGGACACGATAAATAAAAGGTATAAGTTTTAAACGCCTCATGGACAATATAGATTCGTTAGCGTTGCATTCTGTGGCATGTGAGTAGATCCGATGGTGCAGGCGAATACAACTGAAGAAAGCTTCGCCTTGAATTTACCTGTTGTACTTCATGATAGCCGCTGTCAACGAAGCCTGTTTTCATCATTTAGTCGCATGGACCATCACAATTATTCGCGAAAGCCACGCATTATCATTTAGCTTTCTCAGATTTATTTCTAAGCATATGATTTCACAAGGATTTAAAATAAAACCAGCGCGACACGGCACACCTGCTGTATCATGCTAGGTTACATACTGATCGTTGGCGTTGTTTATTACGCGATGAAATCGCGAAGGCAGGCTTAAACAGCCAGCTATACCGAAGCGGCGCCACTTGCGTTCACTGCTAGGTAGAGGACAAAACGGAAGAGCGTGGAATATCAGCGGCATGGAATAGTCCTGTCATATCCCGCTCGCTTTTTGTGTGCCGTCGAAGCGTGTTCTGAAGCGCGTTACAAGCTGTAGTAACCAGCAACAAATTCATGCAGGAATATTTCCGTTACAAGCCCATGCTGGCTTCCGTGCACCGTCCCATATTTTCCCCTTTATTTACTCATTTACACCATCTTTACCGCAAGGTATGCTGCTAGTGCCTAACGAATGACGATATTATAAATATACTGCTTTCATCCTGCTAAAAAAAGGAAAAAAAAGACGAACAGGAAATGAAACTGACTCGCCATCCCGGCCCTGCAAAAGCGGATGTCTAGCGAAGCTGTTAAAGACCACCGCTAAAACTGCTGAGGGAACTACGCAATGCTTTATTGCCCAATTCCTACTCCGGCGCATTGTTCAGGTACAGGAAATGGTGGACGTGCGGACTTCCCCTGTGCTGTAATTCCACGGCAATACGACCAGGTGCAGCAAGCCGCCGCTGGTCGCATTTCCATTTGTTTTCCATTTTCGCGCCTCGTATTCACGCTGCTCCTCGGGATTCCTAACTGTGCCTTGCCTACGCATAGGGGTGCTGTAACAACATTGAAATCAGTTGCTGGGCTGGTTATTTTACATATTTTAGGCTAGTTACGTCACTACCACGTCACAAGCTGCCGTCGCCGTTGCAGCTTGCGCAATAGTAATCTTTACAGGGAAACGTATGCGGGGAGCGCCCGGGCTTCACATTGTTATCAAGAGCGCCTTATCATCAATGATGTGGTTCGCGTGCTTGTTTTTTATTCAAACAAATCCTTTTCTGTATGATGCAGACGTGATGTCAAAGAATGTATGCACTTTGATGAAGGTATTTCTTTTTTTTTGCGAGGACAACGCCGAGAAAAATCCTGACCAACTAGAGGCTAACAGCTTCGATGTAAAACAAGAAGATGAGAATTTGTGTTTCCAAGCTTGTGATCTAGTGCAGCTGCCGGCTGCGCTGCTCTGACGCCTCAGTGCGCGCAACACGGTCTAGCCAGCAGCGGCACGATGCGGTTACCCACAACGCGAACGTTGGCGCGCAGGTGCTGCGCCCCATGCTTCAGCGGCCGGCCATTCAGAGCATGATCCGGCCAGCTCTCAACCTGCGGCCCGTCATCGCCACCGGCATCGCCAACCTGGGAAGCCTCATCCGGCGACCTTTCCAAAACTTGGAGGAATGACGCACGTATACGCAAAGCCGGGCATCTGCGTTTGAAAGCGTCATATACTCTTCAGCATTCCGTGAGGTAAGGGAACTTCCCCGCGGCCATTGATTTGCTGCGCCTCGTGAGAGGGTTTTGATTGCTCTCCCACCTCACATGAATATACGTGCAAGATGCGCTTGACGTGCTAAACATAGGCTATTGTACATCCTGAAATGCTTTTAAAATGAATGAATGAATGAATGAATGAATGAATGAGCGAGCGGGGGAGTCAGTGAATATGGGTGGCAACAGTTAAAGCTGTGTCTTATAGTATGTAACAGTGTTAGCAAAAGGCATGGTATGTACGATCGTTCGGGATTAATAAAATAGTAACGCCTCTCAAAAAACGACCACAAAGACAGAAAACAGATCGGAAAGCTGACTTCAAAATCATAACCAAGGTATGCATCCCTGTCGTATTAGATGATTAGTCATCGCAGAAAAAAAAAAGATATACTAAGCACGTGTAGCACATTTATTTTCCCCGCTGGCACCTGTAAGCATTCATGGCGTATCACTGGGCTGCGACAACACAGTTAAAAAAAAAGAATGTAATCACTGGAACGATTCCACCTGCTCTGAGCATATTTACTGTGACAGCAACAGAGCACTCGCAGCGGACACTGCCACTTTCTCAAAAATTTCTTTGCAATGTGCCCAACGTCGTCGTCTTCCGCTACAGTATTGTCTGCTGTGGCTTCTGAAGCCCATGCATGCACGGACCTCACAACTGCGGGGTATGCGTCGCTTGTAAAAAACCACACTAGTTACGAAGAGTCAATGCTGCGTGACAGCTCAGCGGTGATCGCGTCCCGCTCCCAACGGGACGTTCCCATGGGTTCGAACTCCAGTGGCGGGCAAAGTTTTGTTTTCTGTCGCCGTTTACGGCGAGACTGAAGCTGAGAATGAGGAGGTAGTTTGGGACAAGACAGTGTAGCGGAAAGGGCGCCCGACATACAGCCAGCCAAGTTTCGAGCGTTTACCTACAGTGTCAGTAAACGTCAGAGAGGGGAGCAGTATACTGCATTAATTAGTAAAGAAAGTATTGTGGTATGGTGCCCGGTGTAACGAGAAATCTTTCCGGGGAACTGGGAAACATAGCGCGAAATTACTGCGTAAAGCTTTCGAGCACTTGCGGAAGGAAGTTTTATGAGACAACTTCGTCTTTGTGGTTCCTGAGGTGTGGTCGCATGTTTGTGGGGCCAGTTCAAGTATACGAGAGTGGTGTGGAGTGATAAAACCTTTGTTCAAACTTCAGGTACGTCAGAATACATTTAGTACCGTTTCTGAACTCCCTGCGTGGGGTATATTACATAATCGGCTAACAACGCAAGCTGAGTACCGGACAAACTATTGCGGACAATGTCGCTGTAAGGATGTCATCCAACAACACTGAACTGCGCATCATCAACGAGTGGCGGCTATCTCGAGTGCATATCTTACTCCTTGGAATAGAGCAGGAAACTATTTCTACAGAAAAATGCTAGCGCCCCAAATGTAAACGTTCTCCGTAGTCCGTTTACCAGGCTTTGTTCTTTCCACGACCATTGCCCATGCGGGAGCAATGTTTCTGGAAATGTTGACGCGGGGCATTCGATATCACGGGCTGAAATGTGTGCGCCATTTTAATCGCTCGAGAAACCAACACGCCCACGCCGGTGTTAGCGCAAATAACCACCTTATTGTGCCACGAATGTAGGCAAGTCACGTACTCTCGCCGAGACATGTTCACAGCCGGCGTATTTCAGTTCCGGCTTCGTTTTTGTCGCGAGTGAAACCGCGCACAACATAACGGGGGCATGCAAGCGGGCCATGGCTGTAGAAGGCGTCATCTCGCTGCGCAAGAGTGGGCAAGTTCGGCTTAAACTATGTGGGCCGGCTTCGGCAAAAGTATTTCGGGTCACGCAGGAAAGAATTTAGCCGTTTGTTCTCCTCAGAGCTACGCATTAACCGGTGATCGCGAGCAGACCTCCCCGGTAGAACGAGCACGACACCGTTAACGAAGAACGGGGAACGGACGCGAAAACAAAGGCAAGAAGAAAGAGAACGCGATGTCCTTGACAGAGAACGAGAACCATCGAACGAGGACACACGCCGCGTACACACGGGGTGGTTTCCCCCGTCGTTGCGACGAAGAGAATAGCCTTGTACACGGTGACCGAGACTTCCCGAACGTTCACACGTCATGGTTCCTGGTGTGTAGCTGCGGGGGGCCTTCGGTGCGTACCATGACGAAACGAAATTGACGGCGTGCGCCAGGCGAAGGCACTTGGATCTGCCTGCTCGGAAGCAGCGGTACGGTCACACACTCCTCGTGTACAGGCGGAATAAAATACGAGAAACGGATTTCGTCCGCGCGCAACCGGAGCTATATACTATGTACCGATCACTATCAGACCATTTTCCCCTTCGCTGTGATAAAGAAAAAAAAAACGAACTTGGATGGCACGTTTTGGAGCGCGTGCAGCTAACTGTGCAATAGAAGAAAACACGTTACAACACTACTGCGTCACCTCTTGCCTTGTTTTTTCCCCTGAGTGTACACTCTGACTGTTATCCCCTTCCCTGCTCTTGATGCCATGGCGTTATACGTCCCCCTTATTTTGGTAACGGTGTAACTGAGGCGCTCGAACACTCAGATGTGGTTGACAATGCAAAGGAATGGCACTGTGTTGTGGACTACTCGACCACCGTTCTGAGAGACTAGGCCATGTTAACCATACCGTGATATTTCTTGGCTGGTAATAAGTGTGCTGAGAAACTATAATTGATTGATTTGTTCAAAGTACTAAGCAACGTTTTCCGTGTCGCCTTCTTCGGACAGGTTCCGCTGGTTTGGAGCCCCACTTCACGTCTCATCAAGCTCGAAGTAGCTTCGAGTGGTGCAAGTTGCAAAACCATCTTCGCATCGCTTCCTGCTGCCACTTTACCTTCGTCATCGCAGCGCATATGTACAGTTCGGCGATCACTGGGAGTGCCACTGGACGGACCTCGGTGGTTGATCGTTTTTGTAGCACCTTTTTTTTTTTCGTTACACCGCGCCACTCACACTCAGCGCATATTTACCGACGGCGGGACCACACTTCACCGACCTTTTCTCCCAGATAACAGTCACACCACTAATTTATTTCTTGAATGAATAAAAGAACATATGTATACATACAGATTTATCACAGCACAGTGTGTCCGCTTGCCTCAAGTTATTACAAAAATAGAATTATCTAGTGCCATGAAAATGGTTTAATGAATGGTGTCATAGTTTGTCCTTTCTTTTGATCCCAATACTCTTACAGCTAAGATAATGAAATATTGTTACTAGAAAAAAATATTATGTAAAAGTGAAGCGTGAGCAGCGTGTTAACTAGACTAACGAGCATATAGCTGCCTGCATTGTGCCTGCATTTTTTAACATCTTTTTGAGAAGCGTGAGTTGAAGCACGTACTCTTGACATTGTAAAGAAATATCCTAATATCTTAAGAAAAAGCAAATGCTGCCTGGCGTGTGGCGCACTGTGCCGGAATAATTGGATTGCTCTTGCGACATATACAAAATTGCACTGACACTGCTTTCATGACATCGCCCTGTTAACTGGACGTCTCATAAGCTCATTAAGAGTTCTGGTGTCGGAGTAACACCCTGTTATTACCCATGCGGCTGTCACTCAAACAAGTATTTCATGACTCAAAAGTTGGCGCTTTGTGCAAGAACGAAGCGTGGTTTGACCAATCAATGGTGAAATATGAAGGTGCACTCCCGCATCGGAAGCACCTAAAGGTCAGCGTCCCTCTGCGAGTGCGTTAATCAGGCGTACAAATTTGCTTTAACAGCAACTGCTCTTTGCAAGGTGGTGGTGATAAGGCTTCAGGAGGCAGGGTAGGCTTGGCAATCTAGGGCGGAAAATGTTGTGTCTGAGTGCCTATCTCGGTTTCACGATGTGTCACCACGTGTCCACCAGTTCAGTCGATCGCAGAAACATAAGAAGGCACCAGACTTCGTTGCACGCTGTCCGTGGTAATTCCAGCAAAACTAGTAGTTCTGCACATGCGCGAGGAAGCTATATGCTATCGAGCAACCTGTTCCTTTAAGCACAGAAGCACTGGCAGGTCCAGATGAAGTGCTCCGCGCCGCACATTTTGTTGCACTCAGTGTAACATAAGGATGTGGCACAGCCAACCTTAAACGTCCATGCTGGATAGTAGGCCGATATTGTTTGTACTCGGCATTGTTAGTAGGCTGCTGTGTGGTGAAGCCTCTTCACAATGCTTGGCTGGTGCAGCAAAGTCCAAAATAATTGAAGGTGACGAGAACTTGCCTCTTTAGGGAGCTCGCGACATAACGGCGGTATCATCGTAGAAATACCGGTAATTTTGAAGGTCCGTGCGTGAGTTAGCGAATTCTATGGTGGCAAACGTTGAAATAAATAAATCGATTCCTTCAGTACCGGTCAATCATTCCAGAAAAAGACTTGATTTGGGAATATTGCCAGTGCCGCAGCTAGCACTGTGGAAAGAGGCAGGGGACGGAAGAAGAGGTGCCAACACAAGGTTCTGGCCTCGTATATGGCTAGCCCGATTTCTGAGACGAGCAGCCAGTGTTCCGCGTCGTGGGCCCGATACCATCGGCCATACCATAGAAACGAGGTCTTTATCTCGCATAGCCCCCGCCGGAATAAGCAAACGTAATCGCTAGCGCAAGTAACCAGTTCACTTGCCGTAAAAACAAAGGACACTCGAGAGCGGCCGGCTCGGACAAATGGTCTGCCGCATTATGCCAGGGGGCAATGTAACTTGCACGAGGCCACTGACTCTTATGCAAAATACCCCCACCCAGTCCGGATCTCTCCGACGCAAACCGCTTTCTCCTCGCCGGCACATGAGTGAGCGTGTGTGCACGGGAGAACAAAGCTCATCCTTTAAGGAGAGGAAACCCTTTCTTGCTTTCGGCGTCCGTGCAGTTCTCGTCACGAAAGCGGCCGCGCAGACCGTGGGCATGCCGAAAGAGGAAACCGGTTCAAGAGCGATGAGAGCCGTAACAGCTGATCCTCTTTGCGGCAGCTCAGCCAAGCGCGGCCCTTTAACTCCTCCTTAGTGAGCATTGGCCGTCCTCGCGGCGTCTCGTGTTTTGAAACTTGCTTCACGGCTGCTTCCGACGATTCCGATTATGGTCTACGACTGGGAAGCATAACCCCAACGTGGGAACGCGAACCGGGAATAGATTACGTGCCGCTCGTGCAAAAAGAGGCGAGGGGGCAGTTCATGAACGAAAGTTTGACAAAACGCGGCAGGGCGTGACCCATAGAGACATCGTCCACGAGGAGTCAGAATCGCTCTTTCGAGACGAGCTGGAACACTCAGCGAGCTCTCGGGATCTACGCGCGGTGCGAGATACATATTGCTTCGGGTAAGTATGCTACTGTACAACTTCCAGATGTGCCGCGCAACCGGCTGGTCAATGCATCAGCGCCGTTTATCTACCTGTAAACATACCATCGCCCCCTGCCTTCCTTAATCAGGCTTGTTGTGGAGGACATAAAAATTGCAACAGCGCAAACACATGCAACCACAAAGTACGAAGGACGAGACACAAGCGCTGTCCTTCGTACTTTGTGGTTGCATGTGTTTGCGCTGTTACAATTTTTATGTCAAGTATGCACCATAGGAGCACAATCTAAAGGCACTCTACAAAGCTACACCTATCCACCATCCTTAGCGAGGAAACTGGGATAGTGGCGGATACAGAATCTTTGAGCCATTCAGAGATTTCATTTTCTTCCAACGTACTTCAGCTTTCGTAACTTGGACCATGGTAGCGCTCTTCAAATTAGGTTTTTAAACTTCTTTTACGCTATGGTCACAGCAATGACAAAAGCTTAAATTTGTCAAATTTCGGGCGTTGGCCATTACAAAGAGATGACGTGAAATGTCTATGCACTAATAAGGGATTTCTTGAATATAATTGTGCATTGCCGTCTGTCGACATTTCATGATTATTAAGTGCCTCACCAAAACATCTTTCCTGGAACACCGTGGCAGTACCACACCAAGTCAGTTCTAGCTAGGTTGTCAAAGCCTGGGTGCATAACACTTCTAGTAGTAGTGAGCGACAAAATGGGAAACTGAGGGGCTTGATAGTTTGTTAGACACAGTCACAAGAAGCCAAGGAAAGCATAGAGGAAATTAACGGCTGTTTCAGTTTAAGTGTACCGCTCACCAAATAAGCTTATGGATCATGTGAACTGAGAAAGAGCTGAATATGTCCGCAACCTCACAATCTAGCCTGGTATTCGCATTTCCAGCCTCTACTGGTATACTCTAACAACATTATGATAAACAGTTTTACTAACTACTGATACAAGCTACTCAGAAATTCAACGTTTTCTGATATCTTATAGTCCTCAAACCTTTTTGCTCGACGGTCCATGTAATAACGAAAAGGGAAATTAAAGCGGACGACAAAAAAAAAAATCTTGCTGCCGATGGGAGCTGAACGCACATTTCAGCTTTACACGAGTGATGCTCTACGATTTGAGCTAGGCGACGGCTGTCCTCCCGAAACTATCCGCCTGCGCGAGTACGCAGGCGAACAGAGAAAATGAATACTTGAATCAAAGAAATAGAATCTGAGAGGCAGCTAATTCAACAACTTTACCGCTGTTAGCGTGAACACTTATTTCCAAACAAATACGGGGGAGGAGGAAATGGGCGAAAGAAGAGAAAACATAGGGGAGTATGAAACGAAAGAAAGATTGAGCGAGAACTGCGAAAGAAAGGCGGCGAGTGTTTCCAGGCGCGCGTATGGTTCACTACCCACATCAGGGGATTACGGGGTGAAAAGAAAGAAAGAAAGAAAGAAAGGAAGAAGGAAAGAAAGAAAGAAAGAAAGAAAGAAAGAAAGAAAGAAAGAAAGAAAGAAAGAAAGAAAGAAAGAAAGGAAGAAAGAAAGAAACAATAAGCGCAATATTAAGACTAAAGGTGGCCACGGAGGCCCGTCGACTTCAGGAACTGCATGCCACCCTGCATGCCACAGTTGTATGCCACCGTAAAGGTAAATCCCTCCATGGCCGAGCAAACACTTTAGACAACAACCTTAGCCACCGGCTGCCACTGCGTGACTCCGGAGAACTTGTTAATTAATTAATAAGAACTTGCGGCTAGTCTGCTGAAACGTGTACATCACCAGACTCATGGTTCATGTTGGATTCGAGTAGAAGCCGCGAATATTCTTCGATGGTAAGCTTTTATCAGTCGAAAAATGTTTACTGAATCGAAGCACTGAGAAATATTATCATTTCGTTAATTAATAAAACATGTTGTTGGGCTAGTTGATGCATGTTTCTTGAACGGAAATGTGGTGCTGCAGTAAGAACGCGGACGACAGAAACGACGTGGACAGGTGGTGCAACTCTCCCGACTTACTCGAGAGAAACGGTGACAGGTTACTCTTAGTTTCCAGGCAATAACTGGGGAAACATTTTTCTCATTTATGTCTGTAACCGGGAATTCATTTGCTCTAAGGGTAATCTCAACGATACCTAAAATAGCTGGTGATGAAAGAAAACCACCTTGGCAGCTGCCATAGCAAAACATACTAAAAGGTTAAGAACGTGTGTGACGTACAATAATCAATATCTAGTTCCGTAGGCGGGTGAAATGCAAAGAGGAGTTAGACCACATAAATGAAACAAAAGTTCTTCGGATTCAAGAATTTTTGTAGCAAGGGCATAAGGGACCAGTCGGATATTGAATTCGGTGGTGATCGCTTCAGACATGCCAGCAGTTATATAAACGAAGTTACGAACCTTTTATAATGCAGAAACCAAAGGATAAGATCCTACCGCAGATACAAACGAAAGTGACATCCAAGGAGAGTGCCTTTCGTTTGTGTTCCTCAGAAGCAAGAAGTCCTGAACGACGATATCGGTTCTGTAGCATGAGCTCTACTTCCGATTGAATAGTGGTCGCGGTCAGTGGTTATAACACAAATGGGACGTATGTACTGCAAGAAAAATTAGGAAAAATCACAGACATGAACGCACGTAGCACTGATTATGTTTTCCCTGCGTTACCCGTGTTCACGATTCAGCGTTAGAAACTTTTTCTGATGAGAAATACTCGTACCAATCAATGTCTCAAGCTTGCGAAAGAAAGAAAAAATCGTACAATGTAGCGATGACTCACATGGGCTCGATCAAATTATAAAATGCTCTCAGGCACTGGCCGCGGACCCGCCACCTCGGTACCACAGTGAGAAGAGGAACTCAGATGAAAGGTGCCTTCTTCCTGCGGGATATTATTTATGGGGAACTTGCAGTATTTTCCGAAACACGTCCGCGAATAATTGCAGTGTAAGCACAGGTTACGTTTAGGTTACCGACACGAAGCCGCAATAAAAAAAAAAAGAAAGAAGAGAAGAGAAAGATAATGTCGCTTCGGGGCTACGCTGAAAGCGCCGCCGTTGAAAAATCACGTCTCAACGCGCTCTCACGCTGCGCAGGGAGCGTCTGCGCAGAATTGAGAGCGAGCTGATTGACGATGCAGGGAGTCGCAGTGTTGAGGCCCCTTCTGTTTTTATTTGTCGTGCTAATCATTCTTTCCGCTCTCTAAAAGCGCGTCCCCGTGCATGGTCGGTCACCAGCGCAAGTCGATGCTCGCATCCCCACTGCGCACCCGCACCCACGTTACTTCACCCCGGGTTTTTTTTTCTCCACCGGACGCGCGCAGGGCAAACGACAAATGGGCCAACCGCGCAACTTGTCCTCCTCCTTCATCCTTTATTTTAATCACTTCGAGAACACTTGCTGCCCGCGGTGTGGCTTGGCGAGCACGTGAATGTGCGAGACGATCTAACTCGACGATGGAAGGACTTGCGAGAGCTGCGCGACGATGACCGCCCACGTGCGTGGCAGCACAGAATTGTGCGTGCATAAACAAATCCCCTCTTCGAAAGAATAAAAAAAAGCGCACGTAGGAACTGAAAACGAAGTCTGGGCGCGGGTGCTTTCGTTACTTGCCCTACTGCTGGCGGGACTTCCCGGGGCCGGAACAGACCAGCTCTGGAAGAAATAAACATCACCGTAGCTTGCAACAACTCTTAGCCTATTTATAAATTTCGCTGCCGAGAAAACCCGAAAAAAAGAAGAGAAAAATGAGTCACAAAAGAATCACCATGTGCTTGGTTTAGTCTGAGTAAATGGAAATAAATGGCTACACTGCCATTTGCATGCCTTCATCGTTGGGGTGCGAAAGAGAAGAAAATGAATCTAAACAGGAAAACGAAGGAAGAAGAGAATAGAAAATACTACATATAAAGAACGACGAGGTTAATGTTACTAGAATAAATTGTATAAACTGGTGATGATAATTTTTAATGCAAATAGCATTCTTAACCTACTCATTTATATAGTCTTCTATATATAGTCTCATTACGCGCCTCTTTAATGAAAAAAAAAAAATCCTCCGGATGATTTCTCCGCATCTGGCCAGAAGCATACCAGCGTCACAGGAGTTCCTCAGGCCCACCAGCCTGACGCTTTAGCACTGTGCCACGAATGCCGTCGAGCAGCAAGGAATTAATTCTTAGCGTTAGCACGCACTCGCGTGTCACGCATCTCGGAGGCCACGCAAAAAAGACGGGGACTTCTCGCACAGTTCGCAGGCGCGCTGCTGAATGGCGCGTAGTGTGCAAACGGCAAGAAATGAGTAATGGTGTCAGCACTAGACATTCCCAAATGCCGTTCTGTGCTTAAGATCGGATATCTTGTCGGGGTTGCAAGTTAACCAAAGATCGGTAGGCCAACTGGCTTTGGGAGCCCACGGTAAAACCACACATGAGGCAGGGCGCGGTGACTTGGGTTTAGCCTGTTTTGAAGTCGGAGAAGCGCAGAGCAAGATTAGTTATGAAGGCTCCGAAACACGGATCAAAATAAATGGGCCGCTATAGAGCACAAGTATCTGTGCCTGAAAAGCGTGGAAACAGAATGGAGCAAGAGGTCGAGAAAGTTAGCAAGCAAGTGCAGGGTAATTAAAAGCGTAAACTGACAAACCGGAGTCATCAAAAAGAAAGCGAGAGAAACAGTGACAGCGAATTGAATACAAAGAAAGGAAATAAAAAAGACTGTGAATATCTACAACAGCGGGAAGAAAAAAATTAAGAGAAAATCTGCACGATAATAGAAAAAGCAGTGCGTTGCTATTTGGGGTTCGAGAGAACGTACCGGATCAAATACACACAACGACAAGAGGCATGTGTATGCTGCAGCAAAAATGCCGAGACACGGCACATCGTAATGGAATGCGAAAGGATTCGCTCAGTGGAATGCGCAGGTAACGTGCACCTTCCAGAAGTGATTGGATTTAAAAAGGCCAGAAGCATCAACCGGTCAGCAGTCGATATAAGCGAGATACGTCAAATAGCAGGGAACGACCAGATCCGTTACTGGCATAGGTAGCGATACAAGGGAGGTAGAGAAGCTTGAGTAAGAGCAAAAAGTTTATGATGTATACAGACATGCTAATATGTAAAGCATGTATAGCATACCTGATTAAATCAAGCAGGCTAGGTGACTATTTATCCCCACCCCGTTTCAAAGGCGATGCTAAATCATCATCATCATCATCATCATCATCATCGAAGAGCGAGAGAGGAGCCCGGTCGCAGTACACGGCGGTGGTAATACGTTGTGCCGCTGTACTGACTGAATGCTGTTCGCATTAATGTCGACATTCATCGTGAGGTTGGTTCCACCAGAATTTTCTTTTTCAGTCATACTGCCCGGGGCTCTCTGTAATAAAGAATAAATGTGGAAAGATTACTGAAAGATCTTCACTTATGAAGTATCTTTTTATTACTTTTTCTTTAAGAGCAAAGAAATACATGAACAAAGAGCCAGGGCAGGTGTTGAAATTTTGAGGAACGCACCAAGAGGTAAGTTTTCTTAGCAGAAACAGAGTCAAAGAAGCCCCAAGTCATCAAAATGAAGTTACCGTGAAGTTACCCTGAAACAAGCGCGCCAGTAGAGCTCAAAGTCGGAGACGGAACCGCGTTAACGCTCCTTCTTGTTGCCCAAGTTTTCTGATCTCTGCTTCCCATAGAACTCCGCAAAGGGGCGCTGCTAAGACGTGCTGTGTAAGGAGAAATTTCTAAGGGAAAAAAGAAGGAAAACAGTAAGGAGGAAGAAGAAGGAGTAACCAAGAAGAAGGACTCAAAAAGGCGGTGCTTTTAAGACACTTGGAGTGTAGTCTGGCTCACCAACTTCACTATGGTAATGGTTGGTGAGACTGGAATAGCCTTCAAAGTAAAAAAAAAAGAGAAAAACAAGGAAGATGAATCCAAATACATTATTGCACATCACATAAAAAAAGAACAAGGCGAATGAACGTAGCTCTAAAGTAATTAAATAAACTATTGAGGTAAACTCGCACATCACGCCACCATCCCTTATCAGAGCCGGGTAACAAAAGTAAGCCTGGACTGCGATAACGCCAAATGTGTCGCGTACTTCGCCTTTCATGCGTACGTAGCGAAAACTTCTTGGAAACGAAGTTTAGAAAATACATTTTGCCCACTTCCAATGTGAGAGAGAAAAAAAAAAACATTTCCACGCAATGGCTCTTCAGTGGTAGAAGCGAAATCCTCCCTTCTTTCTTTTTTCTTGAGGTAGACATTTTGTGAGCTTCAGAACGCGTCTAATGCCACAGCCTCTCAATGCAGTCGAGATGCCTGAAGTTTGTCCTTTCTTGATTTATTGATTTATTGATTTATTTATTTCGCAATAATGTCAATCTCTTTCGGGATATTTAGAGGAGTGGGCATAAAACAGGTGGTACACTCAACATTAGTTTCATCGGCTTCAGTTTTGAAGCTCTAACAACAGCACGATAAAAAAAAGTACATGTGTTATAGACAAAAGAGGCGAAATAAAGCAACAATAAAAGCATTTCCAGCTATTAAACACAATGGGAAAAAAAGCACTGCAGTAGTAGAACACGATCTACAATGTCAATGCAAATGAAATGAAAGGAAATGAAATTTCGCGTTACAAGAACAATATTCGGTCTTGGGTACATCCGCTACTCCGTTCCACGGCTGGAGAAAGTGGCGTCATTAGGCTCCGTATATAGAAGTTGTCACTGTTGATGGGACACTTGTCTAGCAATGTTCAGGAATGTCACTGGCACTTGTCAGAAGATGTCCTTGCGACCGAACACAGCTTTATAACTGCTATAGAGTGCCCGTTTCATATTTTGTATCATTGCCTGAAATTATTTTGAGCATGATAACCGATTCTGACCAACAGTCAAAGATCCCGTCTACATAATTCACAGATTCGCCTGCCGTATAGTGTATAGTGTCCCTCACACACGCACTCAGTGCTTACTCTCTCCCCTTTTCCTCTTGCTATTCCCCTTTCCCCCACCCCCCGTGCAGGGTAGCAAACCGGATGCTCTTCTGGTTGACCTCCCTGCCTTTCCTATCCTTGGTTTCTCTCTCTCTCTCTCTCTCTTCGCCTGCCGTAGTGGGAGGCTTGTTGGAATGAAATTTGATTTCATGGGGTTCTTTACAGTACCCGAAGTTGTAGTCCACGGGGTTTCTGGCATTCCGCCACAGTGAAAACATGGCCAGCACGTCGGAAGTCAAATTCGAAACGTCGAGCTTAGCAGTATAACGCCATGGTAAGTAAGCTTTGCTAAAGGATATCACTTTCGCATAACTGAAACAAAAGTGCGAAGTTATGCCAATAAACAAGGTCTTTGCACACTGAGAACATTGATGAGACAGTAATATATCACCTTCGTCATGTATTATTATATAAAATGCTGCAAGAACTTCTTGTCAATGTTCTTTGTTTTCAGTTTGACCAGTTAACGTATCGCTGCCACTTCCACAGCCGAATAAGCACATTAATGCACCAGTTGAGTGTCCATATTTCCTCGATGTACCATTAGGCAGGTGATCTTTCATATAACGGCGACCATCATCGACAGAACACAGGCTTTAGCTCTTCCTCGCACTGCAGAGGCCAAGGGGTAAACAGGAACATTTAGAGGCATTATCGTGTGGGTTTTATTGACTGAAGGTTATCACCCGCGAGCATAGCTTTAGCTTGGCTACATGTCAAGATGTTTTTACGTTGTACGTAAAAAACAAACAAGCAAAAAAGACCAGTCGCGGGATCGAATCCCTGCCACGGCGGCCGCATTTCGATGGGGGCGAAATGAGAAAGCACCCGTGTGCTTAGATTTAGGTGCACCTTAAAGAACCCTAGGTGGTCGAAATTTCCGGAGTCCTCCACTACGGTGTTCCTCATAATGAGAAAGTGGTTTTGGCACGTAAAATCCCATAATTTCACAAAAGACCAGAATGACAGGATGAATGAACATAGAAAAGTTGCATGGGTAAAACCAGCCACGCAGATACCTACAGAGGGCAAGCTGCACGATTAAAAAGATACTTGCTGCCATTTCCCTGAGAATCAACAAGCCAATGAAGTTGCGGACCCAAGGAAATTAAGGGTGCTAAAATGGCTTCCGAGGTATACGCCACTTGGTCGTCTGCGGAACTATTCACCAAATGGATGGCGCAACGGTCGGAGACAGCGTAGTGCCTCCGTCAAGTGCTTCCCTCCCTGAGAGCTGCGGCACTCGACCGCACTTGCGCTTACTGAAACAACTTTGGGTAACACTCACTAAGCACAGCATACGAGATGGATACCCTAATGTAGCGTCATCATCATCACCGTGCATCATCGTGTGCCATCATCAGTCCCGCGCATCTCGCGTGGCTCGAGTCGTGAGCAACAAATGTAACGCGCTCTCGTTCTCGCTCTTGGTATTTACAAATAAATGCAAGGATGACAGCATACCAACGCCGGCTGTTCGGAGCGTCGTCTTACACTATCAGATTGCTATCGCTACAATACTGCTATATGTTGTGCTGCACGTTGCTGTAGACTATTACGGCCTGACCGGGAATAAGCGCGAATGGCGTACTAAATCTCCGAAAGATCCGCATAAGGAAACATGCCGGCGATTGTATCGCAGTATAACGCCCTAGGCTTCTTTTTTCCTTGCGTAGGTTGCCTGCATTATAGTTTTTTTTGTCTAATTTTCGTTACCTATACTAGCTAATAATATTTCGCTCGTTGGTATAGCATAAACGAAAAGTAGGATGAAAGGGAAGGGATAATCTTTAAATAATATTAGAACATATTTATCCTTTGGTGACTGACTTTAGTTAAAAAGAAGTATGGTTTACATAAGTTGAGCAAGATTGGCGCCAATAAAGTTATATTGAGTACGATCCCTGCTGAGGAGAATTCAATTATTTCAGGCACTTACAATGGCGATTGGGTGCACGTAAAAGAACCTCATGAGGTCGAACTTATTACGATGAGACCCAAATAAATCGGCTCGTAGCCAGCTTGCTGCGCTGGGACGTTAAACTCCTTCAGTCAATTAATTGATGGATGAATCGATGTTACACATGGCGCTATAACAGAATTGACACATATACCGTACATATCTGTCCTCTCAAAACAGTATCAACATGTGTGCCGCTTTCCTGTATGCTCATTTTGAAAGATGTAAGCATAAGGGTGTGAACAAAAAGCTAACGCGAATACATCATGCGTGCGGTCCCGATTCCGATCACCCGGATGTCTGTAGTGCTTGCAGCACTCGATTGATTGGAAACATGTTCCTTCATCTTCAGAGCCGCAGTACTGGCGTACAATGCACGTACTTGACGCTACGCAATAAATGTCTGCACTGTGTTCCCAGGCGCCAAGGGTGGAGGAAAATGTCGGTGTCGAAGGTGCAGCAACAGGTGTTGCTCTACGCAAATTTAAGACTTTGCATATCCAGGATGTTGTACTCATACTTGAAGGGCGCAGAGCGGCAACTTTATCTCGAGGCACCATTCAGTAAGCTCCATGAGGCACCGTCGAGCAAGTTCTAGCGCAAGTCATTACAGTCTCTGAAAGAACTCGACTTCCGCCTCCCGCGATGGTTTACTGGGCATTGAGGCACCTGATGCCGCTTGCAGAAGCAACACTCTCGCATACACCTAATGCGAACGTGCCAAAGAGCGACCAAAGGACGAAATCAGACATACGTGATAACTTTCGCTTTTTCTGATTCCGCCACATTCTGGAAGGCGCAACTAAGTGGTTTTGTCGAAAGGAAGCATTGGATAAAGACAGAATCTGTCAATACGCCAGCATGGCTATTTAAGGCGGGGCATATCGATTCTTCGAACTGTACTACATACGAGACAGGAGACATCGAACGCCCAATCTACCAGACGCTCTTCTTGAGGGCCTACAAAAAAAAAAGGACTCTCACATACATGGTCGGAGCCCCTTGTGTTTCCCGAAGGGTCCGTTATAACTTATAACTTGAGACGAAGCTTCACGTCTTCTTACTGGATTCCTAAGAGAGTTTGGCTAGCTGCACACTTGCGTTCAATATATGAACTGCAACACCTGTGTCCGGAATTTAAAGGGCTCCAAGAGTGCCGACGGTGCCGACAAACAAAAAATTGCAGAAAAAGATGCACTTAAAATTACTGGTATTATTAAACCAATTTTTCGCACGTTAGCGCCACCGTGCAGTCTTTGAGCTCTTTCAACCCCGAGCACCCGTGTTGGAGCTCTTATTGAACGCAACTGTACGTGTGGTAACATACCCCAGTGGCACTGTAAGAGACGCCCGCGCGAATATATTGCCCGCCTCGATCGCCAGGCTGAATCCACGTGTTGCTAGAAACCACCACCACCACCACCAGAAGCGGTGATTCTTGCAAGTTGGATGATCCCAGAGGTACTTAGAAGTGGAGTTATATGGTTTCGTGCTATATACGAACCAAAGGATATACAAAACTTTTTCGTTAAGAGCGTATTGTGTAGTGTATAAGTTAGGGCTATTCTAGGAGATTGCAAATTTTCACGAGACAGTTGTTTCAGTACTGTTGTGCATCGTTTGTGCTGTATTCGCTGAGTAGTACGTCTCTTTCCGTTAATGGTCGCTGTCATACAAATGCCTTCAAATGCAGCATTTTGCACCTGCGAATAACACGCTGATAATACGAAATGCATAGGCTATAGGTATGAGGCCAACGATATGAACGGTACTACAGAGGCAACTGAGTTCATCAGGTTTCTGAAGCCTTGAGCTAAAAATCAGCCTTACATTTACACATCAATTTTTTTCTGCGACATTCAGAGCGAGAACACGAACAAGTCGCTTATGATTTTATGCAGATGCATTTATAGCTCATAAGCCAAAAAATATTTAGAAGAAAGCGCATTCATTTAATGCGACGCACCAAGAAATTCTTTCAAAAATATTCTGAGTGTTTGGCACGTCTCGCGAGTCATGAAAAAGTAAAAAAAAAGTAAGAGAAAAGGCAAAAAGGAGGATGCTGAAAAAATTGTTTGGAAATAAAGGAAGAAACCAGCTCGTATTTATATGAAAGAAATAAGAAATGGGATGCAAATTAGAAGCGTAAAGTTTTGCTTACAGCATGACGGACTTTTTAGTAAAGTAATACTTCATTCGGAAAAGTATAGAAGGCACAAGCATACGAGAGACACAATTCCGTCCGCATTAAAAATGTTTTTTTTTTTGCGTGCAGGCGATAATAATGCTAATCGCGCAAGTGTAACGCATTACGAGGGTCGTTGCGCAGGCGGGCTCCGCAGAGCAGCTCCGGCACTTGGGCTGGTCGGGGCTTTTCGCGCAATTGTCATTATTCGCATCCTGCCCCTTTCTAGGGAACACAGCCGAATTCTCGTGCCGCGCACCCGCTCGGCAGCGCCCGCGCCGCCGAATCGCAGCGCGCGAGTTGGAAACGAGCGGTCGGGACAATCCCCGACTGCTCCTCCTCTCTTCCGAGTGTTATTAACGGCGCCGAGGTGCGTCGAGGTGGAGGGGGGGCTCCCGAACCGACGACGCGATCACGGTGCAACGGCGCTGGCCGTGCCAATACTATCGGAGCGAGGAGGACAGTGACTCGACTGAGGAGGAGAGAACGCAAGGAAAGGCGAGGCGGCGTCCGTCGGCACCACCGCCACCTCCGCCGGCAGCAGCCTTGAATGAAAAAGACAAGAAACGGGTGAAAGCCACCTTGTATGTGCGTGCGCGCGTGCAAGTGCGCGTACGAGTGCGTGCGAGTGCGATGAGGCGGCGTGAGCTGTATATAAGAGCCGGGGTAACCTCCGAGCGGACACCACAGGCCAGCGGTTCGAAGAGAAAGGTTTTGCTCTACCCCAACGCGGCACCCTCGGTCGAGTCGACTTTCTTCGTGTGATCTCACAGACCGACGACGCGATGAAGGCAGCGGTAAGCGCAGCGGATTGCTGGCTATATCTGCGTTCGCATCCCGCTTCTTGAACTGCTGGGCACGTCTCGTACACTGCAGCTGACAGGACGAGTAAAGGAACGCACTGGTGCGAAAAATTTCATGTTCTTGCACCCGTTCCTTCACCACTGCAGTTTACGAGGCCCGTTTCAGCAGCCGAGTTGAGCTTTACCTTGCTGGATAAGAATGACTCAACGACAGCTCTGTCAGAGTAGCAGTCGCAGTCGGTCGTCTTACGCCAACTTAAGGACCTGCTCAAAGCAAACAACTAGTTCGTTGTGGGCAGGTAAAAGAATTACTTAGAAAGTTGAATTTCACTTTGTCTTTGGGGAGTGCCGTAAACCTTACACGAGTGCTGGCGCGTTTATTGCCTTACATCCAGGAATGCCAAAAACCTGAAATACTCTAAAGAGTAGCAGAAACGCTTGAACGGCCATTCACCGCGATAGCAGCGTGTGATTCAATAGAAGGCAGGCGATCTTCGTGCGGCTCAGTGGTACTCCGCGGCTAGACTTCAGAGTCGCACCATGTTAGAGGTAGAACTTGAACCATACCGTGGCTAGCTTTCGCAAACATCCCTCAGAGCCTAAACAGTGCTTTCTTGAATCCTGGTGAAAAACAAAAGAATAAGAGCTCAGTGCCGTCAGCTAGAAGCCTCTACACTACAAGTATCACCCGAGCAACCACGGCTGGTCGACGTGAAATATAAATGCCGAAGGTCTCAAGAGTAGTTCCTTTTCAGCCATTGCAAACTTTTTCGACTAAGTTTTCAGCTAACAGATGCGTTTCTTGACCTGCCGCGGTAGCTCGGTGGCTATGGCGTCACGCCGCTGAGCACGAGGCCGCAGGCAACGGCGGCCGCACTTCGATGGGGGCCAACCGCAAAGACGCTTATGTACTTGGATTTAGGGGAGCGTTAGCGAACCCCAGGTGGTCAAGATTATTTCGTAGTCTCATAATCAGATCGTGGTTTCAAGAGTTTAATCACTTAATTTAAGATGTAACTTTCCATTTCGTATGCCAGGGTATCATACGAAATTTACGATATTTTATTTCGCAATCCCTAACTTAGTTCTTTAATCTCCTTATATTTCAGCAACGTTAAAGACAGTTTATGAAAAAATATCTATCGCCAGCATTTCGCTGTATTTTGTGTATCCTTCGTTGGAAGGCCTCTGGTCAAAATAACATCTCCAGTTATCCTTGCGTCCAGCACCTTTGTCCCGTATATCGCCGGTGGATGGAGGCGTTAAGAAGGCTAAAAATGTTACTGAGGTCCAACTGCTCTACGCGATTAAATAAGGAGGTTCAACAATGCACTACCACACAGCAAAATGTTGTGCTGTTTGTTTAGGGATCATTCAATTCTAATTCACCTGTAGGAAACATTTAGCTCTACTGAGCTCTGAATATTTCAGTGAACGTTCATCATACTTGAGGGCAAAATATGATCCCAGGGGGTTTTGGTCACGTTGTCATTAAGTTTCATCTGTCAGCTATGCGCAATGTCTGCTAAAACATCGTAAATCGCCATAACACATTTGTAAGAGAAGGCAGCCACTTATGTTCACGGTACTACAAGTGCAACAGGGTAAGAACTACAACAAGCGAGCAGGAACTGGCGCTTGTGGATTAGTATTTGATTTATCATCATCACCACCTGCCTGTTTTATGTCCACTGCAGGACGAAGGCCTTTCCCGGCAATCTTCAATTCTCTCTCATCAACCGTGAAGGCTTAGTTATCTCTATTGTAAGACACTGTCACTAGCAGAGCGATTATATTACATGAATAATTTAAGCAAATCAGGGGAGAATGATAGCAGTAACAATCTCCATGAAAAACAGGCAACAGCTTGCATGATAACATGCAAAAACGAAGGTGTTCTGACCAAATGCAAGATTTCCTACATTTTTTATGACGTCCATGCTAGAACACCATCCGGAAGTAGCATATAAAACAATCAACACAGTTAGTACAACCACCAGTTCATCTCGAACAATTCAGAATAACATTATAGCCAACGTTCACGAAAAAGTAACTGCGTCTGCGTGTGACGCAAGTGTTGCCTGTTTAACGGTAATAATAACTGACGGAACTTTATGTGAAAAAGCTGCCGTTTGGATAGGAAAGAAGCTGCTGCGCAAGGCTGCGGTTATTACAGGGCTTCTTTAAGTTTCACATCAGCGAAATCTTATTCCCGCAGCGTTTTTCGCCTTGTGTTCATAGCGTAACGCATTTACCACGACGTAGGGTCAATCCTCCCCCCCCCACCCCCCACCCCCCCCCCCGACCCCGACTTTTGTTCTCAGAATCAGGAACACAACGTCATAACAATTATTCACAAGGATGCGCGGGCAGTAAGTTCGAGCAACAACATTTAGTCTTTTCTTATTGGAGACAGGACCAAAAATAGCTTGAACTTTCTACTCGTAAAGTACTCGTAAGATACTCGTAAGATACTCGTATGTACTTTGAAAAAAAAGTACGCTGGGAAAGGACGCAGAAATTTGTAAATGCGAGTTTTCTTTTATTGACTTAGGAGCTGGAACTTGGAAATTCTTTTAACTGTTTTTGTTTTTCCTCAAGACACGGTAATGTTATTTTCAAAGAGCTGGTGATGAAGTCATATTGCAATACTACAATGCTACAGCTTCTAACGAATAACGCACTTTCGTTCATCGCCAACGGCCTTGGATGAAACGCCAGCGGAAAGCCACGCATAAAGGAAGTGTTTTGTTAACGCCGTTCTGGCTGGTGCGCCAAGATGATTCATTTGATGATCCGAAACACCGTTAAACGCGCTTCCCATAACCCCACCCACACGCTTTAGAGTATGGGACACCGAAGGTCATTCCATGACGTTAATGTTATGCAACATGGAATCGCACGCTGTATACATCTATTGGCGTCTGTTTGATGTTACGAAAGACCTTAACCCTTTTGTAGTTCTGAAGTAATAATGACCGGACAGTTTTCTTTCCTAAGTGATGATGGCGTCGTCATAATGAATGCCGGGAGCTACTACGGTGATCGCAAATCGATGGCCGTTTTATATTCTCACTTGGAGCGTAGATCTTTGAAAATCGGCAAATAGTAGCTGATCATTTATATTTCCGGGGACTGCAAAGATTTAGAGAAATTCACTGCTAATTCTTTACGTTTAGCGAGTGCAGCATTGGGGCTCATGTAATCGCCTCCGAGGTCGCATCCATAATTACATATCTTGGAAGCCGCGTTCACGTTGTTCAAGTTTAGAAAGCTGTCAAAACGTGCCGCATGACGTTGCAGTTTTCCACTTTTTTATTTTACCTTTTCCTTTCCGATACTAAGCGAAAAGGCCGCTCATGGCACACAGTTATAGGCCTATTTGGAAGCAGAGGCCACGTTCCAAAGAAAAAAAAAAAAACATTCAACTTCCCGAAGCAGGGCAATAGGGAAGCTATATACAGCGGTGGAATAAGCAAAGTCTCAGGAGCCAACGTTTTGGCAAGGGGTCTTGTTGTCGTAAATTCCTGCCGTAACGAAGACAAGAACCCTTGATAAGACGATGGCTCTTGAAACATCCCTTGTTCTGCCCCCGATGATCCCTTCAGGCCTCCATCTGCTGTCTTGTTTGTCAAACGCAAAGTATTTTACGTAGTACCACCACCTTACTGACTGAACACAGTGACGTGACACATGCTTGAGGAGCTGCTCACAGGCACTCGCGTGTCATATAAGAGCCGCCTCAGTCTATTATGGGCAAAATTCGCCCCAACCGAAGAAGGGAGTTCTAGGTGAGAGCAGAGACGCAACCAAATTTTGGCCTTTCACCAAGCGTCGTTCATTTATATTCCTTACTGTCATTCATTAAGATGACGTTTTGGGTGGTTAACAGTGGCCAATGGCAGCATGAGGCGGGTCAAGTGAAATCCTGGAAGTTGTATAAGTAAGCTGTTGGAGAAGAGAAATGCCAATGTGTAAGCTATAATTTGTACAGTCAGGTCAGGAACCATTATACATCATAAAGATGTAATTTATTCCAGGGTGGGCCTTACACTCAAACATTATTTTGTAGGCCATGCTTACACGCGAAGGAACATAATCTCTATGTAACTATTGCGATGCATGCGTTTACAAATCGACCGTGAGTTCTAAGCAAGAAGTATATTACATGGTAAACCCATCTATCTTGTATTATGAATTGATTGGCACGACTTTCACACAACTCCTCAAATTAATACCCGATGTGTCACAACCAGTTATCTTATTGATCTCGTGTAGCTAGATTGCCTTCTCGACATGAGGAGTCATCATTAGTTGTATTTTAGTTTACTTTTATTTTATTCATAAATTTATTTCGCATTTGCGCGAGATGTGTCCATTTTTCGCATTGCATGCTGCTAATATGCTTTAGATTCTCAATTTACACAGTTATTCTCCATGTTAACACACCCCGATAGCACTAAACCAAATGCCTCATAATGGGGACTGCAACGTACTTTCGAATAAAATCAAAATAATTTTTAAAACGAATGTATCACCTGTGTTTATGAAGTCACCAAGCACAAAATACGGACACTTGTCGAAGAACAACACGCAGCGCATTTCTGAAAGTGTAAGGAAGGTCAATACTGCAAGAAGCTGTCGTGATGGCGTTTCGTCGAGTGCTGCTGTAGTCGAAATAATGCGTAGAGCACAATATTATTATATCACACTGCGTTAAAGGTTCCAGTTGGTCAATTTAAGAGATATACCTTTTGCACTGGAAAACCCGCCCATCGCGGTTAATATAGTCGAGATTTCAAAGGGGCATTGCAAGCAAATGTAATTGGCCAGGAGTGTTATAACGCTGTCTCGTCCGTTGCTTCCAGCTGGTCTTCGCGGTCAGCTTGGCCGCCCTGGCCCTCGTGTCGTGCGCCGACGAGCCGGAGACCGCTTCCACCGAGGCACCGGCTGCGCCCAGCACTGAACAGCCGGTCGCCGAGCCGGCTGTCGACGACAAGGATAATAAGACCGAAGGCAAGGAGAAGGTTGAGGGTCGCGGTGGCATCTTCGGAGCTGGGTTTGGCGGCTACGGACCTGGCGTAGGCATTGGATACGGCGGCCTCGGCTACGGCGCTGGTCTTGGCTACGGCGGTTACGGCTATACTGGTGTCGGCTATGGAGGCCTCGGCTACGGCGGTGGTCTTGGCTACGGCGGTGGTCTTGGCTACGGCGGTCTCGGCTACGCACCAGGATACGGCGTGGGCTACGGAAGTCTTGGCTACGGACGCCTCGGCTATGGAGGTCCCGGCTACGGCGGTGTGGGTTACGGTGGGCTCGGCTACGGTGGTCTCGGCTACGGCGGAGTCGGCTATGGGGGTCTGGGTTATGGTGGCCTCGGTTACGGTGGTGCTGGCTACAGTGGTTACGGAGGCAGATACTACGGCGCCGGCCGCGGTTACGGCCAGGGCGGCTTCAACTACGGCGGTGGCGAGGCCCAGAAGCGCGTGTACGGTCACACTTCTACCTACGGTCAGACGTCCACTTACGGACTGCAGGCCAACGCCGGCAGCGCGTATGGTGCGGGACACCAGGCTGGCGGAGCTGGCTACGAGAAGTCGGCCCAAGAAGGAGGAGCGGTCGGCGGACAGTACGGCGGCCAACACGTCGCAGGCGTCGGAGGCCCCCTTGTCTGAAACTCACCACCCGCATAGTAAGTTGGGAATTTTGCTATTCGTCACTTACAGGCCCAATTTAAATGGTTATACGGATAGTTAGGGTGTCTGAAAAGGCACCATTTGTCCGTATGCTACTCAAGTGCATGCGGAATGTTGAAATTTGTAGAGATAGGGTCCCCTAATGTGGTCCTCTGTGTTGCGGTTAGCTTATCGCCTTTACATTGTATGTGTTGTGCGTACATGTGTTTGTGTACGTTGGAAGACTATTAGGATAAACATGCCAATCAACCAATTATTTCTTGGCAGGCTAGACTAAAACAATCTATGAGAACATGTGCATGTGCGTAAGCACGCTAAAAGCTAAACCGTATCAACGAGAGCCCCTTGCAGGACATCCAGATATTCCTAATAGTGTTTAATTACTTGACTTGTACGCTTGTGATAAGTGCGATCCTAGATTTGAACTTCAACTGCGCCAGATAGTATTGCGTTTTAATCATGACTGTCCAGCCAGAGCAACAGAACGCCTAGCGAATTGTTGCTTGGATTCAAAGGAATTCAAACAGGCATTTAGTGCAGATAAAGTAATGCCCTAGTCACCTAAGTACCTAGAAGGCTTCCGCTGAATTTATTCTTTATTCGTAAACAATTTTGTCAGAATACGCAGTTTCTTCGATCACTTGGTTAATTAAAATGCACTTACAGATGTGCTACCGAAAATGATGATGAATAGCTGTGTATATCAATTTTTAAGAGGGAAACAAAACAAAGAGGGAAAGGAAGGGAGGTTAACCGAGGACGTGTCTAGTTGTATGTCCTACACTTAGGAAAGGGAAATAATCTTTAAGAAATACAAGAAGTGCTATCCAGACTGTAGCTAAATACCTGAATGAGCATTGCCTGATAACGCTTCTTGAAACAATTCGTGCGTGTTTTGTGTGTGCATATGTCAGTAAATAAGCGATTCTTCCCGTTTTATTTTCCCTAGGATAGTAGCTTGCCTCATCCTCCTCCTACCGGGTCTGCGACGGACAAAGAGGAGCTGGATTCTTCACCAACACTGCCTGTCAGCGGACTTCAATCATCTTTTTAAAACAAACTCGCTTCGAAATGAAATTTGGGCATATCACGAAAAATAACGCGTCACAGGAGGCCGGTCCATTTTTGGTGGTCGCATGAAGGACCTTGTCCAACGGTGAATACTCTTGTTTGAATAAATGTTCCTGTTTTCCATAAGTACTGCATTTATGAAGGAATCATCATAGGACGCAACGCAGAAAAATTCGTCACGCCGGAAAAAAAAAAATGGACGACTGCTGTGCACATTTGTTTCTTGTTTTTTTGTTTAACATATAGACGTGACACCAGACTATTTCATTTCTCCGCGTGGCTAATTCAAGTGCATTGAAATGCACTTATGTCTAAAACACCTCTGTAATTCTAGATTCACTCCGAGGAATCTTATCTGCCTTTCTCGAAGCAAAAGTGTTAGATGCCCTAGCGGGACGCACGAGATGCAGAATGGACCAAATCCGTGATGCTTGACCAATCGACTAAACGCATTGCGCCCTGATTTTGCCGATGAGCTTATCTGCAGCTTCTAATCAAACATATTGAAGTTTAGGTTCATTGCTTACCTCTCGGGCGCCATCAAATTATGAACTGTTTGATTCAAAGAAAAGAGCTCAACTGTGTCAGTCGTCCATTTTTTTTCTTTACTGGCGCTGTAGGTTTTTCATGGGTGTACGCAAATACTGGTGAACACTTCTTCTCTTTTCTTCTCAATTTTCACCACCTTGTCCCCCATTTTCCAGTGCAGGGTAACCAACGGCGATTAACCTGGATAACTTCCCTGCCTTTCCCTTATCACCCCTCTCTCTCTCCCCCCCCCTCTCTCTCTCTCTCTATCTCTCTCTCAGGGAAATGTTTGTCTGGCGTCCGCGACGCACCCAAGTGAACTATGGCTCATGAAGAAAACACTTCATTAAACCTTTCTTCAGACTGGAGCGTGAAACACGGCAAAGGCGTCTGAACCTGAACGTGATAAGGAACTTGCCCGCGAAGACAACCTTGCGCTAACATTTCCGTAAATTATACGTCGCCTTCTATCTTTTGACGATAACGGGTAAGGTCAAGCCAACGGCTAATAAGCCTGTATAGTTGTGTTATAGACACCTCCTAATCAACAGAGCTAAACACAGTTGTTGATCTTCAGCTGCTTGGACTTCCAGAGGAAAGGAACGATCGAGGGCAGTGAGTTTCTTGCGTCTTCATACTTGCACAAAGAGAACTTCGATGCATAGTAAAAAGGACCGCACACTAAAAGAACAGTAAGTGACACGATCGTAGTGTACAGGGTGTCCCAGGTAACTTGAGCCATACACTAAAAATATGCAACGGCCGGGTAGTTAGACAGAACCAAAGTAATGTTGTTTGGCGTCGCTTGGAGATACTCAAATTGTTATTTTTTCATTCCACCTAATCAGAGTATATGTCTTAATTAATTATTTAATTAATCAACTTCTCAAATATTACAGTTAGATGAAAAGTGTCAATGAGAAAATTGCAGAGCAACATGAAAAATGCCTGATACAGGTTTATGTTGCTCAATACGTGCTACATAAAAGCGTTTATCCGAGTGTGAAAGAAGCCCACGAATACTCGCAAAGTGCCTCAAGCGACAAGTCGCGCGGCAATCTTGCGAGCATTTGCGGGCTTCTTTCACGCTCGCAAAACACTTTTATGCAGGACGTATTATGCAGCAGAAAGCTTTTTCAGGAGTTTTTCATGTTGCTCTACAATTTTCTCTACAATTTTTTTTTATCAGCCTGAAAGAAAGCCGCCGAAAGACAAAAACGTATCGCGGGGCACTAGCCCCACCACACATATTACCAAGAGCGCATCTGGTGCAACAGCTGGCAGGTTAGCACGTCCGGCTCTCATCTGTACATTGCCGCATTGGACATGAATTCGATCTCAAGAGGCGCTGGTGCGCAGGCTTTTGTTTTGCTTCGACCAATGCACTGAGGGCGAGGATGAGGAGGGGGCCTGACAACGACGGTTTGCAAATGCAACACGAAAAGGAAGCGTTCGTTAAATACTTGTTATTTCAGTAACGGTTGCCTCTGATTTTAAAGATAGGAGATTAATAAATTCTGTTGGGAGAGAGAGTGAGTCAACTTTTACTGATGTCAGCAATCACGAGGGCGGACGCAGCCTTCCTCCGCCTGGCATGCTCCGCCTAGCATGATGCCCTCTGCATCATGGTATTTGTGCTCAATGTGGCGCGCCCTTGTCTCTCGTCGCTCCTTGTGGTGCTCCGGGTGCATGTTCTTTGGAGAAATTATTCTACAGTATTGAGGAGACTTGTTATCAAGTCAGATTACCATAAAAGCGTTATTGCACTTTTTGCAATCCAGAGGCCTTTGTGAACGCCTATAATTTAAACGTCCTTCCTGTTTCGTTTCTTTTTATTTTATCTTCTCTGTTTCAGCCCTCTTTCCAACTCCCATCTCTCCCGCACCAATGCAGCTGGGCGAACCGGAAACTCACATATGGTTAAACTCCCTGCCGTTCATCTATCTCTGTCTCTCTTTCATAACGAAACCGAGAAGAAATGGGGTTAACTGAGGGGCCCGATATTTTATTAATGATATCATAAGAAGCCAACAACAACAACAACCACAAAAAGGCACCAAGGACAACACAGGGGAAATTACTTGTACTTACTAATTCAAATCAAGAAATTATAAATTAACGGAATTGAAAGTGGATGAAAAAACAACTTGCCATAGGCGGGAAATGATCCCACGTCTTCGCATTACGCGTGCGATGCTCTAAACAACTGAGCTACCGCGGTGCCGTTTCTCGATCCACTTTCCGGGGTATTTATGTGTTGCTACAAGAACTAACCCTGGGAATGTTAGCCAGCACCCCCACTCACAAACCTTGGCGGCGGATGTGGAACATCCTTTCTGCCGCAAGCGTCACGAGTACATAATCTTTTTGGGTGACGACATTGATGTCTTCCCATAGCACGTGTGGGTCAATAAACCCACACGTGCTACGTGAAGGCATCAATGTTGCCGGATTCCAGACCCTCATTATGTAATGAACGAGAAGAAAGGGGGTTAACCGACGGGCCCGATATTTTATTCATCATATCATAAGAAGCCAACAAACAAGGACACCAATGACAACACAGGGGAAATTACTTGTAGTTACTAATTGAAATAAAGAAATTATAAATTAATGGAATTTAAAGTGGATAAAAAACAACTCGCCGTAGGCGGGAAATGATCCCACGTCTTCGCATTACGTGTGCGATGCTCTAACCAGTTAAGCTACCGCAGCGCCATTTCCCCATCAACTTTCCGAGGCATTTATGTGTTGTTAGTAGAACTAACCCTGGGAGTTCGAAACCATAATTTTTTTCTAGCCAGGGTTCATGGCACCGGCGGACATCAATTTCGCAATACTCACCTTGGAGCTAAATGCAAAACTGGGTTTGATAATTACCGCATAATTAATAATTTAGTGCTTACGTAACTGTGCCACAGAAGCCATTCAGTGCTCAAGCCATGCTTAAGGGTCGTCTACTGTGCATTTTCTGTCATGTGTGCACATGAACCTAGCGTAAGATCGAATTCGACTATTGATGGCGAAATGTCACTCAACGAGAGACACAAACCGAACGATGTGTGGTGGGGAATGGAACAACGGCGCGCATCGTCGATTTGGGAGCTATGCGCGGCAGTAGTGTGAGCTCATGTGTTGGATGTGTTACGAATGACTTTGCTCAGGCGTGTGGTTTGTAAGGATAAACTGCAGTGTACGTGAATTTTTTCATAAGTGCAGCAGAATAGTTCTTGTACGTCTCAGAAACATAACTTGAGTTGAGGGCTGCGCGTGCAAAATGCATCGCCGAATTTTTCTTACAGAGAAAAGCAAGGGCGTTACATCATTTTTTCTTAGATCCTTAGAGTGGCTGAAGGTTGTAAGTGCTGGCGCACATCCCTTGATCCAGCACTTACTTCCTCGCGTTGGTCTATTTCATGCTGTAGAACAAGCGTGTTATATTTGTGAAGTTGTACAGCGCTTTTAGATCATTATTATGGGTGTGGGGATATTTTACACTTTTGAATAAAGAATCAAATATTGGTCTATTCGATTCGGTCTTCGGATTGAACAGTCACTATTTGTAGACACGAGCATCTTTTGAGTAATTTTCGAATATTTGAAATTTCAAACTGTGCCCGAGGAAGCATAAAACTGGAGCAAATGTGCGAGCAGATTTAATCCCTCTGGCCATAGTAGACATAAAACACGAGAAGTTACGTAGTAGGATATGCTACGAAGCTGAGGGAGCCCTACTTTTCCGACTAAATCATCATCATGCACAATCCCCAATGATGTCTGAGTATGAGAATCTAATTGGCTACTGATGCTCCATTTCTGCTTTTAACAAGCAAACGCTTCATAACGTGCGATGTAATGACAGAAACGGGCTAACGTTGTTACTACAGTAAGTTGTAAAGATCTGTTTATATGAATGGTCAAAACGGCTGCTAATTATTCAAAAGCTATCCGAAAGCATTCAGAATTCGGTTAGATTATATTCTGCTCCGGCACTATTCGCATTGTTTTCCGGCTGAAAAATTACTATCCCCCCATCCCTACTACGCTCCATCAACGGCGATGACAACAGCGCGATAGTTTCTTCTAGCGTAAAACAATGGTAGTGTAAAGGATACGGCAAAAGACACTTTAATACACTGGTTAAGTTCGCACTTACCAGTTATGGAACTCTAATCCTAGCCATGCAATAGGAAATTATTTTTAGTGCAGAAAAGGGGGGAAAACGGGAACAAGTTCAAGGACACAATACGGGCCAAATGTGTTGTCTTCTAGAACTTGTCCCTGTTTTCTTAATTTCCTCCTCTAAATGTATCTTGGTTTCATGGCAAACAGAGACACCCTATTAAGTTCCATGCAGTAGGTAGCTTGAGCACTCAAGCTACCTACTCTTCTATAGTGCACTCTTCAAGAGCACTCTTCCGTAGTGCACTACGAGAAATCATGCAGTTATAAAGAAATACGAAGTAAAGGCGATGGCTACAAATGTGATGCTACAATGCATCAGACGTAAATTTATAGGCACTTCGCGGCGCATGGCCAGGAAAATCAAGCTTGATTACAATGTACACGCAGAAAAACAGTACATTTTCTTTTCTCCGAGAGTGATATGCTGTCACAGCATATTGCCTCACGATACAAATTATTGGTAAACATGGGAAAAGGAGGCAGGAGGCGAACAGGATTAACTCCACATGTTGTAGTTTTGCTGTCAACACTTTTTAAGCTGCATTTTAAGCTGCCTTTTTAAGCTCGCAGATGAAAAGCTGTACAATTTGAGCAGGTATTTATGCTACAGGTTATGACCTATACATGACAAGTTCATTTACGTACAGTTCTATTCTGCGCCCACTGGTTTACATTGGAAGCTGATCCCGAAAACGGCACCGCTGCAATCACTCATTTGGACTGTCGAGAAACGATACCTGAGCGTGGCCGGTAGAGAACATTATCGATCGTTACGTACACCTGCACTCCGTCAGAACGTGCAACAAGTGGGCATGTTAATCTGAGGTCGCACATATCAGGAGACACGGAGGGATAAAAACGTAGGACACAGGCACGGGAGAAAGAGCATTCTTCCTGTGGGCATGTATTATACTCATAGAGTAATATAGTAAACGTAAAGAGTGGACACTCCCGTAGGCCCCTGGGGCTGACTTATGATCTCAGTACTCCCAGCGGAATCGGCGAAACACTGCAACCTCCAAGATAACCGCCGCCTACCACCGAATCTCGGAGGCCACAATTTCGTTTTTCTTTATCTTTTCTTTATTTTAAGGGGGGGGGACCAGTAAAGCTGCAGGCACCATGGAGTGATTTTATGCAGGTGCTTGCACCGCTGTTTATATGTTGCGACGACGAGCCCACAAAGCTGCTGTTTCACTTTCTTGAAGGAAAAAAAAAACAGTCACAAAAGACAAAAGACAAGAAGAAAGCTTCACACCACAACGACAGTCGTTGGGGTGTGAACCTCTCTTCTTGTCTTTTGACTTTTGTGACTGGTTCTTTCCTTCAACTACGTACCAACCGCCCGTATTTCAACCCTACTGTTTCACTTTCTGTTAGTTTTATGTAAATTAATATTCGTTATGTTTCATGCTGTAACGTAGCGCCACTATCATACCAATTAACTGTTAATGAGGAATTAGAACTTTACCGTTTGTGATATTGTACTAATAATTCATACCAAAAGGAGTATTATAGATAAATGTGCCAAGTTCCTTCAATATCAATCAGATTGCTGGACAGCCAAAAACACGAAAATAGCAGACAAGAATTTATTGCAGCAAGATTGTGAGAAATGTGGCAGGCACATGAAAACGTGAAGAAACTGCAAAATGCAAGTAATGGAGAATACTCGGAAATGAATGGCGTGATGGGAATAAACTTTACACAAGCATAACACACAGAAGACGTGCTGCAAGTATTCAGATATTAGAAAAACTACGCAAGCAAGCCAGATTTACTCAAAACAGGATCGTTTTAGAAGGAATAAATATGACGCCGTTTCTTGTACTTCTACAAAGGAGGGCGAATTAAGGCAGCAAAATTATGTGAATAGTTGCGTGCCAAAATAAAATGGCTGCACAAACAATTGGGCACGCACCAACACCACCCCACTAATGTGCAATCCAGTGAGTCTCTCATTAAACAGCTGCAAGATATTGCCATCTCAGTCAACTAAGCACTTCGATTGTACTGGGGGGTCTTCACCTGCTGTTTTCGAAGCCTTGCAATTGTCTTCTGATGCTTGGAAATTTGCCCTTGATTATCCGTAATTTCCTTTGACTGTAGGCTATTTTTGAGAAAGGAATAGTGGAGATTCCTGCAATACGTAGAACGACAGAGGCAGACGGTAAGCAATACTGGAAACTTCGAAACTCTCGAATGTTGATGCTTCGTGCCTTCGTGTAACCGATATTTTAAGGCGAAAGCCTATGACGGCCCATGAGACGAAAATGTGACCATCCGGCGTTATGGCGCCCACATTCAATGGCACGAAAACTGGGCGTTAAGCCCTTGACCTTTTGTAGGAGTCGAGCCAATGACCTTTGGTGTTAATTACGGCAATGTGAATTAAGGCACAGCTAATTAAAAGAGTTAAGGCACTCGTACCCACGACCGTTGGTGTTAGTCGAACCCTCAACCTTTGGTTGGAGTCGAACACACTTGGAAATATGGGGGAACCGACGATATCTCTAAGTTGTATTCCAATTGACATCGTGAAAGTCGAGAGTCGAACCGACGACCTTCGGTGTTAATTATGGTGAAGTTAATTAGGACACAGTTTGTATCGCATCAGTTCAACGAGCGCAAGCTATCTTTGCGTGCTGGAATGACACGTGCCTTGCCCTGCCCTCTATTTTCACTACCTCCTTTCCCTCGCTCTGGTATAAAATGCCCAGCGCAATAAACATAGGGGTTCACTGTTGTCTTGACACGCATGCTGTTGGTTTCTTCGACCGGGACCCGGTCGATCCATGGCGTCAGTAGTGGGATGCTGAAGCCCTGTATGCCTGCAACAGAAGACCAAGGACATGGACTACGTAAAGCCACCGGAACCTCTGGGCCTGGCGACCAACGGAGGAAGGACGTGGAAGCTGTTCAGGCAAAACTTTGATTTCTTTCTGGCAGCCACGGAATGCTCTGAAAAACCGAGATCAGAGGCAGCGAAGACAGCACTTTTTTTCAGCGTGGCTGGTGAGGAGGCCTTCGAAGTTTACAATAACGTCACGTTCAGCGAAGGCGAGGACAAGCAAGACTATGCGACTGTCATAGGTAAACTTGAGGAATACTACGTCGAGCAACAAAACATAATTCACGAGCGCTACGTCTTCCGCTCTCGACTCCAGAACGACGCTGAACCTTTTGAACAGTTCCTTCGCGCACTGAAGAGACAAGCACAGTTCTGCAACTTCGGAGCGATGATGGACGAGATGGTGCGGGACCAAATTCTATTTGGTACTAACTCCCAGAAGCTCCGAGAGAAGATGCTAATGAACTAGTTGCTTAACCTGGATAAAGCTGTTGCTCTATGCAAGGTGGCGGAAGCGTCAGCACGTGAGAACGCGCTGTGGCAGAAGACAGACGGGGAACTTCACGTGCTTGCGGCATCGTCGAGCCGAAGCGCTGCGCAAGGACCACGGCAAGTCTTTAAATGTTTCCGCTGCAGCCGAACACATGCAGCATGACGCTGTCCAGCCTACGGGAAAACATGCTACTTGTGCAAGGCGCGTAACCATTTCGCATCATGCTGCGAAACAAGAGAAACCGTCCGTGAGGTACAGCACGATTTTAAGACTCAGGACCAAAACGACGATTTCAATGTGTTGGACGTCGCCATCGGTAATATTAGCAGTGACCGGGACTGGATCATAACGGCAAATATTGATGGCAAGGACATAAACTTCAAGATTGACACAGGGTCTCAAGCAAACCTTATACCTCTGTCGCTTTTTCGAAAATTGAAAGCCGGTTCGCTGAAGACAAGTCACGCAGTTCTACGGTCTATAGCAGCAGCATCATCAAACAGCTTGGCAGATTTTCGACGCACGTTACGATTGGTGACCGTAAGATATACACTGACTTTCTCGTTGTTAAGAAAAACCACAGCGCCCTCCTTGGTCTAAAAGCCTCAGAGGACTTGGGGCTTATCAAGCGGAATGTTGATGCTGTAACAACGAGCAGCAGCTCAGTGGTCGTCGAGGGATTTCCGCAGCTCTTTAAGGGAACAGGCCGTGTACAGCGCGAGTACAGAATCACCCTTCGCGAGGATGCTGTGCCCGTCATCCAGCCCGCCAGACGAGTGCCTTTGGCGCTCCGACAGCGAATGGAAGCGGAGGGCATCATTCAAAAAGTCAGCAGCCCGACAGATTGGGTAAGCCCACTGATCATCGTGCTTAAAAAAGACAAGTTGCGGGTATGCATGGACCCAAGAAAAATTAATGAATCCCTTAAGACGGAGCATTATCAGATGCCCCACCGAGAAGGCATAGAAGCGGAGCTTGCAGGCGCGAAGATGTTTTCTCGCCTTGACGCTAACGCCGGGTTTCATCAGATCACTCTGGATGAGCAGTCTTCCAAAATATGCACGTTTGCAACTCCCTTTGGCCGTTGTCGGTTTCTTCGACTGCCTTTTGGCATTTCATCGGCAAGCAAAGTATTTCAGAAGGCGCTCAATGAGATATTCGATGGCCTGCCAGGTGTGCGTGTATATGTGGATGATGTGCTCATTTGGGACGCTACCAGAGAAGAACACGATCACAGGCTGAGAAACGCATTACGAGCAGCAGCAAAAGCGGGTCTGACATTTAATGCGTCAAAATGTCTGTTCGGTGTTGAGGAAGTCTTATTTATTGGTGACATTATCAGCAACAGGGGCATACGTCCTGACTCTGCTTTGGTCGAAGCTCTGCTGAAGATGCCGGCACCACAGAACAAGCTAGCGGTACAAAGGCTCTTGGGCGTTGTCAACTACTTTGGCAAATACGTGCCGTCGCTCTCTCAGCGCACTTCCATTTTGCGTTCATTGCTAAAAAAGGATGTTGTGTTTGACTGGACGCCTAACCATGAGAACGAGTGGGAGGTTATATGCAAAGAGCTCAGTAAATCGCCACTTCTAGCAATTTTAGAGCCCGGCAGAGAAACAAAGATAACATCAGACGCTTCTCAGTACGGTGTCTGCTCGGCACTGATGCAACGTCACGGAAGTAGCTGGAGGCCTGTGGCTTACGCTTCAAGAGCTCTGAGCGAATCGGAGCAACGCTATTCGCAAATCGAAAAGGAATCTGGCGTTGGCTTTCGGATGTGAAAAGTTTTCACTTTGTATACGGTCACCCGTTCATTCTTGAGAGCGACCATCGCCCATTAATCGACATACAAAAAAAAAAGCCATTGCTGATATGCCGCCAAGAGTACAACGTTTCTTTCTGTGGTTGTTGAAATATAATTACACCTTGTCTTTTGTTCCCGGAAAGCAGATGGTGGTGGCAGACATGCTTTCCCGGGCACCTGCTCCTCAAGATGACACAGCCTCGCCCACAATTGACGTCGAAGTTCACGGAGTCACCGTAGTATCGGCACTCGTAAGTGAAAGAACCGCTTCAAGGCTTGCAAGTGAGACCGAGCGTGACACATATCTCAACCAGGTACTAAAAAAGCTTGGGCAGGGGTGTGCTGTGGAAGGTCCGCTAAGGCCTGTTGCTTCTGAGCTTCCTGTAGTAAAAGGAATCCTTTTGAAAGGAACGAAGGTGGTAGTGCCAAGCAGCATGCGTTTGGAAATATTAAAGCGCATTCATGCAGGGCATCTCGGCATTGGAAAATGCAAAGCCCGAGCAAGACATTTAGTATACTGGCCAAACCTCAATGCTGACGTTGAAATGCTAATCCACAAATGTCCAGTGTGCCAGACTTATGCGTATAAGCAGCAGTCAGAACCACTCATCTTGCGCCCAACACCCACACAAGCCTGGTTCCGTGTTGGCGTTGATTTGTCTCAGTACGGCGGCCAACATTACCTATGCGCCTATGACTCAATGTCGAACTTCCCTGACGTGGAACTATTTCCTAATACCACAGCCAGTTCTGTGATACAAAAATTGGGGGCCATATTTTCTCGTTATGGTATACCGACTGAAGTATGCACAGATAATGGCCCACAGTTCGCCAGTCATGAATTTGCGCTCTTTGCTCAGCAGTACGATTTCAAACATGTCACATCCAGCCCAGAGTACCCTCAGTCAAACGGTCTTGCCGAGAAAGGTGTACAGATAATAAAGCGCATTATAAAAATGACATAGGATGCGAATGAAAACTTTTGGCATGGCGTCCTGAACTATAGAGCAAGTCCACTGGAGGATGGCCGCTCACCAGGGGAGCTGCTGCAAGGAAGACGTCTGCGCACGCCCATACCGGACTTCAGACCCGTTGCTGCCACGCGAGTCAGAAAGCACAAGCAGGGCAAGCACAACAGGCGCGTACTTCGTGGTCTCAAGAGCCACGACGTCGTTCGCATAAAGGGGACGGCATGGGCACGAAAAGCCAAAGTGCTTGGATCAGTCGGACCTCGTTCCTTCTAATTGGAAACGCAGGACCGTAACACCTTACGCCGTAATCGGCAGCACCTCTTGGCAACGACCGAACCTTTTGAGGACACTACAGACGAAGAGTATTGCCATGAAGGACAGGTTTTGGCCTGTCTAGAATCTCGCACATCTAACTCAAGTGCGCCAGTGGCAAGTTGTACGCAGCCACCTTCTCAACAAGTTAGTTGTCCACAGCCACCTTCGCAACAAGTTAGTTGTCCGCAGCCACCTTCGCAACAAGTTAGTTGTCCGCAGCCACCTTCGCAACAAGTTAGTTGTCCGCAGCCACCTTCGCAACAAGTTGTTCGCAGCCACCTTCGCAACAAGTTCTGCCACAACGCAGGTCGCTGCGTCACGGCCGTCCTCCTGAACGTCCGGCATACGATCAAAACTTCCAGCAAACAAACCAACGGCGTTGAAGGGGAAGATGTATCGTATCAGTTCAACGAGTGCAAGCTATCCTTGCGTGCTGGAACGACACGTGCCTTTCCTTGACCTCTATTTCCACTGCCCCCTTTCCCTCGCTCTGGTATAAAATGCCCAGCGCAATAAACATAGAGGTTCACTGTTGTCTTGACACGCATGCTGTTGGTTTCTTCGACCGGGAACCGGTCGATACACATTTATTAAGGTAGAGTTAATTAAGATACTCGAACCGACGACCTTTGGCGGAAGAAAACAGTCGGAAGTGACAACGCATTGGAATGAGAATTTAATAAATTTAACTTAATTTATGTCCCATGAGTAGGCAGGATTTCGCCCTCGTCATCTTTAGCGTGTGCTGAAGTGACCGCCAACTTTTATGTTCTAACACAACGACTGTCTCTAGTATTATTGTATGTCATCAAAATGGATGGCTGTAGGTATCACTGTTATAATAATAATAATAATAATAATAATAATAATAATAATAATAATAATAATAATAATAATAATAATAATAATAATGTCTTTATTTGTGTCCCGTAACAGTACACGACACGGGAGACCTGCAGTAAAAGCTGTCATGAATGACAGCTTGACAGAGCCGTAGGTCCCCCATACAAGGGGCAGTTACAAACGACAAAAAAGACATAATACATTGTCACAATTGAAATTACACATTCCGAGCGTACAATGTAACGTACACAAAAAATAAGGCAAGATAGAAATACAAATTGCAAGTTCACTCATACAATAAAACATCACAGTCAACTACGGGGTAGGCACAAAAGAAATAACATAAATGCAGTTTCACTTATCCGCAAGAAATAATAACAAGAAATAACTAAGAATGTGTGCAGTGAATCTGTCGTAGTTCACGTTTAGATAGTTTAAGTAGGTCAGTCCCGGATTTTTTGCAGTTGTTTAATAGAGTTGGAAGTGTGAAGGATAATTTTTCCATTGTGTAATTGGTTCTAGGAGTTGGTACAATCCACTCCTCTTTATGACGGGTAGTGTAAAACACAGTGCCCTTTTTCAGTAATGACAACTCATGCAGATATTTAAGATGATTTTTTAGTTCGCGCTGGAATGCAAGTGCTAGCTTATAATTGTAAAGATTGAATACTGATATTATGCATGCTTTGGAGAAAAGACCTTGCGAGTGACTGTTATATGGTAGATTAAAAAGTACTCTGATAAACTTTTTTTGAAGTATAAAGATCCTTTGCAAATTTGTATACGTGGTTGTGCCCCAGACCAAGAAACAGTAATTAAGATGAGAGTAAAATAGGGAATTATAAAGCAGGATTTTTACTTGATACGGGAGATATGATCTGTAATGGGAAATAATGCCTACTGCTCGAGCTAACTTAGTTAGAACAGCATCAATGTGACTATCCCATAGCATATTCTGAGAAAATGTAACACCTAGAATTTTAATATTATTTGTGATTTCTATTGGTGCGCCACCATAACTTAAGCTTACATGAGAATTTAGCTGCCTCAATTTAGGTCTAAATATTACAGCTTTCGTCTTATTAACGTTTATGTTCAGATGGTTTACTACTGACCACGTTTTAAGCTTAGTAAGGAGAGAATTCGCATCATTGTGTAAGATATGACAGTCTGGAGCAGATAGAAATACACTAGCGTTGTCGCTAAGAAACAAGAAACTTTCTATGGTAAGGTTGGTAGGTATGTAGCGTTTAATGCCGCAAGACTTTCTATGGTAAGGACTCTATACACAATTAAAATATGAAAACACGTACCTTCAGCGTATTTCAAAGCAGCTAACAACACTCGAGCGCACATAGCATGGTATAGAGGTTGAGACAGCGCGAATTATTGGCATACCGCAAATGTTGCACGCGTACGGCTTTATAAATAGCCATATTTCTTTTTCAAAACTGGCGCACCATACTTTTTCAGAAGCCGCTGCGGTCAACCTTGTTGAAGAAATCAACGTAAAGCCCTCTGCACCGAACAACACATGTTCGTTGGCCGCAGTTATCAGCGAATCATTTCATTTTCCTTTCTTTTCGAACTATGTCATTGTTTCGAACGTGCCTCACAGCTCGGACGCCGCTGCGTCGCTGTTATCACTGACGTTACCACTCATTGATGGGCATGATTAAAAACAAAAACAAAACAAGAATGCAGAATGAAATTCAACGGTACAAATGGGCAGCAGCCGTTTATGGCTTCAAGGCCGCCATGACCCCGTGCCTTACTCGTTCATGCGGCTAACAGTGACACAACGAAAACGAATAAGTCTAACAATGTGCAAAAGGAACTTCCTGTGGCGTTACCATGAAATGGCGGCGAAGCAGTTCTGTCAGACGCTGGGAGAAGAACCCAACAACGATCCTCGTGCACACATAGAGAAAGAAATTTCAACAAGAGCGGACACTCCCATAGAGCCCAGCGGCCGAATTGACTGTAGCACACCAAAGCGGATGTTGTTGACTTTTCCCGGTTTCGGTTTTGAGCGCGCGCGTTTTGAACACCCGTTGGTACACGCCGCGCCGGCCAAAGCTAGTCTAGTAACGTTGGCGCCGGCTCCGCTGCTCGGCGCGGCATTCATTTTTTTCGCTTCTGCTAAACCTCGCGTGGCCTTGGCGTGGAATCGTTTCATTATTAAGTAGAAATGATTGTGATTGACCTTTACAAGACTGCGCCGAATCTGTCAGGTGCAATTTCATAAAGAAAACGAAAGACGCCTTCTGAAATGATGAAATGTTTATATTGCTCTATATAAATGCTCGTTCCGGGCTTCTTCTGCATTCATCCAAAGTTTTGGCACCAGGGGTGCGATCTTGTACGCGTTCCAAACTCGAACGGAGGCGGTCCGTTCTTTCCGTCGCGAAATTGGCGGTCCGTTCGGTTGCGTTCGTCCGATAGCAGACAACACGGAATGATTGACAGCAGATATCACTTCACAATTGACGTCATGGCGTTCGACACCGTTCAAACTGACCAAGCGTGTGCGGCTCGGTGGAACGGACCGCCTCCGTTCTATTTTGGAACGCGTACAAGATCGCACCCCAGGTAAGCAGCAGTCGTTGCCGTACGATGCTCCACCGGATTCCATCAGCTGAAAGAAAGTAAATTACAAGCATGTATCATTTCGGAATATTGACCTAACAGGAGCATTGCGTGTAGAGGCGAAACGTGCGTAAGTGGTGAATGAGTGGCATTACAGATAAATTCACTTTTGCATACATTTCGCAGCAAAGACTCCTCCCAAACAATGCCATAAAATCTGAACATCCGATTTTCAAGCAACCCTCCTTTCCCGGGAATTATTTCCTGCACTTTAAGTGCCCAAATACACGGGTGACTGCGCGTTTCCAAAACAACTTGGCCTCAGTCGACACAACACAGGCTCAGCCAGACCATGTTACACGCTCGCAGAATGCCTTCTAATCGCACTCAGGTCAGACTCGTGGGTGCAAAGCCGGTTTTCAGTCGCTCAGAATACATACACGTCATGTTCTTGGGCTCCTCCGTGTTATCTTTTACGCGTCCTGCCGGCACATGCAACACTCCCGTGTTATCACTCTCGGCAATCGCTCGTCGCGTTTTCGAGAAGCGTGAGTACCGAAATAAGGTATATGTTGTTGCAGGGCTATAAAATGCGTCACAAACTTGTCCCACTAAAATTCAGTACACGCAAAACCAACTCACTATGGCCGCCTTGCTTTTTTGCTAACAGCTTCACAACCCCAGGCGCGGCGAGCAAGCCTCAAGATATCCCAAAAAGTTACCAAATAAATTACAATACTTTTTCGGGTCAGAGAATGCGTCACGAACTTCTACCAGTAAGATTCAGTACACGCGAAACTAACTGCAGCACACAGCCGAGCTGCTTTTCGCTAACTGCGTCAATAAGCCGGGCGCAGCAACCGCGCTTCTAAACTACCCCAAATATAATGACGTTAGTTACAATAATGTTGGGGGCCACAGAATGCGCGATAACTTGTCTGTCTTAGGCGCTACGACGTAGTACACGCATGTGCACGGGCAAATGCGTCACACGGCCGAGCCGGTTTTTGCTTACTGCGTCAATAAGTCGGGCGCGGCAAGCGTGCCCCCAAAACTACCGAAATAAGTTACAGTAATGTTGGGGCTCATAGAAAGCGTCGCAAATATCTCCCAGGACGAGGCATTAATTAAAATTGACTGCGCCAGGACGGCGGAGCTGTTTTTCGCTAACTGCGCCACTCGAACTAAGCCTAAATGTGCTTAAAATGCGCCGCACACTGTCAAACACAATTCCTCACCTTGCCGTAGTCCAGTGGTGCCGTGTCGAAATGCAGACGATACGCAACAGAAGCATAGAGAAGGCCGGGAGCCCCAAAAAATGGGCTATATCCAAAACAGACGGGTCGCCGAGCACGCGAGCTTCGCACGTACGACCAGTCTCGCTCACTCCTGCGGCTTGTCTGGCGCATGACGTATGCACGCGCGTCTGGTGGGCCGCGAGCTTGTTGCTAGGCAGCGCAATGAAAAGTTGCAAAGTATAAGTTCATTTACACGCAAAACTCTTTCACTTTTAGTGGGAAGAAATAAAAAAAATAAAACGTTGTCTGCAAGTTTATTTCACATTCTTTTTTCTGATGCTCGCGTCAACTAACGGATGGTGTTGAAACTAGGCGTGACGTGTTTCCTGTTGCCAGTTTTTGAAGAGTGTCCCCTCTTGTTGAATTTATTTCTCTATGGTGCACGTTTCGCAGAGTAACGACGTCACAAGACCGGTGACGGGGCCTGACTGGGCTTCGCACGTGCTGGGTCATGCCGCCTGTCAAGCTGCAGCTATGGCCGCAGCCGTAGCCATTGCCGCAACCACCTCATTGGGAAACACGTAAGGCCACCTGCTGGATTGGGCGAATCTTCATGGCTCGGCCGCGAAACGCTCGAGCGTCCACTGTTGTCGTTCACTATGTTACTCTATCATAAACTTTCGTCGTTCTCTTAAATTATCAGTTGCGCCATTGAATGGGTTGCAACAATAACAGCTGTTGGGCACGTTGATTCATCATGAATGGCCATACAAGCTGTGAGAAAAGACGGGGATGAAGAAGGAGATAAAATAACAATACTGCATACGGTGCATCAGTTTCTTGCCCCGCGATTCTTACTGTTCTTTTTTTAATTCTTTTATTGGAATAACGCGGTGAAGATGTCTTCGTGCTAGTTATAGCCATTAATGATAAAACGCGATGTCGACAAAAATGCGTGGCGCTCCATGTCAGCTTGAGCGCTCGTTAAAGAACAGTAGGTAGTAAAAATTTATACTGATTCATATCCCCCTCCCCTTATAGCGTGCCTCATAATCAGACGATGCTTTTGGCTGGTAAAATCCTGGAATTTTTATTTTTTTATGTTTTACTGAACTGAAGCCTGGCATGGCAGTTAGACTTAGTGAGAATGGCAATATGGGGTGTCTACATGAGATGGGAAGGTGACAAACCGAACTTGACTATCTTTTCTTCTGAAGTAATAGTCAGGCATGGGGAAAACTTTCGAGTTAACTTTTTCGAAACTCTACTTCTTTCCTGAATTTCGGAGTATTGTTTATGTTTTTCTCGCAGCCAGCGGAAGTTTTACTCGTGCTGTTTGAACTGCATCTGCGATGAGAGTTGGATTCTTCGCTGATAGTGCTTCTGCGTGGACTTGAGTCATAATCAGAACAGTCTCCCTTCGGAATAAAATTTGTGCATAGAAATTACAATGTGTCACTAGATACTGATAAAGCATAAATGGATACATGAAGAGCATTGTCTGAGAGAATGTCGCAGTATGAACAACTATGCACTTTAAAAAAAAGAAACATGGTTCTGCTAAGATGTGAGGCAACAAGTTGTGGAGACCAAAATGTGGAGACATCGTACTGCATGCGCAATCAACCTCGCTATACATCGTTTGCTTTTTGTTCCGTGCAGCGCGAGACAAGACAAATGTTGGCGTATACATAGTGTTGCTTCAACTACTATAAATTTTAATCCTAGAAAGCTATCTTTATCAACAAATCCGTTCGGAATTATTATGATCATATAATGTAGAGAAAAAGACGGAGGAGCAAATGCATGCACAGTGGTTTAGCAAGCTGTACATGGTTGGCTATCCTACACTGAGTCCATTTTTCTTTATAAAGTACAGCAGGGCTCTCCTCGCTTTCTTTGCGCATGACAGTATAGTTTTTTTTTCTTCTGTGAACGCTCTATCATCTAGTCAGCTCAAGACAGCGCGCAAGGACTGTCTTTAGTCAAAGAAGGGCATTAGATAATGTGTTCTGCTGTCTACTTACAATAAAAATAAGTTGCATGAGGGGCTGTCTATCATGCCGATGCAGAGACAGTGGGCATTTGTAAAGCGATGCCTTGCCACAAGCGGCACAGTAAATTTGCGTCGGGTCGAGATAGACCACGCTGTTGTCGCAGACGTAGTAACGGGCCAAGGGAGTGCAGTGTCGAGTTAGCACATTCCCCTGAATTACACTGTTATAATGCACTGGGAGCAGTAAATCTTTTGATGGGCGGAATACGCGGCTTCGTCTCGGCACTTTCGTTGCCGATGATAACGCACTGGCCCAGCATCCACTGAAATTGATTGTGTGCACATTTACAACCGCGAGGTGGTAAGCTTCTCTTACTTTTGCAACCTGCTGTGTGTGAGGACCATGATGCAAGGCTGGCTGCAGGTCTGAAGGGCTATCTAAGATCGGGATATGATCCGCCGGTTAGGTCACTGCTGGTGGATGCAGCCAATAACACCTCTGAGAGCCGCGAGTTAAGATCATGTCGATGATGTGTTATGGCTCGTGTTGTGCACTCCTTCTTCATCTTTGTCTTTTCAAGTGTGTATACAATTTAAACCTGCTTGACACCAATCTTGATTGCATTACCATAGCATCGTACTGTTTTGCAGTATTATAACCATATCTTTACACAAATCCATAATCGTGAGTACGACTTAAATAATTAAGTCGTGTAAAGTGACTTGCTTCAGAGCTACCCACGGCAAGTTAGCCTTCCTTCAAATGCCAGGAATATCCAAATTTACGGAGTGTTTCCTGCGGCATGACAAGGTAGTCAGTAGCCGAGTAAGAGACGTGAAACCAGGTGAAGTTGTGCATAGTGAGCGACAACAATACATGGAAACTTCGGATAAAAAACAACAACTATATTGTCAGTAGGCTCAAGGCCTACTACACTGCTTCCGAGTCCGATCTTTAGTCGCTCCGGGACGGCGCTTTTGCAGCCGGGGGTAGTGCTACGGAACAATGTGTGCGATCACGAAAAGGCGAGCAGTGCGAAGACGACGACGACGATGAGAAGCTAGCGCGGGCTGTTGCCTCTTGGCCAAGCGCAGCGTATTTTATTGTAAATACACTTGTACATAGCTTGTGCATAGCTAATTTTGACCATCTGAGGTTCTTTAATGCGAACCGAAGTGTAAGTACACGAATGGTATTGCAATTCGCCCCCATCGAAATGCGACCACAGAGTCCGGTATCGAACCCGCGAACTCAAGCTTTATATATATATATATATATATATATATATATATATATATATATATATATATATATATATATATATATATATATATATATATATATATATATATATATATATATATATATATATATATATATATATATATATATATATATATATATATATATATATATATATATATATACATATATATATATATATATATATATATATATATATATATATATATATATATATATATTGTAACCAACAGTTACAACAGCCGTTTCTGCGAAAACTGATTTATGCTGGGCGAACCTGTGCCCGTCAACAAAAACCGACTGAGTACTCAACAACAACAAAAACGTCCCTCGAGCTTCGCTCCTTCGAACGCCGTCCTCCTCTTTCTCGCCTGCTGTCGCGTGCCAATCGTCCGATTCTCGCGCACGAGCCACCGGCCTGTCAGCACCGGCCGAGCGTTGCCTTGCAGTGCTTTGCTTGACGCTCGCGGTGTGGCGGCTACGCAGTTGGGATATGTCGGTCGTCTTTGTCTTCTCGTAATGCTGGCGGCATTAGCCCCCTCCGAAGAAGCATCGTCCCGATGCGTAGGTAAGGCCTAGGGAGGCCAACTGCTTTGGAAGGACAGTGGTCAGAGGATGGCCGGTGCTAGGCTTGGTCGTATGTGCAACTTCTGTTAATCAATGTCGTTCGTAGTATGGCTTCATTCGTACTACGTGTACGACCTCTGGGCGAGTTCTGCGTCGTGTGGAGCAGACTTGGCCTTCAGGAGTTACTTCGTAGTTTAAGGGACTTAACCGGCGAAGTACTTTGTAGGGGCCAAAGTAACGGCGCAGTAACTTCTCCGAAAGGCCGGGTGTACGTATAGGCGTCCATACCCACACTTTGTCTCCGGGGTTGTACTGTACCTCTCCTCGCCCTAGGTTGTACCGGTTTGCGTCCACGTGTTGCTGTTGTATGATACGGTGCCTTGCCAACTGCCGTGCTTCTTCTGCCCTTTCTATGTACTCGCTAACGTCAGGGTCGTCTTCGGTGCTGTTGTCTACAGGTAACATCGCGTCCAGTGTCGTTGTTAATGTCCGACCGTAAACAAGTTCAAATGGCGTGAAATGTGTCGTTTCTTGTACTGCAGTATTATACGCAAAGGTGGCATATGGTAGAATACTGTCCCATGTCCGATGCTCGACGTCCACGTACATTGAGATCATGTCAGCGAGCGTTCTATTGAGCCGTTCAGTCAGGCCGTTTGTTTGTGGATGGTACGCTGTGGTTTTCCTATGAGCAGTATGTGTTAGTTTCATAACAGACTGCATCAAACGGGCCACAAAAGCTGTTCCTTTGTCTGTTATGAGTACCCTAGGTGCGCCATGTCGTAATACTATGTGTGTGACAAAAAACTGAGCCACTTCAATGGCGGTTCCTTTTGCAAGAGAACAGGTCTCAGCGTACCGGGTCAAATAATCGGTTGCTACCACAATCCACCGCTTTCCTGAGGTTGAAACTGGAAATGGTCCAAGTAAATCCACTCCTATTTGCTCAAATGGTGCTGTTGGTGGCTGTATCGGTTGCAGAAAACCTGCTGGTTTGAGTGGCGGTGTTTTGCGTCTTTGACAATCTCGGCACGATTTGACATAGTGCTGCACTGAATTCATCAATTTCGGCCAGTAATATTTCTGGCGGATTCTCGCCAGAGTCCTACTAACGCCTAAGTGGCCAGCTGCAGGGTCGTCATGGCAAGCTTCTAAGATTTCAGCTCGCAGCGATGATGGTACGAGAAGTAGAAACGTCTCACCACTGTGCTCGAAGTTTCGTTTGTAGAGGACGTTGTTCCGGAGGACATACGAACACAATCCGCGAACGAAAACTCGAGGCACTTTCACTTGTCGACCCTCCAGGTACTCGATGAGCAGGAGTAATTCCGGATCAGTACGCTGATGATGAGCCATTTCCGTCGTGTTCACAGCCCCAAGAAATGGGAAATCTTGCTCGTATTCAGGTGACGTAGTTTCGATTGGTGCGCGTGATAAGCAGTCAGCATCATTGTGCTTGAGACCGGACTTGTAAACGACCGTGATGTCATACTCCTGGAGACGCAAACTCCATCTAGCGAGTCTTCCAGAAGGGTCCTTGAGGTTCGCCAGCCAGCACAATGAGTGATGGTCGCTTATGGCTCGAAACGGTCTGCCATATAAGTAAGGCCGGAACCGCAAGTAAGGCCGCCGAGCCGACCCAAACATGGCTGAGGACAAGAAATTGCGGCACCTAATGCGCGGTGTGAAACAGGAACTCTTTGCCGGCCTGGTTCGTAACCCGCCCCGCTCTGTAGCCGAATTTCGATCAGAGGCGACGACGATGGAGAAGACGCTGCAGCAGCGTGCGCGGCAGTACAACAGAGATGTATGCGTCGCATCATTTGACGTTGGGTCAGGAGCCCTCCCCAACAACATGGATATCCTACGCGAAATGGTGAGGTCCGTCGTACGAGAAGAGCTGCAGAAACTGCAGCTGGCCCAAAGCCCTCCTATGGTGTTCTCCCTTGCTGATGTTATACGTGAAGAAGTCCGGCAAGTAATTTGTGAGCCAGAGCCTCAGGTACGGCCCCACGCACAGCCAGAGCGTCAGCCGCGGATGTCGTACGCCCAAGCTTTACGTCAGGACCTGGGACGCGCCGACTTTGGACGAACGGCCACAATACCCCAGGTACTTCCTCGCAATGTGCAGCCCATGCCAGAAGGAAGCCCACGTAAAAGCGATGTGTGGCGCACTGCAGACCGGCGTCCCCTCTGCTATCACTGTGGAGAGGCTGGTCACCTATACCGGGAATGCCAGTATCGCCGAGTAGGACTGCGTGGCTTTTCTGTGAATGCACCTTGCCCTCGAAACGGTGAGCGCCCTTATGAGATTGAGGCATTTTTATCTACGCGCCAAACTGTTCGGAATACCCAGCACCTCCACCAGATATGTAACCAACAGTTACAACAGCCGTTTCTGCGAAAACTGATTTATGCTGGGCGAACCTGTGCCCGTCAACAAAAACCGACTGAGTACTCAACAACAACAAAAACGTCCCTCGAGCTTCGCTCCATCGAACGCCGTCCTCCTCTTTCTCGCCTGCTGTCGCGTGCCAATCGTCCGATTCTCGCGCACGAGCCACCGGCCTGTCAGCACCGGCCGAGCGTTGCCTTGCGGTGCTTTGCTTGACGCTCGCGGTGTGGCGGCTACGCAGTTGGGATATGTCGGTCGTCTTTGTCTTCTCGTAATGCTGGCGGCAATATATATATATATATATATATATATATATATATATATATATATATATATATGTCAATAAGATCAACCTTAGGTCTGAGCTTCCTGTAACGATCGACACATTTACGCTACTTATACCATAGCCCGTTCGCACGTGGTCGTATTGTTTCGTATTAGTAATGGGGAACGTTTGTCGACCTTCGTTGACTAGTAAATTTGTGCCACGCGCCCGCCCTCGCTGAATAACCGTCTCGCTTTAGCTTTGTCTGGCGTTTGAGTTTTTTTTTTTTTTGCGTAACCGCGACTGCGAGAGCGATTTTAAAACGGTGTATGGTTGAAATAACTAAACATTTGTGGCATTGGTATCGCGATCGAAGCACTTGTTGCACGTGATAGTTGGCCGGCCACGCTGCTGAATTTTCCCACGCGTTTCTGTCAAACAATGCCGTACACGATCGTTTCTGGGAATAACGAAACTTTGGGCGACTTCTTGTGAACTTATGCTTATTTACACGTTCTCGGGTGCATGCTAGTATGCTGGTGAGGTCAAGCTTACGTCTCAGCTGTCTGTAACGATTGAAACGTTCACGCTTATTAGACTATTGCTCCGAATTCACTCGTTTTTGTATCTTTAGTAGTGTAGTCCCGGTCACGGCGCCCGCATTTCGATGAGGGCCAAATGCGAAAACACCCGTGTACTTATATTTAGGCGCACGTTAAGAACCCCAGGTGGTCCAAATTATTCCGGAGTCTTTTACTATGGCTAAACCCAATAATTTAATTTATTAGTAATGAAGAACGTTTGTTTCTGTTGACTGTTAATTAAGTTTCTGGCAGGTGATTTACCGTGTCGCTTAGGCTTCGTCTACTGTTTAAGTCTTCTTGGCATAACCGTGATAGCAAGAGCAATCGTACAACCGCGGAAGTTCCTAATGACCAAACTAATGCAAGCATTTGTAATTCAATGGCAGCGCCTCGCACACAGGGTGGTTGACCAATCGTGCTGCTTCAGTTTTATTCTCGCATTTGCTATCATTCGGGCCATGCATGTGCTGACATGTGTGCGCAACGTGCTGGGCAAGATTGCGAGACTGTTGCATCCCCATATTGTCATCGTATTCTTAGTGAAGCTAGTCGACATTCGCCTGATTTTTTTTTTTATTACTGACAGAAATTGTAGGGGCACAAATTCCGCTGATGCGTACGTGCGCTGCGGCGGGTTGTGGCTTTGTGAGCGCTGTTCCCGCGCAGCTTAGTGTCGAAGGTCGCGTAAACTTGGCTCTGGAAACGAATTGTGGCTGGAAGCTGCAAGAAGCGATCGCTTGTCGCTGCTGCTTCGCTTCATCACGCCAGCGTTCCTACAGCGTGTTTACAGTCAGTGAGATGTGTTCATGTTTCGCTTTGCACACGACACCGTTTGTTAATTTAACAAGGAAGCGAAGGTTTACTGTAAATTACACTGTCAACAGCACGTACAGATGCTTAACTATAGCTGGCTGGTTATTTGCCGTCCAAATAACTGCTTCGCTTTTTGGACGAAACTGTGACATTATTTACTGTTATGAGCTCGCTTGACATAGCTATGCTGACGTATAGACTAGGAGAATTTCTTCTATCTTTACAAAGAGTTGAAATCATTATAACTTCTTTTCTGATAACTGTTAGCTAAGCGAGCTTGTATTAAGCCTCAAGGAAGCTAAGTTGCTGTTAGAACCTGTAGGTTGCTGCTAAAAGTGCAGGTTGTTAACATGCACATGGCGCATAGTAATTTTCGTACATATTTCTGACACGCTTTTATTTCATACTTTACATCCATGTTGTGTTCTTGCCATCAGCCTAGTGTCACTTTGGGTCGGCGTCATTCTTTGTTGATAATCAGAATAGAAACAAGTCGACGGAAATCGGCTAACTTTCTTAGTACCTTTGATCTTAACAGTGTATTTTCGTTTCAGCGACCGCTGGAACCGATCCTGTAGGATGTCTAGTAAATTGTGTAGCGTACCCGTGATCTCTTCTGTTCTGCATCCGCAACCATGGACGAAAGGCTGCACCCAGCGTGTGGTAACTTCCTTATGGGCCGATGTGCCTGTGAACTCTAAGTTAATATTTGTCTCGGTGGCTGTTCAAGCAAGTCCACAGGAATGCTCCACTAAATTTCTTAGTACATGTGAACTGCAATGTAGTTGTCTGCGACTGCTGAGCCAGCCTGCAGTGAGCCTTAGTAAAATGTTTAGACGTCAAGATACCTGTAATCTTTTCAGAAGTATTTGTGTCTGCTGCCATAGAAGAACAGCCACGCTCTGCCTCTGGTAACTTCCATCGAGGCTGTCCAATACGCGTGAGTTTTTAGGATGAACTTGTGTTTGTGTGTGGCCGCTGAAGCAAGCCCACACAAATCCTCTGTTAGCTTTTGGTACGGGTGAACTCATATAATGTATTTTTATGTCTATGACCGCTGGAACGAGCATGCTGCAACCCTTTAGTTAATTGTGTAGTCGCCAAGATATCTGTGACAGCTTTAGCAATATTTGGCTGCGTGCACAAAAAGGTCGCATTAAGATTCTGTTTACTTGCTTAGAGGCCTTCGAGCCTGTGAACACTTACGGTGATTTTGTGTTTGTGACCACTCAAGTACAGCAAGTATCTTGTAACTTGCAGTACCTGTAAAATCAGTTTGGTTTTGTGCCGAAGCAAGTGTCTTGTAACTGCATGCTTTAGTACCTGTGAACTCTCCAGTAATGTTCGTGCTTGCAAATGCTTAAGGTATCGTTTAGTAATTTTATTAATCCCCAGTGTATTTATAAAATATTTAGTACGTTTACTGTGTGCGACCACTGAAGCAGGCCCGCAGAAAGTCTGGAGTAGCATTCTTCGTGGCTAAGACACCTATGAACTTTCCAGCAAATATTGCATTTATGTGCCTGCGACCATTGAAGTGCGCCAGCCTGCAGTAGCCCTCCTACTGACTTCCTTCGTACCCCCACCATTTCAGAGGGCTTTTAAAGTTCTTTTACTGGCCGATTTGCATCTGCAAATTATTAGCTCAACTGAAATTATTTCCGCCTTCAAACCCAGCATAAAAACCACCCATTGGCTTTAGACATAATGAATCGAGATAGAAGTTATGTTCATATAGAAATTCAAGAAAATCTTCACATATTGCCAGAAAATGAATTTTGGAACTCAGACATCGAATATCCTCCATGGCTGCTTGCAGTTCCAAAAATTGAATTATCAGTAGAAGGGATATTCAGCAAAAGAGACATGCTCATTCAAGCTGCTCAACAACTAGCACTATACCAGATATATATGCGGTATTCAGGATACACACACGTCTATACAGACGGCTCCAGTACAGCAACCTCTTCAACTTCATCATTCATTATACCGCACCTCAACAAACAAGAATCATTTAAGTTATCTCGTGCGACTTCGTCCACAACGGCTGAACTGTTCGCAATCCTATGTGCGGTAAAATTTATATTGTCAGTAGCAGAAGCGCAAAAATGGGTAATTTTCAGCGATTCACAGGCGGCACTAACATCACTCTGCAGCACAAAGGGGAAAACATTCAGCGACAGTGTAATATATGAAACACTTAAATACCTCACAAAGGCAAGCGAAGCAAAACATGCAATAGCATTCCAGTGGATACCAGGGCATTGCAACATTCCTGGCAACACAGCAGCTGATGAAGCAGCACGACAAGCGCACCTGAAAGATGATACGGCTCCGCTCCCAATATCAAAGAATGAATTACGCTGCATTATAAGGACAACGTCTTTCAACATGTCTAGAAACACTTGGTTTGACGAGAATTCTAAGAGCTCTGACTTATATCATATTGATCCATTTATTGAATTCAAATTTTCATTGTCATTAGATAGAACTATGGAAACGCTTATTCATCGATTAAGGCTAGGCACTGCCTACACAAAGCATTTCTTACACAGAATTGGCCGAGCGGAAACCCCCGAATGTGATTGCGGATTTGTAGATGAAGATATATATCACCTCCTTCTAGATTGCCCACATCACGACACACCAAGATGCCGACTTAAATCAGCGCTAAGTAAATTAGACCGCAGACCTTTCAGTTTAAGGAAACTTTTGGGCCCTTGGCCAACAACGGCCTTGCAGAAGAGCGCTTTAAAAGCACTAAAGACTTTCTTTGAAGACAGCGGCATCGCTGGACGCTATTAGTGCTTTCATTGCTCTGTTCATTTCAATGTGACTCTATATATCCATCTGTTTGGGAATTATGTTATGTTGACTGCTTTGTTGTGACTGTGAATGATTGTTTACACGATGTATATACCACCCGCTGACTAGACAATGCGCTATTAGGCAACAGTATCGTTTGTACTTTTGATACTTTCGACTACATAAGTGTGGAGACATTTGCCATGTATACTGTATGTACCCGCTGATCCGCTGACTAGAAAATGTGTTATTAGGCGACAGTATCGTTTCTACTTTTGAGACTTTCGACTACATAGGTGTGGAGACATTTGCCATAGTCTTCCTGTGGAAACGTTGCTTTATAAGTCCTGGTGCTTGTGTGAAATGATTATTTGATATGTAACCGTGAACCCTGAATGATGTATGACGGAACCACCCAAGAGATAAGGAGTAGCCGGCGCCTTAAATTGCGCGCCAACATCTCCTTATATCATATCAATAAAAAAAAAACTGAAATCGTCTCCTGACTACACGAAGGTGTAAATTTTTGTTGCGGTGATCTTTACCAGAACTTTTTATGGATGCATAGCGCATTTGCTCTATATATGAATGATCATATAGCAGCTGTTTGGGCCTATATATGACAATTGAACTAGTCTCAAGTAATTTCATTAATACATAATGTAGCTGTGACATGTTTAGCATAAATCATGTTAGTATGTGTAACTACTGAATATGGCATAGGGAAAGGCTCTGGCAACCTAAAGTGACTAACATATCTGAACTGTTCAGCAAATTTTGCATAGATGTGCCTGCGACCACGGAAGGGAGGCCAGCGCAAGCCTCGTGATAACTTATGTAGTTCCCCACTGCAAATCCCTAAATTTTCTTCCTACCCAGTGTCCATTTGTAAACAGTTTGACTCATATGTACTTTTTACTAACCATGGTGCATCATAACTCCTAATGGCTGAGCTTGTGGCATGAAATTACTGAGTTTTATTTGTTTGCATTGATGCGCTTTACTGGAAACTGCGTAGTGCATTTGAGAGTTGAACTCGTGATCTTCCTGCAACTGTTTTATTGAAATAAATGCTGTATTTTTAATGAGATTGTCAAATGATTCAGCAGCCTGCAGAACGTAGTTCTGTAGCTTCATTCCTGTTGGCACAAAAAAGTATGGCTTGCATGTCTATATGTTTTTAACCAATGCATTTTTATCAAGTTGTATGTAATGCATTAGCTTAGCATAGCAGGGAATGATGTGCACAATGCTTAGCTGCCCTGCAGCCTTTTTTTAACGTGCTTTGAGATGCGGTGGGCTGTATTCCTGGCCTGTCTCCTAGTACTTCAGCTCTTGCGCGACAAAAATGTTTGGTCGCCTTATTGGACTATTGGGGTGGATATTCAAGAGCCATGCAGTTCCTTTTCATCATTGCCCGACAAGCCAACACAAAACCAGGCCAAGCTTTGTTAATGGTATGTAAAATGCAGCAGGCTTGCTGCACTCCAGATTCCACATTCTCCTCCACATTCTGAGTAACGTCCCAGTTATGGTAATTTATAATCAATATAGACGCCCTGTGGATATCCTAAATCCACAACCAAATGTCCCACAAACGTACTTTGGACGATTGGTAAAACAAAATGTCCCAAAAGCGGCCTACATCCTGACAAAAATGTCCCTAGGACGTACTGGGGATTATGCAATAAAAATAATCCACATTTAAACATCTCTTGGACGTCCGACTATACCATTATGACGTTCGTGGGATGTTTTTGTGAAAGCCAATTCGTGTGCATGGGACGATCCCATGGACATCCATGAATGATCCACAGGCTTCTTAGATATGTCCTAGGGACGTTCGAATGTCCCGTTTCGGATCTCTGCTGGCCATCTGTAAGACGTCGATGGTCCAATGGGACATTGCTTCTTACGAATTGAAGCCAATGAGTTTGCAAAACATGTTCACTATGAATGAATTCTGAGGATCGCGTGGGCTTCGAGATATGCGCCGTGATTCTTGCGGTGAAAATTGCATGCTGTTGCACGTAATTGTTTTTTAGAAACCTTCGTTTTGTCCATTGAAACACAGGAATAGATAGCTTATATAGACAGACCCCACGCAGGCTGTTCGATAGCTACGAAAGGGGACACGCTCCCTAGGTTTAGCCTCAGACGTGCATCGCCTTATCGATTCGTGCAACTTTTCTGCCCGGGTACTGCGGATCCGTCGATCTGTCGCTGCCCAACTGGACGCAGATGCCGCCTGGCATCCAGCGGAAGTCCAAACCAGCTGCCTCTACTTTGTGTGTCCCCTAAGGACACCTATCCTCTGCGCACAGAATCACTCCGGCGCTCCACGCGTGCACTCATCCCTCCGCCTGGATCGGACCTTCCCGGCGGCGTGTCTCGCCAAGAGGTTGCGCTGAGCAGAATCTACGTGGGCGCTGCCTTGACTCCTGCCATCCGGGTCACTTGTACGTCTGGTGTACGGTCTCCCCCACTGGTCTGCCGCTTGTGCACTGTCTCTGCCACGGAGGCAACGCTGGATCACCTCCTGCGGACTTGTCCGGGCCTTCGCGAAGCCCGCACTGGCGCTGGACGCGTGGGCTTTTGCACCCGTCGCTCGTGGACTTCATCCAGGAAACAGACGTACATCTTTATTTTGTTTATCCCGTAGGGCATACTAGCGCCTGTATAAAAAGCACAAAAATAACTGGACCGCGCATGTATTTCATCGCGAACTTTTAGAATTAATATCTTGAAACTGGTGTCACCCTTTAAATTAGTTACAAGTGAATACGACTTGTGAACTTCGTGAATTCGTAAATTACGAGATGGTTTTGAGGTAATTACTTATAAAGGGGATTAGGTAGCTTTTCTTAATTCGTCAATTAAACATCTTCCTTTCTCGCGCAAGTAGTGTCCGCCTCTGAGTAATCCAGATCAATGACAACTACTCTGCCAATAAACTAATTACAGGTGGTGTTCCTAAAGGTTCCATCTTAGGACTGTTGCTTTCCTTATTATTCATAAATGACTTGCCTAATAAACTGACCGATTCAGACTGCCTATTATATGCCGACGATACCACATTATACTCATCTCAGCACACACTAACAGGCCTGCAAGCTACACTCAATACTGACCTCTCCAAGGTCCACACGTGGTGCACTTTAAACTAACAGCGTATAGATCAAGTCAAAAGAAGGTTTGTCCTGTTCCATAGTCCACCAAACGTAATAGTAAATCCCATAATAATTTCTTTGAATAATTAAGGACTACCAGTATCTTAAACAGCAAGATTTCTTGGTGTTATCCTTGACAAACACCTAAAGTACCACTCTCATTACTGTTCGAAGTGTCATTTGGTATTCAGGTTCTCATCGAAACACGTGCATACTTTGCGCCACATGTTCTTACTTCGTTATATCATCCATACATAGGTAGCCATTTAACATATTCTTTGTCTACATGGGGAAACAGATATCCTGCTCACCTCAAGCCTTTAGAATGCCTTCAAAACCAAGCAATGAAACTCATGACAGTTAGGCCGCTGCACTGCCATTCCCTGCCTATTTCCAACATCTTGGTATTCTACCCCTTCAGTACTTATTTCAATAGAAGTTATCACTTCTCATGTTTCGCTACATTCATCTTGACATACCTACGGATGTCCTTTCTTTGTGTCACATCGCTAACTCATAAAACACTTCGTTTTCTGAACAGAATAACCTTGTTATACCCAATATCACATCTAATTGTGGAAAGTTTACCGTCAGATTTGGTGGTATGGCTGTTTGGAAGGCAATTCCTGGAGCCATTAAGATTACCTCTTTGTGCTCCTTTAAACGAAAATTAAATATAAAATTGTTCGGAGAGCAGCTTGCACTGTGATATTTCCATTTTTTTCTGTGTTTCTTTGTTGTTGTGGCCGATTTCCTTTTTTTTTGTGAACGCCTGTTTTCTAGTATCATTGTAGCAATTTCTACTATGGATACATTTCCTCACGTTTATTGTTTATATTGATTTTAAGCAAATACTGTCGTGTTGTATAGTTATGAATTCTTGATAAACAATCTTGATCATCTGTATTTATGTTTCTGTTAGCTTGTCATTGTGAAATACCCTTTCTTTATTAGCACAGTTCTTTATTTCATTGTTTTATCTTGTTATTTTGTATTTATATAACAATCGTGCATAATCGTTTGTTGAATGGATCTTACGGCTGTTTATACCATTATAATGTATGCATCGTGAAACAGGAGGTCCTCCGGACAATTATACTTTGGGGTCTCCTAATGTACTGCTGAAAGTGTATGCTTGATTTCTCTTGCGCGACAAATAAACTTCGATATATATTTTATAATGCTATCTGCTGCATGTGATTTGTAAAAATTATGTAGAGTAAAAAAATACCCAGCATAGAGTGGAGTTGCAAAGCAGAAAATTAGAGCTGTTGATGGGGGTGGAGAAAATGACATATTGTAATAGCTTCAGAGCAGGCAGACGCATAGAAGATAATATTTTCACGCTAACTCAATGCATAGAAATTTAAATAGCTCATATTGGACCTCTAGGGATAGCATTTCTAGATATTAAGAGAGCTTATGGCAACGTGGACGGAGAATCGTTATGGTATCAGCTGAAGCACAGGGGCGCAGATGACACTTTTGCAGAGCTGCTAAGAATATATATATATATATATATATATATATATATATATATATATATATATATATATATATATATATATATATATATATATATATATATATATATATATATATATATATATATATATACATATATATATATATATATATATGTATATATATATATTTGTATATTTTGTATATATATAAGACTACAGGAACCAGTGAATTAGAGTTTGAATTATCTTACATCCGTAATAGGCAAAATGTGCAACAGAAGAAAGAATCACTGTGCAGGTGCATGCCGATGACATACTGCTGCTAGCGGACGCAAGGAATTCACAGACACTTGCGAATACTTACGGCATTGAAGATGCACATACCGGTCTTTACTTCAGCCCCCAGGAATTATGATTTTTAATGAAGATACGAGTAATGACGATGTATCATTTCAACAGCAAAGCATGCCCGTTGTCAAGCAATATAAATACCTGGGTCTATATACAAACGAAAGAAAGGACCGCTATAAGCATCCGCAAAGATAATCTAAGATTGAAGGGGAAGCGCAATGCACCAATAACGAAACTTAGAACACTTTGGGGCTACAATAAGCATGATGTGGTACGAGGAATTTTGAAAGGAGCAATGATGCCAGCGCGAACGTTCGCAAATGGCGTTCTGTGCGTCAAATCAGATATATTATCCAAGTTGAAGTTACCTAAAGGCCGGTGGGCTAATTATAATTGATGCCCACGGTAAAGCTATAAATTATGCAGTGCAGGGGGACATCGGTATAGCCTGTTTTGAAGTCGGAGAAGCGCTGAGCAAAAATAGTTTTGAAGAAAGACTAATGAACATGCATGAAAAGAAATGGCCGGCTAAAGTGCGCAGATATATGTGGGTCAAAAGCGTGTACACGGAATGGGGGAAGAGGTCAATAAAGTTGGCACTAAAGTATAGGGTAGTTGAAAGTGTACGTTGACAAGCTGGAGTCATAAAAAGGGAGGGAAACAAAGATGGTTAATTGGATGCAAAGGGTGGAAACCAAATTGGCCATGGAGATTTACAAATGCGGGGAGAAAAAAATCGCGAGGTAAAATCTGCATGATAACACAAGGGTAACAATGGCGCCGTGCGATTTGAGGCTCTAACTGGCTGCCTGAGGACAAAAACAAACCGGAGCCAAGATTCGCAAGAATGTGAGGCATTTTTCTGCTGCAGCGAAAGTCCGCAAACGGCTCAGCGTATCGTAATGGAATGCCGAGATATTCTCCCATCAAAACCGGTGGAAAACGTCCCCCCTACAGAGAGAGAGAGAGAGAGAAATGATAAATGAGAGGCAGGGAGGTTAACCAGCACTGAGCCCGGTTGGCTACCCGACAGTGGAGGAGGGGAAAAGGGGAGGGAAAGATGTGCTTTGAGAAGCGTTGAAGTTCAATGCGGATGGAAGTATTGCCTCAGCAGTCGACGCTAGCAAGAGGCTTTTACAGTATTGGCGGAAAATATGCAGGGAAGATATTAATATAACCGGAGTCGTTACAAGCATAGGTAACGATAGAGGTTTTTTACGAGGATAGAAAAGATCAAGGAGAGATAGGCAAAATGCTAGACTGCTGTGCATCGTTCCGAAGACAATGCCAATAGACATCATCACCAGCACGATGACGCACTGGCTTTGCGGAAACCTCTAGAGGCATAATTCTTGAATTCATAATTACAATGATTTATTTCTGCGCTCTAGCGCACGCGAGAACAGTAGGCTAAAAGATTAATGTCCCGGGAAGTGTAATGGTTCGTGGAGAAGTGGTGCATGCGCAGTGGGCCCAATGTATCCCATCACGCAAAGCAAGTACACTGTAGCAATGGGTGAGCTAGCCCTTTGCTTTAGAACATAAGTCAAGCGAGACTCAAAGTGTACACAGTTATTGTTATTTAGTTGTTTGTTCAAATGGTCGTTGAGGAACGATGCGGCAGCACTGGACAGGTCGTGTAAAACAGCACTCAAACTCTACTGCAATCATAAGCTTATCCTCATTATAATAATTCAGCTCCGTTATCGCTGTACGAGTCAGTATAGTTTACTGGCTGAGCTACCATTGCACGATTGTTCTTGCGCTGACGGAGTGGTATGCGAAGATGAATTGAAGCCAATCATAAGTATTCTGGGAAGACAAACCAAAAAGCAAACTCCAGAAATACCTTGCCTTAATGAGAAAGGCTCGAGCCCCAGTGATGCCGTTAGACTAATTTTGTTTCCATTAATGAACTAACATTTGCTTGTCATATCTGCCAGGAGCTCGCTCATCAATGGCAGAGACGATGTAGGATAGGAAACACAACGACCAACAAACTAAGGCGACGCATTCGCATAAAGGGATATACACATTTTGCGTCGTTTCGCACGAAAATGCACAGATTTATGATAAATACGAAGGCTCACGCTGTCATGTGTAAACTGGGAGTACGAATTGGGAGTACGAAACGAAAACACTGTTGTCCAACATTATCTAATACTGACATAACTTTCATAGAAATGTAACTGCATAGTTGTCTAAGAGGAACGTTGTAGTAGAGGGTTCCAGAGTCATTTTGATCGCTTGTATTTCTTCAACTAGCACATAAATATTGTGTTCACGTTGAAGGAAAAAAGAAAACAGATGAACAAGTACACGTGCCAATATAGGTGCACAATCGCTTCTGCGGGCGTCATTTCTTAATATGATGTCGTATGCTTTGAAGAAGACAGACTGTTTAGAAGCGCTCCTGTTATGCGCCAGGAGTAAGGTTCGTGCCGTCAGACCAGTTTTAAATTTGCAGTTGCGGAACAGAGTGCTAGATGGCGCGTCGTGTCTGGTTTGTCTAAACGTACCAGTCGCTGCCTTGTGAGGAGCAATTTACAGGAAAAAAGCAGGGCTCCTTCGCAGATTATAAATAAATAATGAAATTATTAATAACAGCCTACTAAATAAATAAGGATGGACGCGTATGTCCATCCTCAGGGACACTGGCTTCTACACTAAAGAAAAAAATATACTAGATGCGATGAACAAAAAAATTCTATCATAACTTAACGCTAGATTTACGCGGCACAATTTTTGTCAATAATATAGTAATCTTGTCGCATCTTTCTTTTCAGAAATACATTGATAATGCAATATATGACGTCGTTGTGTCATTAAAAGGGCTTGCGAAGTGCACTTCAAATGCCATAAGATGACGCTGCAACAAATTATGACAAATGAACATAGCCAATCACTACGAAAATTAAAAGATTTGTCTTTACGCCGCGGCAAAAAGAACAGGTTTATACGTAATCAAATGTTACAGCTGGTCATTTCTTCCAGGTATAGTCAGCGGGAAAAGTTAGGGTAAAAGAATGCCTTGCTTTAAAACAGAGTGACATCATTGTTAACCTTCGCGCAGACAAAATATAAATGTCCTTCGGTAGTTGCAAATGAGGTCTCTCTTGGCCACATTCGAAGCACAAGACTTCCTAACACGTAAACTACAGAGCCACAGAAACACGAAAACACAAGGCAACACACACACAAGTGCGTGTGTGATTCCAGAAAAACAAGAGCGAGAAGCTGCACTATCTTTATTTTATTTATTTATTTACGTCATAACCACAGCGCCTCATGGCATTACAGTGAGGGGGGGGGGACACGAAAACAACAAACCACTTCAAAAAATACAGGCTGGTAGCACTCATCAACAGCCGCAACGCAAAATAAACTTCCACAGATAATTTAGTTCAGTTTATTACCTTAAAATTCCCCCGTAGGGGCATTACATAAGGGGTGGTTGTTTTAGAAAAATAGCGAAAACAACGTGAGAAATAGTCATTTAACTAAATGGTCGGTTACAAGTTCTGTGAACGAAGGACAAGTGGTAGTAGCGATGTTGGTGGGAAGGCCGTTCCTGTCTGTGGCGTTACGGAAGAAAAAGGAGGCTGGAAAGGTGGTTGCCCGTGCACGTGGGCGCGCTATTTGAAGTGGATGGCTGGTGCCATGAGATATGCGTCCTGCTGCTGTGATGTAAGGCTCTTATTAAGGAAAGAAAAGAAGAACTTGTGGTAGAGGAAAAAACTGGAAATATGAAGTCGACATGAAAGCATTGACAAGCCGGATTCTGATTTCATAGATGAAACGCTGATGTCATATGACTATGAGGTATGAATGAATCTAACAGCACGATTTTGAACTGATTCTAATGCGTCGGTGAGATATGCTTGACGCGGGTTCCAGATGGCTGAAGCGTATTCCAGTTTCGGCTTGACAAGTGACTTATATGCTAGTAATTTTACATCTGGTGGGACGTGCCGTCGATTCCGGTTTAGAAAACCTAAGGTTTTGTTAGCTTCGGAAATAATGCTAGTTAGATGTGCGCACCAAGAGGGAGAGGGGGCAGATAATGAGATAGGATTACACCTAGACATTTGTAGGATTGTACAGATTATAATGGTGTGTTATTATTTGTATATGCCAAGAAGAAAGGGTTGCGACGGCGGCCGTAGGACACAAATTTATATTTGTTCGCGCTAAGGGTCATCAGCGAATTGCTGCACCATTCTAAAATACTATTAAGATCATTTTGGAGAACAACATGGTCAGAGGAGCTATTGATAGAGCGGTAGATGACGCAGTCGTCTGCAAACATGTGGATATTACAGGAGACACACTGAGGTAAACGATTAAACATTATGGGGTATTACGTGCCAAAACCACTATCTGATTATGAGACACGCCATAGTGGAGGACTCCGGAAATTTCGACCACCTGGGGTTCCTTAACGTGCACCTAAATCTAAGTACACTGGTGTTTTCGCATTTCGCCCCCATCGAAATGCCGCCGCCGTGGCCGGGATTCGATCCCGCGACCGAGGTAAATGATTAATATATATTAAAAATAACATGGGACCAAGAACAGACCTTTGGGGCATGCCAGATGTTACTGGGAGGGGACTTTATAGGTTATTGTTGACTAAAACTATTTGTGTGCGATTAGACAAAAATTCCTTTATCCAGATTAGAACGTGAGGGTCCAAGTTCAACAGTTGAAGTTTTAGTAGCAAATGCCTTTGCAAAATCCAAAAATATTGCGTGAGTTTGTACATTGATATCAAGGTTAGTATGCAAGTTATGAACTGAAAAAGCTAATTGAGTTTCGCAAGAGAAACCTTTGCGAAAACCATGTTGTGAAGGCCGAAAAAAGTGATTACTGGCCAAGAAGGCTAGTAATATAATAGTAATAAATAAATAGTAATAAATAAACAGTAATATAATAAAACACTTATAAGTGCAACACCAAAATAGGCGAACTTTCTAAGCTGCTTGAATAGATAATTGAAGGTGAATATACAAAACAAAACCATGCACTCGACAGTACAAAGTGGATGTGACATATAATATTGAATAAAAAGGGTATTTTAAACACCAGGTAGTAGGATTGAATTACAACTTCGATATTAAACAATACAATATTAATTGAAAGGTGAGCAAATAAGTGAATATTATAAAGCTCAATATGCAATAAAAATGACGTCATTGACGCAATAAAGATGTCTTTAGACGATATACCTACGACCGAATCATCCAATGATTCCATTCCTGGACAGTGCTATAGTCGGGGTACAACTTTAGAAAAAAGGGGAGGCCCCACTCTGATGACGGAAGTGCGACAGCCGATTGCCTCCGAAACTAAAATGGTCCCGCTCAACAAAAAAAAAAAAAGAAAGGAAAGAGAAAATAATAAAAACGTGCTTCTAAAACGCGTAATTTTCGGTATAAATAAAGGCTTTTTCAATTTCAATGAGTGGTTAGGTAGAGCTATCGTTATTGGAATGCTATAGCACATGCCGGATCGCGAGCGAAAAATAACCCCGTGCCTTCCACAATGCTGCGCGTCGTCTGCTTTTTAGCTTCATTGCAAGAGACAAAAGTAGAAAGAGCAGCTCTGCATGGCTTTTGCGCTGATTCACATGTACACGGCACATTTACTACTCGTTTTCCGAGCTTAAAATGAATCATTTGCTATTGAACAGGTACTTAAAAAACAATGCATTTATTAAAACAATTAGAAACATGGGCGAGAAGACGATCGAGGCAGGAAAGGTACAAAAATGCCGCATTCATCGTTTTAAATAAATACTCCTGGTTTTAAATAGCATACAATTAATATTTTTCTGGTTTAGTGTTTTCACAAACTCATCTTCAAGAATGTGATAGGTTTTTCTTTTTCGTTCCTTTTCAGTTTTTTTTTTTTGCAAGCCTGCAGTCTCGCCAGTTCGCGTAGCGCCAGCGATGCTCGCTGCAATTTTTCGTATCCGGATCACGGCTCAGGACAAACGCACGAGGCACAAATGGCGCTTTGTAAGCTCGCAATATCTCCGGCATAGCAGACCACCACAAACAGTTTGGGAATTCACTCTACTGAGAGGCAGACATACACAATTGACGCGAATCAGCCCAGCCCAGTTCAAAGCGTAGGCGGCCATGTTCTCCATAGGGGAGGGGGGGGGGGTCACCGACCGTCCGGCTCGTGACGTCAGTCTAGAGTGCTCGCCCATTGGTGGAGGCTCGTGAGCATTTGCCTAGGAGGAGTGAACGCCTCTTTTTTCTAAAGTTGTAGACGACTATAGGATAAAATGACATTTGGAATGAATCTGCCTTGCAGGCAAATTTGAAAACTTTCCATTTGTGGGAAATTCTGGAGGAATAGTAATCAGATTCTATTGCGTAATTGTACCGTTCGATCAACTTTGTAACGATAAATACTTTTAAAATATTTTCAACGCAGTCTGCGTCGACGACAACCTAGTATGTCCCATTGAAGTTGCTCTTTGATGCGCGTTGGAGTGAACGTCTTATCATAGCATCCATGAGCATTTTATTGCTAGAGCAGTTATATGGACTTTTCAAACGCATTTCTGCCGTCGCCATCGCCTTGATGTTCCGTACAAAGTTAAAACACGATAACATCGTCGCCGCGCGCCGTACGCTGTATGTTGTCAGGATTGGGGCTCAATCCCATCGTCCGTGGTCCTTTGCCAAGATTGGAGTACGGCATGAATTCGAAGGTAGCTGGCCCATGCCGTCGTCCAACTTATTTACGCTGAGATCGTTGATGAAGTGAAGAACTGTTTCTCATCGAGAACGAGGAAAAGGGTTTATTTACAGAAATCAAATCAGTCTAACATGACTGCTTGAGAAAAAGAGTATCAGTCCAACATGACTGCATGAGAGAAGTGACTCGGTCTAACATGACTGCTCAAGAGAAGCGTCCTCAGCATTCGCACAACCACAGTTTTTATACACTCGGTCCGCCGGCCATACGAGGCGGCGACTGTTCGTTTACTCATCACCACCTCGCCGCTGCTCTGCAGATCAGTTTACAGACACAAAGGCACACACATTCCGATGCCCAAACGACGGCGTTGAAGGGGTGCCGTTCCGGGAAGTATCGGTGCCGATCGAGGGTCGCTCGTTGTTTTGCGTCACGCGGAAGCGTGAGAAGCACCAAAATACGTCGTTCCCGCGGCAGCTTGTCCATGCGTGTCAAATCAGCTCCACGTTGGGGAAATTCGAAACCATTGTTCACACATCGAACTCGTCCCGTCACAATGTCGATGGGGCTGGAGGAAGGAAGCGGTTTTCAGCACAAAGGCCGCTTCTTCGAACGCCTCCTAGCTGCAGTGACGGAGAGGGTGCGGAATGCGCCTCTTGCCCCCCTTGTCGTAATCGGGTGGCAATCTTGCTTAGCAGCTCGCCATTCTTAACAGCGCCTCCATGGCCCGAAAAATCTCGACTGTCTAGCGCTGACAACCGCTAGGCGGGAAGAGAACGGCTGCTGGTCAGGGGGGGATTGATGTCTTGGCTCGCAGCGACCACTTGTGCATTGATGTCACCGCCCCAAAACATCCAACAAGGACAGGCAACTGCAAAATGAACCCCAAAACACGGCTCTCCGCCGAGATGACGTGCATTGGCTCTCACTTGAGACTCGCTAGGCTTCAAAAAAAAAAAACAACCTAAGTGCAGAAACAAAAAAAATGCTGCATTTCGCTATGCCAATTTTTGAAGCAAATTCCTGCTGACACCTTCAGCAATCATGGAGCGAATCCTGCTAAATGAGAGGGGATCTTCTTCGCTTAATAAAATTAACACTAGTAACCCTAAAATTTAGGCGGGACCCCCAAACGCAGAATTCAAATTAGCCTGCTCAAACCATCCGCATTTCTATGCAACTTTCCCTTCTTATATCTAACGGAGAAGTTGTACTCTTGGAGAGTGAGGCTCCATCGGAGCAAGCGGCCGTTTTTGTGTGACATTTGATTGAGCCACGTCAGAGGACAGTGGTCGGTCTCGAAGATGAACTTCGCTCCGTACAAGTAACACGACAACTTCTGGGCGGTCCAAACCAAACAAGCGCATTCCTTCTCTGAAGCGCTGTAGGCTTCCTCCCTTACATTTAGTTTACGGCTGGCATAGAGGATAGGATGCTCCTCGTTATCGTCGCCGACCTGACTAAGTACCACGCCCATACCTCTGTCGCTTGCGTCGCATTGAACTATGAATTCCTTCGTGTAGTCTGGCGCGCGCAGCACAGGGCGAGAAACCAATAGCGTTTTCAAACTTTGGAAAGCGTTCTCTTTGTCCTTATCCCAGTGTACGTTACTCGGTGCTCCCTTTCGGAGGGCGTCTGTTAACGGACTTGCCAATTGCGAGTAATTCGGAATGTACCGTTGATAGTACCCCACAAGTCCCAAAAATGAACGAAGGTCCGTTTTCGTGCGCGGCTGAGAAAATTCTCCAATCGTTGCTATTTTCAGCTCAGCCGGCCGTCTCATGCCCTGACCGACAACATGGCCCAGATAAGTAACCTGAGAACAACCAAACCTACACTTTTCCGCTTTCATCGTTAAGCCGGCTTCCCTCAACTGTGAGAACACCTGTTTGACGTGCGATACGTGTTGTTCCCAGCTGTCCGAAAAAATTGCTACATCATCAAGATATGGCAAGGCGAACTCCTGCAAACATTTTAGGACAATATCCATTAACTTAGAGAAGCTAAAGGGCGCGTTCTTCAGCCTGAAGCTGAGTGCGAGAGGGCGAAAAGTGCCTACAGGTGAGATGAATGCGGCATAGCGGCTGGCACTTTCTGCAAGGGGAACTTGCCAGTACCCCCGCACGAGATCTATAGTTGAAATGTATTTAGCAGCGCTAACTCTTTCAATTCGTTCCTCAATGTTGGGTATCGGGTACAGCTGATCCCTAGTGATCGCATGTAACTTCCTGTAGTCAACACACGGACGAGGGTCCTTGTTAGGGGTTTCTACGAGTATGAGCGGTGACGTGTAGTCACTCTCAGCGGGCTCAATAACTCCCAACTCTAGCATGCGCTGTATCTCTGCCTCCATAATCTCTCTCTGTCTTGGAGACACCCTGTAAGGTTTTGATCTTACTGGTTCGGTAGAGGTCAGCTCAATTTCATGCGTTATCAGTTCGGTTCTACCCGGCCGATCGCTGAATCTGTCGATATATTCCCCTAACACCCCTTTTAGCTCATCTAGCTGCTCGGGTCTTAGAGCGTGCGAGCTTACCGAGTGTTCTACTACTTCTTCTAGGCCGATTTCAGAGTTGGAGGTCGCCCTATACTCCTTAAACTTGGTACTAATGCCATTCGGCTCTTTGACGGTATAGTTAACGACTCCGCTCCGCTCTACATACGGCTTCATCAAATTACAGTGATATATCCTCACTTCCTTCCTGCGACCGGGCATTCTCAAAGCATAGTTAGCATCTGAAAGTTTGTGCAACACTTTAACGGGTCCTTCCCAGTGAACTTCAAGCTTGTTCTTTCTTGAAGGTTTGAGGATCATTACCTGGTCTCCGGCCTTAAACGTACGAAGCCTCGCATTCTTGTCGTAATAGAATTTGGCGTTCTTTTGAGCTAGTGCCATGTTCTTTCCGACTAGTTCTTGGGTTGCGCTTAGCCGTTCCAGTAAATTTAGCACGTATTCAGCCACGGTTGGACTCTCCCCTCTTTCCTCCCACATCTCTCTTAACATTCTCAGAGGAGACCGGAGTGTCCTCCCATACACTAGTTCTGCTGGTGAGAACCCTGTCGCCTCATGTGGAACCGTTCGCAAAGCAAACAAAGTTGCCGGTAGACAGTTCTCCCAGTCCTCCTTGTGCTCGTAACAGAGCGCACGCAAAACTCGCTTAAGCACCGAATGCCACCTCTCTACACTGTTTGAATGAGGGTGATAGACAGAACTGTGTATTAACTTTACCCCGCACTTTTGCAAGAATGTGGAAGTCAGTGCGCTCGTGAATACTGACCCTTGATCTGCCTGAATTTCGGCTGGAAACCCAACTCGTGCAAACACTGTCAAAAGCGCGTCTACTACTTCGGTGGAGCTGAGCTCTTTCAAAGGGATTGCTTCTGGAAACTTGGTAGCCGGACACAGCATGGTAAACAAGTACCTGTAGCCTGATTTTGTTTTTGGAAGAGGCCCTACCGTGTCTATTACAAGTCGTCTGAAAGGCTCTGTTATTAAGGGCACTACCTTCAGTGGAGCTTTCCAAGTCTCTCCTGGTTTACCAGAACGCTGGCAGGCGTCGCATGATCTTACAAAGTTTTCTACATCTTTGAAACAGCCAGGCCAGTAGTATTCCATAAGCAATCTTTCCTTTGATTTGTTTATGCCTAGGTGGCCGGACCACCCATTTCCATGACAAAGACTCAAAAGGTCCTCCCTATACTTAGTAGGTATGACTAACTGATCTAAAATCCTACCCTTTCGATCTCTGTAATGTCGATACAACAATCCTCCTCTCTCATGTATCGTTACGTTGCGCCTAGCAATGCCTTCTTTAGCTGTGTCATGTAATTTAGCTAAGCTCTCATCATTCTTTTGCTCAGCTGCCAGTGACTCTCTATCCACGCGTAAGAGTTGATCAAAGTTCTTTGAGGCCGGTGATAATAACGACCCTGTCTCGCTTGTGAGCGCGTCTGCTTGCTCTTCCTGCAGGCTAGAACTCTGACACTCTAGTGCTACGCTCTCATTGAGCTGGTCAGCTGGCAGGCTCTCCTCAACTGTTCTTTTGTCCCTCGGGCCTAGCTCGGATTCAGGTATTGAAGTTATCCCCTTTTCTGCTTCCGCTGGAGGAGCTTGAGCATTTTCAGCCGAAAGCGCCGCGATCTTACGAGCTTGGCCTCGGGTCAATGCCTGTACTATGCCCTCTCCCAGTTTGAGCCCTCTGTCACGCAGTAACTGATTCGAGCGATTCGAAAAGATGTAGGGATACTGCAGTGACAAAAATTTGGAAACTGCAGCCTCAGTCTCTAGCTCCCCGACTGGTCCACTGATTTTGACTTTGGCCATGGGCAGACACACGCTGTGTTCTTCTACAACCTGTTTTATCCATGCTACTTCTCCGGTGAAGTCATCTACCATCACGTAAGACGGATGGACAATTCCCAGCGTGGCGGCACTGTCTCTTAGCACTTGGCATGGTTTTCCATTAACTTGCAGGTCGTGGAGATATGGACTTAAAAGTTCCATATTCTCATCTTTTTCCTCCACGTAGGAAAAAACTACGCTAGTCTTCTCGCAGTTTACAGCTATATGTCCCAGTTTGTCGCATTTGTAACAGCGAATTGGTCTAACAGATTCGAATTTTCTTTTCTGTTCTTTTTGTGCGGTTTCTCCGTTAAGTTTCTCCTCGCTCTTTTCTGCGGGCTTTTCCGCCATGTCTACAGGCTCTGATCGTCTAGTTTGCGCACCCTTTTTGAACGGAAATGGTTTCCGCGGTCCATTTCGACCGTCCCAGTTTCCCTCCTCGGCGTTCAACTTTCTACGGGTTGCGTACTCTTCGGCTAATTCAGCCGCCCTTTCCACAGTGCTTACATTACCTCTGTCTTGCACCCACAGTTTCACAGCTTGCGGGATGGTTTTGTAAAACTGCTCTAGACACATGCATTCAATGATCATGTCTCTGCTGTCGTACGCTTCCGCGCTTTTAAGCCACTCGACTAGGTTGGCCTTTAAGCTATATGCAAACTCCGGATAGCCCTCGCTATCTTTCTTGCCTGTGCTCCTAAGCCTTTGCCGAAAAGCTTCGGCTGAAAGGCGGTATTTCTTCAGGAGACTAGCCTTAACTTTTGCATAATCATATGCATCCTGCACACTCAATCTGGCGATTACTTCCGCCGCCTCACACGGCAACATAGACAGCAACCGCTGTGGCCATGTACTCGGGCCGAAGTTCATCTTTTCGCAAGTCCTTTCAAAATTGCTTAGGAACAAGCCTATGTCGGTCCCGACCTCAAATGGCTTTAATAGCCTGTCCATGCGGTACCATTCTGCCTCACTTGATCGACCCAGAGCGCCTTCACTTCCTTGAGACAACTCCAAACGTCTGCTTTCAAGTTCAAGTTGCATTTTTCTTAACTCGCGATCTTTATCGCGTTCCTCTCTTTGTCTTTCCCGTTCTTCTCTGTCCCGTTCTTCTTTTTCTCTTTCCCGTTTCTCTCTCTTTTTGAGAAGTTCCAATCCCATTTCAATATCTTCCTCACTGGCCTGATTGGAAATTAGCTCCAATAATTCCGATTTGAGCATTTCCTTGCGTACATCTAGGCCCAGTTCCTCACCAACAATCAACAACTCGTCTCTAAGCAGTGTCCTTAACCCCATGACTGCTGCTTTACTGCCTTGATTCTGCTCTCTAAATCTAGCTAGGAAAACACAACCTAGCTAACACACAACAATCTAGCTTCCCTACTGTTCTAAACAGAACAACCACAAAATGAAGCCTAGAGAGTCAAAGCAAAAACCAAGCACTCACCACAGATACAGCACCATGTCGCAAAGTCCATCTCACCGCTGTCAGCCAGTTGTCAGGATTGGGGCTCAATCCCATCGTCCGTGGTCCTTTGCCAAGATTGGAGTACGGCATGAATTCGAAGGTAGCTGGCCCATGCCGTCATCCGACTTATTTACGCTGAGATCGTTGATGAAGTGAAGAACGGTTTCTCATCGAGAACGAGGAAAAGGGTTTATTTACAGAAATCAAATCAGTCTAACATGACTGCTTGAGAAAAAGAGTATCAGTCCAACATGACTGCATGAGAGAAGTGATTCGGTCTAACATGACTGCTCAAGAGAAGTGTCCTCAGCATTCGCACAACCACAGTTTTTATACACTCGGTCCGCCGGCCATACGAGGCGGCGACTGTTCGTTTACTCATCACCACCTCGCCGCTGCTCTGCAGATCAGTTTACAGACACAAAGGCACACATATTCCGATGCCCAAACGACGGCGTTGAAGGGGTGCCGTTCCGGGAAGTATCGGTGCCGATCGAGGGTCGCTCGTTGTTTTGCGTCACGCCGAAGCGTGAGAAGCACCAAAATACGTCGTTCCCGCGGCAGCTTGTCCATGCGTGTCAAATCAGCTCCACGTTGGGGAACTTCGAAACCATTGTTCACACACCGAACTCGTCCCGTCACAATGTCGATGGGGCTGGAGGAAGGAAGCGGTTTTCAGCACAAAGGCCGCTTCTTCGAACGCCTCCTAGCTGCAGTGACGGAGAGGGTGCGGAATGCGCGTCTTGCCCCCCTTGTCATAATCGGGTGGCAATCTTGCTTAGCAGCTCGCCATTCTTAACAATGTACAAGTGAAAACGTGAGCGATTCAGCCTATGATCGCGGAAGGCGGGGTGGAAGCGCACCGTCTTGTGTCGCACACATGGCAAGGGAGGAGGCGAGGGAGGGGGCTTGTTCTACACCGGCGGCTGCTGCTTACGGCGCGGCCACGCGGCCGCCAAATCTTGCAAGTAATCTGTGACGTGGACAAAGTGCGCGCCCGCGCAGGCCTCATTTTCAAAGCGATCTGTGATGTATACAAACAACGCGGAGTGCCGGTACCTTCCTATGCGCTGTGCTTCTGACGTTTAATTCGTGTTGCAATGAGAGACAGCACGAAGGTCAATTCGCTCGCTGCTGCTGCCGTGCTTCTTCACTCCAGCGTTTCGACAGCGAGTTTCCGCTGTCGCCGAGTGATATGTGTTCATGTTTACCTGTGCACGCATGACGCCGTACTTGTTAAGTTAGTAAGCGAATGTTTGCATGTTTATGGTGCCGGTAAAACTAATATTTTTAGTTCGTATAGCTGTCTACTAATTTGCTATCGCAATCGATGCTTCACATTTCGGACGAAACAGCGACATTTTCTTTAGGAAATAAAAATGAGCCCAGGATTGCCTAATTTGTCGCCCAGACTAAGCTTGCTAGCCAGTTTCACCGTGTAAGAAATGAAGACCACCACACGGGTCTTCATGTTTTTTTCTTTACTGCGAACAGTAGTTAGGAGCTATAGAAGATGGGTCTGCCATGTATATGTCACACTTTGGTTCAGGTGCGGCAATCGTGCGCTTCAGCGTGTTGTAAACGAATCCTTACCTAAAAGAAAGTGTCCCGCCCTGGAACACCTTCTTCAACCAAAAAATTGCGCTTTTAAAGTAGAGCACATTAGCGACTGTTGCACAACCCATGGAACACTTAGCTAAGCGCAAGCGAGCAGATAATATACTCGTATTGGGCGCTGACAAACTTCAGTTGTTATCTGTAATAAGGTTTATCTCGTGAAGAACGTTACAGCAGTGGTCCAAAGGCGGCACCTGTAGCTATTGAGCGCATGCATCGACAGAGACCCTTTCTTCGCTCCAAGTGGCGTTCGCATTGCTCTGCACATGCTTCCTATCAGATTGACAAGCAGTGGTGCATATGCCAGCCGTTGCGTGCCGTTGCCAGCCGTTGCCAGCCGTTGCGTAGCCTGGCGTGACGCACAATGGAAATACGGGCCACATAATTGTTTTGACCTCAACTGTAACTTTCATGGGTCACATGGCCTTGATAGACGAGAAGAAAAAAGAGGGCCCGATTTTCAAGCGAAGCTTGTGTTGGCTCACAAGTGGCGTTGTCGTGGTCACGCAAAAACAAAAAAAAAAATCAGTTGCTCCCAGAGCAGAGAAGCTGCGGAAAAGGGTGGTTTGATGAGTGGACAGCTGCACTGGTGCCGGAGCGTGTGTCATTAGCAAGGATTCCAGCTGCATAGGCGCGCGCTTACGCCACGCGCGCAATCAATCAGAGCCATTTCGCTTCCGCTGGGTAGGGGAAGGGCAAGAAAGGGTATCACGCGTGTTGCGCCCGCTTTTCCCCCGCTTAGTTCAGTCTCGGAAAGCGGATGAGACGGCCACCCATTGGGAGTTCACCGAGGAACGGGCAGCCTTCGACGAGTGGGAACGAGAACTCGCCCGTCAAAGCGCTCGCCACCGGCGCGCTGGTCCAGCTGTTAAGGGTTAAATATAGTCCGACGTAGGGTGAGCGCGCGCACACGTTACGTCACGTTGACGAGAACAACAGCGTCTGTTGTTCGACCGATGGTTAAACGCACTGGCGCAGCCAACGTAACCGGACGCGGCCAACGCGCTCTGGCGCGCCCGGCGTCGAGCGGCGCTCGCCCGTGCGCCGATAACGTTGAATAATTAACGAACCTTTATAGCTGCCCGAGCCCAGGCAATCCAACAGCATCGAGAAGACCCAGAGCTGAGATACCGGGAGGCCGAAATAATCCGGCACCGTTGCCTGTAGGTTACTGTAGGTGAAGAAGGTCAGGTGCACGCAGGACAAGCTTCGCTTACCCCCGTTTTCCTTTGGGGGAAGAATTGTTCATTTCTTTATTAGTGATATCATGAGAAGTCAACAAACAATGGCACCAAGGTGAGCTTAGGGGGAATTAAGTGGACTTATTCATTGAAAATAAAGAAATGATAAATTAATGGAAATGAAAGTTGATGAAAAAACAAGTGGGGGCAGGTGGAACACGAACCCACGGGTATCTGAATGGGTAAGAGCATCGCACGCATAATGCGAAAACGTGGGAATCGTACCCCACCTGCGGCCAGTTGTATTTTTCATCTACTTTCATTTCCTTTAATTTATCATTTCTTTATTTTAAATAATTAAACACGTGTCATTTTACCTATGATGTCTATGCTGTCTACGTCTATGGTGTCCCTATGGTCCTTGGTGTCTTTATTTGTTGGTTCCTCATGATGAGTGTCTTCATGTTGGTTCCCCCTTCCTCAGGACGAGGCATGGTCTTTGCTCGGAACTTCGGTACAGTAAGGCACTTAAAGGCTGAAACATTCTTGCGGGATACTGGCCTCAATGAGAGATTGTAAATAACTTCGCTCGTGGAAGTTTAGTTCGCGCGCATGCATGTAATAATGCGGTTGCACTTTTTATTTTGTTTTTCCTTCACTTCTTTTCCTTCATCTCTCACCATCTCAACTCGAACAGCATGCGACGACTGTCGCTAGAGTAAACTTTCCAGGTACCTTAAACTTTCTGAACTTCTATCTTTATGCCGGGTTCATGGGTTGTGAAGCAAATGATAAAAATAAAGATAGGAAGAACGCTAGAAGTAAAGAGGAACTCAGGAAAGGCCATATCGTGGAGGGGTCATTAACCAGAGTCTGCGTTGCATGTCTTTCTTGCAAATGGCTGTCGCTGCGGACACACTACGTCTAACTACGTCGGCCTCTGCCGTGCTCCTTCAGACTGCGGGGAAAACTTTTAAAGCAGCGGATGTAGTCCGGCCTTTCCGGCGTGCCAAGCAGCGGCCGGTGACGCCAAGAGCGCAAAAACTTCCCCCCACATGGTTCGGCATGCACAACGAGTCCCAACGGAGCGCGGATTTACGAACACCAAATAGCGTGGCTATCAGCTTTTGCCGCGCCTGCACGTGCGCACATGTACACGGCGAGCGAGCACTTTCGCGCTCCAGTGTTGCAAACAACCTTCGCGAAAAAAAAAAAACAACTGCGTGGCACTGAAAAAAAAAAAACTTTTAATACCCCATGCGCGGCGTTCGCATTGGCCGTTTCGGTCTATCGCACTAGCTTTTCGTTCAAATCCGCAACTACGTGATTCGGAACAATATGAATGTTAATAATGAATAACAGGCTGTAGAAACAAATATTAGAAATAGTTAAGTAATTTAACGGACAAGGTTTTTTTAATAAATGAAGCTTCTTGCAACATGCGTCATATGTACCTTTATCAAGCAGTGTCTTATGGCTAAGATTCGCTCATTTTAGAACGTGCGTGGGGTTTTGCCATGATGAGCTCGAAAAGTAGAGTAAAAGAAAGATGGAATATCTTCTGAGGTAACCTTTCGAGGATGGCCGTCGCGCAAATGCACACGATCACTTGTCGAGTATTGTAACAAATAAAAAGGCCCGGTAGGTGATTATTAGCTGTTTTGTTTGAAAATTGTAGTGTTGCATGACCTTAAGGAACATACTACGTGATCAGAATTACCTGTCAAATAATTTCGAAAATTCTAGAAATGTTTTTGTTCAGTACATTTCCTTTCACCATGATCATTTTTTATTCGATCAACGTTCTCGTACACTTCCAGCCCACAGCGAAAGTTGATTTAAAAGGGCGGAGTTAATCTTTTCAGCTGTTGAAGATAACCCCGCTCTTCCTGTTTTCGCATCACTCATGCTGGAGAGGGTTAGAGATGCTATAAATGTAGTAGTACGGATTGGGCGAAAGTGTACACATTTCTGAACTATTTTGTTGCAATATTATGGCTTTACTTTTTTTATTTTTGTCCTAGAAGGATGCGGTCGACCCCGACTTTCTGGTCACTGAAAGAAATTAGGAACACAGGGATATTTTATTCGCTCTTGTTCGCTTGTATGCGTGTGTACACGCACACAGACACACGCACACACGCACACACGCACGCACGCACGCTTGCGGCGTAAACTGCAAACATTTTAGGAGTTTGCTGGGATTTTGCTAGCATTTTTGCTACAAACTTCGCTCTTGAGAATAGCTGGTCTATACTTGAAACTGCGTAAACAGATTGCAGTCAAGAAATTATTGAAAACTTGGACAGTCAAGTAACACCTCCGAATGAAGCCAAAGCACCCACATAGTGTGTACGTGTTGCCTTTGAATATGTACATTTCCATCCACCATGCATAGTAGAGTGAAATATATTTCGAAAAGGAAGGACCCAGAAAATGGGGGACAAGCAGCTTCCGGCAAGTCAGCATATAGGTAGTGCGCTGTCACATTACTGTGCTTTGGAGGTTGCGCCACGCTTTCACGTTGGAAGGCGCTGAATCCCAAGGAGGGCTCTGTGAGCGGTTGCCCTCTCTGCTTCGAAAGAGCAGGTGGTGCATGTAAGATGTGCTCAGCATGGCATAGGGCCACGTGCCTTTTCCTGCGCATTTTGTTAACTTATTTGTAGTTATTTAATCGTAGTCTCTGCGTTATCCTTGTTCAGTAAATACCCTAGTGCAAATTCGAATGAAACTTGGGCTCGCGCCGAACTCGGGGATTCCTGCACAGCACCCCTGCTCTGCTAATAATGGACCGCTATGAAGATGTTGATGCACACTTGGTACATTGATATATTCATATAATATATTGGTTATTCTCCTTTTTTTTCGCTTTCCTTTACATCAAACAAATTAGATAAATAAATACGCAATTGAAGAGATAAAAGAACAAATGAAAAAATACTTCCATTTATGTTCGTACATATAGACTGCAAAGTCTATACTGCATTTGCGTAAGGGTGAAGAGAGAAGTTAAAAACCAACTAGAGTGGAATTTCGGGCAGCATAAGAAGCCTAGCTTTAGATTGTGTATAGATGTAGGAGAGCCTCCGTGCAAAATTTTAGGCTTGGAACACGCGTGGACGCGTCATGCACCAAAAGATCACATAGATACACGTTTTCATACAAAACTGACAAACGAAAAGATATGTTATGATGCGGTAGAATACAAATTCGCTCAATTTGTTAACTCGTCATTACATAGTTGAATGAATAAAGTGTGGATTAGTAAAAATGCAGGCATTGTTCAGATGCACAATTATTTCAGAAAAAGAGAGAGAGAGTTCTTTTTTAACCAGCATGTCGAAAATATATATGTCTTATAGTTCAGTGCAGCTGTCGATGTCAGTCGCATTTAATTTTTTCATGTGAATGCTGCAAAGAAAGAGCACCTTGCGGTACACATGTAATTTTTTTTTGTTTTTCATGCCGAAATATAGAATATTTCCTTCGAATGCAATGGCTGGAATAATGCGAAAACTTCCAACCGGCATCTTAAACACATCGGGACAAGAAATTTCTATCTTGCTACATATCATAAGAAGCCAACAAACAAATGTCACTTGCATCTCTCGCGTTAATGCTGCGATCAGACATATCGCCGATTATACCCGCATCTACACTGCCCACGACCCTCAAGCCATGATTCCGACGTTCCGAGGCCCCTGTTTCTTCTCATTGCGCCACATTACGCTTTTGAAGGAGAAGTTTCCGAATCACCCGTAGCGCTGACTTGTGACGACACGCATACGCAGTCATGTGGAGAGCAAGGTTACCTTTATTTGTATTGTGTTGTTCATTGCGCCCCTGCTTGACATGATTCTATGCTTGAGAGAGGCAAAAGAACTAAACAAGACAAAACAAAAATCTCAAACAAAACTGGATTGACTTAAAAAAGAAATCTTTGTTCCTACTTAATTGGCGCGCCGATCTCGCCGACAAGAAACATCGGCGGCGTCGGCGCACCATGAAATCTCATTCCCTTTCAGGGATCAAATACTTCATTATCCACATCATCGTAAATCCTTAAGTAAATTGGAGCAGGCGACGTGGCGCCAGCTACGATCGCGCACCTTTCTCTCCCCTGCCCACTTAGTACTTATACATCCAGGGCTGTTCTCGCCAGAGTTCAGTCTGTGCGGAGCCCCAAGAGCAGATTTCCACCACATCCTTTATAAATTCTCTGAGCTCCAGCCACCTTCTGAGTGGCTACTCGCCGACCTATAGAGCGATAGGAGGTCGCGGTGTGTAGCGCCGACCCAGCTGCCGAGAAGCAGCTGGTGCGCTGGACTTTAGAAGTCGCCGAGCGCCACCAACTCCCGGCCACTTCATGTGACCAAGAACTTGCCCAATACTAGCATGTAAACATGAGGCTTGTCATGAGCCGAACGACAAAAAGAAGGCTGCTACGAAGGTCATCATCGCCAAGCGTCTCCACCGTGAAGACAACACCACAGCGCTGGCCATACACTATGCTCTTCATGCCTGTGGACCCAGTGTCAAATCTGCGACTCCTAAACAGGCAAGTCCTTTCTGTGTTTCTTGAGGGAATCGCCCCAAATGAGATAAAGGACGTGAGAATAAACGCACGGAAGAATTTCCTTGCAGTAGATGTTCTACACCATAGTGCACTGCAAAGCCTGCGGCACATAACGGAGATCGAAAAAGTGCAAGTGCGATCCATGATACCTACTGGCGGCAATGTCACTATCGGCGTCATTTATGATGTCGATATTTCTATACCAACCGACGACTTACCTATATTAATAAAGCCAACTACAGAAGGCACTCTCATCACGCACATCACAAGACTTGGCAACACCCGTTGTCTGAAGCTGTAGTTTGATGGAGACAGCCTCCCCTCACACGTCAAAGTTGGTCACGTCCGCCATCCAGTCCGCCAATACGTACCGAAGCCCCTGCAATGCTACAAATGCTGCAAGATGGGACACGTAAAAGGTGTCTGTAGGAATAACCTCGTGTGCCCATGGTACACCGAATCTTTCAGCAGATGCCTGCCGCGCAACTGTGTTAAAGTGCCCTAACTGCCATGGTACTCATGAGGCCTCATCCCATGATTGCCCGCGGGTGAGGAACGAGCGAGCAGTACTCAAACGTATGGTACGGGACCATTCAACACACAGAGAGGCTGCCGCTACTCTCAGGCGACGACGACATCGGCACCGAAGAACAGCACGAAGAGTTACTTCTACTGAAAGATATACGCAATCTTCCGGCAAAGCGGCTACCGCATCAATGCCAACTTCCACAAAGACCGACAGTGCGAAAACGAAGACTGGGGCAACACTCTCACCTCCTGAAGAGTGGCCTACACTTCCACGAGCACAACCTACCTCGGAGTCACATCAAATTGCGCCGCCCTCAATGACCTCACGAACCGCGGATGGGACGACGACTGAGGATCGCCAAGTCATAGTGATGCTGAAGTCACTTATGGACGCCAAGCGCATTTTACTGAGCAGCATGAAAACCCCGTCGGCACAGAGCGCACTGAAGGTGCTGGACACTTTGAGTCCGGTGCTTGCGGCTCTAGGGTAAAACCATCGCCCGAGAGATGCCGTCGTTTCAAGAGGAAGTCAAGAATGCATCTGTCTTTCAGTGGAACGCCAGAGGGCTTAAGTCACGCATGTCCGACTTTAGACAGTTTGTCTTTGCGCGCCAGTTCCCCATTATCGTGATTTGCGAGCCCAACCTGTCAGCTCCCATCAGACTGTCCGGGTATTAGTGCTTCATGTCCTCTACCCACGGAGAGTGCAGCAAGGTTGTCGTGTTTATACGCCGTGACTTGACTTATATACATCACCCAGTGCCTCCTGACGAAGCAAATCAATACGTTTGCTTAACAGTGAAGAAGAAAAAGCTAACGTTCACAATTCTTGGAGCCTATTTATCTCCAGCAAGCCGTCTAGATTGTGAGCGCCTACGGGGAATTTTAACATCGACTCCACAGCCGTGGGAGCTCACTGGTGACTTTAACGCCCACCATTACCTATGGGGAAGCTCCAAAGTTAACTCTAGAGGCAGAACGTTGGTGTCCTTTGCCTCTGAACGCTAATTTTGCTTGTCAAATGATGGAAGCCCTACTTATCTGCGTGGATCAGCGTATAGCAGCTGCTTGGACCTAACCTTCGTTTCACGTTCGCTTTCGAGAAGAGTGCACTGGTTTTCGGATTTAGAAACACGGGGTGGCGACCACATCCCAACCTATTTGAGGATCGAAGGTTTGGCTAGCTACAAGTCCTCCAGAACCGTCCAGTGCACCGATTGGCCTAAATACTAAATAATAATGGCAGACTGTTGTCGTGACGGCACCTCCTATAACCTACAGGATGCAATAAAGGATTCCATACAAACAACCATGCATTTGCTTTCGAGGAGTTCTTCCCGCACCGATTTCGACATCGAACTAGCAAAATTTCGAGCAATTCGCCGTCGTGCGGAGCGAAGATATAGACGCACGAAGTCCAATCATGATTTGAGATTGGCTAGACGAACACAAAAGAAAATACAGCGTCACATGAACAAGCTGGCTTCACGACAATGGGCATCCTTTTGAGAGTCTCTGGATCCGCGAAAACCTTTGTCGCTTATATGGAGGACTGTTCGTGGCCTTCGCACAACCTTTGGTCAGCGCCACCCGTTTAAATCTCTGGCACTTTATCTACAATGTAGAGATAATGATGTCGCTGAATCTTTCTGCAGAAAGATTGCTGGCGAGGCAAATTCCGAGGAAACGGGTACAGGAACGCTCGACCACCCACTGTTCTCACGCGATCCCCGCATGGAATGCCCTTTTTCTATGGAAGAACTAGAAGCTGCGCTGGCTTTGTGCAGGCGTTCTTCAGCGCCAGGACCTGACGGCATTACATACCGTGCCCTGTGTAACCTAGGAGATCAAGCTCGGAAGGCACTCTTGCTCCTCTACAACGACTCCTGGCAGACGGGTACGGTTCCGCAAGAGTGGAAGTCAACTCGCCTCATTCCACTTCTCAAAGCTGGCAAGTCGCCGTTGGACATTTCCTCATACCACCCGATCGCACTTGCCAGCTGTGTCGGAAAAACAATGGAAAGAATAATTTTAACACGTCTGGAATGGTACTTAGAGTACTATGAAATCTATCCACATGCTATGGCCGGATCCAGACGGGGCCGTTCGTCAACAGACAGCGTTGTTGACTTGATAACATTTGTGCAACACCAAAAGGCCTGTAAGCGACTATCTGTTGCTCTGTTTCTAGACATTAAAGGAGCTTATGATAATGTCACCCATGAAGCCATCCTTAGCACGTTAGAAGCCGTCGGACTGGGTGGTAAGATGTATATGTGGGTGCGCAACTACTTACAGAGGACTTACAACTGCTTACATTCTACGTGCACACAGAAAATGGCCCGACGTCCGAGCATTACGGTAGCAGAGGTGTCCCTCAAGGAGGAGTGCTTAGCCCGACTCTTTTCAATCTCACCCTCAGTGGATTAGTTTACAACCTGCCAAGCACCTTACGACTTTCCATCTATGCGGGGAGGAAGACGAAGTGATTCTCGTAGAGACCACTATTCCTTCGCGCTGCAGTATTTTCGGCTTTTTCCCGTGTTTTACTGGGAGACGCCGCTCTCCTTGCCACGGCAATGGAAGTGGAGTCGGCAGAATGCCGACGCGACGTGACTGCTTCGTCAGGTACCGGCCCGAGGAAGAGAAATTGCCCACCGAGTCAAGCTGACAGCGAGGACACTGCGCTGTACTCCTACTCAAGCGATGACGCCTCAGATGACGAAGGCTTCGAAAGAGTGGTACACCGGAAGGCCAAGAGAAGAAACATCAGCGGACGGTCTTCGTCAAGTAAGTCTACCGTCATTCCACAGCGCAGGCCATCGGCGCACACAATTCTTTTTGTGCCGGACGCACCTGCCGACAACCTCAACCGCCTTAATCGACAAGCGATTTCCGTTTCTCTGGAGGCTCTTGTCCCAGGAGAAATCAAAGATATCAGAATTAATACTCGAAAGAACATCCTGGCTATTGACGTCCACAACCGAAGCGCAATCAATGCTTTGATGGTAGTAAAGCTCCTGGGCAACATTAATGTCCACTACCTCATTCCGCAAGACAACGAAACAACGGCCGGTGTTGTTTATGACATTGACACATCCATTAACGACAGCGACCTGCCAATTTTAATCAAACCTGCGACAGATGGTGTTGCCTTACTACAAGCTCGGCGCCTTGGCAAGTCGACCTGTGTAAGGCTCGTGTTCAAAGGTGACTGCCTACCATCACATGTAAAGGTCGGACACTTTCGTCATGTGGTACGACCTTTCGTACCAAAACCACTTCAGTGCAGAAGGTGTCAAAGAATTGGACATGTGAGTGCTGTCTGCCGAAATACAACGATATGCCCACGATGTTCCGAACACCACGACACCGACACTTGCCGTGCAACAGAGCTCAAGTGCCCAAATTGTCAAGGATCGCACGCTGCGTCCTCAAAAGACTGTCCACGCCTAAAGAAAGAGCAGAAAATCTTGAGAAAAATGGCCAGAGACGGGTCGTCACACAGAGATGCTTCAGAAGCGATAAGGCGACATCGCTCCCGGAAACGAAAGTCCATGAAACCCTCTTCCGGTTCAAGGGAAATGTCTCGTCCGGCAACGCCACCTCCTGTTCCATCTGTCTCGAGTAAGAGCACGAATGTCAACGAAAGAAGTGGCCATGCTTCATCAAGTGATGCGTGGCCGGCACTGCCGAGAACATGCCACGCGCCAGAGCCACAGCAAATCACTCGCCATTGACAGTCAAATGTCACTACAGTTGACCAAATGCAAGACAAGGACTCACAAGTGATTGCCATGCTCAAATCGCTCACGAATGTCATGCGTCTGCTACTGACGAACATGGACACTCCGGCTGCTCGTAGCGCACTGCAAGTATTGGACGCGCTGACTCCAGTACTTGAAAGCATCGCATAGCACCATGGCCCGCCCCTCGCTACCCTTCCACAAGGAAGTCAAGAAAGCATCTTTACTGCAGTGGAATGCCCGTGGTCTCAAATCAAGAATTTCAGATTTTAGACATTTTGTCTTCGAAAACCGTTTTCCCATCCTTGTAATTTGCGAACCGAACGTGCAGAATGTTATACGTATTTCTGGCTATGAGGCATTCATGTCCTCTACCTGTGGTGATGTAAGCAAGATAATTGTATATATTAGAAGTGATCTGACTTACGTGTTGCACCCAGTTCCGCCTCACGACGACAACCAGTACGTTTGTTTAATCGTGAAATCGAATAAGCTTACGTTCACACTCGTTGCTGTGTACATTGCTCCTTCAAGTGGCTTCGACTCTAAACGACTACACGACGTGCTATCAGCGACACCCGGCCCTACGATTCTCACAGGAGATTTTAATGCTCACCATCCGCTTTGGCGGAGCCTGAAGATGGACTCCAGGGGAAGGCGAATAGCATCCTTTGCCACACAGCACGACCTTTACTGCCTCAACGATGGTAGTCCGACATATTTACGCGGGCCTACCTACAGCAGCTGCCTAGACTTGACCGTGGTTTCTCGGCTTCTTGAAAGAAACGTGCAATGGTTTACAGACATTGAAACACATGGAAGCGACCATATTCCGACGTACCTGAAGATCAAGGGACTATCGAAATACTCCTCCATGACGCTCCGGCGAATTGACTGGTCGGCGTTTCGGTCGCACATGGAGGGAGTATGTCAGCAAGGGAACCCTTCAAGTCCGGAACACGAAATTCAAAAAGCCATGCAAGAGGCTACGCGTAGTTTCCAGCCTTTCCCGAAATATGCAGAATTTGAAGCAGAACTGCAGCGACTACGAGCAATTCGACGGCGGGCTGAACGAAGATACAGGAGAACTAAATCCATCCATGATCTCCGAGAGGCAAGGCGGATGCAAAAGAAGATTCAACGTCGCATCGATGCACTACAATCTCAAAGATGGAAACGTTTCTGTGAGTCCTTGGATCCACGTCAGCGATTATCTCAAATATGGAGAACCGTGCGTGGGCTTCGCGTATCACCACAACAGCGTGTCCCTTTCAAAGCCCTCGCTTTGCACCAAGGTCGCAGCGAAATTGACATTGCTGAAGAATTTTGCTCGAGACTTTCCAGCTTGCAGTTCCAACGCGCAATTACACCATGTGCTACTCCTGTGCCGCGGGATTCCCACATGGATGTAATTTTTTCGCTGGAGGAGCTTGAAGCGGCACTGGCGACTTGCAGGCGCTCTTCGTCACCTGGCCCGGACGGGGTTACCTATGCGGCGCTCGCCAATCTTGGGCAGACAGCACGACTCATACTACTAAACCATTACAACGAGTCTTGGCGCAACGGTTTGGTTCCACGTGACTGGAAATGCAGCCGCTTGGTTCCACTTCTCAAACCTGGCAAATCACCGTTAAACTTGTCATCGTACCGCCCCATCGCTCTGGCCAGCTGCATAGGGAAAATAATGGAACGAATGATTTTGACTCGCCTGGAATGGTACCTGGAAAGTTACAACGTGTACCCAGATGCTATGGCTGGCTTCCGGCGTGGGCGCTCATCCATAGATAATGTCATCGATTTGGTTACATTCGTTCAGCATCAAAAACGCCGGAAACGACTCACTGCTGCATTATTCCTAGACATAAAAGGCGCCTATGATAATATAGCACATTATGCCATTATAAATGCTCTTACTGAAGCCGGAATCGGTGGCCGCACTTTTCAGTGGCTGTGCAGTTATTTGACCGACAGGCATTTCTTCGTGATGACCGAGGATGGCGCCACGACTCAACACCAAACGTGCCGTGGAGTACCACAAGGCGGAGTGTTAAGCCCGACGCTTTTCAACCTAGTGCTCGTTGGCCTAGTCCGATCCTTGCCCAACACAGTTCAGGTATCAATATATGCCGACGATATCTGCATTTGGGCGTCTGCCGTAACACGGCTGCAGGTACGAGCACGGCTGCAAAAGGCAGCTACGATAACATCTCTGTACTTGCGAAAACAGAACTTAGAGCTGTCTTCAGAGAAATGCTGCCTTGTTACATTCACTCGGAAGGAAATGAAGCGTTACAGTGTAAAGGTCAATGGGCAAGCAGTAGCGAATGCACGAACACACCGCTTTTTAGGGGTAATTATTGACCGAGACCTATCATGGAGCCCGCATGTTTCATACCTGAAGAAGAGATTATTGACAATAATACATCTCCTCAAATTTCTCGGCGGAAAGTCATGGGGCACTTCGGTGCGGTCAATGCTGCAGCTGTATAACGCCTTGTTCCTCGGCTTCGCAAGATACAGCCTCCCTGTGATTGGCAACACCTGCAAAACAAACCTGCGTGTACTCCAGGGACTACAAGCTCAGGCCCTAAGGACGTGTCTCGGTCTTCCGAGGTGTGCGTCTACAGCGGCAACGATCGTCATAGCTCGAGATCACCCAATATCAACGTACTTGGCAACCGACGCTCTCAGGGCGCATATTCGGCACGTTGCCCGATTACCGTCTCACCATCTTGCCGCTCTACCCACAGAAAGGCCACACACAACTTTCAGTCGTTTAATTGATGCCAATCGCCCCTCACTGCCATCGAACTACATGCCTGCAGCAAGACCATGCTTACCTTTATGGTGCCTGCACAGACCTGACATGCGCCTCACCATCCCAGGAATCATGAAGAAAGCCAACATGTCCTCGTTTGCCCTTAAGCAGGCCACGTTAGAACATTTACATGAGGTGCACAGTGGCCGCGTACACGTTTACATCGACGGTTCAGTTACATCTGCAAGCGCAGCTGCCGCTGTGCTGATACCAAGAAGATCCGTCAAGATACAGCTAAAGACGTCACATGTATCATCAACGACAGCTGCTGAACTCGTAGCCCTGCGTGCGGCTCTTCATTTTATTAAGGAGGAACCATCCCAGGCATGGTCAATCTTCTGTGATTCCAAGGCAGTCCTACAGAGTGTACTCTCAGCACTGCGCCATGGATCACATGAGCAGCTCGCCGCAGAGATCAGAGAAGTCCACCATCGACTAGTTGACGAAGGGCACGATATAATATATCAGTGGTTGCCTAGTCACTGTGGCATACATGGCAATGATCGAGCAGACGCAGCTGCCCGATCTGCCCATGACGGCGTCAACTGCGTTGCCATTCCTCTTTCGAGAGCCGACGCAGCGAAAAAAACTTGCCACACTTGCGCGTGACCTGACATTAGCCCAGTGGAATTCATCCGATTTCACAAGTGCACGCCTCCATACTCTAGACCCTAATTTACAGCTCCATATTCCGTCCGAGCTTCCACGACGTGACTGCACCCTTCTTATCCGTCTATGGCTTGGAGTAGCATTTTCAAATGCCTACTCTTTCCTTATCGGAATGGCCAACAGCCCACTGTGTGACTTCTGCGGGTGCAACGAAACGATCGAGCATCTTCTTTGTCAGTGCTCTCGTTTTAACTCACAAAGAACTGTCCTCTCAGCCACCTTAGACAAACTGGACAAGCGCCCTATGACAGAAGACAAGATCCTTGGAACCTGGCCTACGCGAACATCACCGCGATCCGCTATGAAGGCGCTGCTGCGATACTTGAAAGACACGGGACTTTCTGACAAATTGTGACAGTACACTGTGTGGCGCAGGACTGTACGGTGACACTGCGTAAGCCTAGGAATGCCTTTGCGGGTTGCGTGACAGTGCCCACAGAAATAGTTCGTGTGTACGTGCTTGTGTGTGCTTAGGTTTTTTTTTCCTTTTTTTATCCTTCTTTCTTTCTCACCTATTGCATCCCCTTTCCCTTCCCCCAGAACAGGGTAGCCAACCGGAGATAATCTCTGGTTAACCTCCATGTCTTTCCTTTGCCTTTCTCTCTCTCTCTCTCCATCTATGCGGACGACATCTGCATTTGGGCATCAGGTGTGACACGCCTTCAGCTTCGTGCTCGGCTTCAGAAGGCAGCCACATTGACATCTTGCTACCTTCGTGAACAAGGACTTGAAATTTCATGCGGAAAGTGCGCAATGGTGGCATTCACGAGGAAGCCAATGTCTGGTTACGGCGTATCTATTAACGGACAACTTATACCATACAGCAGAAGTGGCAGATTCTTGGGAGTCGTAATTGACAGAGACCTGTCTTGGACTCCGCACATCAATTACGTGAAAAAGCGGCTGACTGCTATCTGTCATCTGTTCAGGTTCCTTGCAGGAAAAAGTTGGGGAGTATCTATACACGCTATGTTACAGCTGTACATGGCGTTGTTCGTTGGATTCCTGCGACACAGCCCGCCTGCAATATCCAACACCTGCAAGACTAACCTGCGTACGATTCAGAGTATTCAAGCCCAAGCCCTTAAGATATGTCTTGGCTTACCACGCAGTGCATCAACGGCTGAAACCATTGCCCTTGCGCAGGATTACCCTATCACGGCGCACATTACCGTTGAGAAAATGCGTATGCATCTCAGGCATTATGCTAGGACCCCTTCCCACCACTTGGCGAGCCTCACTGCTGCAAGGACCTGCTCGACATTTAGCGGTATTGTCAGTGCACATCGTGCGTCGTTTACTTCAGGATACGCACCTGCGGCCAAGCTAGTGTTTCCTCCGTGGTGTTTGAGCCATCCACAACTACATATCATGATTCCGGGACTACAGAAGAAGACAGATCTACCGGCCCCTGCTCTAAAACAGCTGAGCTTACTTCTTCTGCATGAAAAGTACAGCAACCACGTGCACATCTATACCGATGGATCGACTACGTCGTGCAGTTCTTCTGGTGCCGGGGTTATACCAACGCGAGGAATGACACTGCGGTTTAAGACATCGCATGTCCCGACCTCAACGGCGGCAGAACTAACGGCCTTGCGTCGAGCACTGGAATTCATTGATTCTGAAAGACCTAGAAAATGGGCTGTGTTCTGCGATTCAAAACCAGCTTTACAGAGCACGCAGTCAGTTCTCCGACACGGATGTCATGACCAATGGACATACGAAGTCGTGAAACTTTACCATGATGTCCAACAAAAAGGTCACGAGGTCGTTTTTCAATGGGTACCTGGTCACTGTGGCATCAATGGCAATGATTCTGCCGATAACGCTGCTCGCACAGCACATCAGGAAGAGCACAGCATTCCAATTCCGCTTTCGAGGACTGACGCTGCAAGGCAGCTTAGACACCTGGCACGCAGTCTCACAGTGACCGAGTGGAACTCGCCAAACTTACGACTTACGCGACTGCATCGACTAAACCCCTCCCTGCAACTCCGACCTCCACTCGGACTTCCTCGACGTGAAGCTGCGCTTCTCTGCCACCTTTGGTTAGGAGTGGCCTTCACAAAGGCATACTCTACATTAATTGGAATGACTGACAGCGCAGCATGCGAGGTCTGTGGCACCGAAGAAAACATCAACCACCTGCTCTGCCACTGTCCAAGATATGCCCCAGAGAGACAAGAACTTGTCAAAGCTTTCCAAAAACTGGACAATCGACCATTTTCTGTGCAAGTGTTGCTGGAACACCGCCCACATCGCCCGTCGGCCCATAAAGCGGTGAAGGCGCTTTTGTGTTTCTTAAGGACGACGGGATTGTGCGACCATCTGTGACTTTTAATGCAATTTCTGTAAGACCACACGCGTCAGCAAACTCGCTGCAATTTCCTTCTTTCCTTCCCTCGTCTCTCTCCCTGTGATCTTTGTTTCCCCTTTCCTATTACCCCGGTGTAGGGTAGCCAACCAGACGTTATTCTGGTTAACCTCCCTGCCTTCTACTTTTCTCTTCCCTCCTCCCTCCTCCTTAAATAGTACAGACTACTCATTTATAACCAATTCGACCAGTTTGATGTTACCTTGCAGTTTCATTAGATGTTGAATTAAGGGTCCTTCGTGACCAGCTTTATCCATCAGGATTCGTATTTGGACATATCTTGAGCATGGCCGCACACTGTAAAAATGTTTACACTCTTAAAGGTGTTTTCTTGCCGCAGTGGTGATACCTTTACCGTTAGGGCCTTACAAAAGTTTGTAGAGGCCGTCAACGGAGCTCTAACTTGACGTGCGATGACAAAAGGCGTAGTTGAAAACTATGTAATCATTCTGACAGTCTTGGGCGCACAGAGATATCCGACAGGGGAGTGTCATATCTCTCTGTCTCTGTCTTCGGGATCGGTCCACATATGGGGAGTGCTTAGCGCCTGCTTCACCTCCGCCACGGGTCGGGCCGGTATTGCAGGACCGTCCCACGTATGGGCAATGCTTAACGCCTGCTTCGCCTCCGCTGCGGTTCAGCCCGGCATTGCACTATCTTCGGGATCGGTCCATGTATAAGGAGTTTTTTGCTTACAACCACACGAAAATTTCCTTGGACGGTAGAGGTATACAGCTTCGCCATTAAAAATGTTTATAGTAAGGTGGGATCGAACTTTTTTCTTCAAGTAGAGCAGCCCAGTGCTCCAAATAACCATTGCGCCAATTTAGTCACCTTTTCGCCACAACCACGCGCATTGGTCTGTCGCGCCAACGCCAAGTATAGGTAGCTTTTTTGAGATGACTGGCGACGGCGTCACGTCGTAAGGTACGTGTGAAAGCACATGAGTACCAACGCGAGTACCTGCACACACGCCAATTTCTATTAGGTTACAGATGCGGCAATGAAACACGCAAATGACAGTCAACCTTACTGCTAGCTTTCGCATGCGTCACGTCGCACTGCTTATAAAAGCAAGATCGTGCCCATTTCCCTAATTGACGTGACATCTAGCGCTTTGAGACATTGTTTTAGTCTGTACCGCCTACGGGATCGGCCTTGGTCTTAATGGAACTGTGTTCAACGGTTCCTCACCGGAGTAAATAAAATCAGTCGCCACGCCATCGCCATCGTCATCGTTGTCGTCTTGCGACAGTCATTAGACAGACTATCGCGTCACACACATTTTCCCGCCTTACCTAGACACATTGGTCCATCTTGTAACACATTGCAGAACCCAAACGATGCTGGGTAGCCAGATACCTGCAAAATGCTTAGCACAACGTCGATTTGCACATTGCGTGTGATCAGCACAATTTTTTGCCTATGTTTTTGTCTATAGGTATTTCCAGAGGACGTGATGCGGGCCGGTACCGACGTGCAGGGTTCGTGAAGAGCTTGAATTCTCGGGTTTTTCGTGTCAAAACCGCAGTTTGATAATGAGGCACGGCGTAGTGGGTGACTACGGATGAAGTTTCACCACCATGGGATCTTTAACATGCTCCCAATAAATGGGACACGGGCGTTCTTGCATCGCGCCCAAATCGAAATGCAGCCAGCGTGGCAGGCATTTGATCCAGCCACCTAATGCTTAGCAGGGCAACACTATAGACGCTAAGCCACCGTGGCAGGTGTGAAGGACTTCAGAGATGGAGAGCTTATTGCGCGAACTTGCCCCACAAAAGGAACAGTTCGTGAGCACGAAACAACAACAAAAAAATAAAAATAAAAATACACTCACATACACGCAAGTGCACACAAATATGCAAGAAACGCTCAAGAAAGGATGATGAGGAGGAGGGGGAGTATACCAGGCGTCTTCTTTTTTTGTAAACTGCACAAAATTAAAGAAAAATGCCTGTGGCAGATAGCATGACTCTAACTCGAGCTAAATTACACGACGAGGAGGCCATTCCTGCTACGAGAAATAAAAAAATGCTTAAATAAATAAGTCAGATACAAGTAACGTTTTAAATAATTACTTTCCGGCACATATTTCAATCTACAGTGGTAGCTGCTGCCCCTCAATGATGGCAACGCTATTACGCTGCTCATAGAGACCCTGCGGATTAATTTAGCATTCCATCTAGCACAGCGCGTTCAGATAGAAGAAAGCTGCATACACGCCTCATGCATGACAGGTTTCGGTGGTTCCAGTACGGTGTATCACTACATTGGCGAACAGTTAATCGTATTAACGTGCACATTAATCGTAAAATGGCTTGTGCCGTAACTTTTTTTTTTTTTACAGCGAAGGTGTCTATGACTAGGATCTGGAAAAAAAAATGTATCTGAGATGTTGAAAACAAATCATCAAGTGGGTCGATTATGGTGATAGTGCAAAAGGGGTCCAAGCTCAACGGCACATGCCCCTGTGGGCTCTGGGATCTGTAACACGCCCTTCAGCTACCCTTGCTACACGTGGGACCCAAAGAGGCCCCAGGCACAAGGGTAAGAACAGATGATTTGAAGAAAAAAAAATGTTTCGTACCGCTTTTTCAAAAAGGACCTTTGAAGAATTCTCGGCGCCAACCGCACAAACGCGCTAGTGCCACTGCTCACGCGTTCGTCGTCTTCTTCTTCCACAGCTGGCTCCGTTGCGCAAAAAACTATAATAATCAGCAATGGCTCGAGCGTTGTCGTCTTTCTCAGCTGGCTCCATTGTGCAAAAAACTATAATCACATTGCTAATGGCTCGAGCGTGTTCGTCTTCCATAGCTGGCTCCGTTGCCACTCATCATTCCAGCCTAGAATTTCACTTCTGTCGTCGTAATGGGAAGCCCGAGTTAACGGGGGTATGAGCCATCGCTTGAGGGGGTATATCGCCCCGATGACTACAGATTAGGACAATAAATATGTTCGTACCTTTGTTCAATATTCTGGGTCACCTTTGTTTAGTGCGCTAAACAGCTTCGCTGGTCATCCACTTTCACAGAATATGATGGCTCTAAATCTTTTAAAGTTGTTTGCCACAGTGAGATGAGCTTAATTTATCGCCTTCATTTATCGATAAAGCTCTCGCTAGTCGCACTCACGTGCGCACACGCTGCAGCAAAAACTGATCCCCACGCTACAGTGTAGCCGCGCTCCTTGGAATTGGTATAAACGCGCTTCTTTGCGCAATACTGGGTACGCCGAACTATAAGGGGGGAGTTTGCGGCGCTCTTGGCGTCGTCGGTCACTGCACGCAGGAAATGCCGGTCTATATCTGCTCCTATTCAGGGTTCCCCCGAATCCTGGAGTAACATGGCAGAAGCAGACGTAGTTAGAAGTAGTGCGTCCGCAGCACCATCGATTTGCCAGGAGGACATGCAACGCCCACACTGGTTAGTGACTGCTCCACGAGGTCACCTCTACTGACTTCGCCTGTACTTCTAAAGCTATTCCTATCTTTATTTTTAGAATTTCCTTCGGAAACCGTGAAGCCGGCAGAAAGAGAGACATGGAGAAACTTTAACGGTATCTGGAGATGTTAGCTTAGCGACAGATAGAGCAGTGGGCTTCCCATGGCTACTCCAGCTGTTATGGTGAGTGATAAAAAACGAGAGCGAAAGAAATAGAAATCACCGCCCAAGCATTCGGTACAGATGGTTAACCAGCGAAGCTGAAATTTGCGGCCCCGGTGTTTATCACTGGGTTAATCCCGATGGTTCATTAAACAACGGCTTGGTAGGCTGCCGGATCATAGGTACGCAGTTGCTGCTTGCGCTCGGCTGCACGATCCTGTTCGTGCCCGGGCTACAGCCTCGGCACGGCGTAGACGAGCTCGTTCCCGGTTCTGCTCATAGTGTTGCTCACCGAAAGCTGCCTGCTCGTCAGGAGTAGGTATGACGCGTGGCCTACCCATTTCGGAGCCGGAGAGAGAGTGCTGCGCGCGCTCGGCTACGACGGACATCAACAACGTCACTACTAGCGCAGCCAATTGCGCACCTCTCCTTCACAGATTGACGGATGGACAGATGGACGGACAGACGAATCGGCTGGCCAAAGATAGCTTCGCTATAAAATTAAAAGCACACACATATTAATACATAAGCGCGCGTGCGATAAACTACCACAAACTGAGTTATTGTTCTGACTGTACAGTTCGAAACGAAATGTCGGACGAACTTGGGTCACTGGAGATTTGTCACTGGCTATGTAACTGCCTTCAATTAACCTCTTTTCCGCCGACTTGGTTCATTCGGTATGTGCCACACACACACACACACACACACACACACACACACACAAACAAACACACACACACACACGCGCACGCACACACGCACGCACACACGCACGCACACACGCGCGCGCACACACACACACGCACAAACGCACGCACGCACACACGCGCACACACACACGCACAAACGCACGCACGCACACACGCGCGCACACACACGCAAACACACACACGCACACACACGCACACACATACGGCGAGATTTGGCCGTCAAAACTGAATAAAGAGACAAAGAGTTACTTCAATGTTCTACAGTTCAGGGGATCACTGCGATGCGATAGCTTTACCAGGCCCGGGTCACACACGCCTTTGTGGGCACTGCCTCCAGGATCAGCACACGTTACAAACCACAACAAACCACTCTCGAGGAAACATATCACGCACGGTTATCAGGATCGGCCAGCCGAGCCACCTCCTTTGATCACCCTGTCTCCGGTATCGGCCCAGATCGCTCAGCGAAACATTGACGCAAATCCCGGAGAGGGAGGTACCGAAGCTCTGCTTAAAGGGCAACTGCCTACCGAACTCAAGTGGAAATGGCCGAGTACTCTTTTATTAGTTGGTTGTCAGCTCCAGCTTCACATATCGCAGTTTACCCCCTTCGACCAACAACGTTAGAAGCCCTTAGACCAATATCCCTTACGTCCTGTCCGGGGAAAATGTTCGAATGGGTGGTAATGATTCCCAGAACGCAACCACTACTTCTCTGCGACCATGGCAGGGTTGAGACCAGTTCTCTCCACACAGGATGACTTTCCGTTCTTACGGAAGAAGTGCTAAAAAATTGCCAGCGAAGGAGAAAACCTCATACTTTCCCTAGATCTGAAAGGAGCATTGCATAATCTGTCGCGCGAAGCTGTTATCGACGAGCTCAACGTGACAGACTGCGGAGAGAGGATACATAACAATGTCAGATCCTTTTTGAATCGAACAACGGTGACTATAGCACTGCATCAAACTAGATCGGACCTGTTCACATGCCCAACAAGGGTACACCTCAAGGCTCCATTATCTCAAGCACTCCTATTCTAGAGAGCCATGAAGAGACTAACCAGACACTTGGACCAAATATAAGATCTAGGCTACACGCTCTACGCTGACGATATCATTCTCTAGACAAGAAAGTACTCGGGTACCAGAAAGAAACTCTTCAACAAGCAGCAAATGCTCTGTCCGCCTTCGACAAAAGCAGTGGGCTCCAATGCGCAGCAGAGAAGTCGGAGGTGATACGCATCCACAACCGACGATACAAAGCAATGGTCCCATCCAAGTGGTCCGTCCAAGTGGATGGACACACAGTCAAGAAAGTGGATCTTATACGCAACCTGGGTATCTGGATCCAGCGCATGGATGCGCCAGGCACACTCTAGACACGCTAAACACAATCACGAAGCAAGCTGCCAGAATGCTCAAAAGGATAACCAGTCATCAGACAGGCATAAAGGAAGAGGACACTCTTAGGCTCGTTCACGTACTAGTGCTAAGCAGAGTCAGATAAAGCCTTTCGCACCACAGCGCAAACAAGACGAAAGAGGAGAATGCTGAAGTCATTCTCAGGAATGCTTACAAAGCTGCTCTTGGTCTTCCCAAGCATACAATCACGGACAAGCTCCTATCTCTAGGGTATACAATGCTAATGCAGAGCTAAAGGCTGCAGCACTACTGTTACATTTCGCCTACCACGCGCGGTATAGGCGGCGCGGATGCAACGGACGCCTGGGCTTCGTTCAAAGCGGCGGACATTTTGGCCTGTTCGGAGCTGCCGCAACGCATCCCCGCCAAGCGCGTCCAGGCATGTTTCAGTGCCACGTGTTTTCGTGTGTGCGTGTGTGTGTGTGTGCCCACGCTTGTCAAAGCGCGGCAGCCGGAGAGAGGAGCTCCCCAAGTGTGAAGCGAGGAGGTGTGACCGGCGCCGGCCCGGCTGATGCGTCACTACACGCGTCTCAACATGTCTCTCAGCTTGTCCGTGCCCTGCTGTCACGTGACCTCGTCCCATGACGTTCCCTCTTGCCCTCAACTCCGAGAGGATAAAAGCAGCTGCCCCCGGACGCCAGGAGGGAGGCCTCGAATTCTTCCGTCGAGAAGCGTGCTCTCCCGTCTCTCCACTTCGGTCGACCTGACCGGCCGCTCTTTTGCGATGCTAGAATAAACAAGTTGTTCTGTTAGCAGTCGACTCATGCTTTGCCCGGACCTTCGGATGCTTCCAGTTGTGCCCCAGGCCGCCAGGCCAACGCTACCCTTGGGGCTTGCGACCCAGTTGCAACAACTCGTGCCAGCGGTCCGATTGCAACAACGGGCGTCAGCGCTGAGATTGCAATAGTGGGTGCCAGCGGTGAAATCGCGACAACGGAGGCCAGCAGCGAAGATATGCGGTTGACTGTATGCTGAGCAGCAAAACGACCATCCGGGAGCAGTGCAACGAGCCCTGTGTGATGACTGGTTGCCTGCAGCGGAACGACTGCGCTGAATTCTTGGCTGCGAGGTTTGGTGAGTACGGGACTTTCTTCTTCTGAGTTTTGCCAGGCTTTTGTTAGGGTCAGAAACAGAGCTGGTAATTGTGGTTGTCGTTGCTGCCGGGTTAGTTTGCGGCAAGACAATAGTAGGCAGTAGAGAAAGCAGCATTCAGAGAAGCCATGGATTTGAAGTCGTTGCGCAAACCGAAATTGCTGGAGCTTGCAAGAGAGTTGGGTCTGGATGTCTCAGACAAACTGAGAAAACCAGAACTGCTGAGGGCTATTCTTGAGTTAGAAGCTGAAGATGACGAGCTGTCGGAATGCCTTGAGACCATTGAGGAGAGGGCAAAAAGACAGGAGCGCGAACTTAAAGAACAGAAAGAGAAAGATGAGCGTGAACGAAAAGAACAAAAAGAGAAAGATGAGCGTGAACGAAAAGAACAAAAAAAATGGCTGTGGCTTAGCTAAGGTTAAGCCTAGGATGCGAAGCATACTAGCCTTTATTTTAGTTGTTGAACCACTGTTTAGCCTGGTGAACTGCTGTTGCTTGGCTATATTTGGTTCGGCTAGACGAAGAAACAACTCATGCGTTAGTCTGCTTCGCCTTCAACAGTGGAACGCGACAGCGTTCCCGTCGACCCGCCAAGGGGTGTAAGACAATGGGCTACGGCGCAGCGACTACGCGCCCCGCATTGGACGCGGCGAGCGTCGAGGAACGCAGCGTTCGGCGCGGCAACGAAATGTGCGCCTGAGCAAGCGACGCACGCCTGAGCCTTAGAAGCAGCTCGTTTCTAAGGCAACACCGCATTCACTAGAGGTGCTTTTTACCGCTTTGAAGCATCGTACTCGTGGCTCAGTGGTAGCGTCTCCGTCTCACAGTCCGGAGACCCTGGTTCGATTCCCACCCAGCCCATCTTGCAAGAGTTGAGCCAAAGCCACCTAGAAAGTCAGTCTCTGTAGCACGCCGCAACCTTCGCTTCTCATTCCAACGAGCAGCTCTGTCTCCAGGAGGCATCTCACCTCGTGAGTGTCTAGCAGAGGCAAGCGCAGCTGCTTATATACCGCCGCGACGCCGCGAGCGACGGCGCGAGTTGGAGCCCCGTTTCTCCTCTGTCGTGACGTCACGGTGTCACGTGGTATTGAAGGCGACACCACCGCGCCTGAGGAGCTGGGTTGAGCTCTCGTAATATGCTTCGCATAAAAGAGAAAGAAAAAGAACAGCGCGACCGTCAACACGCTTTGGAAATGAAGCGTCTCGAGGTGGAGATGGAACGCGCTCGTAATGGAAGTCAGGCACACGGTGCAGGAGAACGAGTATTGTTCAAAATGACTGACCTAATGCGGCCGTTTAAGCTTGGAGAGGACATTGGTTTGTTCCTGGTTAACTTTGAGCGAACGTGCGAGAAGCAGGGGTTCTCTCGGGAAACGTGGCCACAGTGCTTGCTCACTTTGTTACCCGGCGAGGCGGCCGACGTAGTCGCTCGCTTGAATAGAGAGGAGGCAGAGAATTTCGACCAAGTGAAATCGAGTCTGCTAAAAAAGTAGAGGCTGTCAGCGGAGGCGTTCCGTCGGAAGTTTCGAGAAAATGAGAAAGGCAAAAGTGAGTCATATACAGAGTTTGCCTACAGGCTAATGTCAAACATGCAGGAGTGGCTCAAAGAAGAGAAAGCGTTTGGTGACCACGAGAAAGTTCTGCAGTGTTTCGGGCTGGAACAGTTTTATAGTCGGTTACCTGAGAACGTGCGGTACTGGGTCTTGGATAGGCCAGACGTTAGTACGGTGGCTATGAGCCGCTGAGCTAGCCGAAGAGTTTGTGACGCGTCGGGCTCGCGGAGCTAGGGACGGTCAAAAGGGTGAATTTGGCTCCAAGTTTGAGAGGCCGAAGTTCACGCCCATGAGACCAAAGGGGGACGCACGTAGTGCGGATGCGAGTGAAAGAAGTCCGACCGAACGTAAGGAGACGGCGGCAGCCGAAGCCGAATGCAGAAAGTGGTTCGAGACGAGGCAAGTGCGCGTGTGTTATACGTGCCAAAAGCCGGGTCACTTTTCGGCGCAGTGTCCGGAAACAAAAACAAAAGTCGTGTTTTTGTCATTATGCAGCACTGACGATAACATGAAGCTTCTCGAGCCTTACATGCGAGACCTCCTCGTGAACGGGAAAGAGTGCCGAGTGCTTCGCGATTCCGCAGCTACGATGGGATGTAGTTCACCCCTCTTACGTAGAACCCGATATGTTCATGGGCGAGTGCGCATGGATCAAGCAAGCCGTGGAAGCTCATAGCGTGTGTCTGCCCGTAGCAAAAGTGCTTATTGAAGGACCTTTCGGAGCGCTTGAGACGGAGGCTGCAGTGTCATCTATGCTGTCCCCCTGTACCCGTACCTATTTTCGAACAGGTCTGATCACCTCCTGCGCGAGAAGGGGCTTTTGATTGGTGAGGCTAGCGTTCAGGCCTTAACCAGATCGAAGGTTCGGGAGCTCGCTGCAAAGGCGGTAGTTGCGAAGCCGACGTTGTCGAACAATGAGAAAGGGTCAGAGGCGCAGCAAGCTGATATTCAGAGCACGTCCAAACTGAATAAAATTGAGCCTGTAGCGTTGAAGGCACCAGATACTGGAGAGGAAATGCCCGATGCGGGAAAGTTAGAAGAGCTATCTGCAGATTTGCTCATCGCGCCTACGTCAGACGGACTTAATAGGTTGCTAAAAGTCAGCTGGGCGGCTTTGATAGCCGAGCAAAAGAAGGATGGCAGCCTAGAAAACATACGCTGCATTGTCAAGGAAAGTATCGCCAAGAAAAATGCTCGCTTTGTGGAAAGAGGTGGGGTCCTGTACCGGAAGTATATAGACCTCAGGGGAGTGGAGTTCGATCAGCTGATCGTGCCTCAGTGCTACCGTCAAGATCTGCTGCGCTTGTCGCATGGGGGTTCGTGGTCCGGACACCTAGGAGTTAAGGAAACTAAGGACCGTCTCTTGCAAGAGTACTATTGGCCAGGGTGTTTTCGGGACGCAGACCACTTTGGGAGGACATGTGACACCTGTCAGCGGGTGGGCAAACCAGGGGACAAATCGAGGGCGCCGTTGAAGTTGGTACCTATCATTACGGAGCCTTTTAGACGGCTCGTTATTGATACAGTGGGACCTCTGCCGGTAAGAGCCACGGGGTACACACACATTTTGACTGTGATCTGCCCAGCGACAAAGTTCCCTGAAGCAGTGCAGCTTAAAGAACTCAGCTCAGTTGAGATAGTCAATGCACTACTGTCCATATTTGCGCGAGTTGGTTTTCCTGCGGAAATCCAATCAGATCAGGGCACAGTGTTTACTAGCGCTTTGACGACAACTTTTCTCGAAAGGTGTGGGGTAAAGCTGTTACGCAGCTCAGTGTACCACCCACAGTCGAATTCCCTTGAGAAGCTCCACTCCGTCATGAAGCGCGCGTTGAGAGCATTGTGGTTTGAACAACAAACTGACTGGGAGCTGTTTCTGCCTGGGGTGATGTTTACATTGAGGACCGCGCCGCATGCGGCTACGGGGTTTTCGCCAGCTGAGCTGGAGTACGGTCGCTGGCTGCGATCTCCGCTTCGCATGCTTCGAAACGGATCACTGCCCTCTCGAATGGCTGCAGACCATCTCTTTCATAAATGGCCGCCTCCTGCGCTAGAGCCTCGCTTTGCAACAACATTCCTTTGAGGTGCGTTACAAAAAGGGGAGTCTCAATGGTAACGCCGACGGCTTAAGTCGAAGCCCCTAACGTAGGAATAAGCCTCAAAGTTGTTTGTTATTGATGTTTTCTTCCTGAGGCAGGATTTTTAACATATTGCTTTTGTGTAGTGTTTCAAAGTCATGATGTGCTTTCTAGTGCAATTTTCCGATTTGTGGACGCGTTCTAGATGCTGCTAGACTACTGTAAGGAACTAGGCAGTAGAAAAAAAAAGGGGGGGAAAGAGCCTGGCATGGCTTAGTGAGGGTTGTGCCGTGCTTGCTGACTGAGCGGCTGAGTTTCTGCGTATTTCTAACGCTTGCTGGGAACGAGAACAAAAATGGCAACTCTCCCGGAGTCACTTTGCAGTGTCCTGTGTGGACCTGAACGTGAAAATGAGGCCTTCTCGGTGCGCTGCGCTCAAGAAACGCCGGGGGACGACCGACTTCGGTTATCAGCATCATCGAGCGACATCCCTCCGGACAGCGGACGCAGTCCACTGACCATCGGGATCTCCTTCCCCCGGCGGGGCGGTCTGTTACGTTTCGCCTACGACGCGCGGTATAGCCGGCGCGGATGCCACGGACGCCAGGGCTTCGTTCAAAGCGGCGGACATTTTGGCCCGTTCGGAGCTGCCGCAACGCATCCCCGCCAAGCGCGTCCAGGCATGTTTCAGTGCCACGTGTTTTCGTGTGTGCGTGTGTGTGTGTGTGCCCACGCTTGTCAAAGCGCGGCAGCCGGGGAGAGGAGCTCCCCAATTGTGAAGCGAGGAGGTCTGACCGGTGCCGGCCCGGCTGATGCGTCACTACACTCGTCTCAACATGTCTCTCAGCTTGTCCGTGCCCTGCTGCCACGTGACCTCGTCCCGTGACGTTCCCTCTTGCCCTCAACTCCGAGAGGATAAAAGCAGTTGCTCCCGGACGCCAGGAGGGAGGCTCCGAATTCTTCCGTAGAGAAGCGTGCTCTCCCGTCTCTCCACTTCGGTCGACCTGACCAGCCGCTCTTTTGCGATGCTAGAATAAACAAGTTGTTCTGTTAGCAGTCGACTCATGCTTTGCTCGGACCTTCGGATGCTTCCATCTGTGCTCCAGACCGCCAGGCCAACGCTACCCTTGGGGCTTGCGACCCAGTTGCAACAACTCGTGCCAGCGGTCCGATTGCAAGAACGGGCGTCAGCGCTGAGATTGCAATACTACTATCTAACGCGAAGGCCTCAGCAGGACCCAATAGGGAAGGGCAATCCTCAAGTGAGTGGGCTACCCCCAACATCCAGCATAAGTTAACAAGGACATAAAGGAGCTACCTCACATTATTAGACATCATATCCATATCGCACCCATTCCAAAGAACATGCATCTCACCAGACACATGTACAGAATAGAGTCCAGAGTCAAGGCGCTCACCAACATGTACAAGGATAATTCTGACCTCATAAACGTAGACGCAGCACAATTATTCATCAAGAGGAGATTCATTTACACAGCGGTAGACCACAACTTAGACCTTATTCACTGCAATCAAATCGTCACCTTTTCTACTGCCGAAGCGTACGCCGCAGCTATGGCCAACGCCATTCGAATGCACAAAGAAGCTGACAGTGGATCCGTGATCTTATCAGACTAACCGTCTGCCTGCAAACTCTTCATAAAAGGCCTGGTTCCCAAAAACAGAAGGGACCTGCTCTCTCCTAACTTCAAACATCCCTACAAAATCATATGGTGTACCTGCCACGTCGGCCTTCAGAGCAAAGAGAGAGCCAAGGCCCCAGCTCGAGAACTTTTCAAATGAGCCGGCCAGGTGATCGCAGGCTTACACACTCTAATCCCCACTTCTAGCAGAGACATTCTCACGTATCAAAGACTCGACAGACAGACATTTGGTGCACTTCACAAATCACTCATGGATATGGAAGCTAACGATCTCCGTAAAATACAGACGAAAGTATTCCATAATCTTAACTTACTCAACAACATGTTTCCCGAAAAGTACAAGGCCGATTGCCCTTGGTGTGGAAGCTAGTCTAGTAATGTTGGGAGGTACTAACCGTCAGCTCGGATCGAGGAGGGCAACTAGCTCTCATTCAACTGGTCCGGTGGGCTACAAAGGCCAGTGGAATACTGGACTGAGGGCCCCGTCCACATCGACTGCGACTTATTTTAGCAAATACAACTTAATTAATTATTTATTAATTAATGATGACCGATTATTTGTGGTAGCTTTTTTTCGTTACTTTTGTACAATCTGGGTATGAGCTATAACACATGATCTCGTGTTGTAATGGTAGTGTGATACAGGACGCCTGTCTAGTGCAGAAGTCAAAAGGTGATAGTACAAGCAGTGTGGGGAAATCGACGAGAAGGAAGCAGCATCACAAACGGAGAGCACGTGTCGCAACAACCGTCGTCATTTTCCAAGCTGATGTGTCGAAAAATGCCTAAATATAGGGAGGGTGTGATAGCTCCCCATTTTTTTTTAATGAAAATAAAAGACAGAGACGTAGTCACCTTATAATGGTGACGGCTACTCCTTTTTTCATAGCGGAACCAACAATATAAAAGATATGAAAGGAAATGAAAACAAACCACGTCATAGGGTCATAAATCCACAGCACACAGTTCTATACACCCATGAACATAACAATATAAAAGTCACATGAAAGTTTCCCCACAATGAGTTTGTGACCAAATTCACAAATACACACAAACGGCCGTGATGTAGACTGCGATGAGCATACAAACAGATGAGGAATTACCCAGAGTTAAAATAATGCACGCACAGAATTCAAAAAAGTATAACGCATAATACACAAGCACCAATAATTACAAATAATAGAAGCAAGCTATAGTTACATCGTGTGATTAGCCACTGCAATATCTATAGTATTTGTTAAAGATGCCTGTCTCTTTGTAAGAATGTTCAAGTGCGTTCAATGCTCTTCGCTGTGCTATTTTCGATGGCCAGGGCCCAGCGATTTTGCGAGTGAGAAAGGCCGTAGAGGATCAATCGAGTGTAGCTATTGTTCTAGCTGCCGTCTTTGCATCGTGTACATTGAGGCATTCGAGGAGTAGATGGTGAACATCCTCATCGTCGTGGCCACAGGAGCAAGCCGGGGAAGGAGCCAGTTTTATGCGGTATAGGAACTTTTTGGTGTATGCTGTCCCAAGGCGCAGTCAATGAATTAGCGTTTCGGTACTTTTCGAAAGTTCTACGTCCAGCTGGTATTTGAGTTGAGGGTCCACTTCGTAAAGGATTGATTCCTTAGTATTTTCACTAAACCAGCTTGACATACACAAGTCCTTCTTTAGTACTGTCAATATGCGTTTCGTGTCCGTTGGTGATAAAAGGGATGAGTTCAATTTCTGCATCTTTATGGGCCGTCTTTGCCAACGAGTTCGCTAATTCGTTGCCTGCTATACCAGCATATCCCGGGACGCACTGTAATATCATTCATGTTTCCTTTAATTAGCCGGAGTTAAAGTGTTCAGTACTGCGTATGTTATTCGTGCGTGTGGTTGGCTGTCATCAATAGTTTCAAGACATGCTAAAACCGATAAAGAGTCCGTGCAAATTACCTACTTTGTTAGTGTCTCATATGTTTTGACAAAATAAGTGGCTTGGAGAATTGCCACTAATTCCCGTAATTGTTGGTGACGATGTGCGTCCTGGCCGACAAGCGTACGCCACCTGTAAGAATAGTGTAATATTAGCTGCAGTCGCGCTTTCTTTGATTACAAAACCGTCCGTGTAGACGTGAATAGATTCCTGATACTTGTCAAATAGGTGATGTAACGCTAATTTTCTCGCTGCTAATGTGGAAACGTCGCTTTTATTTTTAAGCCCTTCGATTGACGTATCTATGTTCCGCGCCTGCAGAAGCCATCGTGGGTAGCAGAGGTCTGAGTGCTAAAAAAAAAAAAAAACTGATCGTGGAAGTCGTGATTTATGCTCCTGAAACATGGTGTGTATCTGTGCACCCGGACGGTACTCTATCAGAGAGAAGTGCGTGCGCAGAATGCTGGGTAGAGATTCTTAAGATATGTCGGCATGATTCCAGGCTGCTAATTACGGTGAAATGTGGTTCCCGTGCTTCTGTAATAGCGAGGTGACTGGACGTAGCTTGCGGAACACCTAGACACACTCGTAAACTCCGAGCGTAAAACAGCTGTAGCCGGTGGGGGGACGTCGCAGATAATTTGTGCAATACAGGGGTGGAGTAAGCAATTCTCTGACGGACAGCTGCTGAGTGGACGTGAAGCAGGGATGCAGTTGTTCCACCCCATTTCGTACCTGTGATACTGCGGAGAACATTTTCACAGAACTAATTTGGTCCTCCAGGGCTGCCAAATGATGAGTCCATCGAAGCTGGTGGTAAAAATCACGCCGAGAAATCTATGTTTCCGAACCAGCTCGATCTCATGGCCATCTGTTGAAAGACCAAAATTTCTAACCTTTTTTCTTGAGAAAGGTTAAACCGCTGATTTTGGTTTAAGAGATCTGCATGGCCCGTTCTCTTAAATAATCGCCTATTGCGTTCAAATATTCTTGCAGCCGATGCTTGACAGCCTTTAGAGACTTGTTCGATGTCCATATGCAAATGTCATCAGCATACATAGATATGTTTATGTCTACTGGAAGTACTGCTGATATACCTGCTATTGCTGCATTGAAGAGAAGTGGACTTTATACACTTCCTTGCGAAACTTCTTTGTTTATGGTGTATGCATCGCTTTCTACATCTTTATATTTATATATGTCTTTCTGTCTTTCAAGAAGTTAGCGATCCATTTGAGAACCCGTTCATGCGCTCCGTGAGTTGAGAGTCCAAGTAGAACCTGAAGGTTACTAACTGAGTCAAAGGCCTTCTTAACACCAATAAACACAGCAACGACAATGTTCCCACAGCTAATCTCGTGGTAAACAAACGTTACCAAGTCAAAGATGCAGTTCATCGTACATCGACCTTTTCTGAAACGAACCATTTGATCTGGTAGCGAACTGCTGGATGCTATCCACCATTGCCGTCAAATACCGATTATTTTTTCCATCACCTTTGAAGCACAGATGGTTAAACTAACAGGAAGGAAGGAGTCAAGAGACAGTGGCGTTTTGCCAGATTTTAGCAATGATACCACGTTAGCGATCCTCCAACTGACAGGAACATGTGCTTCTTCCCACATTTTGTTGAAGACGTGTAGGAGAGTGGACGTGCCTGTTGGGCCAAGGTTTTCAAGGTGCAATAAAAGATATCGTCATGACTAGTGGCTGTTTTTTTTGGCGTGTCTGCTAGAGAGAATGCTGCAGTCCTTTTAGAGAGAACGGTATATCCAACTGGGCATGAGGTAAATTGTAAGCATCTTCAATCTGTTGCTGCACCGAGAAGATAGATTGATCTTGAATTGATACAGGCTGTGCGAAATTTACTAGTGCTGCGCAGAACGTGTTTGCAATTTCGCGTTGAGATAAGCTGAGAGCTGTAGCAAGGCTTTTGAAGGGACTACATTGTGATACCGGATAACCAAGGGCGTTTATTAACCTCCAGATTTTCGGTAAGGGAGAGAAGGGGGTAAGGAACGTACAGAACTCACGCCACTGTTGCTGTCGCAGTTTCTGCACGTCCCGGTTAGATTTTCGGTGTGCAGCCTGACTTTTATAATAATCTTCAAGCCATCCGGAACAACGAAACCGATGCTCTGCTCTCCGTCTAACGGCTTGAAGTCGTTCATAGCTTCTTCAACTTAAAAAAAAGCACCAATAGGTTTAGTTTCATAGTGAATAAAAAATACGCTAACATTTTACCCGAGCAAAATAGGCACTACAATGTGTTCTTCATATCTCTTTCTCGATTTACACAGTATATAGGGATGCCACCAACTTATGTTGAAGCGGTGGTTCTGGCTTAATTTGAGCGCCAATGCGAAAGGCAGCACAAGTGCAGTCATCCGAAGGAAACTGTGATAAACGTGGGCTTGGAGTTTAGAGCGGTGCTGAGCCCGATGCCCTCGTCTCACAATTACAGTTTACATTTCCACCTTTCGCTGACAGCATTTCCTGGCAACAATAATTCCCATTCAGTGGCTCCTCATCAGCGGATACCCCGGGAGGGTATGAAAATTATGCTTCACTTTAATACCTCCAGAAGTCCACGTTTTGTCTATTGCACGCTTCTCTGCCTGTTGATACTGTGTTTAGGCGCGTCGATCTGTTGAATACTTCAGAAAAAAAATGACCACAAAGCAATGACAACCCTGACGTAATATGTGCAAGCAGTATCCTACGGTATTATTTGGTTATTTATATGGTGGTGTTCCGTGAAATACAAAAATACGCACACGAACCTGCTCATGAACCAGTCACACGTCTTTATTTGCCCTGAAACATTAGTTTCAGGACCCCTCTAGTTTTCAGCTGATGGGAAGCACAATATTAGTTGCTTGATGTGTGATGCAACTCAGCTGGAAGGTATTCTGGAAGAATCTTGATTACAATGAAGGTCTTGCTTTGGCAGTTTATTTTTGTTGCAAATGAGACAGCCTTTCTGGAAGCTTATTTCTGGCAAACATTCCAAGTTTTTTTCTCATCCTTCCTTTATACTATACGCAAATTCAAATAATTCCGGGCTCGCACTGTTACAGCCTTGAGAAGCGATAAAAAAACTCGGGCTCATGCGAGAGTTAAACGAAATATAGGGACACCTTTACTACGCAGTCTATTTTTCTCGTGGCTGGTCTTTAGGCTGGCTGGCTTGGTGGTCTACAGTGTCGCTTAATGAAGATGGTCGTGCGATATTTTCAGGTAAAGAAAGAAAACAAAAAGGTGAGCAACTGGGAACGTCACCAGAGGTATGGAATCATCTATTCGGAGTTCCTAAGACATATTATAGCTGGCAAAACATTTATCAGAGACTATTGTGCGCACTCACAACGATTTATTCGAAAATACAGAAACGGACTTAAAAGCAAGGTCCGTACAGAATTCATACACTGGGAGAGGCAATGGCGCTACTCGAGAAACCTCAGTATTTGATGACAACTTCAACATCCGCTGTAAGCGGGGCTAGCTCGGGCGGTGTGTATTCTATTCGGCAGCAAGCTTCAGTCCAAGGGAAGCACGATAGATCATTTTGAAGACACCTTCCTTGGTGAACTACCGCCACTTCTCTGCATGGGGTATGTCATGTATGCTATGTAATTCTAGCCTTTTTTGTTGGTGATCCAGGAGATAGCGCAGTGTAAAAATTAGGCCGACTGCAAAGGAAGCGCAGTTTAAAAGCTCGACGCTCTTCCGACTCGCGAAGGATGATGCGGTAGAATGCCGCAAGCAGTGACTCCGCCTTCAGCACGTGGAGGAGCGCTACATCGCGCCCACGCCGGGGAAATTTCTGCACATCGGGGAGAGCGGCATGGAATGAGACCGGCGCTGGCTTGCTCGCTAACCGCCTTCGCATTGACTGTGCCACGCCCGAACAAATCGCTGACCGAAGCGGACATTGAAGAGGGTGCCAGACGTCGATGTGCATGCACTAAAAAAAGTCGCAAGGACATTTACCCGCTGGTAGACGTAGATCAGACGCTGTCGTTCCAGCGTGGCTCTCACAATAAGTTATACGGCATACACTCCATTCTCACCGCCAACTCGCCCAGGAATGCATTGATTGATCTTTATCGATTTAAACTAGAGGTTGTATCACCTTCCAACTTTTCTTTCTGCATAAATGCACCAAGATTAAGGTGGTCGTATCATATGTGGCGCCAATAATTGCTTGGCAGATATCCTAGCACTTAGGTGAGAGACTTGCGCCTTCATATGAAATTGGCCCCTCGGGTTGAGACATGCTGGTATTTACTGAAACAACCTCCCGCTGTGTACAACTTGCACATTGTCGAACAATTTCCAGAAAGGAATTCGTCAGCATAAGCCGACCTGCCCCTAACCTCATGTCCAGAATTTTTCTGAAGCACCTGTTCCTGGTAGAATAAGTGAAAACACCTGACTACAACGGGGTATCCCCAGGAATCGTTCTGTCGCGTATACATAGAGGGTTGTTTTAAATTATTTTGTTTATTTATTTATTTACACATATTGCGAGGCAGCTGTTAAACCTCGATGGTTTATATTGCAGGTCGCGCGCCGAAGACGATGACGCCGGCCATGAAGATGAATATATACATATGAAGAAGATGAAGGAGTAATATAATGCTCACAGAATTTCCCCTGCGCGTGGAAGCGGCCAACCTGGCCGCTGGTTATGGCGGAAAACGCCGTATGAAAGGCTGTAAACATGAAACATGCACAATCTTTGTGGCAGGGCAGCGGCTGTCCAAAGGCGGAACAACTGGAGTCACACGATAGTTAACTGGCGAAGTCTGTTTCCGAACAATGTAGGGCCCGATGAAACGGGACTGAAATTTCTCGCATAAGCCAGGAGCGCGAACTGTGGTCCACAGCAACACTTCGCCTCCAGGGTGGAAGGAAACGACACGGTGGGGTGCACCATAGCGAGTTTTATAGTATTGTTGACTGGCGTCGATGTTGAGGCGCGCACGTTGGCGACACCGGGTAATGCGCGAAACGAACTGCTCACACATTGCTGTGGACGAGGGCGCGGGGACACCGAAGAAAGAAACGTCGAGGATAGTGATCTGTTGACCACCATACACAAGGAAAAAGGTGGAATACCCCGTAGTGCGTTGAATGGCCGTGTTGCATGCGAAAGTGACGAATGGTAGAATTACATGCCAATTGGTGGGGTCAGGGTTGATGTACATTGATATCATGTCGGACAGCGTGCGATGAAAGCGCTCGGGGAGACTTTTAGTTTGAAGGGGGTAGCTGGAAGTCGTTTTACGGATGGTTTTGGAGGCACGGAGAATATCGTCGAGAAGTTAAGACAGAAAGGCCCTGCCGCGGTCGCTCAAAGGGACACGTGGGGCTCCATGCCGTAAAAATTGGCTTCCAAGAAAAAGCTGCAACATCCGCTGCGGATCCCGAAGATAGTGCGGCTGTTTCAGCGTACCGTGTCAAGTGGCCGACAGCTGTGACAATCCATCGTTTACCGCCAGTGGATAAGGGTAACGGTCCATAGAGGTCGATACCAACGACTACGAGAGGAGCTTCAGGACACGGGGTAGGTTGGAGCAGTCCAGTCGGAGGTGAGGTCAGTCGTTTGCGGTGTTGGCAGAGTGCACAGGAAGCCACGTACTTCGCTACGCTAGTTGCAAGTGCAGATCAAGAGAAGCGGCTGCGAATTCGCTCATGGATTATATCGAAACTAATGTGACCGGCAGTGGGATCGTCGTAAAAGGTCTCCAGTATCTGGGCCCGAAGTGATCGGGGAACGACAGGAACCCAACAGTGTCCTTCGGGATGAAACACGTACCGGTATCACATCGAATTTTCGATCTTGAAGTTCTTCAACTGCCGACGGAGCGGAGCGTTAGGTGTGCGAGATGATCCGCGAATACGTTCCATAACGGAGTGGCAGTTCGTGCATCGCTAGTGCGCTGAACGCGACCTGGGCAATGCCCTTCAGGATATGACGAACACGATCAGATTCCGTCATGGTGGCGTCAACACGGCGGCAAAGGGCGAGGACGTCCTTCATATAAGAGGTGTGTGTTTCCCCGGGAAGTTGCATGCGTCCATAAAGCTTTTTCTTGGCGACTTCAGAGCGGACGTTGGGGGCGCCGAAAATCTGCCGAAGCTGGTGTTTGAATGCCGCCCGGTCAGACAAGGTGCTCTCGTGGTTAAGAAACCAAGTACAAGTTAGGGCTATTCTAGGAGATTGCAAATTTTCACGAGACAATTGTTTCAGAACTTTTGTGCATCGTTTGTGCTGTATTCGCTGAGTAGTACGTCTCCTTCCCTTAATGGTCGCTGTCATACAAATGCCTTCAAATGCGGCATTTTGCACTTGCGAATAACACGCTGATAATACGAAATACAGAGGCTATAGGTATGAGGCCAACGATATGAACGGTACTACAGAGGCAACTGAGCTCATCAGGTTTCTGAAGCCTTGAGCTACAAGTCAGCCTTACATTTACACATCAACATTTTTCTGCGACATTCAGAGCGAAAGCACATGCAAGTCGCTTATGATTTTATGCAGATGCATTTATAGCTCATAAGCCAAAAATATTTAGAAGAAAGCGCATTCATTTAATGCGACGCACCAAGAAATTCTTTCAAAAGTATTCTGAGTGTTTGGCACGTCTCGCGACTAATGAAAAAGTAAAAAAAAAAGAACAAGTAAAAAAAAAGGCAGACGGGAGGGCGCTGAAAAAATTGTTTGGAAATAAAGGAAGAAAACAGCTCGTATTTATATGAAAGAAATAAGAAATGGGGTGCAAATTAGAAGTGTAAAGTTTTGCTTACAGCATGACGGACTTTTTAGTAAAGTAATACTTCATTCGGAAAAGTATAGAAGGCACAAGCATACGAGAGACACAATTCCGTCCGCATTAAAAATGTTTTTTTTTTTTGCGCGCATGCGATAATAATGCTAATCGCGCAAGTATAACGCATTACGAGGGTCGTTGCGCAGGCGGGCTCCGCAGAGCAGCTCCGGCACTTGGGCTGGTCGGGGCTTTTCGCGCAATTGTCATTATTCGCATCCTGCCCCTTTCTAGGGAACACAGCCGAATTCTCGTTCCGCGCACCCGCTCGGCAGCGCCCGCGCCGCCGAATCGCAGCGCGCGAGTTGGAAACGAGCGGTCGGGACAATCCCCGACTGCTCCTCCTCTCTTCCGAGTGTTATTAACGGCGCCGAGGTGCGTCGAGGTGGAGGGGGGGCTCCCGAACCGACGACGCGATCGCGATCACGGTGCAATGGCGCTGGCCGTGCCAATACTATCGGAGCGAGGAGGACAGTGACTCGACTGAGGAGGAGAGAACGCAAGGAAAGGCGAGGCGGCGTCCGTCGGCACCACCGCCACCTCCGCCGGCAGCAGCCTTGAATGAAAAAGACAAGAAACGGGTGAAAGCCACCTTGTATGTGCGTGCGCGCGTGCAAGTGCGCGTACGAGTGCGTGCGAGTGCGATGAGGCGGCGTGAGCTGTATATAAGAGCCGGGGTAACCTCCGAGCGGACACCACAGGCACCTCCGAGCGGACACCACAGGCCAGCGGTTCGAAGAGAAAGGTTTTGCTCTACCCCAACGCGGCACCCTCGGTCAAGTCGACTTTCTTCGTGTGATCTCACAGACCGACGACGCGATGAAGGCAGCGGTAAGCGCAGCGGATTGCTGGCTATATCTGCGTTCGCATCCCGCTTCTTGAACTGCTGGGCACGTCTCGTACACTGCAGCTGACAGGACAAGTAAAGGAACGCACTGGTGCGAAAAATTTCATGTTCTTGCACCCGTTCCTTCACCTCTGCAGTTTACGAGGCCCATTTCAGCAGCCGAGTTGAGCTTTACCTTGCTGGATAAGAATGACTTAACGACAGCTCTGTCAGAGTAGGAGTAGGAGTCGGTCGTCTTACGTCAGCTTAAGGACCTGCTCAAAGCAAACTACTAGTTCGTTGTGGGCAGGTAAAGGAATTACTTAGAAAGTTGAATTTCACTTTGTATTTTGGGAGTGCCGTAAACTTTACACGAGTGCTGGCGCGTTTATTGCCTTACATCCAGGAATGCCAAAAACCTGAAATACTCTAAAGAGTAGCAGAAATGCTTGAACGGCCATTCACCGCGATATCAGCGTGTGATTCAATAACAGGCAGGCGATCTTCGTGCGGCTTAGTGGTACTTCGCGGCTAGACTTCAAGGTTGCACCATGTTAGAGGTAGAACTTGAACCATTACGTGGCTAGCGTTCGCAAACATGTTTCAGAGCCTAAAGAGGGCTTTCTTGAATCCTGGTGAAAAAAAAAAGAAAATAGGGCTCAGCGCCGTCAGCTAGGAGCCTCTACACTACAAGCATCACCCGATCAACCAGGGCTGGTCGACGTGAAATATAAATGCCGAAGGTCTGAAGAGTTAAAAGATGCGTTTCTTGACCTGCCGCGGTAGCTCGGTGGCTGTGGCGTCGCGCCGCTGAGCACGAGGCCGCAGGCAACGGCGGCCGCACTTCGATGGGGGCCAACCGCAAAGACGCTTATGTACTTGGATTTAGGGGAGCGTTAGCGAACCCCAGGTGGCCAAGATTATTTCGTAGTCTCATAATCAGATCGTGGTTTTCAGAGTTTAATCACTTAATTTAACATGTAACTTTCCAGTTCGTATGCCAGGGTATCATACGAAATTTACGATATTTTATTTCGCAATCCCTAACTTGGTTGTTTAATCTCCTTATATATCAGCAACGTTAAAGACAGTTTATGAAAAAATATCTATCGCCAGCATTTCGCTGTCTTTTGTGTATCCTTCGTTGGAAGGCCTCTGGTCAAAATAACATCTCCAGTTATTTTTGCGTCCATCACCTTTGTCCCGTATATCACCGGGGGATGGAGGTGTTAAGAAGGCTAAAAATGTTACTGAGGTCCAACGGCTCTACGAGATTAAATAAGGAGGTTCAACAATGCACTACCACACAGCAAAATGTTGTGTTGTTTGTTTAGGGATCATTCAATTCTAATTCACCTGTAGGAAACATTTAGCTCTACTGAGCTCTGAATATTTCAGTGAACGTTCATCATACTTGAGGGCAAAATATGACTCCAGGGGGTTTTGGACACTTTGTCATTAGGTTCATCTGTCAGCTATGCGCAATGTCTGTTAAAACTTCGTAAATCGCCATAACACATTTGTAAGAGGAGGCAGTCACTTATGTTCACGGTACTACAAGTGCAACAGGGTAAGAACTACAACAAGCGAGCAGGAACTGGTGCTTGTGGATTAGTATTTGATTTATCGTCATCACCACCTACCTATTTTATGTCCACTGCAGGACGAAGGCCTTTCCCGGCAATCTTCAATTCTCTCGCATCAACCGTGAAGGCTTAGTTATCTCAATTGTAAGACACTGTCACTAGCAGAGCGATAATATTACATGAATAATTTAAGTAAATCACGGAGAATGATAGCAGTAACAATCTCCATGAAAAACAGGCAACAGCTTGCATGATAACATGCAAAAACGAAGGTGTTATGACCAAATGCAAGATTTCCTACATTTTTTATGACGTCCATACTAGAACACCATCCGGAAGTAGCAAGTAAAACAATCAACACAGTTAGTACAACCACCACTTCATCTCGAACAATTCAGAATGACATTATAGCCAACATTCACGAAAAAGTAACTGCGTCTGCGTGTGACGCAAGTGTTGCCTGTTTAACGGTAATAATAACTGACGGAACTTCATGTGAAAAAGCTGCCGTTTGGATAGGAAAGAAGCTGCTGCGCAAGGCTGCGGTTATTACAGGGCTTCTTTAAGTTTCACATCAGCGAAATCTTATTCCCGCAGTGTTTTTCACCTTGTGTTCATAGCGTAACGCATCTACCACGACGTAGGGTCAATCCCTCCCTCCCCCACCCCCGACTTTTGCGCTCAGAATCAGGAACACAACGTCATAACAATTGTTCACAAGGATGTGCGGGCAGCAAGTTCTTGCAACAACATGTAGTCCTTTCTTATTGGAGACAGGACCAAAATACTTAGCTTGAACTTTCTACTCGTAAAGTACTCGTAAGATAGTCGTAAGTACTTTGAAAAAGAAAGTACTCTGGGAATAGACGCGCCTTTTTGTAAATGCGAGTTTTCTGTGATTGACTTAGGAGCTGGAACATGGAAATTCTTTTAACTGTTTTTGTTTTTCCTCAAGGCACGGTAATGTTATTTTCAAAGAGCTGGTGATGAGGTCATATTGCAATGCTACAATGCTACAGCTTCTAACGAATAACGCACTTCGTTCATCGCCAACGGCCTTGGATGAAACGCCAGCGGAAAGCCACGCATAAAGGAAGTGTTTTGTTAACGCCGTTCTGGCTGGTGCGCCAAGATGATTCATTTGATGATCCGAAACACCGTTAAACGCGCTTCCCATAACCCCACCCACGCGCTTTAGAGTATGGGACACCGAAGGTCATTCCACGACGTTAATGTTATGCAACATGGAATCGCACGCTGTATACATCTATTGGCGTCTGTTTGACGTTACGAAAGACCTTAACCCTTTTGTAGTTCTGAAGTAATAATGACCGGACAGTTTTCTTTTCTAAGTGATGATGGCGTCGTAATAATGAATGCCGGGAGCTACTACGGTGATCGCAAATCGATGGCCGTTTTATGTTCTCACTTGGAGCGTAGATTTTTGAAAATCGGCAAATAGTAGCTGATAATTTATATTTCCGGGGACTGCAAAGATTTAGAGAAATTCACTGCTAATTCTTTACGTTTAGCGAGTGCTGCATTCGGGTTCACGTAATCGCCTCCGAGGTCGCACCCATAGTTGCGGATCTCGGAAGCCGCGTTCACGTTGTTCAAGTTTAGAAAGCTGTCAAAACGTGCCGCATGACGTTGCAGTTTTCCACTTTTTTATTTTACCTTTTTCTTTCCGATTCTAAGCGAAAAGGCCGCTCATGGCACACAGTTATAGGCCTATTTGGAAGCAGAGGCCACGTTCCAAAGAAAAAAAATAACATTGAATTTCCCGAAGCAGGGCAAAAGGGAAGCTATATACAGCGGTGGAATAAGCAAAGTCTCAGGAGCCAACGTTTCAACAAGGGGTCTTGTAGTCGTAAATTTCTGCCGTAACGAAGACAAGAACCCTTCATAAGACGATGGCTCTTGAAACATCCCTTGTTGTGCCACCGATGATCCCTTCAGGCCTCCATCTGCTGTCTTGTTTGTCAAACGCAACGTATTTTACGTAGTTCCACCACCTTACTGACTGAACACAGTGACGTGACACATGCTTGAGGAGCTGCTCACAGGCAGAGCCGCCTCAGTCTATTATGGGCAAAATTCGCCCCAACCGAAGAAGGGAGTTGTAGGTCAGAGCACAGACGCAACCAAATTTTGGCCTTTCACCAATCGTTGTTCATTTATATTCCTTACTGTCGATCATTTAGATGACGTTTTGGGTGGTTAACAGTGGCCAGTGGCAGCATGAGGCGGGTCAAGTGGAATCCTGGAACTTGTATAAGTAAGCTGTTGGAGAAGAGAAATGCCAATGTGTAAGCTATAATTTGTACAGTCAGGTCAGGAACCATTATACATAATGAAGATGTAATTTATTCCAGGGTGGGCCTTACACTCAAACATTATTTTGTAGGCCATGCTTATACGCGAAGGAACATAATCCCTATGTAACTATTGCGATGCATGCGTCATATGTGTGGATGCCTAGTTGCATTCCTTTTTTACGAATCGACCGTGAGTTCTAAGCAAGAAGTACATTACATGTTGAACCCCTCTATCTTGTATTATGAATTGATTGGCATGACTTTTACACAACTCCTCAAATTAATACCTGATGTGTCACAACCAGTTATCTTATTGATCTCGTGTAGCTAGATTGCCTTCTCGACATGAGGAGTCATCATTAGTTGTATTTTAGTTTACTTTTATTTTATTCATAAATTTATTTCGCATTTGCGCGAGATGTGTCCATTTTTTCGCATTGCATGCTTTATATTCTCAATTTACACAGTTATTCTCCATGTTAAGTCACCCCGATAGCACTAAACCAAATGCCTCATAATGGGGACTGCAACGTACTTTGGAATAAAATCAAAATAATTTTTAAAATGAACGTATCACCTGTGTTTATGAAGTCACCAAGCACAAAATACGGACACTTGTCGAAGAACAGCACGCAACACATTTCTGAAAGTGTAAGGAAGGTCAATACTGCAAGAAGCTGTCGTGATGGCGTTTCGTCGAGTGCTGCTGTAGTCGAAATAATGCGTAGAGCACAATAATATTATATCACACTGCGTTAAAGGTTCCAGTTTGTCAATTTAATAGATATACCTTTTCGACTGGGAAACCCGCCCATCGCGGTTAATATAGTCGAGATTTCAAAGGGGCATTGCAAGCAAATGTAATTGGCCAGGAGTGTTACAACGCTGTCTCGTCCGTTGTTTCCAGCTGGTCTTCGCGGTCAGCTTGGCCGCCCTGGCCCTCGTGTCGTGCGCCGACGAGCCGGAGACCGCTTCCACCGAGGCACCGGCTGCGCCCAGCACTGAACAGCCGGTCGCCGAGCCGGCTGTCGACGACAAGGATAATAAGACCGAAGGCAAGGAGAAGGTTGAGGGTCGCGGTGGCATCTTCGGAGCTGGGTTTGGCGGCTACGGACCTGGCGTAGGCATTGGATACGGCGGCCTCGGCTACGGCGGCCTCGGCTACGGCGCTGGTCTTGGCTACGGCGGTTACGGCTATCCTGGTGTCGGCTATGGAGGCCTCGGCTACGGCGGTGGACTTGGCTACGGAGGTCTCGGCTACGCACCAGGATACGGCGTGGGCTACGGAAGTCTTGGCTATGGACGCCTCGGCTATGGAGGTCCCGGCTACGGCGGTCTGGGTTACGGTGGGCTCGGCTACGGTGGTCTCGGCTACGGCGGAGTCGGCTATGGGGGTCTGGGTTATGGTGGCCTCGGTTACGGTGGTGCTGGCTACAGTGGTTACGGAGGCCGATACTACGGCGCAGGCAGCGGTTACGGCCAGGGCGGCTTCAACTACGGCGGCGGCGAGGCCCAGAAGCGCGTGTACGGCCACACTTCTACCTACGGTCAGACGTCCACTTACGGACTGCAGGCCAACGCCGGCAGCGCGTATGGCGCGGGACACCAGGCTGGCGGAGCTGGCTACGAGAAGTCGGCCCAAGAAGGAGGAGCGGTCGGCGGACAGTACGGCGGCCAACAGGTCGCAGGCGTCGGAGGCCTCGTTGTCTGAAACTCACCACCCGCATAGTAAGTTGGGAATTTTGCTATTCGTCACTTACAGGCCCAATTTAAATGGTCATACGGATAGTTAGGGTGTCTGAAAAGGCACCATTTGTTCGTATTCTACTCAAGTGTATGCGGAATGTTGAAATTTGTAGAGATAGGGTCCCCTAATGTGGTCCTCTGTGTTGCGATTAGCTTATCGCCTTTACATTGTATGTGTTGTGCGTACATGTGGTTGTGTACGTTGGAAGACTATTGGGATAAAAATACCAATTAACCAATTATTGCTTGGCAGACTAGACTAAAACAATCTATGAGAACATGTGCAAGTGCGTAAGCACGCTAAAAGCTAAACCGTATCAATAAGAGCACCTTACAGCACATCCAGATATTCCTAATAGTGTTTAATTACCTGACTTGTACGCTTGTGATAAGCGCGATCGTAGATTTGAACTTCAACTGCGCCAGATAGTATTGCGTTTTAATCATGACTATCCAGCCAGAGCAATAGAACGCCTAGCGAATTGTTGCCTGGATTCAAAGGGATTCAAATAAGCATTTAGTGCAGATAAAGTAACGCCCTAGTCACCTAAGTGCCTAGAAGGCTTCCGCTGAATTTATTCTTTATTCGTAAGCAATATTGTCAGAACCTGCAGTTTCTTCTATCACTTAGTTATATAAAATGCACTTACAGATGTGATACCGAAAATGATGATGAATAACTGTGTATATCAATTTTTAAGAGAGAGGAAAAACAAAGAGCGAAAGGAAGGGAGGTTAACCGAGGACGTGCCTAGTTGTATACTCTACACTTAGCAAAGGGAAATAATCTTTAAGAAATACAAGAAGTGCTATCCAGAGTGTAGCTAAATACCTGAATGAGCATTGCCTGATAACGTATATTGAAACAATTCGTGCGTGTTTTGTGTGTGCATATGTCAGTAAATAAGCGATTCTCCCGTTTTATTTTCCCTAGGATAGTAGCTTGCCTCATCCTGCTCCTACCGGGTCTGCGACGGACAAAGAGGAGCTGGATTCTTCACCAACACTGCCTGTCAGCGGACTTCAATCATCTTTTTAAAACAAACTCGCTTCGAAATGAAATTTGGGCATATCACGAAAGATAACGCGTCACAAGAGGCCGGTCCATCATTGGTGGTCGCCTGAAGGACCTTGTCCAACGGTGAATACTCTTGTTTGAATAAATGTTCCTGTTTTCCATAAGTACTGCATTTATGAAGGAATCATCATAGGACGCAACGCAAAAAAAAAAATCGTAACGCCGAAAAAAAAAAGGACGACTGCCATGCACATTTGTTTCTTGTTTTTTCGCTTAAGATATAGACGTGACACCTGACTATTTCATTTCTCCGCGTGGCTAATGCAAGTGCATTGAAATGCACTTATGTCTAAAACACCTTTGTAATTCTAGATTCACTCCGAGGAATCTTATCTGCCTTTCTCGAAGCAAAAGTGTTAGATGCCCTAGCGGGACGCACGAGATGCAGAATGGACCAAATCCGTGATGCTTGACCAATCGACTAAACGCATTGCGCCCTGCTTTTGCCGATGAGCTTATCTGCAGCTTCTAATCAAACATATTGAAGTTTAGGTTCATTGCTTACCTCTCGGGCGCCATCAAATTATGAACTGTTTGATTCAAAGAAAAGAGCTCAACTGTGTCAGTCGTCCATTTTTTTTATTTACTGGCGCTGTAAGTTTTTCATGGGTGTACGCTAATACTGGTGAACACTTCTTCTCTTTTCTTCTCAATTTTCACCTCCTTGTCCCCCATTTTCCAGTGCAGGGTAACCAACGGGGATTAACCTGGATAACTTCCCTGCCTTTCCCTTATCACCTCTCTCTCCCTCTGTCTCTCTTTCTCTCTCTCAGGGAAATGTTTGTCTGGCGTCCGCGACGCACACAAGGGAACCATGGCTCATGAAGAAAACACTTCATTAAACCTTTCTTCAGACTGGAGCGTGAAACACGGCAAAGGCGTCTGAACCTGAACGTGATAAGGAACTTGCCCGCGAAGACAACCTTGCGCTAACATTTCCGTAAATTATATGTCGCCTTCTATCTTTTGACGATAACGGGTAAGGTCAAGCCAACGGCTAATAAGCTTGTAGAGTTGTATTATAGACACTTCCTAATCAACGGAGCTAAACACAGTTCTTGATCTTCAGCTGCTTGGACTTCCATAGGAAAGGAACGATCGAGGGCAGTGAGTTTCTTGCGTCTTCATACCTGCACAAAGAGAACTTCTATGCATAGTAAAACGGACCGCACACTAAAAGAGCACTAAGTGACACGATCGTAGTGTACAGGGTGTCCCGGGTAACTTGAGCCAAACACTAAAAATATGCAACGGCCGGGTAGCTGGACAGAACCAAAGTAATGTTGTTTGCCATCGCTTGGAGGTACTCAAATTATTATTTTTTCATTCCACCTAATCAGAGTATTTGTCTTAATTAATTAATCAACTTCTCAAATATTACAGTTAGATGAAAAGTGTCAATGAGAAAATTGCAGAGCAACATGAAAAATGCCCGATACAGGTTCATGTTGCTCAATACGTGCTACATAAAAGCGTTTATCCGAGCGTGAAAGAAGCCCACGAATACTCGCAAAGTGCCTCAAGCGACAAGTCGCGCGGCAATCTTGCGAGCATTTGCGGGCTTTTTTCACGCTCGCAAAACACTTTTATGCAGGACGTATTGAGCAACAGAAAGCTTTATCAGGAGGTTTTGATGTTGCTTTACAATTTTCTCTACAATTTTTTTTATCAGCCTGAAAGAAAGCCACCGAAAGACAAAAACATATCGCGGGGCACTAGCCCCACCGCACATATTACCAAGAGCGCATCTGGTGCAATAGCTGGCAGGTTAGCGCGTCCGGCTCTCATCTGCACATTGCCGCATTGGGCATGAATTGGATCTCAAGAGGCGGTGGTGCGGAGGCTTTTGTTTTGCTTCGACCAATGCACTGAGGGCGAGGATGAGGAGGGGGCCTGACAACTCTGATTTTAAAGATAGGAGATTAATAAATTCTGTTGGGAGAGAGAGTGAGTCAAGTTTTATTGATGTTAGCAATCACGAGGGCGGACGCAGCCTTCCTCCGCCTAGCATGCTCCGCCTAGCATGATGCCCTCTGCATCATGGTATTTGTGCTCAATGTGGCGCGCCCTTTCCTCTTGTCGCTCCTTGTGGTGCTCCGGGTGCATGTTCTTTGGAGAAATTATTCTACAGCATTGAGGAGACTTGTTATCAAGTCAGATTACCATAAAAGCGTTATTGCACTTTTTGCAATCCAGAGGCCTATGTGAACGCCTATAATTTAAACGTCCTTCCTGTTTCCTTTCTTTTTATTTCATCTTCTCTGTTTCAGCCCTCTTTGCAACTCCCATCTCTCCGGCACCAGTGCAGCTGGGCAAACCGGAAACTCACATATGGTTAAACTCCCTGCCGTTCATCTGTCTGTCTCTCTTTCATAACGAAACCGAGAAGAAATGGGGTTCACTAGGGGGCCCGATTTTTTATTAATGATATCATAAGAAGCCAACAACAACAAAAAAAGACACCAAGGACAACACAGGGGAAATTACTTGTACTTACTAATTCAACTCAAGAAATTATAAATTAACGGAATTGAAAGTGGAAGAAGAAACGCCTTGCCGTAGGCGGGAAATGATCCCACGTCTTCGCATTACGCGTGCAATGCTCTAACCAATTGAGCTACCGCGGCGCCGTTTCTCGATCCACTTTCCGGGGTATTTATGTGTTGCTACAAGAACTAACCCTGGGAATGTTAGCCAGCACCCCCACTCACAAACCTTGGCGGCGGATGTGGAACATCCTTTCTGCCGCAAGCGTCACGAGTACATAATCTTTTTGGGTGACGACATTGATGTCTTCCCATAGCACGTGTGGGTCAATAAACCCACACGTGCTACGTGAAGGCATCAATGTTGCCGGATTCCAGACCCTCATTATGTAATGAACGAGAAGAAAGGGGGTTAACCGACGGGCCCGATATTTTATTCATCATATCATAAGAAGCCAACAAACAAGGACACCAATGACAACACAGGGGAAATTACTTGTAGTTACTAATTGAAATAAAGAAATTATAAATTAATGGAATTTAAAGTGGATAAAAAACAACTCGCCGTAGGCGGGAAATGATCCCACGTCTTCGCATTACGTGTGCGATGCTCTAACCAGTTAAGCTACCGCAGCGCCATTTCCCCATCAACTTTCCGAGGCATTTATGTGTTGTTAGTAGAACTAACCCTGGGAGTTCGAAACCATAATTTTTTTCTAGCCAGGGTTCATGGCACCGGCGGACATCAATTTCGCAATACTCACTTTGGAGCTAAATGCAAAACTGGGTTTGATAATTACCGCATAATTAATAATTTAGTGCTTACGTAACTGTGCCACAGAAGCCATTCAGTGCTCAAGCCATGCTTAAGGGTCGCCTACTGTGCATTTTCTGTCATGTGTGCACATGAACCTAGCGTAAGATCGAATTCGACTATTGATGGCGAAATGTCACTCAACGAGAGACACAAACCGAACGATGTGTGGTGGGGAATGGAACAACGGCGCGCATCGTCGATTTGGGAGCTATGCGCGGCAGTAGTGTGAGCTCATGTGTTGGATGTGTTACGAATGACTTTGCTCAGGCGTGTGGTTTGTAAGGATAAACTGCAGCGTACGTGAATTTTTTCATAAGTGCAGCAGAATAGTTCTTGTACGTCTCAGAAACATAACTTGAGTTGAGGGCTGCGCGTGCAAAATGCATCGCCGAATTTTTCTTACAGAGAAAAGCAAGGGCGTTACATCATTTTTTCTTAGATCCTTAGAGTGGCTGAAGGTTGTAAGTGCTGGCGCACATCCCTTGATCCAGCACTTACTTCCTCGCGTTGGTCTATTTCATGCTGTAGAACAAGCGTGTTATATTTGTGAAGTTGTACAGCGCTTTTAGATCATTATTATGGGTGTGGGGATATTTTACACTTTTGAATAAAGAATCAAATATTGGTCTATTCGATTCGGTCTTCGGATTGAACAGTCACTATTTGTAGACACGAGCATCTTTTGAGTAATTTTCGAATATTTGAAATTTCAAACTGTGCCCGAGGAAGCATAAAACTGGAGCAAATGTGCGAGCAGATTTAATCCCTCTGGCCATAGTAGACATAAAACACGAGAAGTTACGTAGTAGGATATGCTACGAAGCTGAGGGAGCCCTACTTTTCCGACTAAATCATCATCATGCACAATCCCCAATGATGTCTCAGTATGAGAATCTAATTGGCTACTGATGCTCCATTTTTGCTTTTAACAAGCAAACGCTTCATAACGTGCGATGTAATGACAGAAACGGGCTAACGTTGTTACTACAGTAAGTTGTAAAGATCTGTTTATATGAATGGTCAAAACGGCTGCTAATTATTCAAAAGCTATCCGAAAGCATTCAGAATTCGGTTAGATTATATTCTGCTCCGGCACTATTCGCATTGTTTTCCGGCTGAAAAATTACTATCCCCCCATCCCTACTACGCTCCATCAACGGCGATGACAACAGCGCGATAGTTTCTTCTAGCGTAAAACAATGGTAGTGTAAAGGATACGGCAAAAGACACTTTAATACACTGGTTAAGTTCGCACTTACCAGTTATGGAACTCTAATCCTAGCACATGCAATAGGAAATTATTTTTAGTGCAGAAAAGGGGGGAAAACGGGAACAAGTTCAAGGACACAATACGGGCCAAATGTGTTGTCTTCTAGAACTTGTCCCTGTTTTCTTCATTTCCTCCTCTAAATGTATCTTGGTTTCATGGCAAACAGAGACACCCTATTAAGTTCCATGCAGTAGGTAGCTTGAGCACTCAAGCTACCTACTCTTCTATAGTGCACTCTTCAAGAGCACTCTTCCGTAGTGCACTACGAGAAATCATGCAGTTATAAAGAAATACGAAGTAAAGGCGATGGCTACAAATGTGATGCTACAATGCATCAGACGTAAATTTATAGGCACTTCGCGGCGCATGGCCAGGAAAATCAAGCTTGATTACAATGTACACGCAGAAAAACAGTACATTTTCTTTTCTCCGAGAGTGATATGCTGTCACAGCATATTGCCTCACGATACAAATTATTGGTAAACATGGGAAAAGGAGGCAGGAGGCGAACAGGATTAACTCCACATGTAGTTTTGCTGTCAACACTTTTTAAGCTGCATTTTAAGCTGCCTTTTTAAGCTCGCAGATGAAAAGCTGTACAATTTGAGCAGGTATTTATGCTACAGGTTATGACCTATACATGACAAGTTCATTTACGTACAGTTCTATTCTGCGCCCACTGGTTTACATTGGAAGCTGATCCCGAAAACGGCACCGCTGCAATCACTCATTTGGACTGTCTAGAAACGATACCTGAGCGTGGCCGGTAGAGAACATTATCGATCGTTACGTACACCTGCACTCCGTCAGAACGTGCAACAAGTGGGCATGTTAATCTGAGGTCGTACATATCAGGAGACACGGAGGGATAAAAACGTAGGACACAGGCACGGGAGAAAGAGCATTCTTCCTGTGGGCATGTATTATACTCATAGAGTAATATAGTAAACGTAAAGAGTGGACACTCCCGTAGGCCCCTGGGGCTGACTTATGATCTCAGTACTCCCAGCGGAATCGGCGAAACACTGCAACCTCCAAGATAACCGCCGCCTACCACCGAATCTCGGAGGCCACAATTTCGTTTTTCTTTATCTTTTCTTTATTTTAAGGGGGGGGGACCAGTAAAGCTGCAGGCACCATGGAGTGATTTTATGCAGGTGCTTGCACCGCTGTTTATATGTTGCGACGACGAGCCCACAAAGCTGCTGTTTCACTTTCTTGAAGGAAAAAAAAAAACAGTCACAAAAGACAAAAGACAAGAAGAAAGCTTCACACCACAACGACAGTCGTTGGGGTGTGAACCTCTCTTCTTGTCTTTTGACTTTTGTGACTGGTTCTTTCCTTGAACTACGTACCAACCGCCCGTATTTCAACCCTACTGTTTCACTTTCTGTTAGTTTTATGTAAATTAATATTCGTTATGTTTCATGCTGTAACTTAGCGCCACTATCATACCAATTAACTGTTAATGAGGAATTAGAACTTTACCGTTTGTGATATTGTACTAATAATTCATACCAAAAGGAGTATTATAGATAAATGTGCCAAGTTCCTTCAATATCAATCAGATTGCTGGACAGCCAAAAACACGAAAATAGCAGACAAGAATTTATTGCAGCAAGATTGTGAGAAATGTGGCAGGCACATGAAAACGTGAAGAAACTGCAAAATGCAAGTAATGGAGAATACTCGGAAATGAATGGCGTGATGGGAATAAACTTTACACAAGCATAACACACAGAAGACGTGCTGCAAGTATTCAGATATTAGAAAAACTACGCAAGCAAGCCAGATTTACTCAAAACAGGATCGTTTTAGAAGGAATAAATATGACGCCGTTTCTTGTACTTCTACAAAGGAGGGCGAATTAAGGCAGCAAAATTATGTGAATAGTTGCGTGCCAAAATAAAATGGCTGCACAAACAATTGGGCACGCACCAACACCACCCCACTAATGTGCAATCCAGTGAGTCTCTCATTAAACAGCTGCAAGATATTGCCATCTCAGTCAACTAAGCACTTCGATTGTACTGGGGGGTCTTCACCTGCTGTTTTCGAAGCCTTGCAATTGTCTTCTGATGCTTGGAAATTTGCCCTTGATTATCCGTAATTTCCTTTGACTGTAGACTATTTTTGAGAAAGGAATAGTGGAGATTCCTGCAATACGTAGAACGACAGAGGCAGACGGTAAGCAATACTGGAAACTTCAAAGCTCTCGAATGTTGATGCTTCGTGCCTTCGTGTAACCGATATTTTAAGGCGAAAGCCTATGACGGCCCATGAGACGAAAATGTGACCATCCGGCGTTATGGCGCCCACATTCAATGGCACGAAAACTGGGCGTTAAGCCCTTGACCTTTTGTAGGAGTCGAGCCAATGACCTTTGGTGTTAATTACGGCAATGTGAATTAAGGCACAGCTAATTAAAAGAGTTAAGGCACTCGTACCCACGACCGTTGGTGTTAGTCGAACCCTCAACCTTTGGTTGGAGTCGAACACACTTGGAAATATGGGGGAACCGACGATATCTCTAAGTTGTATTCCAATTGACATCGTGAAAGTCGAGAGTCGAACCGACGACCTTCGGTGTTAATTATGGTGAAGTTAATTAGGACACAGTTTGTATCGCATCAGTTCAACGAGCGCAAGCTATCTTTGCGTGCTGGAATGACACGTGCCTTGCCCTGCCCTCTATTTTCACTACCTCCTTTCCCTCGCTCTGGTATAAAATGCCCAGCGCAATAAACATAGGGGTTCACTGTTGTCTTGACACGCATGCTGTTGGTTTCTTCGACCGGGACCCGGTCGATCCATGGCGTCAGTAGTGGGATGCTGAAGCCCTGTATGCCTGCAACAGAAGACCAAGGACATGGACTACGTAAAGCCACCGGAACCTCTGGGCCTGGCGACCAACGGAGGAAGGACGTGGAAGCTGTTCAGGCAAAACTTTGATTTCTTTCTGGCAGCCACGGAATGCTCTGAAAAACCGAGATCAGAGGCAGCGAAGACAGCACTTTTTTTCAGCGTGGCTGGTGAGGAGGCTTTCGAAGTTTACAATAACGTCACGTTCAGCGAAGGCGAGGACAAGCAAGACTATGCGACTGTCATAGGTAAACTTGAGGAATACTACGTCGAGCAACAAAACATAATTCACGAGCGCTACGTCTTCCGCTCTCGACTCCAGAACGACGCTGAACCTTTTGAACAGTTCCTTCGCGCACTGAAGAGACAAGCACAGTTCTGCAACTTCGGAGCGATGATGGACGAGATGGTGCGGGACCAAATTCTATTTGGTACTAACTCCCAGAAGCTCCGAGAGAAGATGCTAATGAACTAGTTGCTTAACCTGGATAAAGCTGTTGCTCTATGCAAGGTGGCGGAAGCGTCAGCACGTGAGAACGCGCTGTGGCAGAAGACAGACGGGGAACTTCACGTGCTTGCGGCATCGTCGAGCCGAAGCGCTGCGCAAGGACCACGGCAAGTCTTTAAATGTTTCCGCTGCAGCCGAACACATGCAGCATGACGCTGTCCAGCCTACGGGAAAACATGCTACTTGTGCAAGGCGCGTAACCATTTCGCATCATGCTGCGAAACAAGAGAAACCGTCCGTGAGGTACAGCACGATTTTAAGACTCAGGACCAAAACGACGATTTCAATGTGTTGGACGTCGCCATCGGTAATATTAGCAGTGACCGGGACTGGATCATAACGGCAAATATTGATGGCAAGGACATAAACTTCAAGGTTCAAACACAGGGTCTCAAGCAAACCTTATACCTCTGTCGCTTTTTCGAAAATTGAAAGCCGGTTCGCTGAAGACAAGTCACGCAGTTCTACGGTCGTATAGCAGCAGCATCATCAAACAGCTCGGCAGATTTTCGACGCACGTTACGATTGGTGACCGTAAGATATACACTGACTTTCTCGTTGTTAAGAAAAACCACAGCGCCCTCCTTGGTCTAAAAGCCTCAGAGGACTTGGGGCTTATCAAGCGGAATGTTGATGCTGTAACAACGAGCAGCAGCTCAGCGGTCGTCGAGGGATTTCCGCAGCTCTTTAAGGGAACAGGCCGTGTACAGCGCGAGTACAGAATCACCCTTCGCGAGGATGCTGTGCCCGTCATCCAGCCCGCCAGACGAGTGCCTTTGGCGCTCCGACAGCGAATGGAAGCGGAAGGCATCATTCAAAAAGTCAGCAGCCCGACAGATTGGGTAAGCCCACTGATCATCGTGCTTAAAAAAGACAAGTTGCGGGTATGCATGGACCCAAGAAAAATTAATGAATCCCTTAAGACGGAGCATTATCAGATGCCCCGCCGAGAAGGCATAGAAGCGGAGCTTGCAGGCGCGAAGATGTTTTCTCGCCTTGACGCTAACGCCGGGTTTCATCAGATCACTCTGGATGAGCAGTCTTCCAAAATATGCACGTTTGCAACTCCCTTTGGCCGTTGTCGGTTTCTTCGACTGCCTTTTGGCATTTCATCGGCAAGCAAAGTATTTCAGAAGGCGCTCAATGAGATATTCGATGGCCTCCCAGGTGTGCGTGTATATGTGGATGATGTGCTCATTTGGGACGCTACCAGAGAAGAACACGATCACAGGCTGAGAAACGCGTTACGAGCAGCAGCAAAAGCGGGTCTGACATTTAATGCGTCAAAATGCCTGTTCGGTGTTGAGGAAGTCTTATTTATTGGTGACATTATCAGCAACAGGGGCATACGTCCTGACTCTGCTTTGGTCGAAGCTCTGCTGAAGATGCCGGCACCACAGAACAAGCTAGCGGTACAAAGGCTCTTGGGCGTTGTCAACTACTTTGGCAAATACGTGCCGTCGTTCTCTCAGCGCACTTCCATTTTGCGTTCATTGCTAAAAAAGGATGTTGTGTTTGACTGGACGCCTAACCATGAGAACGAGTGGGAGGTTATATGCAAAGAGCTCAGTAAATCGCCACTTCTAGCAATTTTAGAGCCCGGCAGAGAAACAAAGATAACATCAGACGCTTCTCAGTACGGTGTCTGCTCGGCACTGATGCAACGTCACGGAAGTAGCTGGAGGCCTGTGGCTTACGCTTCAAGAGCTCTGAGCGAATCGGAGCAACGCTATTCGCAAATCGAAAAGGAATCTGGCGTTGGCTTACGGATGTGAAAAGTTTTCACTTTGTATACGGTCACCCGTTCATTCTTGATAGCGACCATCGCCCATTAATTGACATACAAAAAAAAGCCATTGCTGATATGCCGCCAAGAGTACAACGTTTCTTTCTGTGGTTGTTGAAATATAATTACACCTTGTCTTTTGTTCCCGGAAAGCAGATGGTGGTGGCAGACATGCTTTCCCGGGCACCTGCTCCTCAAGATGACACAGCCTCGCCCACAATTGACGTCGAAGTTCACGGAGTCACCGTAGTATCGGCACTCGTAAGTGAAAGAACCGCTTCAAGGCTTGCAAGTGAGACCGAGCGTGACACATATCTCAACCAGGTACTAAAAAAGCTTGGGCAGGGGTGTGCTGTGGAAGGTCCGCTAAGGCCTGTTGCTTCTGAGCTTCCTGTAGTAAAAGGAATCCTTTTGAAAGGAACGAAGGTGGTAGTGCCAAGCAGCATGCGTTTGGAAATATTAAAGCGCATTCATGCAGGGCATCTCGGCATTGGAAAATGCAAAGCCCGAGCAAGACAGTTAGTATACTGGCCAAACCTCAATGCTGACGTTGAAATGCTAATCCACAAATGTCCAGTGTGCCAGACTTATGCGTATAAGCAGCAGTCAGAACCACTCATCTTGCGCCCAACACCCACACAAGCCTGGTTCCGTGTTGGCGTTGATTTGTCTCAGTACGGCGGCCAACATTACCTATGCGCCTATGACTCAATGTCGAACTTCCCTGACGTGGAACTATTTCCTAATACCACAGCCAGTTCTGTGATACAAAAATTGGGGGCCATATTTTCTCGTTATGGTATACCGACTGAAGTATGCACAGATAATGGCCCACAGTTCGCCAGCCATGAATTTGCGCTCTTTGCTCAGCAGTACGATTTCAAACATGTCACATCCAGCCCAGAGTACCCTCAGTCAAACGGTCTTGCCGAGAAAGGTGTACAGATAATAAAGCGCATTATAAAAATGACAAAGGATGCGAATGAAAACTTTTGGCATGGCGTCCTGAACTATAGAGCAAGTCCACTGGAGGATGGCCGCTCACCAGGGGAGCTGCTGCAAGGAAGACGTCTGCGCACGCCCATACCGGACTTCAGACCCGTTGCTGCCACGTGAGTCAGAAAGCACAAGCAGGGCAAGCACAACAGGCGCGTACTTCGTGGTCTCAAGAGCCACGACGTCGTTCGCATAAAGGGGACGGCATGGGCACGAAAAGCCAAAGTGCTTGGATCAGTCGGACCTCGTTCCTTCTAATTGGAAACGCAGGACCGTAACACCTTACGCCGTAATCGGCAGCACCTCTTGGCAACGACCGAACCTTTTGAGGACACTACAGACGAAGAGTATTGCCATGAAGGACAGGTTTTGGCCTGTCTAGAATCTCGCACATCTAACTCAAGTGCGCCAGTGGCAAGTTGTACGCAGCCACCTTCTCAACAAGTTAGTTGTCCACAGCCACCTTCGCAACAAGTTAGTTGTCCGCAGCCACCTTCGCAACAAGTTAGTTGTCCGCAGCCACCTTCTCAACAAGTTAGTTGTCCGCAGCCACCTTCGCAACAAGTTGTTCGCAGCCACCTTCGCAACAAGTTCTGCCACAACGCAGGTCGCTGCGTCACGGCCGTCCTCCTGAACGTCCGGCATACGATCAAAACTTCCAGCAAACAAACCAACGGCGTTGAAGGGGAAGATGTATCGTATCAGTTCAACGAGTGCAAGCTATCCTTGCGTGCTGGAACGACACGTGCCTTTCCTTGACCTCTATTTCCACTGCCCCCTTTCCCTCGCTCTGGTATAAAATGCCCAGCGCAATAAACATAGAGGTTCACTGTTGTCTTGACACGCATGCTGTTGGTTTCTTCGACCGGGACCCGGTCGATACACATTTATTAAGGTAGAGTTAATTAAGATACTCGAACCGACGACCTTTGGCGGAAGAAAACAGTCGGAAGTAACAACGCATTGGAATGAGAATTCAATAAATTTAACTTAATTTATGTCCCATGAGTAGGCAGGCTTTCGCCTTCGTCATCTTTAGCGTGTGCTGAAGTGACCGCCAACTTTTATGTTCTAACACAACGACTGTCTCTAGTATTATTGTATGTCATCAAAATGGATGGCTGTAGGTAGCACTGTTATAATAATAATAATATTAATAATAATAATAATAATGTCTTTATTTGTGTCCCGTAACAGTACACGGCACGGGAGACCTGCAGTAAAAGCTGTCATGAATGACAGCTTGACAGAGCCGTAGGTCCCCCATACAAGGGGTAGTTACAAACGACAAAAAAGACATAATACATTGTCACAATTGAAATTACACATTCCGAGCGTACAATGTAACGTACACAAAAAATAAGGCAAGATAGAAATACAAATTGCAAGTTCACTCATACAATAAAACATCACAGTCAACTACGGGGTAGGCACAAAAGAAATAACATAAATGCAGTTTCACTTATCCGCAAGAAATAATAACAAGAAATAACTAAGAATGTGTGCAGTGAATCTGTCGTAGTTCACGTTAGGTAGTTTAAGTAGGTCAGTCCCGGATTTTTTGCAGTTGTTTAATAGAGTTGGAAGGGTGAAGGATAATTTTTCCATTGTGTAATTGGTTCTAGGAGTTGGTACAATCCACTCCTCTTTATGACGGGTAGTGTAAAACACAGTGCCCTTTTTCAGTAATGACAACTCATGCAGATATTTAAGATGATTTTTTAGTTCGCGCTGGAATGCAAGTGCTAGCTTATAATTGTAAAGATTGAATACTGGTATTATGCATGCTTTGGAGAAAAGACCTTGCGAGTGACTGTTATATGGTAGATTAAAAAGTACTCTGATAAACTTTTTTTGAAGTATAAAGATCCTTTGCAAATTTGTATACGTGGTTGTGCCCCAGACCAAGAAACAGTAATTAAGATGAGAGTAAAATAGGGAATTATAAAGCAGGATTTTTACTTGATACGGGAGATATGATCTGTAATGGGAAATAATGCCTACTGCTCGAGCTAACTTAGTTAGAACAGCATCAATGTGACTATCCCATAGCATATTCTGAGAAAATGTAACACCTAGAATTTTAATATTATTTGTGATTTCTATTGGTGCGCCACCATAACTTAAGCTTACATGAGAATTTAGCTGCCTCAATTTAGGTCTAAATATTACAGCTTTCGTCTTATTAACGTTTATGTTCAGATGGTTTACTACTGACCACGTTTTAAGCTTAGTAAGGAGAGAATTCGCATCATTGTGTAAGATATGACAGTCTGGAGCTGATAGAAATACACTAGCGTTGTCGCTAAGAAACAAGAAACTTTCTATGGTAAGGTTGGTAGGTATGTAGCGTTTAATGCCGCAAGACTTTCTATGGTAAGGACTCTATACACAATTAAAATATGAAAACACGTACCTTCAGCGTATTTCAAAGCAGCTAACAACACTCGAGCGCACATAGCATGGTATAGAGGTTGAGACAGCGCGAATTATTGGCATACCGCAAATGTTGCACGCGTACGGCTTTATAAATAGCCATATTTCTTTTTCAAAACTGGCGCACCATACTTTTTCAGAAGCCGCTGCGGTCAACCTTGTTGAAGAAATCAACGTAAAGCCCTCTGCACCGAACAACACATGTTCGTTGGCCGCAGTTATCAGCGAATCATTTCATTTTCCTTTTTCGAACTATGTCATTGTTTCGAACGTGCCTCACAGCTCGGACGCCGCTGCGTCGCTGTTATCACTGACGTTACCACTCATTGATGGGCATGATTAAAAACAAAAACAAAACAAGAATGCAGAATGAAATTAAACGGTACAAATGGGCAGCAGCCGTTTATGGCTTCAAGGCCGCCATGCCCCCCTGCCTTACTCGTTCATGCGGCTAACAGTGACACAACGAAAACGAATAAGTCTAACAATGTGCAAAAGGAACTTCCTGTGGCGTTACCATGAAATGGCGGCGAAGCAGTTCTGTCAGACGCTGGGAGAAGAACCCAACAACGATCCTCGTGCACACATAGAGAAAGAAATTTCAACAAGAGCGGACACTCCCATAGAGCCCAGCGGCCGAATTGACTGTAGCACACCAAAGCGGATGTTGTTGACTTTTCCCGGTTTCGGTTTTGAGCGCGCGCGTTTTGAACACCAGTTGGTACACGCCGCGCCGGCCAAAGCTAGTCTAGTAACGTTGGCGCCGGCTCCGCTGCTCGGCGCGGCATTCATTTTTTTCGCTTCTGCTAAACCTCGCGTGGCCTTGGCGTGGAATCGTTTCATTATTAAGTAGAAATGATTGCGATTGACCTTTACAAGACTGCGCCGAATCTGTCAGGTGCAATTTCATAAAGAAAACGAAAGACGCCTTCTGAAATGATGAAATGTTTATATTGCTCTATATAAATGCTCGTTCCGGGCTTCTTCTGCATTCATCCAAAGTTTTGGCAGGTAAGCAGCAGTCGTTGCCGTACGATGCTCCACCGGATTCCATCAGCTGAAAGAAAGTAAATTACAAGCATGTATCATTTCGGAATATTGACCTAACAGGAGCATTGCGTGTAGAGGCGAAACGTGCGTAAGTGGTGAATGAGTGGCATTACAGATAAATTCACTTTTGCATACATTTCGCAGCAAAGACTCCTCCCAAACAATGCCATAAAATCTGAACATCCGATTTTCAAGCAACCCTCCTTTCCCGGGAATTATTTCCTGCACTTTAAGGGTGCGATCTTGTACGCGTTCCAAAATAGAACGGAGGCGGTCCGTTCCACCGAGCCGCACATGGTTGGTCAGTTTGAAAGGTGAAGAACGCCATGACGTCAATTGTGAAGTGATATCTGCTGTCAATCATTCCGTGTTGTCTGCTATCGGACAAACGCAACGGAACGGACCGCCAATTTCGCGGCGGAAAGAACGGACCGCCTCCGTTCGAGTTTGGAACGCGTACAAGATCGCACCCCAAGTGCCCAAATACACGGGTGACTGCGCGTTTCCAAAACAACTTGGCCTCAGTCGACACAACACAGGCTCAGCCAGACCATGTTACACGCTCGCAGAATGCCTTCTAATCGCACTCAGGTCAGACTCGTGGGTGCAAAGCCGGTTTTCAGTCGCTCAGTATACATACACGTCATGTTCTTGGGCTCCTCCGTGTTATCTTTTACGCGTCCTGCCGGCGCATGCAACACTCCCGTGTTATCACTCTCGGCAATCGCTCGTCGCGTTTTCGAGAAGCGTGAGTACCGAAATAAGGTATATGTTGTTGCAGGGCTATAAAACGCGTCACAAACTTGTCCCACTAAAATTCAGTACACGCAAAACCAACTCACTATGGCCGCCTTGCTTTTTTGCTAACAGCTTCACAACCCCAGGCGCGGCGAGCACGCCTCAAGATATCCCAAAAAGTTACCAAATAAATTACAATACTTTTTCGGGTCAGAGAATGCGTCACGAACTTCTACCAGTAAGATTGAGTACACGCGAAACTAACTGCAGCACACAGCCGAGCTGCTTTTCGCTAACTGCGTCAATAAGCCGGGCGCAGCAACCGCGCTTCTAAACTACCCCAAATATAATGACGTTAGTTACAATAATGTTGGGGGCCACAGAATGCGCGATAACTTGTCTGTCTTAGGCGCTACGACGTAGTACACGCATGTGCACGGGCAAATGCGTCACACGGCCGAGCCGGTTTTCGCTTACTGCGTCAATAAGTCGGGCGCGGCAAGCGTGCCCCCAAAACTACCGAAATAAGTTACAGTAATGTTGGGGCTCATAGAAAGCGTCGCAAATATCTCCCAGGACGAGGCATTAATTAAAATTGACTGCGCCAGGACGGCGGAGCTGTTTTTCGCTAACTGCGCCACTCGAACTAAGCCTAAATGTGCTTAAAATGCGCCGCACACTGTCAAACACAATTCCTCACCTTGCCGTAGTCCAGTGGTGCCGTGTCGAAATGCAGACGATACGCAACAGAAGCATAGAGAAGGCCGGGAGCCCCAAAAAATGGGCTATATCCAAAACAGACGGGTCGCCGAGCACGCGAGCTTCGCACGTACGACCAGTCTCGCTCACTCCTGCGGCTTGTCTGGCGCATGACGTATGCACGCGCGTCTGGTGGGCCGCGAGCTTGTTGCTAGGCAGCGCAATGAAAAGTTGCAAAGTATAAGTTCATTTACACGCAAAACTCTTTCACTTTTAGTGGGAAGAAATAAAAAAAATAAAACGTTGTCTGCAAGTTTATTTCACATTCTTTTTTCTGATGCTCGCGTCAACTAACGGATGGTGTTGAAACTAGGCGTGACGTGTTTCCTGTTGCCAGTTTTTGAAGAGTGTCCCCTCTTGTTGAATTTATTTCTCTATGGTGCACGTTTCGCAGAGTAACGACGTCACAAGACCGGTGACGGGGCCTGACTGGGCTTCGCACGTGCTGGGTCATGCCGCCTGTCAAGCTGCAGCTATGGCCGCAGCCGTAGCCATTGCCGCAACCACCTCATTGGGAAACACGTAAGGCCACCTGCTGGATTGGGCGAATCTTCATGGCTCGGCCGCGAAACGCTCGAGCGTCCACTGTTGTCGTTCACTATGTTACTCTATCATAAACTTTCGTCGTTCTCTTAAATTATCAGTTGCGCCATTGAATGGGTTGCAACAATAACAGCTGTTGGGCACGTTGATTCATCATGAATGGCCATACAAGCTGTGAGAAAAGACGGGGATGAAGAAGGAGATAAAATAACAATACTGCATACGGTGCATCAGTTTCTTGCCCCGCGATTCTTACTGTTCTTTTTTTAATTCTTTTATTGGAATAACGCGGTGAAGATGTCTTCGTGCTAGTTATAGCCATTAATGATAAAACGCGATGTCGACAAAAATGCGTGGCGCTCCATGTCAGCTTGAGCGCTCGTTAAAGAACAGTAGGTAGTAAAAATTTATACTGATTCATATCCCCCTCCCCTTATAGCGTGCCTCATAATCAGACGATGCTTTTGGCTGGTAAAATCCTGGAATTTTTATTTTTTATGTTTTACTGAACTGAAGCCTGGCATGGCAGTTAGACTTAGTGAGAATGGCAATATGGGGTGTCTACATGAGATGGGAAGGTGACAAACCGAACTTGACTATCTTTTCTTCTGAAGTAATAGTCAGGCATGGGGAAAACTTTCGAGTTAACTTTTTCGAAACTCTACTTCTTTCCTGAATTTCGGAGTATTGTTTATGTTTTTCTCGCAGCCAGCGGAAGTTTTACTCGTGCTGTTTGAACTGCATCTGCGATGAGAGTTGGATTCTTCGCTGATAGTGCTTCTGCGCGGACTTGAGTCATAATCAGAACAGTCTCCCTTCGGAATAAAATTTGTGCATAGAAATTACAATGTGTCACTAGATACTGATAAAGCATAAATGGATACATGAAGAGCATTGTCTGAGAGAATGTCGCAGTATGAACAACTATGCACTTTAAAAAAAAGAAACATGGTTCTGCTAAGATGTGAGGCAACAAGTTGTGGAGACCAAAATGTGGAGACATCGTACTGCATGCGCAATCAACCTCGCTATACATCGTTTGCTTTTTGTTCCGTGCAGCGCGAGACAAGACAAATGTTGGCGTATACATAGTGTTGCTTCAACTACTATAAATTTTAATCCTAGAAAGCTATCTTTATCAACAAATCCGTTCGGAATTATTATGATCATATAATGTAGAGAAAAAGACGGAGGAGCAAATGCATGCACAGTGGTTTAGCAAGCTGTACATGGTTGGCTATCCTACACTGAGTCCATTTTTCTTTATAAAGTACAGCAGGGCTCTCCTCGCTTTCTTTGCGCATGACAGTATAGTTTTTTTTTCTTCTGTGAACGCTCTATCATCTAGTCAGCTCAAGACAGCGCGCAAGGACTGTCTTTAGTCAAAGAAGGGCATTAGATAATGTGTTCTGCTGTCTACTTACAATAAAAATAAGTTGCATGAGGGGCTGTCTATCATGCCGATGCAGAGACAGTGGGCATTTGTAAAGCGATGCCTTGCCACAAGCGGCACAGTAAATTTGCGTCGGGTCGAGATAGACCACGCTGTTGTCGCAGACGTAGTAACGGGCCAAGGGAGTGCAGTGTCGAGTTAGCACATTCCCCTGAATTACACTGTTATAATGCACTGGGAGCAGTAAATCTTTTGATGGGCGGAATACGCGGCTTCGTCTCGGCACTTTCGTTGCCGATGATAACGCACTGGCCCAGCATCCACTGAAATTGATTGTGTGCACATTTACAACCGCGAGGTGGTAAGCTTCTCTTACTTTTGCAACCTGCTGTGTGTGAGGACCATGATGCAAGGCTGGCTGCAGGTCTGAAGGGCTATCTAAGATCGGGATATGATCCGCCGGTTAGGTCACTGCTGGTGGATGCAGCCAATAACACCTCTGAGAGCCGCGAGTTAAGATCATGTCGATGATGTGTTATGGCTCGTGTTGTGCACTCCTTCTTCATCTTTGTCTTTTCAAGTGTGTATACAATTTAAACCTGCTTGACACCAATCTTGATTGCATTACCATAGCATCGTACTGTTTTGCAGTATTATAACCATATCTTTACACAAATCCATAATCGTGAGTACGACTTAAATAATTAAGTCGTGTAAAGTGACTTGCTTCAGAGCTACCCACGGCAAGTTAGCCTTCCTTCAAATGCCAGGAATATCCAAATTTACGGAGTGTTTCCTGCGGCATGACAAGGTAGTCAGTAGCCGAGTAAGAGACGTGAAACCAGGTGAAGTTGTGCATAGTGAGCGACAACAATACATGGAAACTTCGGATAAAAAACAACAACTATATTGTCAGTAGGCTCAAGGCCTACTACACTGCTTCCGAGTCCGATCTTTAGTCGCTCCGGGACGGCGCTTTTGCAGCCGGGGGTAGTGCTACGGAACAATGTGTGCGATCACGAAAAGGCGAGCAGTGCGAAGACGACGACGACGATGAGAAGCTAGCGCGGGCTGTTGCCTCTTGGCCAAGCGCAGCGTATTTTATTGTAAATACACTTGTACATAGCTTGTGCATAGCTAATTTTGACCATCTGAGGTTCTTTAATGCGAACCGAAGTGTAAGTACACGAATGGTATTGCAATTCGCCCCCATCGAAATGCGACCACAGAGTCCGGTATCGAACCCGCGAACTCAAGCTTTATATATATGTATATATATGTCAATAAGATCAAGCTTAGGTCTGAGCTTCCTGTAACGATTGACACATTTACGCTACTTATACCATAGCCCGTTCGCACGTGGTCGTATTGTTTCGTATTAGTAATGGGGAACGTTTGTCGACCTTCGTTGACTAGTAAATTTGTGCCACGCGCCCGCCCTCGCTGAATAACCGTCTCGCTTTAGCTTTGTCTGGCGTTTGAGTTTTTTTTTTTGTTGCGTAACCGCGACTGCGAGAGCGATTTTAAAACGGTGTATGGTTGAAATAACTAAACATTTGTGGCATTGGTATCGCGATCGAAGCACTTGTTGCACGTGATAGTTGGCCGGCCACGCTGCTGAATTTTCCCACGCGTTTCTGTCAAACAATGCCGTACACGATCGTTTCTGGGAATAACGAAACTTTGGGCGACTTCTTGTGAACTTATGCTTATTTACACGTTCTCGGGTGCATGCTAGTATGTTGGTGAGGTCAAGCTTACGTCTCAGCTGTCTGTAACGATTGAAACGTTCACGCTTATTAGACTATTGCTCCGAATTCACTCGTTTTTGTATCTTTAGTAGTGTAGTCCCGGTCACGGCGCCCGCATTTCGATGAGGGCCAAATGCGAAAACACCTGTGTACTTATATTTAGGCGCACGTTAAGAACCCCAGGTGGTCCAAATTATTCCGGAGTCTTTTACTATGGCTAAACCCAATAATTTAATTTATTAGTAATGAAGAACGTTTGTTTCTGTTGACTGTTAATTAAGTTTCTGGCAGGTGATTTACCGTGTCGCTTAGGCTTCGTCTACTGTTTAAGTCTTCTTGGCATAACCATGATAGCAAGAGCAATCGTACAACCGCGGAAGTTCCTAATGACCAAACTAATGCAAGCATTTGTAATTCAATGGCAGCGCCTCGCACACAGGGTGGTTGACCAATCGTGCTGCTTCAGTTTTATTCTCGCATTTGCTATCATTCGGGCCATGCATGTGCTGACATGTGTGCGCAACGTGCTGGGCAAGATTGCGAGACTGTTGTATCCCCATGTTGTCATCGTATTCTTAGTGAAGCTAGTCGACATTCGCCTGATTTTTTTTATTACTGACAGAAATTGTAGGGGCACAAATTCCGCTGATGCGTACGTGCGCTGCGGCGGGTTGTGGCTTTGTGAGCGCTGTTCCCGCGCAGCTTAGTGTCGAAGGTCGCGTAAACTTGGCTCTGGAAACGAATTGTGGCTGGAAGCTGCAAGAAGCGATCGCTTGTCGCTGCTGCTTCGCTTCATCACGCCAGCGTTCCTACAGCGTGTTTACAGTCAGTGAGATGTGTTCATGTTTCGCTTTGCACACGACACCGTTTGTTAATTTAACAAGGAAGCGAAGGTTTACTGTAAATTACACTGTCAACAGCACGTACAGATGCTTAACTATAGCTGGCTGGTTATTTGCCGTCCAAATAACTGCTTCGCTTTTTGGACGAAACTGTGACATTATTTACTGTTATGAGCTCGCTTGACATAGCTATGCTGACGTATAGACTAGGAGAATTTCTTCTATCTTTACAAAGAGTTGAAATCATTATAACTTCTTTTCTGATAACTGTTAGCTCAGCGAGCTTGTATTAAGCCTCAAGGAAGCTAAGTTGCTGTTAGAACCTATAGGTTGCTGCTAAAAGTGCAGGTTGTTAACATGCACATGGCGGATAGTAATTTTCGTACATATTTCTGACACGCTTTTATTTCATACTTTACATCCATGTTGTGTTCTTGCCATCAGCCTAGTGTCACTTTGGGTCGGCGTCATTCTTTGTTGATAATCAGAATAGAAACAAGTCGACGGAAATCGGCTAACTTTCTTAGTACCTTTGATCTTAACAGTGTATTTTCGTTTCAGCGACCGCTGGAACCGATCCTGTAGGATGTCTAGTAAATTGTGTAGCGTACCCGTGATCTCTTCTGTTCTGCATCCGCAACCATGGACGAAAGGCTGCACCCAGCGTGTGGTAACTTCCTTATGGGCCGATGTGCCTGTGAACTCTAAGTTAATATTTGTCTCGGTGGCTGTTCAAGCAAGTCCACAGGAATGCTCCACTAAATTTCTTAGTACATGTGAACTGCAATGTAGTTGTCTGCGACTGCTGAGCCAGCCTGCAGTGAGCCTTAGTAAAATGTTTAGTCGTCAAGATACCTGTAATCTTTTCAGAAGTATTTGTGTCTGCTGCCATAGAAGAACAGCCACGCTCTGCCTCTGGTAACTTCCATCGAGGCTGTCCAATACGCGTGAGTTTTTAGGATGAACTTGTGTTTGTGTGTGGCCGCTGAAGCAAGCCCACACAAATCCTCTGTTAGCTTTTGGTACGGGTGAACTCATATAATGTATTTTTATGTCTATGACCGCTGGAACGAGCATGCTGCAACCCTTTAGTTAATTGTGTAGTCGCCAAGATATCTGTGACAGCTTTAGCAATATTTGGCTGCGTGCACAAAAAGGTCGCATTCAGATTCTGTTTACTTGCTTAGAGGCCTTCGAGCCTGTGAACACTTACGGTGATTTTGTGTTTGTGACCACTCAAGTACAGCAAGTATCTTGTAACTTGCAGTACCTGTAAAATCAGTTTGGTTTTGTGCCGAAGCAAGTGTCTTGTAACTGCATGCTTTAGTACCTGTGAACTCTCCAGTAATGTTCGTGCTTGCAAATGCTTAAGGTATCGTTTAGTAATTTTATTAATCCCCAGTGTATTTATAAAATATTTAGTACGTTTACTGTGTGCGACCACTGAAGCAGGCCCGCAGAAAGTCTGGAGTAGCATTCTTCGTGGCTAAGACACCTGTGAACTTTCCAGCAAATATTGCATTTATGTGCCTGCGACCATTGGAGTGCGCCAGCCTGCAGTAGCCCTCCTACTGACTTCCTTCGTACCCCCACCATTTCAGAGGGCTTTTAAAGTTCTTTTACTGGCCGATTTGCATCTGCAAATTATTAGCTCAACTGAAATCGTCTCCTGACTACACGAAGGTGTAAATTTTTGTTGCGGTGATCTTTACCAGAACTTTTTATGGATGCATAGCGCATTTGCTCTATATATGAATGATCATATAGCAGCTGTTTGGGCCTATATATGACAATTGAACTAGTCTCAAGTAATTTCATTAATACATAATGTAGCTGTGACATGTTTAGCATAAATCATGTTAGTATGTGTAACTACTGAATATGGCATAGGGAAAGGCTCTGGCAACCTAAAGTGACTAACATATCTGAACTGTTCAGCAAATTTTGCATAGATGTGCCTGCGACCACGGAAGGGAGGCCAGCGCAAGCCTCGTGATAACTTATGTAGTTCCCCACTGCAAATCCCTAAATTTTCTTCCTACCCAGTGTCCATTTGTAAACAGTTTGACTCATATGTACTTTTTACTAACCATGGTGCATCATAACTCCTAATGGCTGAGCTTGTGGGATGAAATTATTGAGTTTTATTTGTTTGCATTGATGCGCTTTACTGCAAACTGCGTAGTGCATTTGAGAGTTGAACTCGTGATCTTCCAGCAACTGTTTTATTGAAATAAATGCTGTATTTTTAATGAGATTGTCAAATGATTCAGCAGCCTGCAGAACGTAGTTCTGTAGCTTCATTCCTGTTGGCACAAAAAAGTATGGCTTGCATGTCTATATGTTTTTAACCAATGCATTTTTATCAAGTTGTATGTAATGCATTAGCTTAGCATAGCAGGGAGTGATGTGCACAATGCTTAGCTGACCTGCAGCCTTTTTTTAACGTGCTTTGAGATGCGGTGGGCTGTATTCCTGGCCTGTCTCCTGGTACTTCAGCTCTTGCGCGACAAAAATGTTTGGTCGCCTTATTGGACTATTGGGGTGGATATTCAAGAGCCATGCAGTTCCTTTTCATCATTGCCCGACAAGCCAACACAAAACCAGGCCAAGCTTTGTTAATGGTATGTAAAATGCAGCAGGCTTGCTGCACTCCAGATTCCACATTCTCCTCCACATTCTGAGGAACGTCCCAGTTATGGTAATTTATAATCAATATAGACGCCCTGTGGATATCCAAAATCCACAACCAAATGTCCCACAAACGTACTTTGGACGATTGGTAAAACAAAATGTCCCAAAAGCGGCCTACATCCTGACAAAAATGTCCCTAGGACGTACTGGGGATTATGCAATAAAAATAATCCACATTTAAACATCTCTTGGACGTCCGACTATACCATTATGACGTTCGTGGGATGTTTTTGTGAAAGCCAATTCGTGTGCATGGGACGATCCCATGGACATCCATGAATGATCCACAGGCTTCTTAGATATGTCCTAGGGACGTTCGAATGTCCCGTTTCGGATCTCTGCTGGCCATCTGTAAGACGTCGATGGTCCAATGGGACATTGCTTCTTACGAATTGAAGCCAATGAGTTTGCAAAACATGTTCACTATGAATGAATTCTGAGGATCGCGTGGGCTTCGAGATATGCGCCGTGATTCTTGCGGTGAAAATTGCATGCTGTTGCACGTAATTGTTTTTTAGAAACCTTAGTTTTGTCCATTGAAACACAGGAATAGATAGCTTATATAGACAGACCCCACGCAGGCTGTTCGATAGCTACGAAAGGGGACACGCTCCCTAGGTTTAGCCTCAGACGTGCATCGCCTTATCGATTCGTGCAACTTTTCTGCCCGGGTACTGCGGATCCGTCGATCTGTCGCTGCCCAACTGGACGCAGATGCCGCCTGGCATCCAGCGGAAGTCCAAACCAGCTGCCTCTACTTTGTGTGTCCCCTAAGGACACCTATCCTCTGCGCACAGAATCACTCCGGCGCTCCACGCGTGCACTCATCCCTCCGCCTGGATCGGACCTTCCCGGCGGCGTGTCTCGCCAAGAGGTTGCGCTGAGCAGAATCTACGTGGGCGCTGCCTTGACTCCTGCCATCCGGGTCACTTGTACGTCTGGTGTACGGTCTCCCCCACTGGTCTGCCGCTTGTGCACTGTCTCTGCCACGGAGGCAACGCTGGATCACCTCCTGCGGACTTGTCCGGGCCTTCGCGAAGCCCGCACTGGCGCTGGACGCGTGGGCTTTTGCACCCGTCGCTCGTGGACTTCATCCAGGAAACAGACGTACATCTTTATTTTGTTTATGCCGTAGGGCATACTAGCGCCTGTATAAAAAGCACAAAAATAACTGGACCGCGCATGTATTTCATCGCGAACTTTTAGAATTAATATCTTGAAACTGGTGTCACCCTTTAAATTAGTTACAAGTGAATACGACTTGTGAACTTCGTGAATTCGTAAATTACGAGATGGTTTTGAGGTAATTACTTATAAAGGGGATTAGGTAGCTTTTCTTAATTCGTCAATTAAACATCTTCATTTCTCGCGCAAGTAGTGTCCGCCTCTTTGAGTAATCCAGATCAATGACAACTACTCTGCCAATAAACTAATTACAGGTGGTGTTCCTAAAGGTTCCATCTTAGGACTGTTGCTTTCCTTATTATTCATAAATGACTTGCCTAATAAACTGACCGATTCAGACTGCCTATTATATGCCGACGATACCACATTATACTCATCTCAGCACACACTAACAGGCCTGCAAGCTACACTCAATACTGACCTCTCCAAGGTCCACACGTGGTGCACTTTATACTAACAGCGTATAGATCAAGTCAAAAGAAGGTTTGTCCTGTTCCATAGTCCACCAAACGTAATAGTAAATCCCATAATAATTTCTTTGAATAATTAAGGACTACCAGTATCTTAAACAGCAAGGTTTCTTGGTGTTATCCTTGACAAACACCTAAAGTACCACTCTCATTACTGTTCGAAGTGTCATTTGGTATTCAGGTTCTCATCGAAACACGTGCATACTTTGCGCCACATGTTCTTACTTCGTTATATCATCCATACGTAGGTAGCCATTTAACATATTCTTTGTCTACATGGGGAAACAGATATCCTGCTCACCTCAAGCCTTTAGAATGCCTTCAAAACCAAGCAATGAAACTCATGACAGTTAGGCCGCTGCACTGCCATTCCCTGCCTATTTCCAACATCTTCGTATTCTACCCCTTCAGTACTTATTTCAATAGAAGTTATCACTTCTCATGTTTCGCTACATTCATCTTGACATACCTACGGATGTCCTTTCTTTGTGTCACATCGCTAACTCTTAAAACACTTCGTTTTCTGAACAGAATAACCTTGTTTTACCCAATATCACATCTAATTGTGGAAAGTTTACCGTCAGATTTGGTGGTATGGCTGTTTGGAAGGCAATTCCTGGAGCCATTAAGATTACCTCTTTGTGCTCCTTTAAATGAAAATTAAATATAAAATTGTTCGGAGAGCAGCTTGCACTGTGATATTTCCATTTTTTTCTGTGTTTCTTTGTTGTTGTGGCCGATTTCCTTTTTTTTTGTGAACGCCTGTTTTCTAGTATCATTGTAGCAATTTCTACTATGTATACATTTCCTCACGTTTATTGTTTATATTGATTTTAAGCAAATACTGTCGTGTTGTATAGTTATGAATTCTTGATAAACAATCTTGATCATCTGTATTTATGTTTCTGTTAGCTTGTCATTGTGAAATACCCTTTCTTTATTAGCACAGTTCTTTATTTCATTGTTTTATCTTGTTATTTTGTATTTATATAACAATCGTGCATAATCGTTTGTTGAATGGATCTTACGGCTGTTTATACCATTATAATGTATGCATCGTGAAACAGGAGGTCCTCCGGACAATTATACTTTGGGGTCTCCTAATGTACTGCTGAAAGTGTATGCTTGATTTCTCTTGCGCGACAAATAAACTTCGATATATATTTTATAATGCTATCTGCTGCATGTGATTTGTAAAAATTATGTAGAGTAAAAAAATACCCAGCATAGAGTGGAGTTGCAAAGCAGAAAATTAGAGCTGTTGATGGGGGTGGAGAAAATGACATATTGTAATAGCTTCAGAGCAGGCAGACGCATAGAAGATAATATTTTCACGCTAACTCAATGCATAGAAATTTAAATAGCTCATATGGGACCTCTAGGGATAGCATTTCTAGATATTAAGAGAGCTTATGGCAACGTGGACGGAGAATCGTTATGGTATCAGCTGAAGCACAGGGGCGCAGATGACACTTTTGCAGAGCTGCTAAGAAATATATATATATATATATATATATATATATATATATATATATATATATATATATATATATATATATATATATATATATATATATATATATATATATATATATATATATATATATATATATATATATATATATATATATATATATATATATATATATATATATATTTGTATATTTTGTATATATATAAGACTACAGGAACCAGTGAATTAGAGTTTGAATTATCTTACATCCGTAATAGGCAAAATGTGCAACACAAGAACGAATCACTGTGCAGGTGCATGCCGATGACATACTGCTGCTAGCGGACGCAAGGAATTCACAGACACTTGCGAATACTTACGGCACTGAAGATGCACATACCGGTCTTTACTTCAGCCCCCAGGAATTATGATTTTTAATGAAGATACGAGTAATGACGATGTATCATTTCAACAGCAAAGCATGCCCGTTGTCAAGCAATATAAATACCTGGGTCTATATACAAACGAAAGAAAGGACCGCTATAAGCATCCGCAAAGATAATCTAAGATTGAAGGGGAAGCGCAATGCACCAATAACGAAACTTAGAACACTTTGGGGCTGCAATAAGCATGATGTGGTACGAGGAATTTTGAAAGGAGCAATGATGCCAGCGCGAACGTTCGCAAATGGCGTTCTGTGCGTCAAATCAGATATATTATCCAAGTTGAAGTTACCTAAAGGCCGGTGGGCTAATTATAATTGATGCCCACGGTAAAGCTATAAATTATGCAGTGCAGGGGGACATCGGTATAGCCTGTTTTGAAGTCGGAGAAGCGCTGAGCAAAAATAGTTTTGAAGAAAGACTAATGAACATGCATGAAAAGAAATGGCCGGCTAAAGTGCGCAGATATATGTGGCTCAAAAGTGTGTACACGGAATGGAGGAAGAGGTCAATAAAGTTGGCACTAAAATATAGGGTAGTTGAAAGTGTACGTTGACAAGCTGGAGTCATAAAAACGGAGGGAAACAAAGATGGTTAATTGGATGCAAAGGGTGGAAACCAAATTGGCCATGGAGATTTACAAATGCGGGGAGAAAAAAATCGCGATGTAAAATCTGCATGATAACACAAGGGTAACAATAGCGCCGTGCGATTTGAGGCTCGAACTGGCTGCCTGAGGACAAAAACATACCGGAGCCAAGATTCGCAAGAATGTGAGGCATTTTTCTGCTGCAGCGAAAGTCCGCAAACGGCTCAGCGCATCGTAATGGAATGCCGAGATATTCTCCCATCAAAACCGGTGGAAAACGTCCCCCCTCCAGAGAGAGAGAGAGAGAGAAATGATAAATGAGAGGCAGGGAGGTTAACCAGCACTGAGCCCGGTTGGCTACCCGACAGTGGAGGAGGGGAAAAGGGGAGGGAAAGATGTGCTTTGAGAAGCGTTGAAGTTCAATGCGGATGGAAGTATTACCTCAGCAGTCGACGCAAGCAAGAGGCTTTTACAGTATTGGCGGAAAATATGCAGGGAAGATATTAATATAACCGGAGTCGTTACAAGCATAGGTAACGATAGAGGTTTTTTACGAGGATAGAAAAGATCAAGGAGAGATAGGCAAAATGCTAGACTGCTGTGCATCGTTCCGAAGACAATGCCAATAGACATCATCACCAGCACGATGACGCACTGGCTTTGCGGAAAACTCTAGAGGCATAATTCTTGAATTCATAATTACAATGATTTATTTCTGCGCTCTAGCGCACGCGAGAACAGTAGGCTAAAAGATTAATGTCCCGGGAAGTGTAATGGTTCGTGGAGAAGTGGTGCATGCGCAGTGGGCCCAATGTATCCCATCACGCAAAGCAAGTACACTGTAGCAATGGGTGAGCTAGCCCTTTGCTTTAGAACATAAGTCAAGCGAGACTCAAAGTGTACACAGTTATTGTTATTTAGTTGTTTGTTCAAATGGTCGTTGAGGAACGATGCGGCAGCACTGGACAGGTCGTGTAAAACAGCACTCAAACTCTACTGCAATCATAAGCTTATCCTCATTATAATAATTCAGCTCCGTTATCGCTGTACGAGTCAGTATAGTTTACTGGCTGAGCTACCATTGCACGATTGTTCTTGCGCTGACGGAGTGGTATGCGAAGATGAATTGAAGCCAATCATAAGTATTCTGGGAAGACAAACCAAAAAGCAAACTCCAGAAATACCTTGCCTTTATGAGAAAGGCTCGAGCCCCAGTGATGCCGTTAGACTAATTTTGTTTCCATTAATGAACTAACATTTGCTTGTCATATCTGCCAGGAGCTCGCTCATCAATGGCAGAGACGATGTAGGATAGGAAACACAACGACCAACAAACTAAGGCGACGCATTCGCATAAAGGGATATACACATTTTGCGTCGTTTCGCACGAAAATGCACAGATTTATGATAAATACGAAGGCTCACGCTGTCATGTGCAAACTGGGAGTACGAATTGGGAGTACGAAACGAAAACACTGTTGTCCAACATTATCTAATACTGACATAACTTTCATAGAAATGTAACTGCATAGTTGTCTAAGAGGAACGTTGTAGTAGAGGGTTCCAGAGTCATTTTGATCGCTTGTATTTCTTCAACTAGCACATAAATATTGTGTTCACGTTGAAGGAAAAAAGAAAACAGATGAACAAGTACACGTGCCAATATAGGTGCACAATCGCTTCTGCGGGCGTCATTTCTTAATATGATGTCGTATGCTTTGAAGAAGACAGACTGTTTAGAAGCGCTCCTGTTATGCGCCAGGAGTAAGGTTCGTGCCGTCAGACCAGTTTTAAATTTGCAGTTGCGGAACACAGTGCTAGATGGCGCGTCGTGTCTGGTTTGTCTAAACGTACCAGTCGCTGCCTTGTGAGGAGCAATTTACAGGAAAAAAGCAGGGCTCCTTCGCAGATTATAAATAAATAATGAAATTATTAATAACAGCCTACTAAATAAATAAGGATGGACGCGTATGTCCATCCTCAGGGACACTGGCTTCTACACTAAAGAAAAAAATATACTAGATGCGATGAACAAAAAAATTCTATCATAACTTAACGCTAGATTTACGCGGCACAATTTTTGTCAATAATATAGTAATCTTGTCGCATCTTTTTTTTCAGAAATACATTGATAATGCAATATGTGACGTCGTTGTGTCATTAAAAGGGCTTGCGAAGTGCACTTCAAATGCCATAAGATGACGCTGCAACAAATTATGACAAATGAACATAGCCAATCACTACGAAAATTAAAAGATTTGTCTTTACGCCGCGGCAAAAAGAACAGGTTTATACGTAATCAAATGTTACAGCTGGTCATTTCTTCCAGGTATAGTCAGCGGGAAAAGTTAGGGTAAAAGAATGCCTTGCTTTAAAACAGAGTGACATCATTGTTAACCTTCGCGCAGACAAAATATAAATGTCCTTCGGTAGTTGCAAATGAGGTCTCTCTTGGCCACATTCGAAGCACAAGACTTCCTAACACGTAAACTACAGAGCCACAGAAACACGAAAACACAAGGCAACACACACACAAGTGCGTGTGTGATTCCAGAAAAACAAGAGCGAGAAGCTGCACTATCTTTATTTTATTTATTTATTTACGTCATAACCACAGCGCCTCATGGCATTACAGTGAGGGGGGGGGGAGACGAAAACAACAAACCACTTCAAAAAATACAGGCTGGTAGCACTCATCAACAGCCGCAACGCAAAATAAACTTCCACAGATAATTTAGTTCAGTTTATTACCTTAAAATTCCCCCGTAGGGGCATTACATAAGGGGTGGTTGTTTTAGAAAAATAGCGAAAACATCGTGAGAAATAGTCATTTAACTAAATGGTCGGTTACAAGTTCTGTGAACGAAGGACAAGTGGTAGTAGCGATGTTGGTGGGAAGGCCGTTCCTGTCTGTGGCGTTACGGAAGAAAAAGGAGGCTGGAAAGGTGGTTGCCCGTGCACGTGGGCGCGCTATTTGAAGTGGATGGCTGGTGCCATGAGATATGCGTCCTGCTGCTGTGATGTAAGGCTCTTATTAAGGGAAGAAAAGAAGAACTTGTGGTAGAGGAAAAAACTGGAAATGTGAAGTCGACATGAAAGCATTGACAAGCCGGATTCTGATTTCATAGATGAAACGCTGATGTCATATGACTATGAGGTATGAATGAATCTAACAGCACGATTTTGAACTGATTCTAATGCGTCGGTGAGATATGCTTGACGCGGGTTCCAGATGGCTGAAGCGTATTCCAGTTTCGGCTTGACAAGTGACTTATATGCTAGTAATTTTACATCTGGTGGGACGTGCCGTCGATTCCGTTTTAGAAAACCTAAGGTTTTGTTAGCTTCGGAAATAATGCTAGTTTGATGTGCGCACCAAGAGGGAGAGGGGGCAGATAATGAGATAGGATTACACCTAGACATTTGTAGGATTGTACAGATTATAATGGTGTGTTATTAATTGTATATGCCAAGAAGAAAGGGTTGCGACGGCGGCCGTAGGACACAAATTTATATTTGTTCGCGCTTAGGGTCATCAGCGAATTGCTGCACCATTCTAAAATACTATTAAGATCATTTTGGAGAACAACATGGTCAGAGGAGCTATTGATAGAGCGGTAGATGACGCAGTCGTCTGCAAACATGTGGATATTACAGGAGACACACTGAGGTAAACGATTAAACATTATGGGGTATTACGTGCCAAAACCACTATCTGATTATGAGACACGCCATAGTGGAGGACTCCGGAAATTTCGACCACCTGGGGTTCCTTAACGTGCACCTAAATCTAAGTACACTGGTGTTTTCGCATTTCGCCCCCATCGAAATGCGGCCGCCGTGGCCGGGATTCGATCCCGCGACCGAGGTAAATGATTAATATATATTAAAAATAACATGGGACCAAGAACAGACCTTTGGGGCATGCCAGATGTTACTGGGAGGGGACTTTATAGGTTATTGTTGACTAAAACTATTTGTGTGCGATTAGACAAAAATTCCTTTATCCAGATTAGAACGTGAGGGTCCAAGTTCAACAGTTGAAGTTTTAGTAGCAAATGCCTTTGCAAAATCCAAAAATATTGCGTGAGTTTGTACATTGATATCAAGGTTAGTATGCAAGTTATGAACTGAAAGAGCTAATTGAGTTTCGCAAGAGAAACCTTTGCGAAAACCATGTTGTGAAGGCCGAAAAAAGTGATTACTGGCCAAGAAGGCTAGTAATATAATAGTAATAAATAAATAGTAATAAATAAACAGTAATATAATAAAACACTTATAAGTGCAACACCAAAATAGGCGAACTTTCTAAGCTGCTTGAATAGATAATTGAAGGTGAATATACAAAACAAAACCATGCACTCGACAGTACAAAGTGGATGTGACATATAATATTGAATAAAAAGGGTATTTTAAACACCAGGTAGTAGGATTGAATTACAACTTCGATATTAAACAATACAATATTAATTGAAAGGTGAGCAAATAAGTGAATATTATAAAGCTCAATATGCAATAAAAATGACGTCATTGACGCAATAAAGATGTCTTTAGACGATATACCTACGACCGAATCATCCAATGATTCCATTCCTGGACAGTGCTATAGTCGGGGTACAACTTTAGAAAAAAGGGGAGGCCCCACTCTGATGACGGAAGTGCGACAGCCGATTGCCTCGGAAACTAAAATGGTCCCGCTCAACAAAAAAAAAGAAAGGAAAGAGAAAATAATAAAAACGTGCTTCTAAAACGCGTAATTTTCGGTATAAATAAAGGCTTTTTCAATTTCAATGAGTGGTTAGGTAGAGCTATCGTTATTGGAATGCTATAGCACATGCCGGATCGCGAGCGAAAAATAACCCCGTGCCTTCCACAATGCTGCGCGTCGTCTGCTTTTTAGCTTCATTGCAAGAGACAAAAGTAGAAAGAGCAGCTCTGCATGGCTTTTGCGCTGATTCACATGTACACGGCACATTTACTACTCGTTTTCCGAGCTTAAAATGAATCATTTGCTATTGAACAGGTACTTAAAAAACAATGCATTTATTAAAACAATTAGAAACATGGGCGAGAAGACGATCGAGGCAGGAAAGGTACAAAAATGCCGCATTCATCGTTTTAAATAAATACTCCTGGTTTTAAATAGCATACAATTAATATTTTTCTGGTTTAGTGTTTTCACAAACTTATCTTCAAGAATGTGATAGGTTTTTCTTTTTCGTTCCTTTTCAGTTTTTTTTTTTGCAAGCCTGCAGTCTCGCCAGTTCGCGTAGCGCCAGCGATGCTCGCTGCAATTTTTCGTCGCCGGATCACGGCTCAGGACAAACGCACGAGGCACAAATGGCGCTTTGTAAGCTCGCAATATCTCCGGCATAGCAGACCACCACAAACAGTTTGGGAATTCACTCTACTGAGAGGCAGACATACACAATTGACGCGAATCAGCCCAGCCCAGTTCAAAGCGTAGGCGGCCATGTTCTCCATAGGGGAGGGGGGGGGGGTCACCGACCGTCCGGCTCGTGACGTCAGTCTAGAGTGCTCGCCCATTGGTGGAGGCTCGTGAGCATTTGCCTAGGAGGAGTGAACGCCTCTTTTTTCTAAAGTTGTAGACGACTATAGGATAAAATGACATTTGGAATGAATCTGCCTTGCAGGCAAATTTGAAAACTTTCCATTTGTGGGAAATTCTGGAGGAATAGTAATCAGATTCTATTGCGTAATTGTACCGTCCGATCAACTTTGTAACGATAAATACTTTTAAAATATTTTCAACGCAGTCTGCGTCGACGACAACCTAGTATGTCCCATTGAAGTTGCTCTTTGATGCGCGTTGGAGTGAACGTCTTATCATAGCATCCATGAGCATTTTATTGCTAGAGCAGTTATATGGACTTTTCAAACGCATTTCTGCCGTCGCCATCGCCTTGATGTTCCGTACAAAGTTAAAACATGATAACATCGTCGCCGCGCGCCGTACGCTGTATGTTGTCAGGATTGGGGCTCAGTCCCATCGTCCGTGGTCCTTTGCCAAGATTGGAGTACGGCATGAATTCGAAGGTAGCTGGCCCATGCCGTCGTCCAACTTATTTACGCTGAGATCGTTGATGAAGTGAAGAACTGTTTCTCATCGAGAACGAGGAAAAGGGTTTATTTACAGAAATCAAATCAGTCTAACATGACTGCTTGAGAAAAAGAGTATCAGTCCAACATGACTGCATGAGAGAAGTGACTCGGTCTAACATGACTGCTCAAGAGAAGTGTCCTCAGCATTCGCACAACCACAGTTTTTATACACTCGGTCCGCCGTCCATACGAGGCGGCGACTGTTCGTTTACTCATCACCACCTCGCCGCTGCTCTGCAGATCAGTTTACAGACACGAAGGCACACACATTCCGATGCCCAAACGACGGCGTTGAAGGGGTGCCGTTCCGGGAAGTATCGGTGCCGATCGAGGGTCGCTCGTTGTTTTGCGTCACGCCGAAGCGTGAGAAGCAGCAAAATACGTCGTTCCCGCGGCAGCTTGTCCATGCGTGTCAAATCAGCTCCACGTTGGGGAACTTCGAAACCATTGTTCACACACCGAACTCGTCCCGTCACAATGTCGATGGGGCTGGAGGAAGGAAGCGGTTTTCAGCACAAAGGCCGCTTCTTCGAACGCCTCCTAGCTGCAGTGACGGAGAGGGTGCGGAATGCGCGTCTTGCCCCCCTTGTCGTAATCGGGTGGCAATCTTGCTTAGCAGCTCGCCATTCTTAACAGCGCCTCCATGGCCCGAAAAATCTCGACTGTCTAGCGCTGACAACCGCTAGGCAGGAAGAGAACGGCTGCTGGTCAGGGGGGGATTGATGTCTTGGCTCGCAGCGACCACTTGTGCATTGATGTCACCGCCCCAAAACATCCAACAAGGACAGGCAACTGCAAAATGAACCCCAAAACACGGCTCTCCGCCGAGATGACGTGCATTGGCTCTCACTTGGGACTCGCTAGGCTTCAAAAAAAAAAACAACCTAAGTGCAGAAACAAAAAAAATGCTGCATTTCGCTATGCCAATTTTTGAAGCAAATTCCTGCTGACACCTTCAGCAATCATGGAGGGAATCCTGCTAAATGAGAGGGGATCTTCTTCGCTTAATAAAATTAACACTAGTAACCCTAAAATTTAGGCGGGACCCCCAAACGCAGAATTCAAATTAGCCTGCTCAAACCATCCGCATTTCTATGCAACTTTCCCTTCTTATATCTAACGGAGAAGTTGTACTCTTGGAGAGTGAGGCTCCATCGGAGCAAGCGGCCGTTTTTGTGTGACATTTGATTGAGCCACGTCAGAGGACAGTGGTCGGTCTCGAAGATGAACTTCGCTCCGTACAAGTAACACGACAACTTCTGGGCGGCCCAAACCAAACAAGCGCATTCCTTCTCTGAAGCGCTGTAGGCTTCCTCCCTTACATTTAGTTTACGGCTGGCATAGAGGATAGGATGCTCCTCGTTATCGTCGCCGACCTGACTAAGTACCACGCCCATACCTCTGTCGCTTGCGTCGCATTGAACTATGAATTCCTTTGTGTAGTCTGGCGCGCGCAGCACAGGGCGAGAAACCAATAGCGTTTTCAAACTTTGGAAAGCGTTCTCTTTGTCCTTGTCCCAGTGTACGTTACTCGGTGCTCCCTTTCGGAGGGCGTCTGTTAACGGACTTTCCAATTGCGAGTAATTCGGAATGTACCGTTGATTGTACCCCACAAGTCCCCAAAATGAACGAAGGTCCGTTTTCGTGCGCGGCTGAGAAAATTTTCCAATCGTTGCTATTGTCAGCTCAGCCGGCCGTCTCATGCCCTGACCGACAACATGGCCCAGATAAGTAACCTGCGAACAACCAAACCTACACTTTTCCGCTTTCATCGTTAAGCCGGCTTCCCTCAACTGTGAGAACACCTGTTTGACGTGCGATACGTGTTGTTCCCAGCTGTCCGAAAAAATTGCTACATCATCAACATAGGGCAAGGCGAACTCCTGCAAATATTTTAGGACAATATCCATTAACTTAGAGAAGCTAAAGGGCGCGTTCTTCAGCCTGAAGCTGAGTGCGAGAGGGCGAAAAGTGCCTACAGGTGAGATGAATGCGGCATAGCGGCTGGCACTTTCTGAAAGGGGAACTTGCCAGTACCCCCGCACGAGATCTATAGTTGAAATGTATTTAGCAGCGCTAACTCTTTCAATTCGTTCCTCAATGTTGGGTATCGGGTACAACTGATCCCTAGTGATCGCATGTAACTTCCTGTAGTCAACACACGGACGAGGGTCCTTGTTAGGGGTTTCTACGAGTATTAGCGGTGACGTGTAGTCACTCTCAGCGGGCTCAATAACTCCCAACTCTAGCATGCGCTGTATCTCTGCCTCCATAATCTCTCTCTGTCTTGGAGACACCCTGTAAGGTTTTGATCTTACTGGTTCGGTAGAGGTCAGCTCAATTTCATGCGTTATCAGTTCGGTTCTACCCGGCCGATCGCTGAATCTGTCGATATATTCCCCTAACACCCCTTTTAGCTCATCTAGCTGCTCGGGTCTTAGAGCGTGCGAGCTTACCGAGTGTTCTACTACTTCTTCTAGGCCGATTTCAGAGTTGGAGGTCGCCCTATACTCCTTAAACTTGGTACTAATGCATTCGGCTCTTTGACGGTATAGTTAACGACTCCGCTCCGCTCTACATACGGCTTCATCAAATTACAGTGGTATATCCTCACTTCCTTCCTGCGACCGGGCATTCTCAAAGCATAGTTAGCATCTGAAAGTTTGTGCAACACTTTAACGGGCCCGTCCCAGTGAACTTCAAGCTTGTTCTTTCTTGAAGGTTTGAGGATCATTACCTGGTCTCTGGCCTTAAACGTACGAAGCCTCGCATTCTTGTCGTAATAGAATTTGGCGTTCTTTTGAGCTAGTGCCATGTTCTTTCCGACTAGTTCTTGGGTTGCGCTTAGCCGTTCCAGTAAATTTAGCACGTATTCAGCCACGGTTGGACTCTCCCCTCTTTCCTCCCACATCTCTCTTAACATTCTCAGAGGAGACCGGAGTGTCCTCCCATACACTAGTTCTGCTGGTGAGAACCCTGTCGCCTCATGTGGAACCGTTCGCAAAGCAAACAAAGTTGCCGGTAGACAGTTCTCCCAGTCCTCCTTGTGCTCGTAACAGAGCGCACGCAAAACTCGCTTAAGCACCGAATGCCACCTCTCTACACTGTTTGAATGAGGGTGATAGACAGAACTGTGTATTAACTTTACCCCGCACTTTTGCAAGAATGTGGAAGTCAGTGCGCTCGTGAATACTGACCCTTGATCTGCCTGAATTTCGGCTGGAAACCCAACTCGTGCAAACACTGTCAAAAGCGCGTCTACTACTTCGGTGGAGCTGAGCTCTTTCAAAGGGATTGCTTCTGGAAACTTGGTAGCCGGACACAGCATGGTAAACAAGTACCTGTAGCCTGATTTTGTTTTTGGAAGAGGCCCTACCGTGTCTATTACAAGTCGTCTGAAAGGCTCTGTTATTAAGGGCACTACCTTCAGTGGAGCTTTCCAAGTCTCTCCTGGTTTACCAGAACGCTGGCAGGCGTCGCATGATCTTACAAAGTTTTCTACATCTTTGAAACAGCCAGGCCAGTAGTATTCCATAAGCAATCTTTCCTTTGATTTGTTTATGCCTAGGTGGCCGGACCACCCATTTCCATGACAAAGACTCAAAAGGTCCTCCCTATACTTAGTAGGTATGACTAACTGATCTAAAATCCTACCCTTTCGATCTCTGTAATGTCGATACAACAATCCTCCTCTCTCATGTATCGTTACGTTGCGCCTAGCAATGCCTTCTTTAGCTGTGTCATGTAATTTAGCTAAGCTCTCATCATTCTTTTGCTCAGCTGCCAGTGACTCTCTATCCACGCGTAAGAGTTGATCAAAGTTCTTTGAGGCCGGTGATAATAACGACCCTGTCTCGCTTGTGAGCGCGTCTGCTTGCTCTTCCTGCAGGCTAGAACTCTGACACTCTAGTGCTACGCTCTCATTGAGCTGGTCAGCTGGCAGGCTCTCCTCAACTGTTCTTTTGTCCCTCGGGCCTAGCTCGGATTCAGGTATTGAAGTTATCCCCTTTTCTGCTTCCGCTGGAGGAGCTTGAGCATTTTCAGCCGAAAGCGCCGCGATCTTACGAGCTTGGCCTCGGGTCAATGCCTGTACTATGCCCTCTCCCAGTTTGAGCCCTCTGTCACGCAGTAACTGATTCGAGCGATTCGAAAAGATGTAGGGATACTGCAGTGACAAAAATTTGGAAACTGCAGCCTCAGTCTCTAGCTCCCCGACTGGTCCACTGATTTTGACTTTGGCCATGGGCAGACACACGCTGTGTTCTTCTACAACCTCTTTTATCCATGCTACTTCTCCGGTGAAGTCATCTACCATCACGTAAGACGGATGGACAATTCCCAGCGTGGCGGCACTGTCTCTTAGCACTTGGCATGGTTTTCCATTAACTTGCAGGTCGTGGAGATATGGACTTAAAAGTTCCATATTCTCATCTTTTTCCTCCACGTAGGAAAAAACTACGCTAGTCTTCTCGCAGTTTACAGCTATATGTCCCAGTTTGTGGCATTTGTAACAGCGAATTGGTCTAACAGATTCGAATTTTCTTTTCTGTTCTTTTTGTGCGGTTTCTCCGTTAAGTTTCTCCTCGCTCTTTTCTGCGGGCTTTTCCGCCATGTCTACAGGCTCTGATCGTCTAGTTTGCGCACCCTTTTTGAACGGAAATGGTTTCCGCGGTCCATTTCGACCGTCCCAGTTTCCCTCCTCGGCGTTCAACTTTCTACGGGTTGCGTACTCTTCGGCTAATTCAGCCGCCCTTTCCACAGTGCTTACGTTACCTCTGTCTTGCACCCACAGTTTCACAGCTTGCGGTATGGTTTTGTAAAACTGCTCTAGACACATGCATTCAATGATCATGTCTCTGCTGTCGTACGCTTCCGCGCTTTTAAGCCACTCGACTAGGTTGGCCTTTAAGCTATATGCAAACTCCGGATAGCCCTCGCTATCTTTCTTGCCTGTGCTCCTAAACCTTTGCCGAAAAGCTTCGGCTGAAAGGCGGTATTTCTTCAGGAGACTAGCCTTAACTTTTGCATAATCATATGCATCCTGCACACTCAATCTGGCGATTACTTCCGCCGCCTCACACGGCAACATAGACAGCAACCGCTGTGGCCATGTACTCGGGCCGAAGTTCATCTTTTCGCAAGTCCTTTCAAAATTGCTTAGGAACAAGCCTATGGCGGTCCCGACCTCAAATGGCTTTAATAGCCTGTCGATGCGGTACCATTCTGCCTCACTTGATCGACCCAGAGCGCCTTCACTTCCTTGAGACAACTCCAAACGTCTGCTTTCAAGTTCAAGTTGCATTTTTCTTAACTCGCGATCTTTATCGCGTTCCTCTCTTTGTCTTTCCCGTTCTTCTCTGTCCCGTTCTTCTTTTTCTCTTTCCCGTTTCTCTCTCTTTTTGAGAAGTTCCAATCCCATTTCAATATCTTCCTCACTGGCCTGATTGGAAATTAGCTCCAATAATTCCGATTTGAGCATTTCCTTGCGTACATCTAGGCCCAGTTCCTCACCAACAATCAACAACTCGTCTCTCAGCAGTGTCCTTAACCCCATGACTGCTGCTTTACTGCCTTGATTCTGCTCTCTAAATCTAGCTAGGAAAACACAACCTAGCTAACACACAACAATCTAGCTTCCCTACTGTTCTAAACAGAACAACCACAAAATGAAGCCTCGAGAGTCAAAGCAAAAACCAAGCACTCACCGCAGATACAGCACCATGTCGCAAAGTCCATCTCACCGCTGTCAGCCAGTTGTCAGGATTGGGGCTCAATCCCATCGTCCGTGGTCCTTTGCCAAGATTGGAGTACGGCATGAATTCGAAGGTAGCTGGCCCATGCCGTCGTCCGACTTATTTACGCTGAGATCGTTGATGAAGTGAAGAACTGTTTCTCATCGAGAACGAGGAAAAGGGTTTTTTTACAGAAATCAAATCAGTCTAACATGACTGCTTGAGAAAAAGAGTATCAGTCCAACATGACTGCATGAGAGAAGTGATTCGGTCTAACATGACTGCTCAAGAGAAGTGTCCTCAGCATTCGCACAACCACAGTTTTTATACACTCGGTCCGCCGGCCATACGAGGCGGCGACTGTTCGTTTACTCATCACCACCTCGCCGCTGCTCTGCAGATCAGTTTACAGACACAAAGGCACACATATTCCGATGCCCAAACGACGGCGTTGAAGGGGTGCCGTTCCGGGAAGTATCGGTGCCGATCGAGGGTCGCTCGTTGTTTTGCGTCACGCCGAAGCGTGAGAAGCACCAAAATACGTCGTTCCCGCGGCAGCTTGTCCATGCGTGTCAAATCAGCTCCACGTTGGGGAACTTCGAAACCATTGTTCACACACCGAACTCGTCCCGTCACAATGTCGATGGGGCTGGAGGAAGGAAGCGGTTTTCAGCACAAAGGCCGCTTCTTTGAACGCCTCCTAGCTGCAGTGACGGAGAGGGTGCGGAATGCGCGTCTTGCCCCCCTTGTCGTAATCGGGTGGCAATCTTGCTTAGCAGCTCGCCATTCTTAACAATGTACAAGTGAAAACGTGAGCGATTCAGCCTATGATCGCGGAAGGCGGGGTGGAAGCGCACCGTCTTGTGTCGCACACATGGCAAGGGAGGAGGCGAGGGAGGGGGCTTGTTCTACACCGGCGGCTGCTGCTTACGGCGCGGCCACGCGGCCGCCGAATCTTGCAAGTAATCTGTGACGTGGACAAAGTGCGCGCCCGCGCAGGCCTCATTTTCAAAGCGATCTGTGATGTATACAAACAACGCGGAGTGCCGGTACCTTCCTATGCGCTGTGCTTCTGACGTTTAATTCGTGTTGCAATGAGAGACAGCACGAAGGTCAATTCGCTCGCTGCTGCTGCCGTGCTTCTTCACTCCAGCGTTTCGACAGCGAGTTTCCGCTGTCGCCGAGTGATATGTGTTCATGTTTACCTGTGCACGCATGACACCGTACTTGTTAAGTTAGTAAGCGAATGTTTGCATGTTTATGGTGCCGGTAAAACTAATATTTTTAGTTCGTATAGCTGTCTACTAATTTGCTATCGCAATCGATGCTTCACATTTCGGACGAAACAGCGACATTTTCTTTAGGAAATAAAAATGAGCCCAGGATTGCCTAATTTGTCGCCCAGACTAAGCTTGCTAGCCAGTTTCACCGTGTAAGAAATGAAGACCACCACACGGGTCTTCATGTTTTTTTCTTTACTGCGAACAGTAGTTAGGAGCTATAGAAGATGGGTCTGCCATGTATATGTCACACTTTGGTTCAGGTGCGGCAATCGTGCGCTTCAGCGTGTTGTAAACGAATCCTTACCTAAAAGAAAGTGTCCCGCCCTGGAACACCTTCTTCAACCAAAAAATTGCGCTTTTAAAGTAGAGCACATTAGCGACTGTTGCACAACCCATGGAACACTTAGCTAAGCGCAAGCGAGCAGATAATATACTCGTATTGGGCGCTGACAAACTTCAGTTGTTATCTGTAATAAGGTTTATCTCGTGAAGAACGTTACAGCAGTGGTCCAAAGGCGGCACCTGTAGCTATTGAGCGCATGCATCGACAGAGACCCTTTCTTCGCTCCAAGTGGCGTTCGCATTGCTCTGCACATGCTTCCTATCAGATTGACAAGCAGTGGTGCATATGCCAGCCGTTGCGTGCCGTTGCCAGCCGTTGCCAGCCGTTGCCAGCCGTTGCGTAGCCTGGCGTGACGCACAATTGAAATACGGGCCACATAATTGTTTTGACCTCAACTGTAACTTTCATGGGTCACATGGCCTTGATAGACGAGAAGAAAAAAGAGGGCCCGATTTTCAAGCGAAGCTTGTGTTGGCTCACAAGCGGCGTTGTCGTGGTCACGCAAAAACAAAAAAAAACCAGTTGCTCCCAGAGCAGAGAAGCTGCGGAAAAGGGTGGTTTGATGAGTGGACAGCTGCACTGGTGCCGGAGCGTGAGTCATTAGCAAGGATTCCAGCTGCATAGGCGCGCGCTTACGCCACGCGCGCAATCAATCAGAGCCATTTCGCTTCCGCTGGGTAGGGAAGGGCAGGAAAGGGTATCACGCGTGTTGCGCCGGCTTTTCCCCCGCTTAGTTCAGTCTCGGAAAGCGGATGAGACGGCCACCCATTGGGAGTTCACCGAGGAACGGGCAGCCTTCGACGAGTGGGAACGAGAACTCGCCCGTCAAAGCGCTCGCCACCGGCGCGCTGGTCCAGCTGTTAAGGGTTAAATATAGTCCGACGTAGGGTGAGCGCGCGCACACGTTACGTCACGTTGACGAGAACAACAGCGTCTGTTGTTCGACCGATGGTTAAACGCACTGGCGCAGCCAACGTAACCGGACGCGGCCAACGCGCTCTGGCGCGCCCTGCGTCGAGCGGCGCTCGCCCGTGCGCCGATAACGTTGAATAATAAACGAACCTTTATAGCTGCCCGAGCCCAGGCAATCCAACAGCATCGAGAAGACCCAGAGCTGAGATACCGGGAGGCCGAAATAATCCGGCACCGTTGCCTGTAGGTTACTGTAGGTGAAGAAGGTCAGGTGCACGCAGGACAAGCTTCGCTTACCCCCGTTTTCCTTTGGGGGAAGAATTGGTCATTTCTTTATTAGTGATATCATGAGAAGCCAACAAACAATGGCACCAAGGTGAGCTTAGGGGGAATTAAGTGGACTTATTCATTGAAAATAAAGAAATGATAAATTAATGGAAATGAAAGTTGATGAAAAAACAAGTGGGGGCAGGTGGAACACGAACCCACGGGTATCTGAATGGGTAAGAGCATCGCACGCATAATGCGAAAACGTGGGAATCGTACCCCACCTGCGGCCAGTTGTATTTTTCATCTACTTTCATTTCCTTTAATTTATCATTTCTTTATTTTAAATAATTAAACACGTGTCATTTTACCTATGATGTCTATGCTGTCTACGTCTATGGTGTCCCTATGGTCCTTGGTGTCTTTATTTGTTGGTTCCTCATGATGAGTGTCTTCATGTTGGTTCCCCCTTCCTCAGGACGAGGCATGGTCTTTGCTCGGAACTTCGGTACAGTAAGGCACTTAAAGGCTGAAACATTCTTGCGGGATACTGGCCTCAATGAGAGATTGTAAATAACTTCGCTCGTGGAAGTTTAGTTCGCGCGCATGCATGTAATAATGCGGTTGCACTTTTTATTTTGTTTTTCCTTCACTTCTTTTCCTTCATCTCTCACCATCTCAACTCGAACAGCATGCGACGACTGTCGCTAGAGTAAACTTTCCAGGTACCTTAAACTTTCTGAACTTCTATCTTTATGCCGGGTTCATGGGTTGTGAAGCAATTGATAAAAATAAAGATAGGAAGAACGCTAGAACTAAAGAGGAACTCAGGAAAGCCCATATCGTGGAGGGGTCATTAACCAGAGTCTGCGTTGCATGTCTTTCTTGCAAATGGCTGTCGCTGCGGACACACTACGTCTAACTACGTCGGCCTCTGCCGTGCTCCTTCAGACTGCGGGGAAAACTTTTAAAGCAGCGGATGTAGTCCGGCTTTTCCGGCGTGCCAAGCAGCGGCCGGTGACGCCAAGAGCGCAAAAACTTCCCCCCACATGGTTCGGCATGCACAACGAGTCCCAACGGAGCGCGGATTTACGAACACCAAATAGCGTGGCTATCAGCTTTTGCCGCGCCTGCACGTGCGCACATGTACACGGCGAGCGAGCACTTTCGCGCTCCAGTGTTGCAAACAACCTTCGCGAAAAAAAAAAACAACTGCGTGGCACTGAAAAAAAAAAAAAACTTTTAATACCCCATGCGCGGCGTTCGCATTGGCCGTTTCGGTCTATCGCACTAGCTTTTCGTTCAAATCCGCAACTACGTGATTCGGAACAATATGAATGTTAATAATGAATAACAGGCTGTAGAAACAAATATTAGAAACAGTTAAGTAATTTAACGGACAAGGTTTTTTTAATAAATGAAGCTTCTTGCAACATGCGTCATATGTACCTTTATCAAGCAGTGTCTTATGGCTAAGATTCGCTCATTTTAGAACGTGCGTGGGGTTTTGCCATGATGAGCTCGAAAAGTAGAGTAAAAGAAAGATGGAATATCTTCTGAGGTAACCTTTCGAGGATGGCCGTCGCGCAAATGCACACGATCACTTGTCGAGTATTGTAACAAATAAAAAGGCCCGGTAGGTGATTATTAGCTGTTTTGTTTGAAAATTGTAGTGTTGCATGACCTTAAGGAACATACTACGTGATCAGAATTACCTGTCAAATAATTTCGAAAATTCTAGAAATGTTTTTGTTCAGTACATTTCCTTTCACCATGATCATTTTTATTCGATCAACGTTCTCGTACACTTCCAGCCAGTCACAGCGAAAGTTGATTTAAAAGGGCGGAGTTAATCTTTTCAGCTGTTGAAGATAACCCCGCTCTTCCTGTTTTCGCATGACTCATGCTGGAGAGGGTTAGAGATGCTATAAATGTAGTAGTACGGATTGGGCGAAAGTGTACACATCTATGAACTATTTTGTTGCAATATTATGGCTTTACTTTTTTTATTTTTGTCCTAGAAGGATGCGGTCGACCCCGACTTTCTGGTCACTGAAAGAAATTAGGAACACAGGGATATTTTATTCGCTCTTGTTCGCTTGTATGCGTGTGTACACGCACACAGACACACGCACACACGCACACATGCACGCACGCACGCTTGCGGCGTAAAGTGCAAACATTTTAGGAGTTTGCTGGGATTTTGCTAGCATTTTTGCTACAAACTTCGCTCTTGAGAATAGCTGGTCTATACTTGAAACTGCGTAAACAGATTGCAGTCAAGAAATTATTGAAAACTTGGACAGTCAAGTAACACCTCCGAATGAAGCCAAAGCACCCACATAGTGTGTACGTGTTGCCTTTGAATATGTACATTTCCATCCACCATGCATAGTAGAGTGAAATATATTTCGAAAAGGAAGGACCCAGAAAATGGGGGACAAGCAGCTTCCGGCAAGTCAGCATATAGGTAGTGCGCTGTCACGTTACTGCGCTTTGGAGGTTGCGCCGCGCTTTCACGTTGGAAGGCGCTGAATCCCAAGGAGGGCTCTGTGAGCGGTTTCCCTCTCTGCTTCGAAAGAGCAGGTGGTGCATGTAAGATGTGCTCAGCATGGCATAGGGCCACGTGCCTTTTCCTGCGCATTTTGTTAACTTATTTGTAGTTATTTAATCGTAGTCTCTGCGTTATCCTTGTTCAGTAAATACCCTAGTGCAAATTCGAATGAAACTTGGGCTCGCGCCGAACTCGGGGATTCCTGCACAGCACCCCTGCTCTGCTAATAATGGACCGCTATGAAGATGTTGATGCACACTTGGTACATTGATATATTCATATAATATATTGGTTATTCTCCTTTTTTTTCGCTTTCCTTTACATCAAACAAATTAGATAAATAAATACGCAATTGAAGAGATAAAAGAACAAATGAAAAAATACTTCCATTTATGTTCGTACATATAGACTGCAAAGTCTATACTGCATTTGCGTAAGGGTGAAGAGAGAAGTTAAAAACCAACTAGAGTGGAATTTCGGGCAGCATAAGAAGCCTAGCTTTAGATTGTGTATAGATGTAGGAGAGCCTCCGTGCAAAATTTTAGGCTTGGAACAGGAGTGGACGCGTCATGCACCAAAAGATCACATAGATACACGTTTTCATACAAAACTGACAAACGAAAAGATATGTTATGATGCGGTAGAAAACAAATTCGCTCAATTTGTTAACTCGTCATTACATAGTTGAATGAATAAAGTGTGGATTAGTAAAAATGCAGGCATTGTTCAGATGCACAATTATTTCAGAAAAAGAGAGAGAGAGTTCTTTTTTAACCAGCATGTCGAAAATATATATGTCTTATAGTTCAGTGCAGCTGTCGATGTCAGTCGCATTTAATTTTTTCATGTGAATGCTGCAAAGAAAGAGCACCTTGCGGTACACATGTAAATTTTTTTTGTTTTTCATGGCGAAAAATAGAATATTTCCTTCGAATGCAATGGCTGGAATAATGCGAAAACTTCCAACCGGCATCTTAAACACATCGGGACAAGAAATTTCTATCTTGCTACATATCATAAGAAGCCAACAAACAAATGTCACTTGCATCTCTCGCGTTAATGCTGCGATCAGACATATCGCCGATTATACCCGCATCTACACTGCCCACGACCCTCAAGCCATGATTCCGACGTTCCGAGGCCCCTGTTTCTTCTCATTGCGCCACATTACGCTTTTGAAGGAGAAGTTTCCGAATCACCCGTAGCGCTGACTTGTGACCACACGCATACGCAGTCATGTGGAGAGCAAGGTTACCTTTATTTGTATTGTGTTGTTCATTGCGCCCCTGCTTGACATGATTCTATGCTTGAGAGAGGCAAAAGAACTAAACAAGACAAAACAAAAATCTCAAACAAAACTGGATTGACTTAAAAAAGAAATCTTTGTTCCTACTTAATTGGCGCGCCGATCTCGCCGACAAGAAACATCGGCGGCGTCGGCGCACCATGAAATCTCATTCCCTTTCAGGGATCAAATACTTCATTATCCACATCATCGTAAATCCTTAAGTAAATTGGAGCAGGCGACGTGGCGCCAGCTACGATCGCGCACCTTTCTCTCCCCTGCCCACTTAGTACTTATACATCCAGGGCTGTTCTCGCCAGAGTTCAGTCTGTGCGGAGCCCCAAGAGCAGATTTCCACCACATCCTTTATAAATTCTCTGAGCTCCAGCCACCTTCTGAGTGGCTACTCACCGACCTATAGAGCGATAGGAGGTCGCGGTGTGTAGCGCCGACCCAGCTGCCCAGAAGCAGCTGGTGCGCTGGACTTTAGAAGTCGCCGAGCGCCACCAACTCCCGGCCACTTCATGTGACCAAGAACTTGCCCAATACTAGCATGTAAACATGAGGCTTGTCATGAGCCGAACGACAAAAAGAAGGCTGCTACGAAGGTCATCATCGCCAAGCGTCTCCACCGTGAAGACAACACCACAGCGCTGGCCATACACTATGCTCTTCATGCCTGTGGACCCAGTGTCAAATCTGCGACTCCTAAACAGGCAAGTCCTTTCTGTGTTTCTTGAGGGAATCGCCCCAAATGAGATAAAGGACGTGAGAATAAACGCACGGAAGAATTTCCTTGCAGTAGATGTTCTAAACCTTAGTGCACTGCAAAGCCTGCGGCACATAACGGAGATAGAAAAAGTGCAAGTGCGATCCATGATACCTACTGGCGGCAATGTCACTATCGGCGTCATTTATGATGTCGATATTTCTATACCAACCGACGACTTACCTATATTAATAAAGCCAACTACAGAAGGCACTCTCATCACGCACATCACAAGACTTGGCAACACCCGTTGTCTGAAGCTGTAGTTTGATGGAGACAGCCTCCCCTCACACGTCAAAGTTGGTCACGTCCGCCATCCAGTCCGCCAATACGTACCGAAGCCCCTGCAATGCTACAAATGCTGCAAGATGGGACACGTAAAAGGTGTCTGTAGGAATAACCTCGTGTGCCCATGGTACACCGAATCTTTCAGCAGATGCCTGCCGCGCAACTGTGTTAAAGTGCCCTAACTGCCATGGTACTCATGAGGCCTCATCCCATGATTGCCCGCGGGTGAGGAACGAGCGAGCAGTACTCAAACGTATGGTACGGGACCATTCAACACACAGAGAGGCTGCCGCTACTCTCAGGCGACGACGACATCGGCACCGAAGAACAGCACGAAGAGTTACTTCTACTGAAAGATATACGCAATCTTCCGGCAAAGCGGCTACCGCATCAATGCCAACTTCCACAAAGACCGACAGTGCGAAAACGAAGACTGGGGCAACACTCTCACCTCCTGAAGAGTGGCCTACACTTCCACGAGCACAACCTACCTCGGAGTCACATCAAATTGCGCCGCCCTCAATGACCTCGCGAACCGCGGATGGGACGACGACTGAGGATCGCCAAGTCATAGTGATGCTGAAGTCACTTATGGACGCCAAGCGCATTTTACTGAGCAGCATGAAAACACCCGTCGGCACAGAGCGCACTGCAGGTGCTGGACACCTTGAGTCCGGTGCTTGCGGCTCTAGGGTAAAACCATCGCCCGAGAGATGCCGTCGTTTCAAGAGGAAGTCAAGAATGCATCTGTCTTTCAGTGGAACGCCAGAGGGCTTAAGTCACGCATGTCCGACTTTAGACACTTTGTCTTTGCGCGCCAGTTCCCCATTATCGTGATTTGCGAGCCCAACATGTCAGCTCCCATCAGACTGTCCGGGTATTAGTGCTTCATGTCCTCTACCCACGGAGAGTGCAGCAAGGTTGTTGTGTTTATACGCCGTGACTTGACTTATATACATCACCCAGTGCCTCCTGACGAAGCAAATCAATACGTTTGCTTAACAGTGAAGAAGAAAAAGCTAACGTTCACAATTCTTGGAGCCTATTTATCTCCAGCAAGCCGTCTAGATTGTGAGCGCCTACGGGGAATTTTAACATCGACTCCACAGCCGTGGGACCTCACGGGTGACTTTAACGCCCACCATTACCTATGGGGAAGCTCCAAAGTTAACTCTAGAGGCAGAACGTTGGTGTCCTTTGGCTCTGAACGCTAATTTTGCTTGTCAAATGATGGAAGCCCTACTTATCTGCGTGGATCAGCGTATAGCAGCTGCTTGGACCTAACCTTCGTTTCACGTTCGCTTTCGAGAAGAGTGCACTGGTTTTCGGATTTAGAAACACGGGGTGGCGACCACATCCCAACCTATTTGAGGATCGAAGGTTTGACTAGCTACAAGTCCTCCAGAACCGTCCAGTGCACCGATTGGCCTAAATACTAAATAATAATGGCAGACTGTTGTCGTGACGGCACCTCCTATAACCTACAGGATGCAATAAAGGATTCCATACAAACAACCATGCATTTGCTTTCGAGGAGTTCTTCCCGCACCGATTTCGACATCGAACTAGCAAAACTTCGAGCAATTCGCCGTCGTGCGGAGCGAAGATATAGACGCACGAAGTCCAATCATGATTTGAGATTGGCTAGACGAACACAAAAGAAAATACAGCGTCACATGAACAAGCTGGCTTCACGACAATGGGCATCCTTTTGAGAGTCTCTGGATCCGCGAAAACCTTTGTCGCTTATATGGAGGACTGTTCGTGGCATTCGCACAACCTTTGGTCAGCGCCACCCGTTTAAATCTCTGGCACTTTATCTACAATGTAGAGATAATGATGTCGCTGAATCTTTCTGCAGAAAGATTGCTGGCGAGGCAAATTCCGAGGAAACGGGTACAGGAACGCTCGACCACCCACTGTTCTCACGCGATCCCCGCATGGAATGCCCTTTTTCTATGGAAGAACTAGAAGCTGCGCTGGCTTTGTGCAGGCGTTCTTCAGCGCCAGGACCTGACGGCATTACATACCGTGCCCTGTGTAACCTAGGAGATCAAGCTCGGAAGGCACTCTTGCTCCTCTACAACGACTCCTGGCAGACGGGTACGGTTCCGCAAGAGTGGAAGTCAACTCGCCTCATTCCACTTCTCAAAGCTGGCAAGTCGCCGTTGGACATTTCCTCATACCACCCGATCGCACTTGCCAGCTGTGTCGGAAAAACAATGGAAAGAATAATTTTAACACGTCTGGAATGGTACTTAGAGTACTATGAAATCTATCCACATGCTATGGCCGGATCCAGACGGGGCCGTTCGTCAACAGACAGCGTTGTTGACTTGATAACATTTGTGCAACACCAAAAGGCCTGTAAGCGACTATCTGTTGCTCTGTTTCTAGACATTAAAGGAGCTTATGATAATGTCACCCATGAAGCCATCCTTAGCACGTTAGAAGCCGTCGGACTGGGTGGTAAGATGTATATGTGGGTGCGCAACTACTTACAGAGGACTTACAACTGCTTACATTCTACGTGCACACAGAAAATGGCCCGACGTCCGAGCATTACGGTAGCAGAGGTGTCCCTCAAGGAGGAGTGCTTAGCCCGACTCTTTTCAATCTCACCCTCAGTGGATTAGTTTACAACCTGCCAAGCACCTTACGACTTTCCATCTATGCGGACGACATCTGCATTTGGGCATCAGGTGTGACACGCCTTCAGCTTCGTGCTCGGCTTCAGAAGGCAGCCACATTGACATCTTGCTACCTTCGTGAACAAGGACTTGAAATTTCATGCGGAAAGTGCGCAATGGTGGCATTCACGAGGAAGCCAATGTCTGGTTACGGCGTATCTATTAACGGACAACTTATACCATACAGCAGAAGTCGCAGATTCTTGGGAGTCGTAATTGACAGAGACCTGTCTTGGACTCCGCACATCAATTACGTGAAAAAGCGGCTGACTGCTATCTGTCATCTGTTCAGGTTCCTTGCAGGAAAAAGTTGGGGAGTATCTATACACGCTATGTTACAGCTGTACATGGCGTTGTTCGTTGGATTCCTGCGACACAGCCCGCCTGCAATATCCAACACCTGCAAGACTAACCTGCGTACGATTCAGAGTATTCAAGCCCAAGCCCTTAAGATATGTCTTGGCTTACCACGCAGTGCATCAACGGCTGAAACCATTGCCCTTGCGCAGGATTACCCTATCACGGCGCACATTACCGTTGAGAAAATGCGTATGCATCTCAGGCATTATGCTAGGACCCCTTCCCACCACTTGGCGAGCCTCACTGCTGCAAGGCCCTGCTCGACATTTAGCGGTATTGTCAGTGCACATCGTGCGTCATTTACTTCAGGATACGCACCTGCGGCCAAGCTAGTGTTTCCTCCGTGGTGTTTGAGCCATCCAGAACTACATATCATGATTCCGGGACTACAGAAGAAGACAGATCTACCGGCCCCTGCTCTAAAACAGCTGAGCTTACTTCTTCGGCATGAAAAGTACAGCAACCACGTGCACATCTATACCGATGGATCGACTACGTCGTGCAGTTCTTCTGGTGCCGGGGTTATACCAACGCGAGGAATGACACTGCGGTTTAAGACATCGCATGTCCCGACCTCAACGGCGGCAGAACTAACGGCCTTGCGTCGAGCACTGGAATTCATTGATTCTGAAACACCTAGAAAATGGGCTGTGTTCTGCGATTCAAAACCAGCTTTACAGTGCACGCAGTCAGTTCTCCGACACGGATGTCATGACCAATGGACATACGAAGTCGTGAAACTTTACCATGATGTCCAACAAAAAGGTCACGAGGTCGTTTTTCAATGGGTACCTGGTCACTGTGGCATCAATGGCAATGATTCTGCCGATAACGCTGCTCGCACAGCACATCAGGAAGAGCACAGCATTCCAATTCCGCTTTCGAGGACTGACGCTGCAAGGCAGCTTAGACACCTGGCACGCAGTCTCACAGTGACCGAGTGGAACTCGCCAAACTTACGACTTACGCGACTGCATCGACTAAACCCCTCCCTGCAACTCCGACCTCCACTCGGACTTCCTCGACGTGAAGCTGCGCTTCTCTGCCACCTTTGGTTAGGAGTGGCCTTCACAAAGGCATACTCTACATTAATTGGAATGACTGACAGCGCAGCATGCGAGGTCTGTGGCACCGAAGAAAGCATCGACCACCTGCTCTGCCACTGTCCAAGATATGCCCCAGAGAGACAAGAACTTGTCAAAGCTTTCCAAAGACTGGACAATCGACCATTTTCTGTGCAAGTGTTGCTGGAACACCGCCCACATCGCCCGTCGGCCCATAAAGCGGTGAAGGCGCTTTTGTGTTTCTTAAGGACGACGGGATTGTGCGACCATCTGTGACTTTTAATGCAATTTCTGTAAGACCACACGCGTCAGCAAACTCGCTGCAATTTCCTTCTTTCCTTCCCTCGTCTCTCTCCCTGTGATCTTTGTTTCCCCTTTCCTATTACCCCGGTGTAGGGTAGCCAACCAGACGTTATTCTGGTTAACCTCCCTGCCTTCTACTTTTCTCTTCCCTCCTCCCTCCTCCTTAAATAGTACATACTACTCATTTATAACCAATTCGACCAGATTGATGTTACCTTGTAGTTTCATTAGATGTTGAATTAAGGGTCCTTCGTGACCAGCTTTATCCATCAGGATTCGTATTTGGACATATCTTGAGCACGGCCGCACACTGTAAAAATGTTTACACTCTTAAGGGTGTTTTCTTGCCGCAGTGGTGATACCTTTACCGTTAGGGCCTTACAAAAGTTTGTAGAGGGCGTCAACGGAGCTCTAACTTGACGTACGATGACAAAAGGCGTAGTTGAAAACTATGTAATCATTCTGACAGTCTTGGGCGCACAGAGATATCCGACAGGGGAGTGTCATATCTCTCTGTCTCTGTCTTCGGGATCGGTCCACATATGGGGAGTGCTTAGCGCCTGCTTCACCTCCGCCACGGGTCGGGCCGGTATTGCAGGACCGTCCCACGTATGGGCAATGCTTAACGCCTGCTTCGCCTCCGCTGCGGTTCAGCCCGGCATTGCACTATCTTCGGGATCGGTCCACGTATAAGGAGTTTTTTGCTTACAACCACACGAAAATTTCCTTGGACGGTAGAGGTATACAGCTTCGCCATTAAAAATGTTTATAGTAAGGTGGGATCGAACTTTTTTCTTCAAGTAGAGCAGCCCAGTGCTCCAAATAACCATTGCGCCAATTTAGTCACCTTTTCGCCACAACCACGCGCATTGGTCTGTCGCGCCAACGCCAAGTATAGGTAGCTTTTTTGAGAAGACTGGCGACGGCGTCACATCGTAAAGTACGTGTGAAAGCACATGAGTACCAACGCGAGTACCTGCACACACGCCAATTTCTATTAGGTTACAGATGCGGCAATGAAACACGCAAATGACAGTCAACCTTACTGCTAGCTTTCGCATGCGTCACGTCGCACTGCTTATAAAAGCAAGATCGTGCCCATTTCCCTAATTGACGTGACATCTAGCGCTTTGAGACATTGTTTTAGTCTGTACCGCCTACGGGATCGGCCTTGGTCTTAATGGAACTGTGTTCAACGGTTCCTCACCGGAGTAAATAAAATCAGTCGCCACGCCATCGCCATCGTCATCGTTGTCGTCTTGCGACAGTCATTAGACAGACTATCGCGTCACACACATTTTCCCGCCTTACCTAGACACATTGGTCCATCTTGTAACACATTGCAGAACCCAAACGATGCTGGGTAGCCAGATACCTGCAAAATGCTTAGCACAACGTCGATTTGCACATTGCGTGTGATCAGCACAATTTTTTGCCTATGTTTTTGTCTATAGGTATTTCCAGAGGACGTGATGCGGGCCGGTACCGACGTGCAGTGTTCGTGAAGAGCTTGAATTCTCGGGTTTTTCGTGTCAAAACCGCAGTTTGATAATGAGGCACGGCGTAGTGGGTGACTACGGATGAAGTTTCACCACCATGGGATCTTTAACGTGCTCCCAATAAATGGGACACGGGCGTTCTTGCATCGCGCCCAAATCGAAATGCAGCCAGCGTGGCAGGTATTTGATCCAGCCACCTAATGCTTAGCAGGGCAACACTATAGACGCTAAGCCACCGTGGCAGGTGTGAAGGACTTCAGAGATGGAGAGCTTATTGCGCGAACTTGCCCCACAAAAGGAACAGTTCGTGAGCACGAAACAACAACAAAAAAATAAAAATAAAAATACACTCACATACACGCAAGTGCACACAAATATGCAAGAAACGCTCAAGAAAGGATGATGAGGAGGAGGGGGAGTATACCAGGCGTCTTCTTTTTTTGTAAACTGCACAAAATTAAAGAAAAATGCCTGTGGCAGATAGCATGACTCTAACTCGAGCTAAATTACACGACGAGGAGGCCATTCCTGCTACGAGAAATAAAAAAATGCTTAAATAAATAAGTCAGATACTTACAAGTAACTTTTTAAATAATTACTTTCTGGCACATATTTCAATCTACAGTGGTAGCTGCTGCCCCTCAATGATGGCAACGCTATTACGCTGCTCATAGAGACCCTGCGGATTAATTTAGCATTCCATCTAGCACAGCGCGTTCAGATAGAAGAAAGCTGCATACACGCCTCATGCATGACAGGTTTCGGTGGTTCCAGTACGGTGTATCACTACATTGGCGAACAGTTAATCGTATTAACGTGCACATTAATCGTAAAATGGCTTGTGCCGTAACTTTTTTTTTTTTACAGCGAAGGTGTCTATGACTAGGATCTGGAAAAAAAATGTATCTGAGATGTTGAAAACAAATCATCAAGTGGGTCGATTATGGTGATAGTGCAAAAGGGGTCCAAGCTCAACGGCACATGCCCCTGTGGGCTCTGGGATCTGTAACACGCCCTTCAGCTACCCTTGCTACACGTGGGACCCAAAGAGGCCCCAGGCACAAGGGTAAGAACAGATGATTTGAAGAAAAAAAAATGTTTCGTACCGCTTTTTCAAAAAGGACCTTTGAAGAATTCTCGGCGCCAACCGCACAAACGCGCTAGTGCCACTGCTCACGCGTTCGTCGTCTTCTTCTTCCACAGCTGGCTCCGTTGCGCAAAAAACTATAATAATCAGCAATGGCTCGAGCGTTGTCGTCTTTCTCAGCTGGCTCCATTGTGCAAAAAACTATAATCACATTGCTAATGGCTCGAGCGTGTTCGTCTTCCATAGCTGGCTCCGTTGCCACTCATCATTCCAGCCTAGAATTTCACTTCTGTCGTCGTAATGGGAAGCCCGAGTTAACGGGGGTATGAGCCATCGCTTGAGGGGGTATATCGCCCCGATGACTACAGATTAGGACAATAAATATGTTCGTACCTTTGTTCAATATTCTGGGTCACCTTTGTTTAGTGCGCTAAACAGCTTCGCTGGTCATCCACTTTCACAGAATATGATGGCTCTAAATCTTTTAAAGTTGTTTGCCACCGTGAGATGAGCTTAATTTATCGCCTTCATTTATCGATAAAGCTCTCGCTAGTCGCACTCACGTGCGCACACGCTGCAGCAAAAACTGATCCCCACGCTACAGTGTAGCCGCGCTCCTTGGAATTGGTATAAACGCGCTTCTTTGCGCAATACTGGGTACGCCGAACTATAAGGGGGGAGTTTGCGGCGCTCTTGGCGTCGTCGGTCACTGCACGCAGGAAATGCCGGTCTATATCTGCTCCTATTCAGGGTTCCCCCGAATCCTGGAGTAACATGGCAGAAGCAGACGTAGTTAGAAGTAGTGCGTCCGCAGCACCATCGATTTGCCAGGAGGACATGCAACGCACACACTGGTTAGTGACTGCTCCACGAGGTCACCTCTACTGACTTCGCCTGTACTTCTAAAGCTATTCCTATCTTTATTTTTAGAATTTCCTTCGGAAACCGTGAAGCCGGCAGAAAGAGAGACATGGAGAAACTTTAACGGTATCTGGAGATGTTAGCTTAGCGACAGATAGAGCAGTGGGCTTCCCATGGCTACTCCAGCTGTTATGGTGAGTGATAAAAAACGAGAGCGAAAGAAATAGAAATCACCGCCCAAGCATTCGGTACAGATGGTTAACCAGCGAAGCTGAAATTTGCGGCCCCGGTGTTTATTACTGGGTTAATCCCGATGGTTCATTAAACAACGGCTTGGTAGGCTGCCGGATCATAGGTACGCAGTTGCTGCTTGCGCTCGACTGCACGATCCTGTTCGTGCCCGGGCTACAGCCTCGGCACGGCGTAGACGAGCTCGTTCCCGGTTCTGCTCATAGTGTTGCTCACCGAAAGCTGCCTGCTCGTCAGGAGTAGGTATGACGCGTGGCCTACCCATTTCGGAGCCGGAGAGAGAGTGCTGCGCGCGCTCGGCTACGACGGACATCAACAACGTCACTACTAGCGCAGCCAATTGCGCACCTCTCCTTCACAGATTGACGGATGGACAGATGGACGGACAGACGAATCGGCTGGCCAAAGATAGCTTCGCTATAAAATTAAAAGCACACACATATTAATACATAAGCGCGCGTGCGATAAACTACCACAAACTGAGTTATTGTTCTGACTGTACAGTTCGAAACGAAATGTCGGACGAACTTGGGTCACTGGAGATTTGTCACTGGCTATGTAACTGCCTTCAATTAACCTCTTTTCCGCCGACTTGGTTCATTCGGTATGTGCCACACACACACACACACACACACACACACACACACACACACACACACACACACACACACACACACACACACACACACACACACACACACACACACACGCACGCACACACACACACACGCACGCACACGCACACGCACACGCACACACACACACACACACACACACAAACACACACACACACACGCGCGCACACACACGCACGCACACACACACGCACAAACGCACGCACGCACACACGCGCACACACACACGCACAAACGCACGCACGCACACACGCGCACACACACACGCAAACACACACACGCACACACACGCACACACATACGGCGAGATTTGGCCGTCAAAACTGAATAAAGAGACAAAGAGTTACTTCAATGTTCTACAGTTCAGGGGATCACTGCGATGCGATAGCTTTACCAGGCCCGGGTCACACACGCCTTTGTGGGCACTGCCTCCAGGATCAGCACACGTTACAAACCACAACAAACCACTCTCGAGGAAACATATCACGCACGGTTATCAGGATCGGCCAGCCGAGCCACCTCCTTTGATCACCCTGTCTCCGGTATCGGCCCAGATCGCTCAGCGAAACATTGACGCAAATCCCGGAGAGGGAGGTACCGAAGCTCTGCTTAAAGGGCAACTGCCTACCGAACTCAAGTGGAAATGGCCGAGTACTCTTTTATTAGTTGGTTGTCAGCTCCAGCTTCACATATCGCAGTTTACCCCCTTCGACCAACAACGTTAGAAGCCCTTAGACCAATATCCCTTACGTCCTGTCCGGGGAAAATGTTCGAATGGGTGGTAATGATTCCCAGAACGCAACCACTACTTCTCTGCGACCATGGCAGGGTTGAGACCAGTTCTCTCCACACAGGATGACTTTCCGTTCTTACGGAAGAAGTGCTAAAAAATTGCCAGCGAAGGAGAAAACCTCATACTTTCCCTAGATCTGAAAGGAGCATTGCATAATCTGTCGCGCGAAGCTGTTATCGACGAGCTCAACGTGACAGACTGCGGAGAGAGGATACATAACAATGTCAGATCCTTTTTGAATCGAACAACGGTGACTATAGCACTGCATCAAACTAGATCGGACCTGTTCACATGCCCAACAAGGGTACACCTCAAGGCTCCATTATCTCAAGCACTCCTATTCTAGAGAGCCATGAAGAGACTAACCAGACACTTGGACCAAATATAAGATCTAGGCTACACGCTCTACGCTGACGATATCATTCTCTAGACAAGAAAGTACTCGGGTACCAGAAAGAAACTCTTCAACAAGCAGCAAATGCTCTGTCCGCCTTCGACAAAAGCAGTGGGCTCCAATGCGCAGCAGAGAAGTCGGAGGTGATACGCATCCACAACCGACGATACAAAGCAATGGTCCCATCCAAGTGGTCCGTCCAAGTGGATGGACACACAGTCAAGAAAGTGGATCTTATACGCAACCTGGGTATCTGGATCCAGCGCATGGATGCGCCAGGCACACTCTAGACACGCTAAACACAATCACGAAGCAAGCTGCCAGAATGCTCAAAAGGATAACCAGTCATCAGACAGGCATAAAGGAAGAGGACACTCTTAGGCTCGTTCACGTACTAGTGCTAAGCAGAGTCAGATAAAGCCTTTCGCACCACAGCGCAAACAAGACGAAAGAGGAGAATGCTGAAGTCATTCTCAGGAATGCTTACAAAGCTGCTCTTGGTCTTCCCAAGCATACAATCACGGACAAGCTCCTATCTCTAGGGTATACAATGCTAATGCAGAGCTAAAGGCTGCAGCACTACTGTTACATTTCGCCTACCACGCGCGGTATAGGCGGCGCGGATGCAACGGACGCCTGGGCTTCGTTCAAAGCGGCGGACATTTTGGCCTGTTCGGAGCTGCCGCAACGCATCCCCGCCAAGCGCGTCCAGGCATGTTTCAGTGCCACGTGTTTTCGTGTGTGCGTGTGTGTGTGTGTGCCCACGCTTGTCAAAGCGCGGCAGCCGGAGAGAGGAGCTCCCCAAGTGTGAAGCGAGGAGGTGTGACCGGCGCCGGCCCGGCTGATGCGTCACTACACGCGTCTCAACATGTCTCTCAGCTTGTCCGTGCCCTGCTGTCACGTGACCTCGTCCCATGACGTTCCCTCTTGCCTTCAACTCCGAGAGGATAAAAGCAGCTGCCCCCGGACGCCAGGAGGGAGGCCTCGAATTCTTCCGTCGAGAAGCGTGCTCTCCCGTCTCTCCACTTCGGTCGACCTGACCGGCCGCTCTTTTGCGATGCTAGAATAAACAAGTTGTTCTGTTAGCAGTCGACTCATGCTTTGCCCGGACCTTCGGATGCTTCCAGTTGTGCCCCAGGCCGCCAGGCCAACGCTACCCTTGGGGCTTGCGACCCAGTTGCAACAACTCGTGCCAGCAGTCCGATTGCAACAACGGGCGTCAGCGCTGAGATTGCAATAGTGGGTGCCAGCGGTGAAATCGCGACAACGGAGGCCAGCAGCGAAGATATGCGGTTGACTGTATGCTGCACAGCAAAACGACCATCCGGGAGCAGTGCAACGAGCCCTGTGTGATGACTGGTTGCCTGCAGCGGAACGACTGCGCTGAATTCTTGGCTGCGAGGTTTGGTGAGTACGGGACTTTCTTCTTCTGAGTTTTGCCAGGCTTTTGTTAGCGTCAGAAACAGAGCTGGTAATTGTGGTTGTCGTTGCTGCCGGGTTAGTTTGCGGTAAGACAATAGTAGGCAGTAGAGAAAGCAGCATTCAGAGAAGCCATGGATTTGAAGTCGTTGCGCAAACCGAAATTGCTGGAGCTTGCAAGAGAGTTGGGTCTGGATGTCTCAGACAAACTCAGAAAACCAGAACTGCTGAGGGCTATTCTTGAGTTAGAAGCTGAAGATGACGAGCTGTCGGAATGCCTTGAGACCATTGAGGAGAGGGCAAAAAGACAGGAGCGCGAACTTAAAGAACAGAAAGAGAAAGATGAGCGTGAACGAAAAGAACAAAAAGAGAAAGATGAGCGTGAACGAAAAGAACAAAAAAATGGCTGTGGCTTAGCTAAGGTTAAGCCTAGGATGCGAAGCATACTAGCCTTTATTTTAGTTGTTGAACCACTGTTTAGCCTGGTGAACTGCTGTTGCTTGGCTAAATTTGGTTCGGCTAGACGAAGAAACAACTGATGCGTTAGTCTGCTTCGCCTTCAACAGTGGAACGCGACAGCGTTCCCGTCGACCCGCCAAGGGGTGTAAGACAATGGGCTAGGGCGCAGCGACTACGCGCCCCGCATTGGACGCGGCGAGCGTCGAGGAACGCAGCGTTCGGCGCGGCAACGAAATGTGCGCCTGAGCAAGCGACGCACGCCTGAGCCTTAGAAACAGCTCGTTTCTAAGGCAACACCGCATTCACTAGAGGTGCTTTTTACCTCACACTCCGGAGACCCTGGTTCGATTCCCACCCAGCCCATCTTGCAAGAGTTGAGCCAAAGCCACCTAGAAAGTCAGTCTCTGTAGCACGCCGCAACCTTCGCTTCTCATTCCAACGAGCAGCTGTCTCCAGGAGGCATCTCACCTCGTGAGTGTCTAGCAGAGGCAAGCGCAGCTGCTTATATACCGCCGCGACGCCGCGAGCGACGGCGCGAGTTGGAGCCCCGTTTCTCCTCTGTCGTGACGTCACGGTGTCACGTGGTATTGAAGGCGACACCACCGCGCCTGAGGAGCTGGGTTGAGCTCTCGTAATATGCTTCGCATAAAAGAGAAAGAAAAAGAACAGCGCGACCGTCAACACGCTTTGGAAATGAAGCGTCTCGAGGTGGAGATGGAACGCGCTCGTAATGGAAGTCAGGCACACGGTGCAGGAGAACGAGTATTGTTCAAAATGACTGACCTAATGCGGCCGTTTAAGCTTGGAGAGGACATTGGTTTGTTCCTGGTTAACTTTGAGCGAACGTGCGAGAAGCAGGGGTTCTCTCGGGAAACGTGGCCACAGTGCTTGCTCACTTTGTTACCCGGCGAGGCGGCCGACGTAGTCGCTCGCTTGAATAGAGAGGAGGCAGAGAATTTCGACCAAGTGAAATCGAGTCTGCTAAAAAAGTAGAGGCTGTCAGCGGAGGCGTTCCGTCGGAAGTTTCGAGAAAATGAGAAAGGCAAAAGTGAGTCATATACAGAGTTTGCCTACAGGCTAATGTCAAACATGCAGGAGTGGCTCAAAGAAGAGAAAGCGTTTGGTGACCACGAGAAAGTTCTGCAGTGTTTCGGGCTGGAACAGTTTTATAGTCGGTTACCTGAGAACGTGCGGTACTGGGTCTTGGATAGGCCAGACGTTAGTACGGTGGCTATGAGCCGCTGAGCTAGCCGAAGAGTTTGTGACGCGTCGGGCTCGCGGAGCTAGGGACGGTCAAAAGGGTGAATTTGGCTCCAAGTTTGAGAGGCCGAAGTTCACGCCCATGAGAGCAAAGGGGGACGCACGTAGTGCGGATGCGAGTGAAAGAAGTCCGACCGAACGTAAGGAGACGGCGGCAGCCGAAGCCGAATGCAGAAAGCGGTTCGAGACGAGGCAAGTGCGCGTGTGTTATACGTGCCAAAAGCCGGGTCACTTTTCGGCGCAGTGTCCGGAAACAAAAACAAAAGTCGTGTTTTTGTCATTATGCAGCACTGACGATAACATGAAGCTTCTCGAGCCTTACATGCGAGACCTCCTCGTGAACGGGAAAGAGTGCCGAGTGCTTCGCGATTCCGCAGCTACGATGGATGTAGTTCACCCCTCTTACGTAGAACCCGATATGTTCATGGGCGAGTGCGCATGGATCAAGCAAGCCATGGAAGCTCATAGCGTGTGTCTGCCCGTAGCAAAAGTGCTTATTGAAGGACCTTTCGGAGCGCTTGAGACGGAGGCTGCAGTGTCATCTATGCTGTCCCCCTGTACCCGTACCTATTTTCGAACAGGTCTGATCACCTCCTGCGCGAGAAGGGGTTTTTGTTTGGTGAGGCTAGCGTTCAGGCCTTAACCAGATCGAAGGTTCGGGAGCTCGCTGCAAAGGCGGTAGTTGCGAAGCCGACGTTGTCGAACAATGAGAAAGGGTCAGAGGCGCAGCAAGCTGATATTCAGAGCACGTCCAAACTGAATAAAATTGAGCCTGTAGCGTTGAAGGCACCAGATACTGGAGAGGAAATGCCCGATGCGGGAAAGTTAGAAGAGCTATCTGCAGATTTGCTCATCGCGCCTACGTCAGACGGACTTAATAGGTTGCTAAAAGTCAGCTGGGCGGCTTTGATAGCCGAGCAAAAGAAGGATGGCAGCCTAGAAAACATACGCTGCATTGTCAAGGAAAGTATCGCCAAGAAAAATGCTCGCTTTGTGGAAAGAGGTGGGGTCCTGTACCGGAAGTATATAAACCGCAGGGGAGTGGAGTTCGATCAGCTGATCGTGCCTCAGTGCTACCGTCAAGATCTGCTGCGCTTGTCGTATGGGGGTTCGTGGTCCGGACACCTAGGAGTTTAGAAAACTAAGGACCGTCTCTTGCAAGAGTACTATTGGCCAGGGTGTTTTCGGGACGCAGACCACTTTGGGAGGACATGTGACACCTGTCAGCGGGTGGGCAAACCAGGGGACAAATCGAGGGCGCCGTTGAAGTTGGTACCTATCATTACGGAGCCTTTTAGACGGCTCGTTATTGATACAGTGGGACCTCTGCCGGTAACAGCCACGGGGTACACACACATTTTGACTGTGATCTGCCCAGCGACAAAGTTCCCTGAAGCAGTGCAGCTTAAAGAACTCAGCTCAGTTGAGATAGTCAATGCACTACTGTCCATATTTGCGCGAGTTGGTTTTCCTGCGGAAATCCAATCAGATCAGGGCACAGTGTTTACTAGCGCTTTGACGACAACTTTTCTCGAAAGGTGTGGGGTAAAGCTGTTACACAGCTCAGTGTACCACCCACAGTCGAATTCCCTTGAGAAGCTCCACTCCGTCATGAAGCGCGCGTTGAGAGCATTGTGGTTTGAACAACAAACTGACTGGGAGCTGTTTCTGCCTGGGGTGATGTTTACATTGAGGACCGCGCCGCATGCGGCTACGGGGTTTTCGCCAGCTGAGCTGGAGTACGGTCGCTGGCTGCGATCTCCGCTTCGCATGCTTCGAAACGGATCACTGCCCTCTCGAATGGCTGCAGACCATCTCTTTCATAAATGGCCGCCTCCTGCGCTAGAGCCTCGCTTTGCAACAACATTCCTTTGAGGTGCGTTACAAAAAGGGGAGTCTCAATGGTAACGCCGACGGCTTAAGTCGAAGCCCCTAACGTAGGAATAAGCCTCAAAGTTGTTTGTTATTGATGTTTTCTTCCTGAGGCAGGATTTTTAACATATTGCTTTTGTGTAGTGTTTCAAAGTCATGATGTGCTTTCTAGTGCAATTTTCCGATTTGTGGACGCGTTCTAGATGCTGCTAGACTACTGTAAGGAACTAGGCAGTAGAAAAAAAAGGGGGGGAAAGAGCCTGGCATGGCTTAGTGAGGGTTGTGCCGTGCTTGCTGACTGAGCGGCTGAGTTTCTGCGTATTTCTAACGCTTGCTGGGAACGAGAACAAAAATGGCAACTCTCCCGGAGTCACTTTGCAGTGTCCTGTGTGGACCTGAACGTGAAAATGAGGCCTTCTCGGTGCGCTGCGCTCAAGAAACGCCGGGGGACGACCGACTTCGGTTATGAGCATCATCGAGCGACATCCCTCCGGACAGCGGACGCAGTCCACTGACCATCGGGATCTCCTTCCCCCGGCGGGGCGGTCTGTTACGTTTCGCCTACGACGCGCGGTATAGCCGGCGCGGATGCCACGGACGCCGGGCCTTCGTTCAAAGCGGCGGACATTTTGGCCCGTTCGGAGCTGCCGCAACGCATCCCCGCCAAGCGCGTCCAGGCATGTTTCAGTGCCACGTGTTTTCGTGTGTGCGTGTGTGTGTGTGTGCCCACGCTTGTCAAAGCGCGGCAGCCGGGGAGAGGAGCTCCCCAATTGTGAAGCGAGGAGGTCTGACCGGCGCCGGCCCGGCTGATGCGTCACTACACTCGTCTCAACATGTCTCTCAGCTTGTCCGTGCCCTGCTGTCACGTGACCTCGTCCCGTGACGTTCCCTCTTGCCCTCAACTCCGAGAGGATAAAAGCCAGGAGGGAGGCTCCGAATTCCGTCGAGAAGCGTGCTCTCCCGTCTCTCCACTTCGGTCGACCTGACCGGCCGCTCTTTTGCGATGCTAGAATAAACAAGTTGTTCTGTTTGCAGTCGACTCCTGCTTTGCTCGGACCTTCGGATGCTTCCAGCTGTGCTCCAGACCGCCAGGCCAACGCTACCCTTGGGGCTTGCGACCCAGTTGCAACAACTCGTGCCAGCGGTCCGATTGCAAGAACGGGCGTCAGCGCTGAGATTGCAACACTACTATCTAACGCGAAGGCCTCAGCAGGACCCACTAGGGAAGGGCAATCCTCAAGTGAGTGGGCTACCCCCAACATCCAGCATAAGTTAACAAGGACATAAAGGAGCTACCTCACATTATTAGACATATCCATATCGCACCCATTCCAAAGAACATGCATCTCACCAGACACATGTACAGAATAGAGTCCAGAGTCAAGGCGCTCACCAACATGTACAAGGATAATTCTGACCTCATAAACGTAGACGCAGCACAATTATTCATCAAGAGGAGATTCATTTACACAGCGATAGACCACAACTTAGACCTTATTCACTGCAATCAAATCCTCACCTTTTCTACTGCCGAAGCGTACGCCGCAGCTATGGCCAACGCCATTCGAATGCACAAAGAAGCTGACAGTGGATCCGTGATCTTATCAGAATAACCGTCTGCCTGCAAACTCTTCATAAAAGGCCTGGTTCCCAAAAACAGAAGGGACCTGCTCTCTCCTAACTTCAAACATCCCTACAAAATCATATGGTGTACCTGCCACGTCGGCCTTCAGAGCAAAGAGAGAGCCAAGGCCCCAGCTCGAGAACTTTTCAAATGAGCAGGCCAGGTGATCGCAGGCTTACACACTCTAATCCCCACTTCTAGCAGAGACATTCTCACGTATCAAAGACTCGACAGACAGACATTTGGTGCACTTCACAAATCACTCATGGGTATGGAAGCCAACGATCTCCGTAAAATACAGATGAAAGTATTCCATAATCTTAACTTACTCAACAACATGTTTCCCGAAAAGTACAAGGCCGATTGCCCTTGGTGTGGAAGCTAGTCTAGTAATGTTGGGAGGTACTAACCGTCAGCTCGGATCGAGGAGGGCAACTAGCTCTCATTCAACTGGTCCGGTGGGATACAAAGGCCAGTGGAATACTGGACTGAGGGCCCCGTCCACATCGACTGCGACTTATTTTAGCAAATACAACTTAATTAATTATTTATTAATTAATGATGACCGATTATTTGTGGTAGCTTTTTTTCGTTACTTTTGTACAATCTGGGTATGAGCTATAACACATGATCTCGTGTTGTAATGGTAGTGTGATACAGGACGCCTGTCTAGTGCAGAAGTCAAAAGGTGATAGTACAAGCAGTGTGGGGAAATCGACGAGAAGGAAGCAGCATCACAAACGGAGAGCACGTGTCGCAACAACCATCGTCATTTTCCAAGCTGATGTGTCGAAAAATGCCTAAATATAGGGAGGGTGTGATAGCTCCCCATTTTTTTTTAATGAAAATAAAAGACAGAGACGTAGTCACCTTATAATGGTGACGGCTACTCCTTTTTTCATAGCGGAACCAACAATATAAAAGATATGAAAGGAAATGAAAACAAACCACGTCATAGGGTCATAAATCCACAGCACACAGTTCTATACACCCATGAACATAACAATATAAAAGTCACATGAAAGTTTCCCCACAATGAGTTTGTGAACAAATTCACAAATACACACAAACGGCCGTGATGTAGACTGCGATGAGCATACAAACAGATGAGGAATTACCCAGAGTTAAAATAATGCACGCACAGAATTCAAAAAAGTATAACGCATAATACACAAGCACCAATAATTACAAATAATAGAAGCAAGTTATAGTTACATCGTGTGATTAGCCACTGCAATATCTATAGTATTTGTTAAAGATGCCTGTCTCTTTGTAAGAATGTTCAAGTGCGTTCAATGCTCTTCGCTGTGCTATTTTCGATGGCCAGGGCCCAGCGATTTTGCGAGTGAGAAAGGCCGTAGAGGATCAATCGAGTGTAGCTATTGTTCTAGCTGCCGTCTTTGCATCGTGTACATTGAGGCATTCGAGGAGTAGATGGTGAACATCCTCATCGTCGTGGCCACAGGAGCAAGCCGGGGAAGGAGCCAGTTTTATGCGGTATAGGAACTTTTTGGTGTATGCTGTCCCAAGGCGCAGTCAATGAATTAGTGTTTCGGTACTTTTCGAAAGTTCTACGTCCAGCTGGTATTTGAGTTGAGGGTCCACTTCGTAAAGGATTGATTCCTTAGTATTTTCACTAAACCAGCTTGACATACACAAGTCCTTCTTTAGTACTGTCAATATGCGTTTCGTGTCCGTTGGTGATAAAAGGGATGAGTTCAATTTCTGCATCTTTATGGGCCGTCTTTGCCAACGAGTTCGCTAATTCGTTGCCTGCTATACCAGCATATCCCGGGACGCACTGTAATATCATTCATGTTTCCTTTAATTAGCCGGAGTTAAAGTGTTCAGTACTGCGTATGTTATTCGTGCGTGTGGTTGGCTGTCATCAATAGTTTCAAGACATGCTAAAACCGATAAAGAGTCCGTGCAAATTACCTACTTTGTTAGTGTCTCATATGTTTTGACAAAATAAGTGGCTTGGAGAATTGCCACTAATTCCCGTAATTGTTGGTGACGATGTGCGTCCTGGCCGACAAGCGTACGCCACCTGTAAGAATAGTGTAATATTAGCTGCAGTCGCGCTTTCTTTGATTACAAAACCGTCCGTGTAGACGCGAATAGATTCCTGATACTTGTCAAATAGGTGATGTAACGCTAATTTTCTCGCTGCTAATGTGGAAACGTCGCTTTTATTTTTAAGCCCTTCGATTGACGTATCTATGTTCCGCGCCTGCAGAAGCCATCGTGGGTAGCAGAGGTCTGAGTGCTAAAAAAAAAAAAACTGATCGTGGAAGTCGTGATTTATGCTCCTGAAACATGGTGTGTATCTGTGCACCCGGACGGTACTCTATCAGAGAGAAGTGCGTGCGCAGAATGCTGGGTAGAGATTCTTAAGATATGTCGGCATGATTCCAGGCTGCTAATTACGGTGAAATGTGGTTCCCGTGCTTCTGTAATAGCGAGGTGACTGGACGTAGCTTGCGGAACACCTAGACACACTCGTAAACTCCGAGCGTAAAACAGCTGTAGCCGGTGGGGGGACGTCGCAGATAATTTGTGCAATACAGGGGTGGAGTAAGCAATTCTCTGACGGACAGCTGCTGAGTGGACGTGAAGCAGGGATGCAGTTGTTCCACCCCATTTCGTACCTGTGATACTGCGGAGAACATTTTCACAGAACTAATTTGGTCCTCCAGGGCTGTCAAATGATGAGTCCATCGAAGCTGGTGGTAAAAATCACGCCGAGAAATCTATGTTTCCGAACCAGCTCGATCTCATGGCCATCTGTTGAAAGACCAAAATTTCTAACCTTTTTTCTTGAGAAAGGTAAAACCGCTGATTTTGGTTTAAGAGATCTGCATGGCCCGTTCTCTTAAATAATCGCCTATTGCGTTCAAATATTCTTGCAGCCGATGCTTGACAGCCTTTAGAGACTTGTTCGATGTCCATATGCAAATGTCATCAGCATACATAGATATGTTTATGTCTACTGGAAGTACTGCTGATATACCTGCTATTGCTGCATTGAAGAGAAGTGGACTTAATACACTTCCTTGCGAAACTTCTTTGTTTATGGTGTATGCATCGCTTTCTACATCTTTATATTTATATATGTCTTTCTGTCTTTCAAGAAGTTAGCGATCCATTTGAGAACCCGTTCATGCGCTCCGTGAGTTGAGAGTCCAAGTAGAACCTGAAGGTTACTAACTGAGTCAAAGGCCTTCTTAACACCAATAAACACAGCAACGACAATGTTCCCACAGCTAATCTCGTGGTAAACAAACGTTACCAAGTCAAAGATGCAGTTCATCGTACATCGACCTTTTCTGAAACGAACCATTTGATCTGGTATCGAACTGCTGGATGCTATCCACCATTGCCGTCAAATACCGATTATTTTTTCCATCACCTTTGAAGCACAGATGGTTAAACTAACAGGAAGGAAGGAGTCAAGAGACAGTGGCGTTTTGCCAGATTTTAGCAATGATACCACGTTAGCGATCCTCCAACTGACAGGAACATGTGCTTCTTCCCACATTTTGTTGAAGACGTGTAGGAGAGTGGACGTGCCTGTTGGGCCAAGGTTTTCAAGGTGCAATAAAAGATATCGTCATGACTAGTGGCTGTTTTTTTGGCGTGTCTTCTAGAGAGAATGCTGCAGTCCTTTTAGAGAGAACGGTATATCCAACTGGGCATGAGGTAAATTGTAAGCATCTTCAATCTGTTGCTGCACCGAGAAGATAGATTGATCTTGAATTGATACAGGCTGTGCGAAATTTACTAGTGCTGCGCAGAACGTGTTTGCAATTTCGCGTTGAGATAAGCTGAGAGCTGTAGCAAGGCTTTTGAAGGGACTACATTGTGATACCGGATAACCAAGGGCGTTTATTAACCTCCAGATTTTCGGTAAGGGAGAGAAGGGGGTAAGGAACGTACAGAACTCACGCCACTGTTGCTGTCGCAGTTTCTGCACGTCCCGGTTAGATTTTCGGTGTGCAGCCTGACTTTTATAATAATCTTCAAGCCATCCGGAACAACGAAACCGATGCTCTGCTCTCCGTCTAACGGCTTGAAGTCGTTCATAGCTTCTTCAACTTAAAAAAAAGCACCAATAGGTTTAGTTTCATAGTGAATAAAAAATACGCTAACATTTTACCCGAGCAAAATAGGCACTACAATGTGTTCTTCATATCTCTTTCTCGATTTACACAGTATATAGGGATGCCACCAACTTATGTTGAAGCGGTGGTTCTGGCTTAATTTGAGCGCCAATGCGAAAGGCAGCACAAGTGCAGTCATCCGAAGGAAACTGTGATAAACGTGGGCTTGGAGTTTAGAGCGGTGCTGAGCCCGATGCCCTCGTCTCACAATTACAGTTTACATTTCCACCTTTCGCTGACAGCATTTCCTGGCAACAATAATTCCCATTCAGTGGCTACTCATTAGCGGATACCCCGGGAGGGTATGAAAATTATGCTTCACTTTAATACCTCCAGAAGTCCACGTTTTGTCTATTGCACGCTTCTCTGCCTGTTGATACTGTGTTTAGGCGCGTCGATCTGTTGAATACTTCAGAAAAAAAAATGACCACAAAGCAATGACAACCCTGACGTAATATGTGCAAGCAGTATCCTACGGTATTATTTGGTTATTTATATGGTGGTGTTCCGTGAAATACAAAAATACGCACACGAACCTGCTCATGAACCAGTCACACGTCTTTATTTGCCCCGAAAAATTAGTTTCAGGACCCCTCTAGTTTTCAGCTGATGGGAAGCACAATATTAGTTGCTTGATGTGTGATGCAACTCAGCTGGAAGGTATTCTGGAAGAATCTTGATTACAATGAAGGTCTTGCTTTGGCAGTTTATTTTTGTTGCAAATGAGACAGCCTTTCTGGAAGCTTATTTCTGGCAAACATTCCAAGTTTTTTTCTCATCCTTCCTTTATACTATACGCAAATTCAAATAATTCCGGGCTCGCACTGTTACAGCCTTGAGAAGCGATAAAAAAACTCGGGCTCATGCGAGAGTTAAACGAAATATAGGGACACCTTTACTACGCAGTCTATTTTTCTCGTGGCTGGTCTTGAGGCTGGCTGGCTTGGTGGTCTACAGTGTCGCTTAATGAAGATGGTCGTGCGATATTTTCAGGTAAAGAAAGAAAACAAAAAGGTGAGCAACTGGGAACGTCACCAGAGGTATGGAATCATCTATTCGGAGTTCCTAAGACATATTATAGCTGGCAAAACATTTATCAGAGACTATTGTGCGCACTCACAACGATTTATTCGAAAATACAGAAACGGACTTAAAAGCAAGGTCCGTACAGAATTCATACACTGGGAGAGGCAATGGCGCTACTCGAGAAACCTCAGTATTTGATGACAACTTCAACATCCGCTGTAAGCGGGGCTAGCTCGGGCGGTGTGTATTCTATTCGGCAGCAAGCTCCAGTCCAAGGGAAGCACGATAGATCATTTTGAAGACATCTTCCTTGGTGAACTACCGCCACTTCTCTGCATGGGGTATGTCATGTATGCTATGTAATTCTAGCCTTTTTTGTTGGTGATCCAGGAGATAGCGCAGTGTAAAAATTAGGCCGACTGCAAAGGAAGCGCAGTTTAAAAGCTCGACGCTCTTCCGACTCGCGAAGGATGATGCGGTAGAATGCCGCAAGCAGTGACTCCGCCTTCAGCACGTGGAGGAGCGCTACATCGCGCCCACGCCGGGGAAATTTCTGCACATCGGGGAGAGCGGCATGGAATGAGACCGGCGCTGGCTTGCTCGCTAACCGCCTTCGCATTGACTGTGCCACGCCCGAACAAATCGCTGACCGAAGCGGACATTGAAGAGGGTGCCAGACGTCGATGTGCATGCACTAAAAAAAGTCGCAAGGACATTTAACCGCTGGTAGACGTAGATCAGACGCTGTCGTTCCAGCGTGGCTCTCACAATAAGTTATACGGCATACACTCCATTCTCACCGCCAACTCGCCCAGGAATGCATTGATTGATCTTTATCGATTTCAACTAGAGGTTGTATCACCTTCCAACTTTTCTTTCTGCATAAATGCACCAAGATTAAGGTGGTCGTATCATATGTGGCGCCAATAATTGCTTGGCAGATATCCTAGCACTTAGGTGAGAGACTTGTGCCTTCATATGAAATTGGCCCCTCGGGTTGAGACATGCTGGTATTTACTGAAACAACCTCCCGCTGTGTACAACTTGCACATTGTCGAACAATTTCCAGAAAGGAATTCGTCAGCATAAGCCGACCTGCCCCTAACCTCATGTCCAGAATTTTTCTGAAGCACCTGTTCCTGGTAGAATAAGTGAAAACACCTGACTACAACGGGGTATCCCCAGGAATCGTTCTGTCGCGTATACATAGAGGGTTGTTTTAAATTATTTTGTTTATTTATTTATTTACACATATTGCGAGACAGCTGTTAAACCTCGATGGTTTATATTGCAGGTCGCGCGCCGAAGACGATGACGCCGGCCATGATGATGAATATATACATATGAAGAAGATGAAGGAGTAATATAATGCTCACACAATTTCCCCTGCGCGTGGAAGCGGCCAACCTGGCCGCTGGTTATGGCGGAAAACGCCGTATGAAAGGCTGTAAACATGAAACATGCACAATCTTTGTGGCAGGGCAGCGGCTGTCCAAAGGCGGAACAACTGGAGTCACACGATAGTTAACTGGCGAAGTCTGTTTCCGAACAATGTAGGGCCCGATGAAACGGGACTGAAATTTCTCGCATAAGCCAGGAGCGCGAACTGTGGTCCACAGCAACACTTCGCCTCCAGGGTGGAAGGAAACGACACGGTGGGGTGCATCATAGCGAGTTTTATAGTATTGTTGACTGGCGTCGATGTTGAGGCGCGCACGTTGGCGACACCGGGTAATGCGCGAAACGAACTGCTCACACATTGCTGTGGACGAGGGCGCGGGGACACCGAAGAAAGAAACGTCGAGGATAGTGATCTGTTGACCACCATACACAAGGAAAAAGGTGGAATACCCCGTAGTGCGTTGAATGGCCGTGTTGCATGCGAAAGTGACGAATGGTAGAATTACATGCCAATTGGTGGGGTCAGGGTTGATGTACATTGATATCATGTCGGACAGCGTGCGATGAAAGCGCTCGGGGAGACTTTTAGTTTGAAGGGGGTAGCTGGAAGTCGTTTTACGGATGGTTTTGGAGGCACGGAGAATATCGTCGAGAAGTTAAGACAGAAAGGCCCTGCCGCGGTCGCTCAAAGGGACACGTGGGGCTCCATGCCGTAAAAATTGGCTTCCAAGAAAAAGCTGCAACATCCGCTGCGGATCCCGAAGATAGTGTGGCTGTTTCAGCGTACCGTGTCAAGTGGCCGACAGCTGTGACAATCCATCGTTTACCGCCAGTGGATAAGGGTAACGGTCCATAGAGGTCGATACCAACGACTACGAAAGGAGCTTCAGGACACGGGGTAGGTTGGAGCAGTCCAGTCGGAGGTGAGGTCAGTCGTTTGCGGTGTTGGCAGAGTGCACAGGAAGCCACGTACTTCGCTACGCTAGTTGCAAGTGCAGGTCAAGAGAAGCGGCTGCGAATTCGCTCATGGATTATATCGAAACTAATGTGACCGGCAGTGGGATCGTCGTAAAAGGTCTCCAGTATCTGGGCCCGAAGTGATCGGGGAACGACAGGAACCCAACAGTGTCCTTCGGGATGAAACACGTACCGGTATCACATCGAATTTTCGATCTTGAAGTTCTTCAACTGCCGACGGAGCGGAGCGTTAGGTGTGCGAGATGATCCGCGAATACGTTCCATAACGGAGTGGCAGTTCGTGCATCGCTAGTGCGTTGAACGCGACCTGGGCAATGCCCTTCAGGATATGACGAACACGATCAGATTCCGTCATGGTGGCGTCAACACGGCGGCAAAGGGCGAGGACGTCCTTCATATAAGAGGTGTGTGTTTCCCCGGGAAGTTGCATGCGTCCATAAAGCTTTTTCTTGGCGACTTCAGAGCGGACGTTGGGGGCGCCGAAAATCTGCCGAAGCTGGTGTTTGAATGCCGCCCGGTCAGACAAGGTGCTCTCGTGGTTAAGAAACCAAGTACTGGCAACGTCAGTGAAATAGAATGCAACGTTGCGAAGCTTGTGCATATCACCCCACCGGTTAGACTCACTGACGCGGTCAGAATTGTCCAGCCAGTCGTGAACGTCGTCACTATACGAAGGCCAGCGAACATGGTGGGATCGCGCTGCCGCCTGCTGACGGTCCATGAAGGAACGGCCGGTGGGGCAGAGACGGTGACGGCGGAGGCTCCTGATGGATCTTCTTGAGGCATGGTGGGGCATGGTGGAAGCTGAAAGGAAACTCGAAGGCGTAGAGGACCAAGGGATCGAGAGCTGCCTCCACCACTTGCGAGGCAGCTGTTAAACCTCGACGGTTTATTTTGCAGGTCGCGTGCCGAAGACCATGACGCTGGCCATGATGATAAATATATACAGATGAAGAAGATGAAGGAGTAATATAATACTGACAATATTGCTATTTAATTCTATCGGGAGATTACAGTAAAGGGTACAGTATTGTCCAGCTTAAACAAAAGAACGACATAGCTATTCGCGCAGGTTCAATACATTATGCATAGCGGATAGGAATGCAATTTCTTATACTGTCTATATTCGTCACGCTTTCTAAGTTGGCTTCAACTATTTTGTTTTCGCTTTAAATTTAACTGATGGACGACTGTTTCCTTCACTTGCCCAGACATACTAGCACGGTATGAATGATAGCGCATAAAAAAGGAACGGAAACTATGTGAAACAATTTCAGCGACAGTGCTTTGTAATAAAAACTAGGACGGAGAAACAGAAAAGGGTTCACAAATATGAAACTGGGGAAAAAATTTTGCGAGGAAAGCCTAAGTTAATGAGATTTGTCAACATTCACAGAACATAAAATGATGCGATGAATATGCGCCATATTTCTTGAGGAACGATTAGCTCAAACAATGCAGTAAGTGTGAGGAGAAAATAGATGCGACGCAAGAGAGTTCCAGATGAAGAACTAAGCTAAAAAAAAGAAATCGACAAATGATTTTTAAATGTTGGTTAAAAAAAGAGTGTGACATAAGCATTGCATCCTGCGGGAAGGCGAATGCCAGCTTTACGTTTACCACACACTGGGCTATGATTCTAGGTTCTTTTCTCCGGAAATCCCAGGAGCAAGAAACCTTAGCATATCTGTGAAACACTCAGGTGATATCAACAAACACGTGTTAAAATCGAACCACTAAAGTCCATAAGGGCATTCTAAATGGAGTCTTTAGCTGGTTGGCAGATATCACGGAACTTTTTAGAAGTTTACGTGAAGCCCATTAGAAACTTTCAGAAGGCTATCCGCTGGCTGCCACTGTGCCTACCCGCTCTACCAGACTCATTGCAGACTCATTGTAATTACGGACCTTTAGATTTTATCCCAGGTGGTGGTGCTATGCTTATGCTCTTTCTACAAGCGGTGTAAGCCTGGGAGCTGCTGGTAATTGCCGTGCCGGATCGTGGCCGGATACAATCGTGGCTGGATACTTCGCTCTAGGCCGCGTTCTTGCAGGAACGGCAGCACGCACGAAGAATCCTCGTCTCTTCATTTTGTGAAAGGTCATCCTCTACGTACTGAAGCGGTACCAGATAGCGCTACGCGTCGTTCACGGTATTGCAGTGTGCACACACCAGGAGGAAGAATTAGCACGCCCTGTCTTGAAAGCCCGAGCAGGGGTGAATGTCGATCCTGTCCAGGTTCTAACCAAAAGCGTGCCTCGAAATGGTTAAGCCATTTGATAACACAATGTTCGTGAGCCGAAATCCAGAGGGAGCGTAAATGCCGGCGAAATGCGATTTTGGGGAACTTGGACAGTGCATTCGGAGTGCATTGACATTTTCTGTGGTAAGGTATCTCGTGAAAACTTATGGTAAACCTTCTTACTTTGAATTCTTTAGTAGCACTAGCTCGTGTCGACAAAAATTGAAATGAAGTCCTCGAAATTGTTGCTTAAGGGTTGCTTTATAACCTGTAAGTGCTAAAATAGTCTGAAAAGGCAAGCCCTAAGTTTGATGAGCCTGGAAACGACGGCGGCACCATATAAATTTGAGACCAGCTGGTCGAGGCGATCGCACCATGATGCACCAAAGGACGGAATAGCGAACGCTTTCCGCGCTATTCATCATCGTCATCAGCCTGGTTACGCCCACTGCAGGGCAAAGGCCTCTTCCATACTTCTCCAATTACTCCGGTCATGTACTAATTGTGGCCATGTCGTACCTGCAAACTTCTTAATCTCATCCACCCCCCTAACTTTCTGCCGCCCCCTGCTACGCTTCCCTTCCCTTGGAATCCAGTCCGTAACCCTTAACGACCATCGGTTATCTTCCCTCCTCATTACATGTCCTGCCCATGCTCATTTCTTTTTCTTGATTTCAACTAAGATGTCATTAACTTGCGTTTGTTCCCTCACCCAATCTGCTCTTTTCTTATCCCTTAATGTTACACCTATCACCATCAGTCTTCTTTCCATAGCTCCGCGCTATTGGCTGGGGTCAAATTAGTATGATTGATTCTTCTGGATATATATATATATATATATATATATATATATATATATATATATATATATATATATATATATATATATATATATATATATATATATATATATATATATATATATATATATATATATATTAGGTAGCATTCGTAAGCCGAGTTCTAGCGCTCAAACACCAAGGAACGGATCTCTGTTTGGGGAAGAATGCGCTTGATGCATAGCCAAGGAATGCTGAGGTCGAAAATGAGGTCTTACGATGAACCATGCCAGAATAGCGTGATTTATTCTCTATGAGCACTTGTGAAGACCATGGCATGTAGCGCATTTAAGGTGCCATAAGAAAAAGTTCGAGGCCTGGTGCACATTATTGGAGACGGGTGTTTCCAGAGGCCGACCTGCTGAGACGAAGGAGCAGTGCTTGAAAGCTCAAAGCACGCGCCGGACTTTTAAAGTGCTTCTCACAATGTATACAAGTCATACCTGAAATTTTAAACGATTTGATCAGTATGAATACAAGGTACATTCGGTGTACGACCTGTTCTATGCCACTGGGTCCTCAGGACCCATAAATAGGGGAGAAAAGACAAAGGGCAAAAGGGCTAGCAGGGATGTTATTACTAGTACTGATGGTAGGAACTAACACACGAACAAGACCATCGTGCTAACACAACCGAAATGCGGACTTTTTCTTCGGAATCAGTGTTCATCAGGACCTCATTTCGTGTCGTAAACGACAGCAGTGTATGGACATTTGCAATAAAAAATACAAACGTAGATTTAGCTCTGATACGTCAATAATGATAGGCGTATTTTCCTACATAAATGTGATGAAAATATCGCATTAATGAAGCAGTCTATGGACAGGGATTTGGGCGATAAGTTAATTAAATACTTGAACTAACGCGAAGTGTGCGTTTTCTTAATCTATATCAACAGTATAGCATTCTTGTATGGCGACACCAATTCTTTGCTGGTTGGTTAAGCAACGGCTAATCTTGCTATGTCTGCTGTATAATGCTTTGGGAATACCGAGGTGGGGCATAGACAGTTCCGGATACGTTGGCTGACGTGGCCCAAGAAGAAAAAGCTAAGTGTTTCGATGCGTCAGCTTTTAGAGCCGGTGACTAACTTGTGTGAATAATGCGGCAAACAGCTATAGCTAACAACCTGTTCTGATATTTTAGTAAGCAGCCTGCTTTGACTATTGCCTTATCACGGCGCATGTATATGGGTAAAAGGGGACAAACTTGAATATGAGTATGCTTAAAAGCCCTTCTTTTTGGGCTAGTTGGTAGCTGTTCATTATAAAATATAAGGACGCCAAATAAATGCCCTGTCCCACTCTCTTCTCCTGTGTGTCCCCGTTTATTTGGCGTCTTTATACTTTATAATGAGTATGCTTAACTTGCAGTCCAACTCCTAAGTGTCTTTCAAAGGTTTAGTTTTGTGCCCTAGGCTCCAAGCTGCATTCAAAATGACCTTGTGACGGGTTGGCTGTGCCAACTTATGGGCACTTGTAAACACACTATTTGTCGTTTTAAATTCAACCCTGCTGCATTTTGAAGAACTAACCTTTTGGGAGATTTTTATAATTAATTATTTTTTGAAGAAAAAGAAGCCAAAGTCTCAGTTATAGTGAGCTTAATCTCAGTGCCTTATGAAGACTACACTCTATCTATATTTTCGCAAAAGGGACATTTACTCAATTTAGAATGTACTTCAATTCACTTCATTGCCTTGAAGACCACTTGATAGGGGTATTACATAAGGGGTGGGAATACATCATTACATAGTTTGCACAAGACATAATTAAACACGGAAACAACAGAAGGAAAGGGAAAAGCAAAAATATTACATGACCGAAGGTGTTAAATTGGTCATTACAAATACATAGACCCTAATAATACAAACTAAAATTGCCCGAGCAGATAAGCGCGTTCACATCTCAGTTTCATAGTGAAAAATGTGCAGTGACACTCTCCATGAACGTAGATGGGAAAGTGATGGCGGCGATTTGGTGAGGCCGCTTGTTCCAACCTGTAGCGGCCTGGCAAAAGAATGAGGCGTAAAAGATGACAGTGCGCATGCGAAGGCGGCCCACTTGAAAGGTTTGTCGTGTACGATGAGATGTTCGGGCTGCGGGGAGGATATACGGCGATTGATTAAGCGAAGTGTAATAAAATTCGTGGAAAAGTGAAAGGGTTGCAATGCACCGGCGCGTACAAAGGGGAAGTGAACCCAATTGATTTTTTAAGTAAGATGTGCTCACGTCATATGAATACATAGAATGAATTAACCTTGCGGTGCGCTTTTGAACGGCTTCGAGTGCATTGATGAGATACGTTTGGTGCGGATTCCATATGGCGGATGCATATTCCAGTTTCGGTCGGACTATTGACTGGTAGGCCAGAATTTTAACCGCTTTGTGGGTGCGTTTTAGATGACGCTTGAGAAAACCCAGTGATTTGTTAGCAGATGAAATGATGTTCGTGACATGTGTGCGCCAGGATAAGTCATTAGATACAGTGACGCCTAAGTACTTGTAAGACTGCGAAGAACGCACGGGAATGTTACTGATTGTGTTTATGTGAGGAGATGGATTGTGTCGACAAGAAAATACCACCAAGTTGGGTTTCTTAGGAATAAGTTTCATTAACCAACGGTCGCCCCATAGCTGTAAAGAGTTAATGTCCTCCTGAAGAAAGTCTTGATTAGATGTGCTAGCAATTGCTCGATAAATGACGCAGTCATCAGCAAACAAACCAAGTTTGCAAGACATGTGAAGGGGTAAGTCATTAGCATATATTAAGAAAAGTAGGGGCCCAAGATGAAATCCTTGCGGTACACCGGAAGTAACTGGTAGAAGGCTTGATGTGCGGTTGTTAACTGTAACAAACTGTGATCGGTTTGTCAGGAACGCTTCGATCCATCGTAATATGTCGGGGTGAAGGTTCGCAAGAGAGAGTTTTAACAGACGTTGGTGGTGGTATCTTGTCGAACGCTTTTACAAAATCAAGATATATCACGTCTGCTTGGAGTGTAGAATCCAAGTTGGCGTGAATATGATGCAGGAAAATGGCCAGTTGTGTTTAGCAGGAAAAGCCTTTGAGGAACCCATGCTGTGACGAATGATAACATTCATTCGAGTCAAGAAACTTCATAATTTCTGTGTACATGAAGTCTTGCATGAGCTTACAGGGCACACTCGTTAATGAAATGGGGCGATAGTTAGGCGGGCAATTCCGGTCACCTGCTTTGTGGATGGGAACAACCTTCCACACTTTCCACCCATATGGTATTTCACGAGTTGAAAGTGACTGCGAGAACAGCAGACACAGGCACGCCGCGGTGACATGTTTAGAATTAACGTTATCCACACCGGCTGACGATGTGAGTTTAACACTGTCGATTAACGACGAAATACCATCTAGGAAAAAGGCAATTGTTGGCACAACTCTGGTTGCATTAGTACGTGAGGAAAAAAGGGTACATGGTAGGTTCTTTTGTAAATACAGATACAAAGGCTGCATTAAAAAGTTTCGCACACTCTACATCATGGACCGTCTCACCTTCCTTATTTGTAATTGTTCTTGAGGGTATATCACCTGCCAGAATTCTTTTGTGTTATTGACTATTAGTTTCCGTAGGTAATCACCAAACAATGCATCTTTCGCATTGCGAATTGCCGATAGGTATGCGCGTTCTGCAGCGTAGTATCTTTCCCGTGCACACGTGCTCATCCCACATTTTGCGATGAACACTCCGGCTGCAGTTAAGATACGTATTGATTAAAGCGAAGTTACCGAGTGGAAATTGAGTATCTAGACTTATTTCTTCATCTTACAAGCCAGGAATTAACGTTTCTCATATTCTCTTGGAAATGTTGATTTTAATGGCTATCGGAGCTTCAGAAAAGTAGCAGCAATAGTGAAATGCACCTGAAACTGAGCGACTGTATGATACGACGGGGAATGTCCTGTGGTGACTGTGCAAGCACTTAAGCTCAAGTTGGCCCGATTGCAAGCTCATTCTAGACGCACCGGTAGGCTGCTCCAGGACATCCTGCATGGCCGGCACTCGTCAGCTGCCAGCCGTTGCCGGAATCTGAGGCAATCGAAGCGAGCGGCTCGTTCCTCGTTACGTCTCCAATTGCAATCCGATCCGATCTGCAGGGGGATTGGGTGACCCGACGGATGGCCGCATTGCTTGGGCCAAGGTTTATTGTCGCTAACCGGGTCAGATGAGCGCAGAGAGCAGAGGTATTGAGGTCATCTGAATCCGGTGAATTTCGCAAATGCAGAAACACATTAGTTGAGCCATATTGTTGCAAACTGATTTCGCTGTTTGTTTTGGCCATCGTAAAGTCATGGCAGGTTCGACAAATCTTATTCGCGGCTCATCGTCTGGATAGAGCGTGCCTTTTAGAGCATGAGATAATATATATACTGTGCCGGGCGTTGTTGCTAACGCGAACAAAACTTTAAAAAATCTATGATGTGGCATATAGCAGACACCTACTCATTGAGCTGGGCTGCTCAAATGGGCGGTTATTACTCTAGAAATCAAAATTCAGGATTGACTAGTTAAGAAAACTTTACTCACAACTTTTTAAGGAATTACTTTGCCGTCCATATCGCATTATTGGAAATGAAGCCAGTGATTTCACAAAGCACATCTACTTCGAACGAGTCTTGAAACTAGCGCCAGTTTTGAAATAAGCGCTGTCAAACTTGAGGTGAAAATACACCGTTGTTCCAATTACTTTTTTAAAAAGAAAATCACGCATCATAGCCCTGGTTGCTTGCGCGCCTTAAAACCTTACATTACTTTTTCAACAAAACGCATTTTTATGCATTGGAGCTCAAAGGTTACTGGAACATCAACGCAATTTGTCGCAAACTTTGGGAACGCATTCCTTGAAACTGCTATGCACCTCATCATTTGTACTAACTGTACATGAATTTTAAAGTCGCATGCTATAATTTGTAAATTGGGAGATGTGCTGCAAAGTATTTAGTATAAAAGTTAATTAGCGAGACTTTGTCAATTGATAAAATATTTATTTTGAGTTATTCTGCAAGTAATGCTTGCCTATGAGAGTAATATATCTCAGGATGTAGAATTCTACTACATGCCGCAGATTTTTTTAAATATCTCGTTAACGATAAAATAAAAATCCAGTATATATAAATACGAACTAGAAGAAATAGTGTTAAAGGGCAGCTCCGGTGTTTTTTTAATCATATTAGGATATTGTCAGTTTCAAATGGTATTGATGGACCTGTCACCTGTAGGGCGGTTCAATTTGCTTAGAATTTCAGCAATTATTTTAAATAACCAATAAACGAGATACCTAAACCGAAATGGGCAGCTGCTTCGTGTGACGTCACGATGAATGAATGACGTCAGGTCCTGCACTACCATAATGCAAACACGCAGAACGCGTGCTAAACACGCAGTACACGTGGCGCCAGCACCAAAGAAGCGAAGCTGATGATGTCTCTTGACGACACAGGGAGCTTTTACAGAGTTTCTGAACTAGACAGCGCCGATTTGGGCGACAATTTCAGCGACAGTGAGGTGTAGACTCTGACGTCGCAAACACAGGCTGGCCAGTAGAAAGTCATGAGTCCGGAACGGAATCAAGTTTCAAAATTCATTTTAAGGAAAACAAAATGACTTGCAGCCATATAGTTTGACACAAATAATCAGAATGCAAAAGAGAACATATATTCAAAATTTTGTTAACGTCAGTGGACATCAAGAAATCGCCGGGGTTGCCCTTAACCCAGGGGCACGATTTTAATTAATCAATCATGCGAAGCCAACAGACAAAGACACCAAGGACAACCTAGGGAAAATTACTCGCACTTACTAATTGAATTAAAGAAATGATAAACTAATGTCAATGAAAGTGGCTGAACGTGTTTTTCATCCACTTTCATTGCCATTAATTTATGATGTCTTTAATTCAATTAGTAAGTACAAGTAATTTCCCCTATGTTGTCCTTGTCTTTGTTTGTTGGATCCTCAAGATATATATATATATATATATATATATATATATATATATATATATATATATATATATATAAAGTTAAGGAATTGGAACCGAGGGGTTCAATTTTACTTTTATTTAGAACGGACTGCGGTCAAGTAGGCGAAGCAAAAAGTGTTTACATAAAAAAAATATTGCACCATCGTTTACATGCTAACACAGTGCTACTACAAATCGAAATATAAGTATTGAATACATTGTAGAGCAAACAAACGCAGACAAAGAAGAGGACAGGCCAGCGCTGGTGCTATGTCCGTCCGGTGGTCCGGTGGTGTATGTCCTATGGTGCTGGCGCTGGTGTCCCGTCCTCTTCTTTGTCAATTTTTTTCTTTGCGCTGGAATGGCTTCAATGTGTATCGACCAACTGACCGAAGAAGAAGTTTTGCTAAACATAAGGAATCAAACACGTACAGGATCAATGCGCACATCATGTATACATGCACAACGCTAATAGCGAAAACCAATGATAAGAAAAAAAATCGTCAGTTGCGTTGATCTGTAGATAGATCTGTAGCGTTGCGCAAACAAAATAGAGGGAGAAAACCCTTAGGGTGCAATGAGCAAAGTTGATCTGTAGATAGATCTGTAGCGTTGCGCAAACAAAATAGAGGGAGAAAACCCTTAGGGTGCAATGAGCAAAGTGCAAAGAATTAAGCATCAAAGATAGGCTCGACTGCACGCTGAAAGACACTTGCACAATCAGATATGCAACGCAGACCTTGCACCGTTTTCCAAATGTGAGACAGCGGCTTGCGGGGGTCGAGTGTCTGGAAAAACGTTGCCCAACGTTCTGACGCTAATCTATCCATTCGACGCTGGATCTTCTTTTGCATCCTCCTAGCTGCCCTAAGGTCATGGATTGATTTTGTACGCCGATATCGACATGCGCGATATGAACACATGCGCGAGTAATGCATTCCACTCTTTCGCTGTGCGTGAAAAAAAAAATACATGATCTTTTTCATGCGTGCGAAATAAGAATGCTAGTTATGGTCGTGACAATGTCTTGAGGAACGCGATGTGAAGGGTTCCACGTGTGCCCGCGCGTCTACATTTAGCATGCTCGTGTGGAATTGTAGATTAACTTTAATCTTGCTGCTTTCCTTGGAATTTCTAGCTTAGAAATTTTATTGTCAAGCCTAAGTTCTAGTGGGAATCTGTTGATATAAACTTGCTATATACCACCTTTGCACCATGTGAACTTTGTTTGTTCTTTTTATTCTGTAGGGTTCCCTTGTGACCCAAGCATTCTCAAGTTTTGGCTAGATAAAGCGTTTAGACGCTAGCAGCTGTACCTCAGCGGGCGCGTTTTTAAGTTTGTGTCTCAACACGCGCAGCTTAAGGGCAGCATTTTGAACAAATGTTGCCAATATGCGCAGACCATGGGCTCTATAACGTAACGCTATTCCAAACTTTCTACTTCAATTCTGCAATCATCCCTCAACTAATGGTCGAAAACTTTTCGGGCCGCCACCGCTTCGCATGCCTGTCACGCGACGTCACGACAACCGCATGAAAGGCTCTTGTGGTATGATTAAACCGAACAAAAGGAAAATAATTATTTTCGATGCGGCGCCTTTTGCGCCATTAGCCCTCTGCTATTGGTCAAATGTTTTCGGGCTGCGCCCACTTCGCCTGTCTGTCACACGACGTCACGAAAAGCGCGAAAACTTAAAGCGTTCACGAGGAGCACAATTATTCTTTGCTGTAGCATCGGTAAAGCGGCTAAGAGATAAACTTTCCAGCCGCAAATTGTGGGACCGTAGATCGACTCTAAGCGGGGCAGTGTGGATGTTTCCGTTGCCTATGTTATTACGAAGCATTCTTTGTCTCATACCAGGCCCTTTGCGGTAGGTAGGTTCCTTATTCGCATCGTTTCGCGCGTTGCCAACACGAAAGAATTAGAGTGTCGTACGCTGGGATTGAGCATCGTCCCCTAATAGGCCATGCTCCTACCAATAGGCCACAATCGCAGATATTCTTTTCTTGCGTGAACGCAAGCTATCTCTTTCAGACATGTGGCATGCGCGCACACGCGAGTTTCCGTGCGCTCAGATACTCGGGAATGAAACGCGGGAGTGATAGTCAATCTTAACTATCGTATTTCGCGTGTGTCACGTCGCATATCATCTAGTGCCTTATAAAAGCGAGAGCAGGCCAGTTTATACTATTCTTTCCTCGTGGCTGCTACCGCTTTGAGACGCTGTCTCAGACTACATCGTGTTCGGGATCGGTCCAAGTCGTACCATAAGAAGTCGTCATAGTATGCGCCAGGTTGTATGAGAGATGCGATGTATAGAAACGTTATTGGTATGCATCATGTACCCGCACAAAAACAAGGGACAAAGAAGGAACACACAGGACAGGCGCGGAACTTCAACTTGACAGTTGAAGTTGAAGTTGAACAGTTGAAGTTCCACGCCTGTCCTGTGTGTTCCTTCTTTGTCCCTTGTTTTTGTGCGGTTACATGATGCATACCAATAACGACCACCAACTAGCCCGCTTATTCCTGGTAAAGTATAGAAACGTCACTTTGATAAAAGTGAGTGTGTAAGGTCCTCCACGAGACACGCGCGGTACTGTGGAGATGTCTACCGCGCATCAATCAGAAGTAGTGGGCCGATCCTATCCGCTATGCTCCAGAATTTGGGGAGGAAGAGGAACAATTTGATATCATATTAAGTAACTGCATCAAGAAAGCTTCGCTCCCCATAGATTCCAGCATGCGCGTTCCGTCAGATGTCATTGTACCTATATAAAAATATATACCTCTCACATTTATAAGCAGGCTAGACATACTTAGTGAATTCACAGTGAATTCACCCGAATTTTTTTTTTGTAATCCTCTTGCAAAGCACTTTGGGATTCCTGTGACGGACACCGGCACCACTAGCGGACATCTAGATGAGTGAGGGAGTGGTAACATAACAGATATGCCTCTAAAAAAGGAGACGTAAGATGCCATTCCATGAAGACTCCCAGTAGGGGAAAGGACGCAATTGAAACAAAAGAACCTTGCATATGGGCGAGTTAAACAAACAAGAAACAAAGAAACATCCTGAAGGGGGGAAATTTCTTTACTGTGTAGTATACGTAAAAGTTACATAATATTACGTGATGTCACAAAATTTTTCATACGGCTAAGTGCTTCTTTATGCTATTTATCCTTTTTTCATGTTCCATTATTTCATGTGCTTCGTCCCTACGTGCTCTGCTACAACAGGTGGCTTTTCTGAAGTTATCAATTGGACGCCTCCTCTCATCGCATCAGCAGGCTATGTTATCGACGCCACTACAGGACGACTATACTGCCGCCTTTTCCGCCATTTTTCCCTATTGCCGCCGCTTGTGATCCTATTCCTGTGTGCACGTGCGCGCCTGCTTTCCGTGAGTTTTTTTTTTTGTTTTGCCTCTAGTGTCAGCCGAAACTTAGGCAGCTGTGTGAAGACCAGTGATGTGCTATGGTTCGTCAACACAGACAGCAGCAGAGAGCCTAAGCTTCTCTCCGCAGCAGAACGAGTTCTCGAGGAAGTTCTTGTGACGCAGGCAAGATGCTTTGCAGTCCTGCACGCACTGGTAGGTAGTGTTCAACCCCCCTCCTCCCCCTCTTTCTTTTTTCACGTACAAGATGCCCGCGTATCGAGCAATAAAATTCCTTTTTGAGAGATGGAGCCTTTGTGCAAGCCACAGTTTTTACAGCTGCTATAATGTTAATTAGTGCTGAACTCTGCGAAATAGCTATATGCAAGGGCGTGAATGCTTGAAAGGCTTTTTCGTGCTCATTTAATAAATTTGTCATTAGTCGAACAAACGCGTAACACCTGCCTCTGGCTACAGCGACTTAATTGAACGTCAAGGCTCTGACTATACTTGCATGCTCGCTCCTTATTTTTATTCTAAAATTATCGTCGCGAAATGTTTGCCAATAGCTTATTCGAGGCATTCTGCGTGCGCGTTTAGTAAAGTAGCTGTGTTTTTACGTTTGAGCGGAAAGGCATGAAAAACCTTTCAGCAGAACCATTGCGTGAACTGGCTCAACAGTTGACTGATTCAAAACATACGTGTTCTTTTTTCTTTATTACCTGCATTCATTGTATTGTATTATCCGATTTTACTTGCTAATGTCACGCTTTGACGATGAGACACGCCGTAGAGGGAGGGGGGAGTACAGATTAATTTTGACCACTTTGGGTCCTTTAACGTGTAACTCAGTCTAATTGAACGAGCGTTTTTATCTTTCGCCCCCGTCTAAGCACAGCCTCCGTGGCAGAGGTAGAACCCGTGACCTCGAGCTTAGCAGCTTGAACTACGCCATAGCGACGAAGCCACCGCGGCGGGTATGAACTGTATTTAAGGAGAGATTGGTGCCCCTATAGTATGTGGCGCCGGCTACACTAACATGGTAATGTTTCCTCATAAAGTTCATAACAAAAGGAATTGAGAAAGAAAAATCGTGGACATTGGCGTACATAAGTATATATGTTCGCAGAATATAGATGTCTGCAAAACAATAATGTTCACAAAATATAAACGTTCTTGGGCAGTTGCTAACAAAGGCCCGTATTAACAAAAAGGTCTTACGCAAAAGCTGTTCATGAAAGCAGATGCCTGATATCGGACGCGAACGAACGCGGCCGGCCAATGGTGAACAGCACCTACGAACAAAAACATTTGCGAATTCGACCCAAGTTGTCTATTGAGTTGTCTATTGTCTATTGCACCCTTCCAAGTACAACACCCGCGTACTCGGACAGAAGAGCTACATAAACACGTAAATATAAGAAAACACGTAAGCAAAAATACTTGCTATTTCAAAAGAACAAAAACAACAAGGTGAGCAGGAAGAAGAACAAAAGTGACAGCAGAGATTAACAGGTATCGTTACACGATTTAGTTACTTTTTGAATAATTGTGGATCCTCCAAAAGTTTTACTATTGCACGTTCAGCAATGTGTTGTAACTTTTCTGACGGCCTTAGACCCAAAGTTTTCCATAGCGATATTGATCGTCAATCGAAAGCCTGTAGTTTTGCGAGAAGCCTCTTACGGGGAGTGTCATATTTTTACAGCGAAGCTGTATATGGCTAGGCCGTTTACATCGTTCGCAAACAACCTGCGAACTAGCTTATTGGCGCGCCTCGGCGCAATCGTCCGAACGCGCTTGTGCCATCATTGCTTGGGCGCTCGTCATCGTCGTCTTCCTCCACAGCTGACTCCATTGCCGCTCATCGCTACGGCCAGTGGGGCTCTACAAGAAGGCTCCACCCGAGATTAACCCCACTGAGTTCCTTCGTACAATAATCTTTATTCTCTCTCTCTTGCCGCTCATCAATCCAGCGTAGAAGTTCGTTTCTCTTCGGTCGTCGTAATAGGAAGGCCGCGTTATTTTTTTCTTTTTATTTACGGTTGTATAAACCATTGCTTAAGGAGGCATGAGCCATTCATTGTCTTACGTGACGGGCGCATTTATTAACAGAGGTCATGCGAGAGTGTGTGTGCATACCTGCCGTCACGATGATCCCCGACCAGGAGAATAATTATGTTCGTACGTTTGTTCAAAATTCTATGTCACCTCTGTGTCGTGTGCTAAACAGCTTCGCTGGTCAACCACCTTCACAGAGTGGAATGGGTCATGACTTTTTTTCAGTGTAGAAGAAGGTGCTCTATGTCTTCTTTTGCCTCTTCACAGGAGCAGGTTGCACTGGCAGTTTTTCATATGTTTTACAAGAAGCGTTTAGTATAGGCTGTGCCTAGTCGAAGCTTATGAATTGTTGTTCAACAGAGTGGTAGATATTAATCGATATATTGCATTGTACGCCGGTGTCTGTATCATATAAGCGAAAGTTTTCCGCACAATTTACGAAGAAAGCTTGCTTGGACTTTCGACCCCATAATTTGCTTAAAAAACAACGCGAATCACTGGCCGCTCGAGGCAGCAGTGACAATTTGTCCTTCTGGTGAGCCAGGCGTCCCATATCATAAGCAGTAACTCTCCTTAAAGTAGCGTTGTGAGCTGAGATGTATTGGAAAATTACGTCATGATGAAAATCATTAGCTATCGCGTAAGCCTTTTGTATTTCAGACAATAAATTATGACTATGTGAAAAAAAATGCATAAGGTTTGCCTAAGCGGGTTGCTTTTAGGCACAACAATCAGGCTTGCGAATTACTCAGAACTGCCCAATTGCGCTATTGCTGAGTGGCTAGGGCGTCTAACACTTAACTCCCAAATTCGCATTATATACATTGCGCTTCGTCCTAGTCGTTGTCGTTTATATTTTCAGCGTTAAAATTCACCGCAACAAAATCGTGATTGTATACTAGTTTATCTTGACATGCGCATTGGAGGGGGGGCGAGGAGCGGAGGGGGGTGTCCTGTTTAGGTGCACATGAAATGCATGGTATTAAATGGTATGCGTCTGTCACTGCAGGTTTGAATACTTGTGCAGCTCAGAAAACGTAGTACTGTTCTCCTTAATAGCAGTGAGAAAAGAATTTGCATTGAATGCCCCCCCAAGCGAAATTTATTAAACGGACACGAAGTAGTAAAATGTCAAAGTAGGTTTACGCCCAGCCAAAGGATAAAAAGCGGCGCATTTTCGCGTGCCAGCTTTGTTTTCGCACGGTAAGCCAGATTTGAAGTAAGAGTCGTTTAACTTAAAGCCTGCTAAAGAACCCCAGCTGGTCAAAATTATTCCGGAGTCCCACACTATCGACGCGCCTAACAATTATCTCGTGGTTTTGGCACCTAAAACGCCATTATTTCTATAAAAGTCGTAAAATAGGCCAGAAACCCGACCGGTTAATGTCCGCTGCTTTTCGTTAGAATAGAAACACGAGAGTAGCGAGTCTCGTTTACGCTCAACCGCAAAGGTTTGCGTAAGTATTGAAGTTCAGCCGTTGCTCCGGCAGCTGTCCTGTGTACTCCACGACTCCGTGTGTTTTGCATCGGTCTTTTTCGCGCGGTTTTTCGTCTCGGTTGGTCGTGTTTCAACTTGCCCAGCAGTTGGCCTCGTTGGTTACGTGGTGCTTAGCAGGCGGTGAAAGTCACGCCGGCGCAATAAACAGTCTGTGGGGTCCCTCCCCGACATAGGTTCGTGTGGCTGAACGCTGACCTCTCCAGAACACAGCCGGAGTACCGCATTCACTCCGAGGAGGAGGTCAGCACTCCTCGCTCTATCGTTTGCATCTTTGTTTATTTGTTTGTTTCTATCCTTCTCCATTCTTTTCCCTCTTTCCTTTCCTCGCGCCAGACAAGACTTATGCTGACTGCTGATATGCAACCTCTGCTGTTGCGTTTTTCTTTCATTTTATTTACTGATTTTTTTTTTCTGTGACTCATGACAATCGATAAAGCTTTCAAACAATATACTCGGTGGTACGAACCAAACATTCCCATAATAATAAATAGTGCACATTAAAGAAAACGAAAAACAGTGCTATCTGGGAAATCAAGACGAAATTCCCTCAAGGGAGTACACACACACAGACGCGCATACATATATATATGTATATATATATACATATATATATATATATATATATATATATATATATATATATATATATATATATATATATATATATATATATATATACATATATATATATATATATACAGAGGAATAGAAGATGCCCTGTGTGGAAGACTTGTTTACGAAATGATTTCTTCCAAAAAGTTGGTCGTCTCTCTCCTGCGTATGTTATGTCGGGTCCTGCCTGCTGAACTTTCAAAAAACCACCTATATATGTATATATATATATATATATATATATATATCTTTCATGTATTCTTAGGGGTCAAGGGAGGGAAAAGTTTGGAGGGCTTGTATAGAATTTACGCTTTTGTTCAAATTAGCGATTGTAATAAAAAGAAAGAGGGGAAATGTAAAAGACAACACGTACCCTTCAGGATTCAAACCAACAACTTCGGCATGTCTCGGACAATCGTCTGTCGTTGCGACTATGGTATATCAGCAGCTGTTCTCCCTCAGTCCTCCTTTACATGCAGTCGCAATTTCGAACACTTGCTGAAGATCAACCAATTGTTAAGATGTTCACGTGAAGCACTGTTCAAAAGTATTCCAGAAGACATTTGAAAGAACGAGCCGTTTTTTTTGCCAACAATTTTTATAATAGATTCTGCATCACAGACGATGTCACTTCTTTTACCGGCTTTGCCTCGGAGAGTTGAAAGAGATAAGCGGAGATAACATTGCTATGAAATCTAAAATAGAAGCTTTTGACTTTTAGAATGTAGTTCAAACAGAAAAAATATAATATATCCTTATTGTTTGTTCAGTTAAACTCCGGACTCTCACTGGAAAAGTAAGAGCCGTTGTTAAAGTGAAGGGATCACTTGGTATTCAAGAGCAAAATTTAGCAAATGCAGACCTAACTGTTCGGAATAGCTGATTAACGAATTCCAATAACTTCTATCGTCATCTGATTGCTCTTATTGATAGGCCAGCACAATCACTTCTAATATCTGCTACATACTCGTTGGCAGGTTTCATCACCAAATTCGCCGTAAATACATAATGGAATACTCAGTGATTAGGAACTCCTACGCGTATGATAAAAACATGGTTTGACATACAAAGTAATATATAGCTTTAAAAGCCTTTAATAGTAAACACTAGATTGAGAGGATATGGAATTCAGTGAGTATACGCGCACGCTGTAGGGCTGTTTACAGCTGCGGCTTATTGAGGTACGTGCGCAGACATACAGGTGATCATCTTTCCACACGCTTCATCGTACTATATTTTTCTCGTACTATATTTAACTCGTTTTTCTAAAGTGCACCTGAGAATAAGACACCTATGGTGTGACCTGCTTGACGCAACACGTCGAGTACTTTAAAGAATTAAACAGATCCAACGCGCATGTTAAAATTTGTGTGACGCGAAGCTTTAGTGAAGCGGGTAAGTACGTAAATGCTATACAACGAACGGAGATGCACACAATGGCGTTTATTTTCATCCTACGCAACACGTGATCTCGTTCAATGTTTATGTTTATCCAACACAAAGGTCACAACCATTGTCTCGTGCATTATTTATATTTATGCACAACACAATTCATAAGCTATGCCGAATGCCTACACCAATTCAGGCGAATGCAAAGTGGGAGACGTCCACCGACTGATGTTACGAGGCCCAAGGCGACGTATGATGCTTGTCGATGAAGGAATGGAGATGGAAGGTGTATTCACAGAAGTCATATCTAGCTACATCTGCGCATTCTGTACCTCTTGTGTCCCAGTGGCATATACCCGTTTTGGACAATTGGCCGAGAATGGGCATACTGAGTGGCACATTCCTAATGGATAAAACGTAGAAAAGCAAGCAAATCGAAGAATACGTTGAATATTATGAGCCGTTCCATTAAGAGGTTTGCGTGCTTCAGATATACCCATGAGCCGACATTATATGTTCAGTTTTTATGTAGGAATTTCTTTTTTTATTATTATTACACGGAACAGAGGTGCGCTTACCGGCACTATATACTTTGTCGGTCAGTATACATGGGCTATATAAGCCGGCTTGCTGGCACTTGCATTATGCGCAAATATAATATACGTGTACATATCCACAAATGTATCCGACGAAATACCGACAGACGCAGCAGCATACATCATCCATTAGCGATGCCAAACCGGGAGGATGCGAAGAAAGCTTTGCTTTAAAAGTGTCCGGTACAGCCCACATATCGGGGTACCAAACTGAGATAAATTATTGTACGATGAATTTGACTCACGGTCCACACAACACCGCGCCACCTTAATCACTATGATTGCGTCTAAATAATTTTAGTGGTTCAGTACTAATTTTTTGGGGGGAAATAAAATTCACCGACCTTTCTAATAATAATGCGGCGAGGAGCCGCAATAATCATGCAACTGATTTAGGACGGCTTGCTCAAAGGGTACAAAGCTGAAAACTAAAATTCCCGCGCGAGTAATCCCCCCCCCCCCCCCCGGTGAAAGACTACCGCACCATCAGTCATCATGAAAGTATTGCGTTCAGCTGGCGCACCTTCCGGGAACGAATGTCGCAGACGACCGATTAGAGAGCCAGCAGAAGGGGCCGCGCACATTTCTTACAGCCGGCGGTGACGCACTTCCATTTCGTATTCAATTAACTCGCGAAAGCGTCTTTGGAATTCATCAAGAAGCTTACAAAAAGTGCCCTAAGGTGTGAGATAACAGGTATTTCCAGGCTTATATTGTGCTAATAGCGTACACACCAGACTCACCCGCGAATTCTCGAACAATCTATATGGAAGCGTTTATTTGAGAACGTGTGTCAGCTTTAGTAATGCGCTGTCTGCTCCCACGCTTTTAAGCATTTAGATCCTTTTCGCTCCCCTCGTGTAGATATGCGGTGCCAGCCATGATATCGTGACCACATCCGTAAGAAAACTGTGGTGACGACGTCATTCGCGGCTTGTAGGGGCGGTAGTGCGCGCACCATCTACGGAAAGGCTGGTGATTCGTTTATACGCGTAGTTTTGTATTACCTTACGGTGGGGTTTTTCCCTTGTAGTGGGACCTGCTGCGGAAGAATGCCTTTTTAGCTTCTTCTGACAAATCGGGAAACACGTGGGCATTCATGCCCCCATTTTGGTAGACTGAAAATAAAGTGATATAGAAAAGAGTAAGTCAAGAGCACAATAAAACTTTTACCTTGCATCTTGATTACACGCAAATGGCGCGTAATGTTTAGGCCCGCGTTCTGTGGACCTATCACAAAAGACGACGAGCTATGTTATAATGAAGTGCTGCATTGGGGGCGAGAACTTACGGAGCCGCCGTCTGTCGGAAGCGCCTTCCTTGCGTAGTATGAGGGATCACGCGGCGCGCTCCTCATAGGTTTCGCTTACGGCGCTCAATAAAAACACCACGCGACAGCCATCCTGGACATTTATGTAAGTACTCTCAAAACAAGGGAAGTTTTTGACTGTCGATATAATAATCTTGAGCAAACTGAAAGCATAGAATCGTTTACAGACGCTGTCTCTTTACTGAATACGTATACAGTGAACACCACTGCGCGCGGTCGCCGCGATGGGGTCTCCCGAACTGGCTTCTTGCGTGGAAGGTAGGCAAACGCTGAGAGTAAACTATGTTAAATATATTCTTATAGGAGGTTGCCTGTATGACCAAATGGAGCATAACAGAATGAAGCCACAATGCAGCGATTGCACGGTTGCGCAGCGACCAACTGCGCGTCTGCGTGCATGTCCGCGCACAATGTTTTGCTTCCGCTGGGAGCGCGTTTTCGCACCGTGCCGTGACACATTCGCACCATGCCGTGTCATTAATCCGACTATTCATCCCTCATGCCACGTCACGCCAACGGTGGCGCCGGCTTTTCTAGTGGTGGAGCTCGCCCCCAATACGCAGGTGTAGGTTATTACAGCGTAAGTTGTTGTGGGCCTATGTCACTGCCGCGTTTCAAAGGGGATGGCAATAAATCATCATCATTATTATCATAGTATCGTGCCACTTCCCTTGCAATGTGAGATTCGGGCCGCGTAGCGTCTATACGTGCGCCATTTGCATTGCACTCGCACATTATTACACCAGGTGGCACACCATGTAGCAGCTGCATAGGTAGCGGTACAAGGTCAAGACGTTTAAGGAGCTCTTTAAATATTGATGAAATGAAAAACATGTATGACATACCTGATTAATTCAAGCAGGCTAGGTGACTGTTCTTCCCCATCCCGTTTCGAAGGAAATACCATTAAATCAGCATAACCATCATTACCATCGTATTATGTCATTTGACATGCGCGCCGCGTGGCGTCGATACGTACAAAATTTGCATTATGGTTCGGTTATATTCCACAAGGTGTCCCGACATGTAGCAGTTGCATATAGCAGTTGCATGCTGCATGTAGCTGACCCTGTATGTAGCTGACCCTGGATGACCCTTGGTGACTATTTGTCACCATCCTCTTGCGAAGAGGATGCAGACAGTGGCATCATTATCATCACCATCATCAACAGCAACGTACCGTGCCATGAGTAAACAATGTGACATGTGTGCCAAGTAGTCTGGTCACCCGAATCTACTCTTCGGCGCACGTTGTGGCGCCTCCTCGCAACGGACGTACTTAAAGAAGCGAATCGCAGGGCTACGCGCGCGGCTGCAACCAGGTAACACCGGGCTCAGGAGACCACTGTGCAGAGAGCAGGACAAGCCCCATCTTACCGTCGACGCCGGGCGGACAGTTCAGATCGTTCTGGTGAAAACGACGCGAAGGTACTTCACCGAGAAGACCTGTAGTGCGTGGTGCCGAAAATGGAGCTCCTATGGAGCCGCTTCTCGAGTTCACGCTGTGACTGTGCTGCGTGTGCCGCACATGCCTGGGACTTTTTATCTAATTCACTCCAGCAACTACATCATACCCGTAAAACGTTACGTTTCACTGGCGATGTGCTACATAAGCTAGCATTTTGAGGTCTTCCTGTTTGCCATGTATCGCGTGAATTTTACACCCTGTCATTCATCCGACTATCACAATTTTTGGAAATTCATCTAGGGCTCTATTAGCCACAGTATTTTGTGGTAACTTCTCAGTAGTCATTTAGCTGATTGGTCGTTCTGCGGCTTATGTAACTCAGCTTGATGTAATGATACACTCATCGACTATGGGACCTCCTTCTGTATAATATTGTTCTTTATAACCTGTAACTTATTATGAATAAATGAATTTCCATTTCAATTTCAATGTGTAGCAATTTTCTCGCGTGCTTTCTACATTTCTCATTTATTTCGAATTAGGTGGACTCTTTGATTAGAGCACAAATATATTTAAGAAAAAAGTGTCCGACGTTTACTGTATTCCCTAATGGGAAATTTGAGCGCAGCTCGATGCGTGTTTTCAATTCGCGACATATCGAGGCAAGGAATTCGACACCAAAATTACCGCACCGACAGAGAGTGGGTCAGTGCCGTCAGCACCTTCGCAAAGGGAAGGGTAGTATGGCAACACTTGCACGATGAGCGGCATCGGAGCCAGCTGTGGAAGAAGACGACGACGAACGCGCGAGCAGTGCCACTGTGCGTTCGCGCGGTTACGCGGAGGGACGCCGACGCTCAACCCAGGAACGAGCACCTAAGTGCTGCGCTCTAAACTTAATTGGGATTCGCAAAAGCGCTGCTTTCCAACGCGTTTGTCTGGGCACAAAGCACCGTTATTTGCTGGTAAACTATTTCGTAAGGTCAAATGAGCCCTAGCGATCTAATATCGGGAAATATGAAGGCAGAACAGCACACTTCAAAAATGATGAAGAAAAATGAAATAATTTTGTCTTTTGCCTTTCTTCAGTAAGTCATGGTTTTATGGTACATCGAAGTTCTCAGAGAAAGCAAGGAGAGGAAATGTACGGAAGTCAGCTAGACAAGCGTCCAGTTCGCTACCCTGCACTGTGGTTAACGGAAAGGGGGAAGAGACAGAGGGAGGAAGTTGGCGCACACAGTAGGACTAAAATTGTTCACTGAGACTGGTGTTCTTTGTAAAAAAAAGTCGGAGTTCCGACAGAAAAGCGAACATTGATTGCGATGTAAGAAGTAATGACCATAAGAAGTAAGGACAACACTTTTATCGGCCGTATCAACTTGTAACATTCGCTTGCTAACTAATTAAGAAGCATGGTGTCAGCGCGCACAACAAACATGAACACATCACACTCGATCACCTCGGACACTCGCTGTTGAAACGCTGGCGTGGTAGCGCAGCGGTAGCAGAAGCAAGCGAAGTGACCTTCGTGGTGCCTATCGCTTCAACGCAAACTGAGCGCCAGAAACACACAGCACGCACAAGCCTACGACCCGTCGACGCACCTAGAACGTGCTGCCCCCAACGCAGATCGCTTTCAAGATATGGCAGTGCGACCGCGTGCCGCCGCCACACACGCAGTTGCAGCCGGACTAACTAACGAAACCTCGGGGTACCCAGCACATGTCAGGCGGGAGGCCTGCGCAAGGACTCTTCGCGTTAAGGAGTGGAAGCATGACTTATTTAGTGCACTTGTGAAGCAAATATTTACAATGCCCCGTTTAACCCGCTTATATTGGCCCCACAGATAAGACGAAAGCGGCTTGTTCCCTCGGGGCTTATATATCCAGCTCTAGTGATCCCTAGAGACACTAAGACGCATATCTTCATTCTATCCTCGTCTTTTGCGCTGTGTAGACATGTCGATATTGAATAACTAACTCGCCCAAGCTTCTACTTTACGCACTAAAATAAGCCCTATACGTCAACTGCAGTTACCTGACCTCTTATTTGAAAAGAGAAACTCATTCTTGATATGTGCATTGCACGCCATGACGACGCTCTTCGTTTCTCTCCGAAACGCTAGATTTGACCAGACACTTTAGTTACCCGTCACGGTGCGGCCTTGTGAAGCATACATGAATGGGTCGTTTCATGTATCACCCAAGTCATCCACAGTAGCTATAGCATTCTAGACGTATGAGCAGGCAAGTAGCTCCCGCATTCACAAGGAGGCATGTTTTTCTCTGTCTGGTTGCTATTAGGAGTCATGGGCGTCCGAATACTCGTAAATGAAGAAATCCCTTCTGCGACAAAAGTTTTGCCAATGCAGTTTCTAGTTTTGCATTTGTGATTCCTAATTTTTACGTTCAGGTGTCACTTATCCAGGATAGTACATTCATAAAGCCATCTCTTCATGTGTTGCCGCCATCACTGGTGCCATCAAGGGTACGAGCGCATTTTATTTATCAAGAAACAAAGAAAATTTGGAGAGTGTTGCGCCTATCTTCAAAGGCTGAGGGTTGAAAACTCTGCTCGTATGCAGTCTTCTAGTCGGCTATCTTTTGATAACGACTTGGTATCATTTCTTTAGAATACATGCGGTACCTTTTCAACAGCGCAATAATTACTAGAGACCGGAACTTAAGGTAAAATGTCTATTATATCCTTACGTTCTTATCGTGTCCCGTCATTATTGTGCTTATAAATGCTTATTTCAATGTTGGGACCCATATTAGAACTTCATTGCCTAAAAATGACCTTTTGCTACGCGTTTTCCTTTCGCCTTTTTGTTTGTAATGCTATTAACCGCTGGAAAACATGGATGAAGGCAGCCGATTGTTACCACAAAGATCCTGCCGATGTAAATCCAGTTATTAGCAGCTTTGCAATGGTTTAGAATATTGCTGTGAGAAGGGCTCAAAGTGCTCTACGCGATGATAGACTTGAAGCCGAAATCATTGTGGAGTTTGTTACTATTGAATTTTGGCCTTGTTGGTACATCTTTTCTGGAGTTCAGACCAGAACTAAAAAAAAGGAGAGAAAACATACGGACAGGAGAGAAAACATGCGCAAGCATTAATCCGAATGACCAGCCCTGACCGGGGAACTTTGTGCTACGCCTGAGGGTATGGGACGATCGAACGTTTCGAAGTACAAGTATACCCGCCATGGTTGCTCAGGGGCTATGGTGTTGGGCCGCTGAGCATGAGGTCGCGGGATCGAGTCCCGGCCACGGTGGCCGCATTTCGAGGGGGGCGAAATACGAAAACACCCGTGTACTTAGATTTAGGTGCACGTTAAAGAACCCCAGGTGGTCGAAATTACCGGAGTCCTCCACAACGGCGTGCCTCATAATCAGAAAGTGGTTTTGGCACGTAAAACCCCATAATTTAATTTTTTTAAGTACAGGTATGCAGCCGCTAACTTTGGTGGATGTTAAGCGTTTCTTTTCTGTGTACAACCTAATATTCAATGAAATAAGGGACTGCATGAAGCCCAAAAATCCTGCACATTGCTTGTTTGTCACGCCATATTTCAGATAAATCTTGTAATCTACGAAACTTGCCGCATTCCATTTCATCGAGAAAATTAAATGAATTTCACAAAACAGGGACTTAGTGGCCTAAGATGCCCCGCGGTAGTTGTTTATTAAAGGAAAGTATTTGGCGCCTATTTACGCCTTAAATGGTAGCTTCAGTGTCAGCTGTAGGCGCAAAAAACAGCATTATTTAGTGCCTGTACGTGCGGTGTGCAAAAATGATACTACGTACTTCATAGTAAGTCATTGGTGTCACAAGAGAGAGAGAGAGAGAGAAAGGCAAAAGAAAGACAGGGAGGTTAACCAGAGATTATCTCCGGTTGGCTACCCTGTACTGGGGGAGGGGAAAGGGGAAGCGATAGGTGAGAGGGAGAAGGATGAAAAAAAAAACTACACACACACGCACGTACACACAAACTGTTTCTGTGGGCACTGTCACGCAGCCCGCAAAGGCGTTCCTACTGTGATGCAGTGTCACAAATATTTGCGGAAATGATATTATGAGTACCTACATGATCTGAGCCAACTCTCTTCTAGTCCAGACGCCATGTCGTCACTCCAAAGCGGCGTACTATTCTTGAAAGATAAAAGGGCTTAAAATCTTACCGAGTTAAATACATACATACATACATACATACATACATACATACATACATACATACATACATACATACATACATACATACATACATACATACATACATACATATATACATACATACATACATACATACATACATCATAATCATCATCATCATCAGCCTGGTTACGCCCACTGCAGGGCAAAGGCCTCTCCCATACTTCTCCAACTACCCCGGTACATACACACATATGAACGGGATGGAAAGGGGCATCAATGTGCTCCAAAAATAATTACGAGATAAAGTTCACGCATTGTGTTTGAAAAAATACTCGTGTGAATGCTCCTTCGGTAGGTCAAGAAAGTTTTAAGCAATTGATTCATTCCACCCGGCATTTCTCGGAGTGCTGCAGTGACAATAATTTATCTGAAAGTAGCCAGGACAGTTGCTTGAAAAGCCATCTCACATTGCAACCGACACTCAGGCAGAACAATTGCCGGCCTCGGCCGCCGGACTAAACATGTTTGTAGCCACAACCCATCATCACCATCTCAGCACCAAGCGAAACGGACGGATTTCACATCTGAGGACGTCCACAGAGTGAAATAATCATGGCTCATTTGAAAATAATCATGAAACTATATTCCACGAAACAGCCGCTCCTCAGAATGCTGCATTGGTAATAACGACGAGCGCTGCGCAAGATTCGATCGTTGAATGACATATGTTCATATTGCTAGTCAGCCAGTTGTCACATCCAACATTAGTGCGTAAGTGACAGTGACGCACGGTACGACAGCTCGGGTCTTTAACCGCCCAGTGCGAAGGACATAAACAACGAAAGGCACACTGAAGGTGGTTGAAAGAGTGCGCTTGTCTGTGAGATTTGGATTCCCATTTCCTGTGGCAGCCTGCGCTGCCGGGCCAAGAGCGCTAAGAGTGTTTTTCCTGAGCGGTGTTTTTCCACAGCTCTCTTGCGTGGCACAAAGTCCGAGCAGCATACGTGGACAAAGTCACGTAAACAGCAACTCGCAGCGTGACCTTTCGTTGTCCCAATTCTGTTAGGAGCAGAAAAGTGTATTTGCACCTTACTTCATACATTTGCATAGAGTTATCAATAAGCATCTATATATGTCCTTTATTCTTGCTCCAACCTAAATGGAGCCGCTCAAACAAGCTCAAAAATTTTGTCTTGTTAGTCAAGACAGAGCAATATTTATTGCGCTAATGTTATCTAGAGTACACGATTGGTCTGGAAGAAATGGGTCAGACTGTAGCTTGTCATCTGCGGAAATGAAACAATAGAACTCAAGAAATGCATTATTCACAATAATAATTTTTCACTCAGATATTCTACGAAGGATAACAACGTTAAACGCAGAGTACAGTGCATACCTGGTTTAAGGAAACGCGTAACTGATCATTCGCAGCTCATAGTGCATTTGTCGTACTGGTTTTAACTTTATTGTAAAATGCACTAACGTTGCTAGAGGTATTCGTAAATGCAAATTACGTCGATCAAATATATTTTCTCTCAGTCACTATCAACTTCGACACCTTTCCTTCAGCAGTTATGGTGGTCATGTTATTTTTATTCCTCTGTATTTCACGAGTGAACGAATCCTTCGTAGAGGCATTCGAAATTGTAGACATTCCGCAGGGGTTTACAGAGGCTTGGCGCCCATCTTGAACCGATTCCATCGAAACACATAGCATCAAGTTGATAAATTTAGTTCGATTGACGTCGTGTCCGAGCAGAAGTGTTGGCTGGAGGACGGAAGCAAAACACGTGCTTAAAGGCCTGTAGACATAATAAGGGAAAATTGCAACCATGCTCAGAATGCGTTAGAAAAGGCAGGAAAAAAAAAAAGCTCGCCGCGAACAGGCAGGAGCTCATCGTTGGCGCCAAGTTAGCAAGCGCCCGACCAGTAAACAAGTCATTTCACGGCGCTTCCGAGATTCATCTCGAGACGTTTTGCAGAAGCAATGCAAAAAAAAGAGGGGAGAAACGAAACAATAAAGATGAAAGTTACCGCCCGCGTGTAACAAGCCACAGCGGGTTACTCTTTGTCTTCAATGCCAACATAAACAGAAAGCAGACGCATGCACGATCTTTCTCAGCGTCAGGGGGGTCGGCCCGCCGCTCTGTGGGACGTCCTCTCCCCGAGGCTTTACCGTGACCAGCCGAGCTACGCTTCGTGTGCTTTCGTGGAACCTATCGGACCGCGGAGCGCGCGGAATCCACCGGCGAACTCTCGCAGTGCAACTGCCCGGAAGGCGCCCCAGGTGAGGCCTTCACGCTGGTGCCTGTTCGCCAGACGAGCTCTACCTCATATCACCATCTCAAGACTGACATGCAGCGAGTACCCGGCAAGACACGTAGTGCAGCGTCTCCGGCTGATTCAGGCTGTCTTGCGCAACAGGCCTACCCCCGGAGGAAGACAGCGTTGTCACGTCCGCAGCCGACGCGGCAGCGCAGCGTCGTGTCGGCCACGCTGCAATCACCAAAAGGATAGACAGAGGCGCCGGCATCGGGCCGGGGACAGACAGAAACGGTGCAACGCGCGCGCGATCCGTGACCCAAGAGCAGCGCATCCGGTTTATACTGAAACGGGAGCAAGTGCAGAAGACGCACGCGGACGCGCGTAGGGCGGGTGGGCGAGGCGAGCTACAGTTGAGCGTCAATTCGGTTGCAGTGATTTGGGGAAACACCTTGCTGTTGCCCCCCGCGGCCTGGTCCGTTGTATCGGCTCCCGCCCCTCGTCGCGCCCCTCCTCTCCTACGTGGACGCTCGCTCGCTTTCCGGCGGAGCTTGACCAGGCATCGCGGCGCGGCGCATGCGGTGGTGAATTCCTAGCGTTTTAACCAGAAGGAATCTTTCCCGGCTGGGCTTTCGAGCGGGCCGACCGACGGTTGCCGACACCTGGCGCCGGTGCATGACGCAGCATTGGGCGTCTCGAAGCGCCTCCGACGGTAAAGGGTCGCGCTTGGAGGAGGAGGCAGATAAAGGACATCGTTTAAAGGAGGAAGTGCTGTCTCTAATGGACGAAGATTTTTCCGGCTAATGTGGTGCGAAGGTCGGAAGGACTGCCGCTGTGTTGGTGCCGTCGTTGCTGTCGCTCGTGCCGCTGTTCGCTGCCGCATCTGCGGCTACACTTGTGTCCTCTGTGTGCGAGGCAAAATAGTCGACACCGAGCTGAGCCTTGCTCCACGACGAAAGAAGAAATGACCAGCAACTGCCGCTTCGAAGGTCTCCGATACAAACGACCCATGGTGAGGCTGGCGTTACTACTTTATTGTTTTTGCTTGCCTTTTTTGCCAGTGCTCACATTTCTTGGGCTCTTTTGCTGCGCCTGATCTCACGTTCTTTACTGACGTCCGTTCGCGCCAGGAAACGGACGTTGTAACCTCTGCACGTCCTTGAAGGATTTCCGCCACAATGATTGTGGGGCTCCCTTGTTGGCTTGTTTGTTCGCGACTTCTTTGCTGCGACTTCTGAGCATGCGCAATCCCAAAAAAGGAAATTGCAATTGCGGATCTGTGCAAAGTATATCGCTAGCATAACTGTGCCCCATTACACAAGGTACAAACACTATTTCGCTTTGTGGGTTAGGCATAAAGGAAGACGCTGTGGACAAACTTTCCGACTCAGTGGAACATGCGAAGAGAAAACAGTCATGATGGCGAATTGCCTCGCTTATTGTTGTTATGCTTTATTTAGTTTTATTATGCGTTTTAAGTTTAGATTTTGGATGGATTTCATTTCACTGAGTTCATTGATTTGTTTGAAAAATGGGACACTATAAGTATGTTTTAATCAATCACAAGTTTAGCGAAAAAATTCCAGTGGTAGTTCTTGTGAAGTCATTTTTAATAAGATTTACATTTATTCTCTTACCACCAAGCGTTGCCCTTGAAATACCTAGGTTATGAGTGAGCACAATAGCCGCCATAACTGTTTACCAGCATTTTTTACGTGGTTCGTCGAAACACAATTACTGTATTAAAAAAGGCGTTCGCATGCCACTTCCATTTCTCCTTTTGATGCACTTTTATGACGATTTACTGCATGGGACAACATAAAAGTCAGCAAATCATGGAAAACAGTTCGTCATCAAGGATTATTAGCATATATGCTTCTTTGAACACCACACGACGCTAGTCTGTGGAATCAAGGAGGAGGAAAAAGAAAAGAAGAAGGCAGGGAGGTTAACCAGAATAACACCCGGTTGGCTACCCTACACTGGGGGAATGGGAAAGGGGAAAGCAAAGGCTAAAAGAAGACTAAGGTCTCAATTTTGCAATATTAGAACGCTATGATTAGTGTACGCATTTGATGAAGGAATTACCGGACTGATGTCACTAAGGAGGGAAGCTAGGAATATGACAGGCAGAGAGTGTCCCACAATCTATGTTTGCATAGACTGACAGACTATCTTACAGTATTGAATGGCGCCACAAAGATGGTTTCGAAATGAATGTGAAACATGTTCTGCGTAATGCTTTACATTTTTTCGGCGCAATGTTTGCAGCACTTTCGAACACCGAAGCGATTGCTTGACTGCTTTGTAGCTTAGGAACTAAATATGCTTATAATAATCATACCTGAGTACTATATTCCTCTTCATGAACAGGTATTAGCACTTAACACTTAGCGTTCTAACTGGCCATCAAAAGTGGTTTGCGAATAGTAAAAACCACCTCGACTCTAACCTGTTTGAAAATGTAAAGAGTGGTCGAATAGGGAAAGCGTCAGCCTGGAGCCAACGTACGACAAGAGCAGTTGTCTTCGTCAGAGTTACAGCTAAGGCAGGCCTTATGCAGACACTATGGTTCCAAGCTAAGGCTTGTTTCTTTTTTTTTCGGTCGCTGTTGATCATTTCAAGTCACCAGCTTCCTGCAAACCTCTGTCTTGTTTAAAAGCGGCAACGTGATATAAGGGAAATAATCTCAAAGCGGGTTGTTTTTTACTTCCATGCCTCAATAGACCTCTATATGATTGCTTTGCCGTTTTAATCTATTATTTGTGCCTAGCATTGACAACTATTTCATTGTTTCTTGTCAAGCCTGTACCCCGAGAAAACAGCATACAATAGACGTAAGTATGTCACTTCTCGAAACGGTACTACCGATAAAACTCTACTGACAGTTCTAATGTTTATAGCACGTAGAAGTGCGACGTATCGCAGAAGAGCATTTTAGTCACTCAGTAGATGCCGTTGCAAGTTCGGCACAACTGCATGTCATGCATGCATATCATGAAGTAATACCTCATTGTAGCACATGGGAGCTGCACTCAAAGACCAGCGTTGATTACATTATGTGTCCATCTTCCTGTGAATGTATGTTTGTGCAAGTAAATTTGGTGACATTATTATTAATATAGTATCGCTCTTTATTAGCATCAAATCAACGATGATCGATGTTGCATTAAATTTGTTTATTATTTCTTACGCAGAGCTACATGCACGGCAGTGTGAAGTAAGCAAGCGTTTTAATGAGGTTTTATGGTTGTTTCGTTGCACCGGAATATCTTATATTTGGAACCAAGGGCGTTTTTTTCCTGAATCAGTTTGTACACAAATGCTCCTATGCATACACGATGCGGTGCTATGTATACAGCGATTACACTATTAACGCTTTCAATGCTAACACTGTGTTACAGTCCTTATTCAACTCGTTAGATAACAATGTCAAGTTTCGCGATAGCTCTCGTAAGTAAAAGAGGTTGCGAGTGAATGTATGAACAACTTTGTGTCAGAGATTCCTGATTTCAACAGCATTTAGTTTACCAAGAGGTTTTAACTGCCAAATGGTTCTGCCAATATTGCGAATATTGAACTATAGTCCTAATCTCTATGCTTAGAATTAAGTGTCAGGTAACCGCACTCTGCGTTTGTATCATTAGCAGTCTAACTAGAAGTAACACTGACAAAAAATCTAATCTTTACTAACAAGAGAAATTTTCCGAAAAAGTTCTCTCCAATACGCATTTTCCTGTCCTTCATTCAAGCGATGCTGAAATTTCATGTTTAAATTGCTTTCGCCTTGAATCGAGCTCAGTGAGAACGACGCAGGGATTAGCCACGCAGCATACGTGGTCACGTGTCACTTATCATGAAGCGGGTGGGGGCATCAAGTGCTCCAAGTCACATCATCAACATATACACATTGCATATCATCGTCTTCTAGGTCATGCCAAATTTTAAACATACATAGGTGTTTGGCTTTAAAGATAATGCGATATTATGGGAAAACAGCGACAGCCTGCGTCACCGCAGCCTGTGGCTGCTTCTCATAGTGAGACAAGGGCACAGGTCTCGGCCTGACCTGCTCTTCAGCGTCTCCCTACCCTTCGTTAGCACTTTGCTTCACGTGTATTTGGCCACGCCTTCCCTTTTCTGGGGCCGTTATAATCACCGTCACTCTTGCTACCACAAATTTTAAATTTAGGTAATAATGTCTGACTCATAAGTTTTGTAACTGGCCTACTCTTTTCTCCGACATAAGCCCGGAGGAGCAATAAGCATTTTGATCTGTTGTTGACTGTCACGAGCTCGTGTATTTAGAGGTGCAGCCCCAAAATAGAATGGCCAGGGGCTTGATTCCGGGATTGTCGAAGGGTGTAGAGTTTTCATTGCTTTTTACCTGGCCGCCGCTGGTGGGCAATGTCTAGGGCCGCAAGGCTAGAAGAAGGAGCATAACCAGATTTCAGAAGAACGTCGATGTTCTGCGAGCTTTCAAGTGTAACCTGAGTGTCGCCGTCATGAGAATTACACGCTTGATAATTGACTGGTTGTTGCACACACGTCTGCAAGGTCTAGTGATATATGTCGTTACCAGACCATGCCGCACTGAGGATATGTCACAGAGGAGCAGAAAAAGTAGTGTTTCATAAGCTCAATGTGGGGCTAAAATAATTTTGAACTTCTACGATGTTTATCAAATACACATGCATGCACAGGTGACAAAGCTTTTGACGAGACCTGACTTTGGGTCGTAAAGTGGGATGCCCCTAAGGGCCCTCGACGCAGTGAAGTGGGAGGGATCCAAGCACTCTTTACTATGTACACAGCTTTGAAACAACCGGGATTCCAAAGGAATCTCACTAGTGAGGCCAACAACAGCTTCAGGCACCTGCTGTGTGGCCTGCGCGATTTCGAAGCAGGCTGTAAGTACTGTCTCGAAGCCGTGTACGGGACAGAAGCAGACATCGAGAGTCGTATAATGGTGTGAGATTAGGGGTATGCACGACGCAGCAGCGGTTTACGGGTCATAACACTTGCTTCATACTGTAGTGTAGAAGTACGTGGCAAGACCTGTTAAAAAAATGACGGGCGGCCTAGACGTGGCGGCGCCACATGGCTTTGTCCGAGGGTAGCAGTCAGCGGGACGCGTTCGTCTTTGCCGCTGTGCCCAGCGCCTGAAGCCTTGAACACCCTCGTCTCTATGTAGCTCTAGGTCGTTGCTTGCGTAAACAAAACAAACAAACAAAAAAAAACTGGCGGTGCATTTTGCGCGTCGGCCGTTTCGCGGGCATTTGCGTCGTGCGAAAGTGCGCGTACACACGTAATGCGTGACCATGGATTGCACGGCCATGGCATCGCTGTGGAGCAGTGGGTGGGTGGCGTGCCTATATTAGAGCCACCCGACCTTACCACTTCCCCTCCTGTCTGCTGTGTGTTTGCTTTGTGGCGTTTTATTTCAGTCCTCACGTTCCGGTCGGAGCGGGTACACGCGCCGCCAGCGAAGCGAGGCGCACAAGTCGTGATAAACCGACTCGCGCCGGGGACTAAGATGGCCAAAGCCACGCCGGAAGCGATAATTGGACGTCGTTCTGCGAAACGCGCGCGGGGTGGCATAGAGCCGAATCACGTGCACAAAATCGTGCGGCGAATCACGGCACACAACGTGCCAGTGGATTCTACTAGGCCGACCCAACGTGCTGATTATTGTCGGACGAGACGAAAGATGGGAGAAGGACGCCCTCTGTTAACTGCTTGCTGGAAGGGGGCAGAGAAATGATTACCGCATACTTGGGCGCCAGCTTCTAGAAAGAGAAGACAGAACCTGAAATTGCCTGCAGATGCCTGAGACTTCACAGTGGGGCAGCTCCTAATTTCCTCGCTTTCTTTAGCAGTTGCCAGTACGAGCTGTCATAGCAGCAGTTTTCTAAAAGATGCCCCTGTTACTGTGGTAGTCGAGCAATATGATAATTTATTTTAGATATTTGCAGCCTCGAAAAAATAGCTTGTCGGGCGTGTCGACGGGCGATAGCGGATGTAACAATTCGAGGGTAGAATAATATTTTCAGCTGCAATTTATTTTTAAAGGGCTATTTACTATTGTAGCCAAAGCGAAGCCTCTTGGAAACGAGTGTGAGAGTGACGACGGGACGGGAACAAAGTTATTCTAGAGAAACTGTGGTTCACGGTTGCATAAAAGCAAATAAGATCCGCTGTAGGCCACTTATAGCAATAAATGCCTAAATGAGTGCGATATCTTAGGTACTTAAATCTAAAAGTGGGCAAGGTTGACTAACAGTTTTTATATTTTGTTTTTTCATCGTATAGTGCTTGTAAAACACACACACAAACACACATTGTGACGTGCAACGTTGCCCACGCACAAACGTAAACCAGAGTTTAGTAACAATGTTGCGCTTGTTGCACTATAACGTACCTTTCCTAGTTATATTTTCACGAGAGGTAGCGCCTCTTCTGAAGGAGTGGGAGGAGGAATCAAACCAAAACGGTAAAGTTACAGGAATATTGAAAGGGCAGTGATCAATTGTTCGACGCCACATCATCCCTGATATGGCTTGAGTTATATGAGAACTCTACGCCTGAGAACGCAGAGTTATAGGTCAAAAATTTAGGCAAAGAGTATATGTGCAATGTGTTAAAATTATTAAGAAACCATTGGACATGTTTCGCTGGAATTTGACAAAACCTATCCAGATATAAATGTGGATGTAATTAGGCTGCCAGAGGTCATTTGTTTTAAGCCCATGGCAATGTAAATGAATCTGAATGAATAGTAAGAGACGGCTGGAAAATTGGTGAAGCAAAGGAAAGAAAAAGTGCGTGCAGGGGCAAGAACTATTTATTTTGAGTAATTTAATTTCATGTATTAAAAGTATTTAAAGATTAAGGTACAGCAAACGGTAGGTGGGCGAGCTTTGTGCTCCATGCCATCACCACATTTCAAAGGGAAATATAATATGCTGATCATAATAAGCATCATCATCATCATAGGAAACAATCTCACATAGGTTCACCGCAAGGAGCCATTCGATGTCCTTTTTCGGGCCCAATGCGTCTAGCAATGTGTGATTTACTTGGACAGTTGAAATAACGACCGGCCAGAAGCCCAAAAAACTTATGCGTACGCCGCACTGAAGTATGCAAAAAAAAAAATTGCTGGCTCTCCCGTCATCGAAAGTAGATGTAAGCATAAAATGGCAACCGGCAAAGCAGCCTGGTTGGAGATGATACAGGCCCCATTCTTAAAGTGGGTGTAGTGCATGTTCGCAATGACAAAACCCACCACATCACACCGCATCACACCGCACCACACCGCACCACACCATATCGTGCACTGGTCCGTATGAACGCTGGCCATTTCGAAGAAAACGCCTGAAGGCCGCACCACAGGAGGCGAAAGTCGCCAGGGAAACAGATTGCACGGCCCAGCTCGAAGAAGAATGAATTGAATTCTGGGGTTTTACGTGCCAAAACCACGATTTGATTATTAGGTAAACCGTAGTGGGGGCCTCTAGAATAATTTTGACCACCAGGGGATCTTTAACGTGCCCCCCAATGTACGGGACACGGACGTTTTGGTATTTCGCCTCTATCGAAATGCGGCCGCCGCCACCGGGATTTGCTCCTGCGACCTCATGCTTAGCAGGGCAACACCATAACCGCTAAGCCACCGCGGCAGGTGGAAGAACCTGAAGGAGGCGCCACACAGTGTGGCGCCATCTCTCGAGGCGACGCAAAACCCGCTCCGCGGAACTCGCGGACCACTAGCGTTCAAAAGTGCGCTCAGCGCCAAAAGATGACCAATGAAGTGTATCGTGCCCTGTATCTGCCTTTTGAACGTCGCTATTGGAAGTGACAAGTACAACTTCAGCGTACTAGAAGTTCCAGCTTGAGTGATATTATGAACAAACATTAGGAAGAATTCTGACGCATTTTTTTCTTAACTTGTTTGGGCAGTAACTAGCGTATGTAATGCGGTCCTGTATAAAGGATAGGAGAGGCCACAGACCGCACCTTTAATCTTAAGTTTTGACTGGTTTCCTGGATGATCTCGCTTTTTTTTCTCGCAACTTGCCCGGATGTTCTCGTTTGAGTGCCCGGACAACGGCTCTGACTTTTGACTCAAGGTCACTTAAATTTAAATTTGAACTTGAAGGCGTGCAAAATCTCATAATGAAGCCGAAAAAAAAAACACTCATTGGTGTACCGATCGTCACTGCGCTGCATAGTCGGTGCACACGCTGCGGAGCAATTGCAGTGCAGAAATAAAGGTGATATACGTGACGGGCAGAAACCCGTCATCGTGGACGCTCGCGAGCGGGTTGACCAGTCACACCGATGGCTGGCGTTCGCAGGTACGCGTCTGCATAGCATTGCTGCTAGCGCTGACATTGGCGTCTGCCACAGCGACGCCGCGGCAGGCGCCGACGGAGGCGAGGCTGGCGCAGCTGTATCCGGAGGTCGAGACAACTACCGAAGAGTACGAGTACGAGTTCATCGAGGGCCGCATCGTGGGCGGGAAGCCGGTGTCCGTGCTTAGAAAGCGTGCCCACGGGGGCGGTACCGCATCCAAGACTTCCTCGAGCGCCTCGCAAGGTGGGAAGGGCGGCAGCGGCTCGACTTCCTCGACGCCAGGAAGCGGGGAAGCCAAGCGACCGCCATCGAGGACCACTGGAAGACCATCCATAGGCGATGGACTCAGGCCGGACTCGAGCAGCTGGAGACCTTCCTTGTCCGGTAGGAATTGATGATCTCGTCGCCCAATGCCCGTCTTTACCGCATCATTAATGATCGGTTTACTGGTGGATTTGTGACGGTAGGAATCAGAAAACACGGAATGCGCTTTGCGGACACCGACACGGTGGGTGGTCTGGTCTTTGTATGCTTTCCTGTTCTTCCCATACCCGGGAAGTTTGACCATTGTTCCGGCGGCCATCTGCTAAACTTCACCACAATGCATCAGCGTAACTCAATGGGCAGCATTTATAAAAAAAAAATTATATTTCAATTGGCCGCTTGAATTTCAACATTCTTCAGCCAGCAACGTCCAGAGGGTGCATCCTTCTAATGTTTGTATTGATGGCACTTAATCATAGCTTTCCTGCTGCGTTTTAGCAGTGGTTTAATCCTGACCAATGTTATGCTATAACGCAGCAAGGACGTTAACACTAAGAGCTGCAAACACGCACGTTAAAAGGGCGTACTCTGTCGACGTTGCTAACTGAAAGTTGTTGAAATTTGAGCGGCCTTCTGAAATATACTTTTTTTAATGCTTCCCATTGAGTTACGCTGGTGCACTGCGGTGAAGTTCGACAGAAAGACGAAGGTGCAATGTCTAAAATTCCTGGACATGCGGAATAGATGTCAGTAGTTGGTATAAAGTATCATTTTCCCACGGGGACACCCTTGGCTCGTTCCTAGAAACCCGGTGAACGAATATTGCAGCCTCAGCAAAATTTTAGACCGCTTGTGTCGGAAAAAAAACTGTCTTGTAAAATAATAAACCCTACAAATCTTATCTAAGAAATAAAAAAAGATGTAAACAAGGCTAAAAATTAAAAATTTTCATGCCACAAAAGTAAGAGTGAAATATTTAGGGCTATTTCCTCAAACGCACTACCTTGTTGTTTCAGTGCTAGCACCAGGTATTTTCAGTACGTTAAAATATTAGTGAATTGAAGGCAACTATACCATGGAACATGACCGAGGTATTACCAGGTTTTTTCGCCATAATAATTCTTTAAGGGAACTTTGCTTTGCTTCAGCTCGAGTTTTAAAATGCAGAAGACGTGTTTTTTATTTGTTCCTTAGAAAAGTGAGTGTGACGTCTTTGCAGTCCACCGAACTAAATTTAAGGCTACTTTCTAATGAGTTGTGGTGTCGCAAAATGTAACGCAACATTTAAATACTGTTGTCGCAAGTACGCCGTAGATTACGAATACCGAGAGTTCCATTAGTCCCCATTTACACGTATCCGACATTCGCGGACTTCTCTAATGTCTCATTTTCTTTCATCAGTGCGCATGCACATTTATTCTCATGCGTAAAGCGCATAGTGATCACGGATGGGGAGAGTATGCAAAGCCCACAACGAAAAAAGTAGCGTATCTTCCAAAACCAAAGGGATAAGGGAAAAATGAGAAAGCAAGGTTAAAGTCAGTGGGAATTCAGTCACCAAAATATATAAAATGTAGGCTGAAAAATATATACTTTCTTGTTGGTAAAAACCAACAAACGGCACAGTTTGGCTGTGGTCAGCGGAAAAATTAAGTCAACCAAGCGCCACCTGCTTGTGGAGTAGAGCATGCGGACATATTTTGGCGGCACACAATATCGGAATGAAAACCGTGAAGTTTTAAAGCTGAAGTAATTCAGAGTAGAAGTTGGGACCAGTAGAAATTCACTATACCTCTTTCTTTCTCCCATCTCTCTCTTCCTCTTCTTCCTTCCCCCAGCGTAGGGTAGCCAACCAAACTCTTGACTGGTTAGCATCCCTGCCTTCCTTATATACCTCTCTATTGTATTCGAGGATGAATTTAGTTACCCTGAAATTATGAGTTCCATAACTTGTAGTTTGGCCGGAAATTAATGGTGTCGAACAAGTAATCCTCAGTGTTCTGCCATACAGGCTTTGTGTTCTAGTCATAATTAATGCTTCCTGCACTTGAATGAGGTTACACTTTTCTTGTCGCCTACTCCCGTATTCAAACAGGCACAGGTGCGAATGCTGGCAACTCACGTCCAAACCTGTCTCCTGGGATTCTACCAGGCAGCAGTGCATCTGGCGGCGGTTCCTCTGTGGACAGGCAACGGCCACAGGACTTTGGTCAGTCGTCTGGACACTTTATTTAAACATTTCTCCGTGTTCAGTTCTGAACATATTCAAATAAGGGAGAGATGAAAGAAAATGAAAAGCAGGGAAGTTAACCAGCGGATATCTCCGGTTAGCTACCCTGCACTGTAGAAGGGGAAATTTTTTTGGAATTAAGAAATGGGAATACAGTTCTAACCTTTGACCCTGGCAGTTTAACGAGCGGATTGCTTTTATTGCTGCGCTCCAGTTAAGCAGAGAAGAATCATATGAGGGCGCATAAAAATGTCCTTGGCATAAGAACAAAGCTTTGTCGCTGTTAACCACATTTATACAAATGGAAGAAAAACGTCAGTGTAGTTCAAATAGTTGTCAGTTTGAATTACATTGCTATATGTAACGAAATGTTACAAATCCCTTTCCTGTCTACTTCAACCTGCCTTTTTACACGTTAGGGCAACAAACACGTATATATGTTTACTAGTTCTAAGTCTTTCTCTGTATAAGTACTACTTTGGGACAAATCTGTGTGTTGGTACTCGAAAACTGGCAGGCGGCAGGCATCACAGAGTGCAGCGTGTGTATCTGATGCCTCGTTCGCTGTACTTTGTCGCTTTATACATGCTGCTTCTTAACTCGAACATATTACATAAAATTTGACACACTAATGCAACTCTCGCAGCCGCTTAGCATGGTTAGGCTAATATCGATGTTTAGACAGTTGTAGTAATTCTTGAAATGTTACTATTCGGAACTTATTTATTATTTTGGAAGAAATCATGTCGGGCTCATATTGTACTGAAGGGGCTAGAAATCATGTCGCATATTGACGGCTGCATCAGAGATGGTTCATATACATATATATCTTCTGCTTCACCGTAGTAGGTTGTTTGTTTAGTGCTGTTTGAAGCACTAAATAAATGGCTGAAAGTTCTGTATCCCTTTAGCTCAAATCATAGAGTTTCTCACTATGACACCTAGAGGGAAATCTGGCGCCACCGTCTATGGGAGTTTCCTAAGGGGCGCTGTGCCGTCGTGGGAATGACGGTATAAGTGTCTGCGAGGCTTGTGTTGGCTGGTGTTGTAAGAGGCTTCGTCTGAAACGTGGATATGGCTACACAAATAACGCGTTCTTAAAGTAAAATCTTCATAAAATGTTTCCATTCACGCATATTACATCTTCCAGTGAAGTTTACTCACCTACAATGCATAACCAAGCGAAGAAAAGCAAGAACAGACGACGAACTGTTCCAAAACAAGCACGAATCTTGTCGTCTGTCCTCCAACTTTAGCGGCCCGCTGATACTTTTTACGTTTCATATAATTGTACATGCAATAACAAATTCTTATAGTTAAACAAAACATACTTTTGTGTAATAATAAAGCTAAAAGAGCTTTTTACGTTCTGTTTTAGTAGAAAATTAATCATTGCGACCGACGGAACGGTGCTTGCCTGGCTCTCCGAGAACGATGCCAATCCGAAGTCGCAATATACCGGCATTCCCATGCATACCACAGCGCAGCAGCGCCAGATTTCCCTCTAGGTAATATAGTGAGAAACTCTATGGCTCAAATGGTTGGGATTATGGATCGACTACCTCTGTATAGATTTCTGCTGTGTGCAGTGCACCTGTAGTAGTTTATGTTATAGAGACATGAATCCCCTCTGCGGCACTGAAGAAACAGGTTGCATTTGCTTTCTACACCCACGATTCCTCATTTTAAACGTTCGGTGAACATTTATGGCTGGGTGAAGCCCTAGTTTGTTTTTGATTGTGGTGAACGTCTTACGGCACGAAAGGGCAAAGGACAAGTTAGATGAAGAGGAGAAAAAGAAGGGCACTGAACTTTGAACTATACTTATTATCGCTCGATACACGTATACCCCACAAAATCAACGTACAAAATCCTCAAAATGTGGATACAGAAGCAGTTTTCTAATCACAAACATCTGGTAAAATTATAATTGCCACTGCGCATTATCACGTTAAACGGATATTACAAATACATATTCTTTTTTTCTGTTCACGTCACGGAAACCGTGCTTCCCCGTGCATCCTTATTTTCTCAACTTTTTTGAATTCTGGATGAAGGTATCGTGTCAAATTATGTTTCGATAAGGTTGATGCAGCAAATTATGGAAATTGATGAAATGTAGTTTTCATTTTTTCTTTCGGCTTCAACATGCAGGTACAGATCGCCAACGCGAGGCTAACGGTTTTGACAACGAGCATCGGGGTGGCTTGCCCAACCAGAACCGAGAAAGCGGCAATGCTATGCCCTGGAACCACCAGGGGGTGTCTCCGGGCTACCCTGCCCCAGTAACATCCGCTTACACAGATGACGAGTCGCCTACCTACATTCCAAACCCACCCGCAACACCGAACACGTACCCACCGCACAACGAACAGCGACCATCGCTGTCGCCCAGCCCAGGCAACTCTGGCAGCTCACAGGGTGGTGGAGGCATCATCATCGGTCATCCGCCGACCGACACGTTCTCGCAACATGAGGGTGGCGCGAACAGGCCTTCTGCAGTGCCCGACCGAGGCAATGGGCCTCGTTTGGATGGTGGCTTGATTATAGGCAGCCCACCAATTAATGGTCCCCGCAGTCGCCCGGGTGGCTTCAACGAACCCCTGCCATCGCAGGAATTAGACCAGGCGCGAAGAGGAGTTGTAAACCAACCACCCTTACAGCGAGGAGTAGGGTCCTTCGGCTTGCCCTCATTGCCGAACAACCCGTTCGCACCTTCGAACCCAGGATTTCACGTACCCGGTAGTTTGCCACTGCCATTTGGAGCGGGCCTCTTCAATCCGGGGCTTGTGAACATCCAGAAGGCTGTGGAGAACGCGGCTGCTGGTGTTCTGGGCGCGACTGGTGCCGGAATCCACCCCACTGCAGCCAACATCTTCGGAAGGACGTCTACCTTTGGCCAAATGACCAGCTTTGGGTTCGCGGAGAGGAAGTGATTCCGTTCACGCGTGGTTTTATTAATCAAACGACAATGTGTGCGCGTACACTCTGGTTACAGCGCGGTAATAATAAACACTCATTACTAGAGTTTAGCACTAATAGACACTGCTATGCGTGTAATCGAGGAAGCCCGATTGCTATGTACCGTAATAATAATGCGTTAAACGCACTACCAGGAGCGCATTAAAGCCTCGCTTTTCTTACTCTACTATTTTTCAGCGTATAGCTGACATATACAGGTACGAAAGAATTGCGTGCCTTGAACATATCAAATAGGTAGTTTTGGCAAACTCAACTTGAACACTATTATGTCTTTCCAGGCATTCAGAATTATGCTGTGCATGTCATGGAAATTTGCTTGGACTTCTGATTGCTTGTCAAAGGATCACAGTGTTTAGATGCGGCTTGGCGGCATTCGTGCATTTCTTTAATGCTGGTGTCGCACTGTTGTTCTCTTATAGAACGTTTAGAGGCATTTTGTTTCTTAACCCTTTTTGAACAGCGGACCAGAATTTCTTTATTTTTGCCAAAGTCGTTCCTTCTTCTCCTGTATGTCTTTGGGTTTGGAAGTGTTTTATGTCATCAAAAGTAACAGGAGCAGCAATTTCCAAAGGTGTCACCATTTATTTCTCATAGATTCAGTCAAAAATAATTTCTAAGAGAGTTATGCTGCCAGCGATCTTTATTTCAATCCTTAGTTTGAGGGCGAGAACATTTCAAGGGCGAAGAAAAAAGCGAGCATTCTTGTGTTGACGCCACTCTCTAAAAACACTCGATGTGTCAGAAAACTTTGCGGGATAGGATGGACACATTATTGAAAAATGCCGTAGAAGTGACCAAGTACCATCTAGTGTCCGAAGGCAGCGTTGTAAACATACCATTGAAAACGATAGTGTTATTCTTTCTAGGCAAAATTTCTCTTGGCAGAAGAATACATGGCACAGTAAATGCCGTTTCTGGACCTGGAACGATGCGAGTGTTTTCAGGTGCTTGTGGCGTCGCAATGCAACGTGCTGGAAGTTTATAGGAGTCAGTGCAAACACTGTTGTGACTCCAGCGTTCAATTCCTATTTTTTTCGGAGAAGAACACTCTTCTTTACAGGGATGTTTGCAATTTAGCTATTCAGGAAAGTTTACTTTTCTTCTTGTGGAGCGCTTGTTAACCTTCTGATCACCTATGACGCTACCAACACTTTTTCTACTGTATTATTTTTTTGTGATAAATAAATCGCAATTTCTTCTGTCCATTTGTTGAGGTAAAAGGACCCTAAACACAGCAGCTGCCATATGTGTTCGTTTATACATCACTACGATCTAATAGAGTAGTACCGATTGCGTAACTTTGTGTCATTTCTACACCTTGTAAAAGACACGACGAGCCTTTTGCCACAGAGATGAGCTTTTACGTGCATACAGGCGACGCTTACACGCCATTATTATACGACCGTTCTTATTCACTGAGCCCGTGCTTACCAACTACTACAAGTGCCAAACTTGGATCATAACTAGGGTGCCAGTTTTGTTTACGTATTACAGTGCACGTGCACCTCAAAACCCTGGTTTGGAGATAAGAGGTTTGGTTACTAAAAAAAAGTAGTCATTGCAGGAAGTCAAGTTTTTATTTGAAAGTTACTTTAATATTATGCTTCATGCCAAATACTGCCAAATACGATCAGGTTTCGGAGCAGCCTTGATGCATTCCCTCATGCATAAGTAAGACTTGGTAACGTTTTTCTGGGCTCTTACATTAAGAGCCTGTAATAGAAAGCCGCATTGGTCAGGCTGCTTTCAACTGCGTGTATAGAAATATTTATTCGTGAATTAAGAATAGAGTGAAAAATACCACGTCCGATGGCAAAAGAAAAAATGAAATATTAGCGCAAATAAAAGGTGGCAAGCATCATAAGTTGCTGTTATGATTCCGAAAATCCTGTCATCTTCAAGTACTAGGTATATCTGTCGACGTTTGAACATTTTATACTCGTATATGAGTACAAAGTGCTCAAAAATTTCCTGAGACTTAGAGCATACACGCCGTCGTTTGTTTCAGGTTCAATTTTGTTGTGATATCGATACGATTTCGCTGCCGTATTGACGATGAATTAAATCTTTTCTTTTTGTTTTCAACGTTTTCTTTATTTGCCATCTCTCTCGCCTCGCAAGGTCAACTTCCCTGCTTTGCGTTTCTAGCATGGTTTCCGCCGCTAAAGCATGCACGATGTCAGAATTATCTGGTCCCAGGACACTACCATGCTCCTTCATCCGATGCAGAATCTGTTCTTGCCATACGCATTATGACGAGTGGGCTCATGCGAGGCATTCTGTGTCATTGCGTTGTATACACTCGTACAGGGTGAAACCCTGCAAGGGTAGGGTAGCATACTGTGCTACGCCGAAGTATCGGAGGCCATTTGCGATCTAATGTGAGCGAGCAATCTTACACGAGGGTTTGGCGATTCTACACGAAAAGAAGGCGGGCAGCTGCAGCAGACATACGGCTGACATGGGCGTTCGCCCATTCGCGTGATCGAGATGCATATTCAAAGTGCGCAACGTGTAGCCATTTCGTGTAGGTTATTTGACGTTGCTCATTTCTACCAAAAGAAGAATTCGATTTAAGTAGCTTGCATTCTAATTTTACTGCTTCAAGGCTACCAGCCACCGAGCAGTGAGTATCATCGAGCCACCATCACGCTGAGTGCAAGCTCGTAGGACCGACTCGTTTGTCTTTTGTGCAAAGACTAAGTCACAAATTTGTTGTTTCGTTAACGTGAATGTATGTGACCTAATATCACGCATAGACTCCCTTTGTTGTCTACAGGACGCTGTTATACAGAACTGCATGCTAGATGGTCAAACCATGCTGAGGATCCATAACGGAAATTAGGAAACCTGTAACCGCATCATGAACCCTCCTCCCCTCACGTTGCTCTTCAGCACAATATGTTCCAATATGATCCGCATAGAATATAACATAATAAATATATTTTTATGAGAAACTGTGAAGCGATGTTTGTTTATAGAAAGTTTGCAGGAAAGTTGAGAAAGAAAGTAACGGCGTCGCTTACCTCTCTTCATTAAATGAAAAAAGGAGGCAGATAGGCAGGACTTAGACTACGTTGATGATTGCGCGGAGAGCCTGCACCAAATTTGTTTCTAGCTACTCTCCTTCAATCGTTGGACAGCTACTTTCGGCTACTCCATTTAGATGAAAGCAAAGCTGGCTTGTAGATGCCTGTGTCGCACGCCAGAATGAAGCGCTAGAACTCGTCAGTTTGCCAGACTAAATACCAAATGTACTAGAAAACGAAATACCTAGAGCCACGTTGTAACGCAAAAAAAAATAAAAATGAATGAACAAAACTTATCAAACGCAAGAAACAGCGCATGGAGACAGACTAAACCATTCGTCCAATTTATTGCATGCACTTGTTAGGTCGTTACTCCCAAAGTATGCCACAAACATACTCTGAGGGCACACTACGGCCATTTTGAAGTCTTGAAACTGAACATGGTCAAAAAATAGCTTCCCAAGGCTACAAACAACTGGGCACTCCAAGCTTGACGCCTCATGTCGGCCTGTGTTGAAGCATCGAAAGGTTCAAAACGCGAGCATATTCTCATTCTATTTCAAACACATTCATAATAACGGTTGAGCGAGACAAATTTTTAACAGGACATACCTTGTGTAGACGACATTCAGAACCAGTACGCCCCCGATTTTTTTCATTTTCGCTGTAAGTTAATACGATATTTAAATTTGTATGGGCGGTATACGGAGTTTTTCTGTCAAAAGTTTAACTAATTTTAAATATCCCCTGTGGCCGATAGCACGTTTCTAATCCTTGAGCTGCATTTCTCAAACAGGCGGACATTATTTGCAATCAATATATAAATAAATGCATATTCGGCTAACCAACAAAATGTCACAATTAATTACTTTGTGGTACATATGGCAATTTGCAAATTGTAGCGGTGAGTTCGCAAGGCCTATCCACTTACAACAAATTTTCAAGATGACACCAGTTTCAAGATAAAAATCCCCGTAGTTGGCGACAAAATACTTGGGCATCCGAATTGATTTTGTGCTTCGATGCATAAAATGACGTTTTTTAAATGAGTAACTGCAAGAAATGTGCATTTTTACGTCAAGTTTGACGGCGCTTACCTCAAAACCGGTGCCGTCCTTAGTATACGCTCACAGTGGATATGCCTTGGAAACTCGCTAGACACAATTCTTAAATTGCAATATATATCCCATCAATTAATTATTACAAAATATAATGAGTTATTTTGTTAATTAGACCATTATGCATTTTGATTTCTCGGGCGAGTAATGGCCGCCTCTTTGACTGGACCAGATCAAGGAGTAGAATTGTGCTTTCTGACACAGGCAATCTTTAAAAATTGTCTAACGTCTTCGCAGAAACACCTGGTATATACAGCATAGATTATTTATTTTTTGCCGCTTTATAAAGAAAGATTGATCAGATCTGTCTGGAATGTTTCTGCAAACCATCTTTTATAACTTAACTGACTAGGAATGTACTCTTCACGGACAGTCGTTCACATGCTTTGGCATTCGTTTTCCTTTCCTTTTCGAACTGGCCAATGTCGTTACACCCAGAGTGCAATGCAGGTTCCTAACCACAGGTTACTTCAGAATGATTGTGATTTATTCAAAATTTGCTTTACAGTACATATACAATACTAGCCTGCAGTAGCATTGATGCTTGTATGCTGGACAGGTCAGCTCGAGAAGTAGTGCAACACAGGCTAGAAACTTTGCATGTTGTACTAATCAGAGAAAGTGCCTTTTACTACTGATTAATAATGAACATACTGCAATTCATTCAGACATGTCTTCACAAGATATTGTTTATATAAATAATCATAGGGTACATTCATCCTCTGAAATCAAGAGTTAAAGCATGCCATATGACAAGTGGCGTTTACCTTTTGCTATTAAATATTTGAATACGTAATCCTAGACCACAGCACCCCTCTACACCCCCCCCCCCCCGCGCCTCAGTCACAGGCAGAATAAACCATTTGCATTCCTATTACACATTGCGCAAAACATGATATTCAGGGTTATGAGATACACACACAAAAAGAAACGAACACTAAAAATTTAAACGATTGAAAAATAAAAAGAAACGCTACTTCATATTCCAACCATATATAGGCAAATAGGTGTGCTGTACTTCGACACAAATAATTCTAACAGATGCTTTCAGTTACGTACGCCATTACACAGCGAGAGAGAGAGAGAGAGAGACAGAAAGAGAGAGAAAAGCTAAAGCTATACACCTCTGCAAAGGGCCTTCACTGAAGTCCATGACTATCGTTTCTGATGTAAACTCTATTTAAGAGTAGCCAGAATAAAATTTAGCAAGGTATCCAGCATACAGCATACTGTTTGTAGCACATAAATATTGGCATCACGCGTAAATACGCTTCATTTCGCTAGTTATACCTTTTTAGCTTGACGCAGTTGAACATCCATTCATTTATGTTATTTCTGAGTCAGCAGGCAGCTTACTAAATTAAAAATGTAGATAAGATGGTCTTGCCCTTTTTACCTTAACTAGCAAGAACTTTCTGTCTTTCAAATCTTTTTGCCGTGTGTAGAACACATGTTTTTCACGTTTATGACTATAAATGTACTTAAAGGAGAGCTGAAAGCTTTTCTAGAAAAAATGAGTGAAGAGCAGTACGTCGTGGTTTTCAACCCTCTGAATTCGAATATCGCATCAAAATTTAGCGAAAAAAAGCGCAAACATATTTTCTTTCGACGAAAAGTGCAGCAGCAGACACGCCCAGCTCACGCGCCTCGTTTCCGCCTGTGATTGGTTGGGCGCCTCGTGACGTCAACAATGGTGTTCGTCCGGACCGACTGCTGCCGCTACACACGAAGCACGATGCAAGGTAGTTTGGTGCTGTTTTGCTGAGACGGTCATGGAAAATTTCGAGAGCTTGCGTTTCTCTGAGGAGTTCGGCGTTAAGTCCAAACTCCACGAGAGCGATTTTGCGCGTGACGCTGACAGGTGACGGCTTCGAGCGACAAAACGGGCCATCGCTTGAACAGATCGCTTTGTGTTGTCGCTCGATCGCTCGTTTCTAGAAATCTAGAACTCGTCGCTCGTCACCCGGAAGTGCTATGAGCGACTAGCCAATAGTGCGAAGCGGGAAATGGATGTACATGACTCAAATACTACTGTTTGTCGCACGGAACGAGCAAACTATTGAATTTTACACGTGCAAGAAAAGGAACCTAGTGCAAGACCTTCTGAAATATTTTATGCTCCTTTTTCAGTAAAATACATCAACTTAAATTGATAAAGCATGCGTCACGCTAGTTTCGGCGCGTATATTGCTGCCCTCATACCGGGAAGTCGTCGCTCAAAGCCGGCGCTCGAGTGGAGTTCGGCTCGCAGGCGAGGAGTGAACGCGACAGCCATCGCCTCGCTTGTCGCGCTGTCGCTGTCGCGTGCAAGATCACTTGTAAGGGGTTTATACTGTACTCCCTACATGTACGAGCCGATTGCGAAGAGCCGGCCTCTCTAAGAAGCAAAAAATTACGGTACAAGCAGTGCTTTCCATGCGAACGAAGGCGTAGTGTTAGCATCTCCTCGTGTTGGAAAAGCTGCATTCAGCGTTCCAGTGAGTACGTTTCCGGGCAAACGTTATGTTCATGCATGCCTCCTCGTAGAACGTAAGCGGTGATGCGATCTTCAGCCTTCGTGCGCTGCCCCAAACTGTCCGCAATCTACACAGACGGTTTAAAGGCGGAAAAAGTTTACCGGCTGTTGTAGCACGTGTAGTATAGAACCTTCATCAGCGCGCCTTTCGCACGCTACTCGTAACCGGCGAATTCCACCGGCTACGTGAGATGGTTGGTTTCTGTATGTGTGCGAGAGAAGGGGGAGCGCAGCGTCCTGGCGTGAGCCGGCTTTCCAACACATGCAAACTTTACAATTGCACTGCGTTATGGTAGCTGCGTGCAGGCTGTTTCACAACACACGTGCGAATAGAAATTTCGCGGCGCTTGGCGATGAAACCTGCGTCTAGGGTGGGCGATAAACATGCACCTTCCGTTCAGCGTGCTAACACGAATGAGAACCCAAAGCACACATTATTGATAAACTCCGGTAGTAATCGTCACGGAAGTGGTTAGAGCACAACACTGTTGTTCTTGAGCGCTTGAAGTTGTTTCGCTTCACAGCAACCTCCTACTTAGCTGAAAGCTTCTTGTCTTGCAGGAACTAATGGAACATCGGAACATCGTCGCGGCCGCTGGTGTTCGTGCAAGCGTACGCTGCACGGATCGCGGGCATGAGCTGCACAGAACGCGGGCATGATCGGCCTACAAGTTCAATTGATGCTGCGCACGTCAACTACCACTCCTATGTACACACAAACAAAGGAATGTAGGGTTGAGCGAAGCAGATTAGGACGGCACGCACGCAGAAATAAGGCCGGGGGCACGGTCGCGGAGACTTCCAAGGAACGGAACACCAGTGCTGAAGTCACTACGCCGCGGTGTCCGGTCTCCGCTCGCATTGTCAGCGTCAGCAGCAGCGCGCGGCGCTCGACGGGGGGCGGAGCTACAGCGCAATTTTAACCGACGATCGCGTCGCTCCTAAGTGAAAAATCCCCCCAAAATTTTACCTGCATGATTTATAAGGTTCGCGTATCCGCATATGAGCGTCTTATTGAATTCGACAGAATCTTCAGCTTCCCTTTAACAAATGGCGTTTCGTTATTACTACCCCAACAAAAAGTACCTGTACAATAAGTATATCGAATCGAACTTTATTTCTGTTCAGTTACAAGCAGAGCTGGGGGGGGGGGGGGGGTTGAGAAAAAAAAAGCAATCTAGACGGCCGCTTGATTAAGTTCTCGAACCCACAAAACAACATTGACACTTGGGAGAATACACCGATAAAAACATGACACAATGTCTATAGTGAACCGCTGCTGGTCACGAAGCCTTGGATGCTTTTCTCGGCCGAGGCGGCAGCATTTTGATGGAAGCCGAATGTAAAAACACTCACGTATGCTGCTTTTTTTTATTTCGCGTTAAAGAATACCAGAAGCCGAATTCGCAAAGCTCTTTGTTCGTAAGAGCTCTTTGCCATTAGCTGGCCTCCTTCACTGATGATATATCCATCATCATGATTGCCTGGATTTTTTTCTCGTACGGACAATTTTAGCGTAGCAGCTTTTTGTGTATAAGGGTCCAGGTGGTCAGCAGAATTCCGCAGCCGTCAAATACGGTATCCATTGTAGTTCGCTGCTCAGCTTCGTGACGTTAAAACTCATTTTTACAGTGCAGATCTATGTCCGGCCTGATGATCTCGAGTAGGACATCATAGACAGGCATTGTTTTCAAAGTACTGGAATGTCGGAAACACAGCCTGAAGTATCCTAATTGCATGGACCCTGTGTGGGATCCCGTTTTTGTCAGCGTGATTCAGAAATTCAGAATTTATTGGCATAAAGTAACGATACAATTGCATAGGCAAATCTTTTTACAGACTAGGGTTCCATAGTCCGAAACTGTAAGGGGACCCACGAAAGATACATGGTTAAAATCATCCAAGTAGGCAGCAAGAAAACTAAAGTAATGCTTATGAAACAGTAGCTAACAAAAACTATAAAAAGCATACAAGTTTGTACTCTCACAAGGCTCGCTTGCAAAAGCAGGGACAGAAGCAACTAAAAATTTTTTTTTTCAATCGGTTTATTTCTACACATATTTGCTTCGCCAGCAGATAAGTTCATAGCAAAAGTGCGGAAAGTTGGGCTTGTTGGTTACTCACGACTACTGGCCCAGCGCAGAGTAGACGACACGCGCACGGCACCGTGTGTGTCTTGGTCTGTGCGTCCTGTCGACTTTGCGATGTGCCTGTAGTCAAGACTATAGTGTTCACCGACAATAATAACGACAAGAGATGGTGACAATATACGTGGTATCCGGAAAGCTGGGAGCTTAACGTAAAGTATAAGCATGGAGGGCAGAGAACTTCGTTAGGAACACAAAAAACCAGGCAGCTGCTTCTTTTCGTGCACGTGACTTCTAAAGGTTGTAGTAGCGAATTTAGAAAAAAAAAAGGTAATGACTCTGGTGTGAGAGAGAGTGTCCCCGTGATAGCCAGGAGGTTTCCCGCTTCGAATTTTTTTTTGTTGCTAACCATGTGCGTACCGTGATGTAGCTTTCTATGGAACAGGCAGCCACACTGCAACGAAGGGGTAATTTTCTTCCTTCACTTTAGTAACGCTGTAGCGTGCCTAGCGATCAACGTAGGCACAGTTTACCGGGAAAACACGTCAGCGATTAACGCTCGAGTCACTGGGAGTGCGAGTGGTGACATTGCTAAATGTATTATCGCCGGCTGCATTCAAATCACGTCATTTGAGTAATTGCACTTGAAGCCACCAATGCACGAAAAGCCGTGTGACGAGTCGTGCTAAGTTGAGGTGCAGGAAGTTTGCGTTTTCGCCACCACTCGAAATGTTTCGTGGGGTTAAATCTTTTCATAAACGTAAAATGAATGACCCTGAAAAGTAGTGCACTATATTGCACTGGAAATAATTTTATCTGCAATGACAAGCATATTCTGGCGCGTAATTGATGACACTGTTTTTTTGTTATATAGGAAGAATGACGTAAGGAATACATACAATGTAATTGGAATACATACAATGGAATACATACAATGTAATTCCTTACGTCATTCTAGTGATTATTCATTCTTCACAGTGAAATGAAAGCGATTGCTTCATTGTTCCATGTGACCTCATCACCAAGATATTTCAGCACGTATGATAACATATCTTTCTGTTTTATTCCGTGAAAACATTTCGAAATCCTCACGCGCTACGTGATAAGTCCTGATGCTTGTGTGAAAAGACTATTTGATATGTAACCTTGAACCCTGTATGATGTATGACGGAACCACTCAAGAGATGAGGAGTAGTAGTAGTATATATGTAGTATGTATATGAGTAGTATATATGAGTAGTATATAGTATATAGTATATATATATATATATATATATATATATATATATATATATATATATATATATATATATATATATATATATATATATATATATATATATACAAGCAAAGAAACAAACGATAAACTGGACAGATAGGCAGAAGCAGGTCCTGTTGTCATGAAATTATCCGAAAGCGGCACACCGGCATCGTTAAAGCTCGTGGCCATTCTAGACTCCATCAAAACCGTTCCATGTTAACCTAGTCAACAAGAGTCACGCAATAATTCTTGAAGTAGATTCCACACACGCACTCACCAAACTTCGATGTGTTCATTCGACGCAGCGATTAGCACAGGAAGTTCAGCGATTCAACAGACTACAGCAGTACAAGATCACTGTTGAATCTGTTTCTGGCGACGTGATCCACGCGTATATGTTATACTATGATGTATAAGTATTAACCACGTGTAATGAACAATCAGTCGCTATTAGCGCTGTCTCTTCGTCTCCTTCTGTCGTCCTGCGGGCTCTTTTGCGCTTCACCTCAAGTTATGCAAGTGACACTAAAGATAGCCTTGAATCTTTTCCATTGAGAAGACTGTATTGCCTACTGTGGCATTACGAGGGAACACTGAGGATGAAATTGTGTTTTAAAAATTCAGAAAGGACGGCTTCTAGAGCTAAAACATTGGCTGTTTCTTAAAAGTCAACATGTCAACTCAAAACTAAAAAAATCAACTCAACTAAAAAAAAAGATTTCTATTGAGTTTACCTAAGGGAACTGCTATATGGCTGAAGTATTCATAGTGAAATAAATAACATAAATAACAGTTTGATGCAAAAAGGAAAAACAGATTTGATTTCCAGCAGAACAACAGGCTCATGGTGAGAAATGAATCGCGAGGGCGATTGTGTTTTTCACACCTTAAACATGTGCATTTCTGGAAAAGTTAAGTTAGGCCTAAAGTATGCGTCTTCGCAAAGCTCGCACGGAACGCGCGCTCTGAGGTTTCAGCGCACTCGCTTTAACGATTTCCGCCCGCTCGGCAGCTTGCGCGTTCTTGATATCGCGGTGCCACGACTTGCCAGCAGTCGAGCCATGCGCGGGTTCAAGAGTGGCGAAAACAGGGGAATCCCCCTTTTCTTTCCGTCTAATTCGGAGTCGCTCGCAACGACTGGCTGTTATCAAATCTACAAGGCTAGCGACAATCTGGCGCATTTCCTCTATAAGGTTTACGAAATGAGTACCACGCATTTTGGCGCCGTAAAGGCGCTTTCAGCCACCGAAAACCAGAAGGTTCTGAAACGTGCAGGCGCTTTTTCAGGCCCCAAGGTTGCTTAGCGCGGAAGTTAAGGTGGACCAAGCGTATGCCAGTTGCTAATAATCGGAAATTCGAGTCGCCAATTTCATGCAATTTCTTGTTCTTAATGAAACGTTTTGCGTTGTCTGGCACCCTGGATGCCTGCTCCAGCGCTTTAACAACTGAATGGCGCTCCTTTTCACGAACAGCTATTTCAAGTAAATGGCTTTGTGAGTTCAGGCCATTATTCGGTAAGCTTCTTTTACCTAACAGCGACAAGTGACTATAAATGGGTTGCAAGCAGTGCAAGCACTCTCACATTGTAATAGTCCACGCCATGATGACCTCAGCCAGTCCGTAGCTGATCGCTACCAAGAACCCTTGAATGTATACAGACAGAACTTTCGTACATCTAGCCGCCTATATACTCAATGAAACTATGACGGCTGCTCTGAACGATGTCAAACCCCGCCATTATGTCAAGTTTGTCACCTTGTCAGGTCTGATTGGCTCAAAGCGCCAACGTGGCGGAATTCGACATCATATTGGAATTTCGACATCATAGTCGCGGTATTAAATCCCGGCCGCAGCGGCCGCATTTCGATGGAATCGAAATTCAAACGCACCTATGTCCCGTGCATTGGGGGCACGTTAAAGAATCCCTGGGGGTCAAAATGAAGCCGGAGTACCCCACTACGGTGTGTCTCCTAATCAAATAGTGGTTTTGACGCGTAAAACCCCAGCACTCAGGGGAACTGGCTACTTATACATTTTGCAGCGGGCCATAGTTTTGATCCAACATAACTAAAATTTTAACTACGGCTACTTGAGAGCTTGCACAAAAGTGTTGTCCTGAAAAAAAATTAACCTCTACACCATGCCACCTCAGCGCGTCGTTTGGTCGCCACAGGGGCTACCTCGCGCCCTCAAGCTGCCCCGTGCCGCACGTAACTGCGCTGTGTGTAAATTTATCTGATGAGTGAGCGCTACATCCTGCTGGGGAAATAACAAGCCGGAAAGGGTGGGTCGGAGCAACAACGGCAAAAAATAAAAAGAAGAGAGAGAGGGAGACACTAATCAAGGGCAACGCGCCACCCACCTACCAGTTGCACGGTCTCAGCATCTGTTACCCTGCCTGGTTAGGTGGTGTATACCTGTACGTTACGTGCGTGTGCATGTGTAACCAGCTGCGTAGGCGCCATCGTTTAACAGGTCGAGTAAGTAACGGGAACAGACAAATATTCTACCGGCGTCCTTGGTTTCGGTTTCACTGCGAACGTTTTCTTTCCTCGCGTGCCGTAATGCTCAACGCGCGAGAGAGAAAAAAAAACATATAAGAAAACAAAAATGAAGCGACAGTTTAACGGGCAGCCACTTATGTTAAAAAGGAGGCAATTACGCTTCAGCAGTCTTGAAGACCCTAGAGTGATTTTGTAGCTATGCAGCGCAAGCAATTTTCGTAGAGCAATTTTCCATAGAATTGATAGCCCTCGATGGGTACATATTCTTTATATTATAATTGTCATGTGAGGAAGCCGCAGACACCTAGTACGCGTTTAATGCAATACGGCACAAAGGTTCGTGCTGCCTCAGACTAGTGGCCGATAAATGACTGAATTAGCGCTGGTAACTGCATCAACTCCTTTGAAGGCATCTCCTGCCGATTACAACATTAAATAATTAGAAAGCCCCTACACAAAGTACCACTAAGGGAGGGAGGAAAGAGATAAGGAGAAGGCAGGGAGGTTAACCAAAATAACGTCCGGTTTGCTACCCTACACCGGGGGAATGGGAAAGGGGAAAACAAAGATAACAGGGAAAGAGAGGAGGGAAGGAAAGAAGGAAATTGCGGTGAGTTCGCTGAGGTGTGTGGCCTTACAGAAATTGCATTAATAGTCACAGATGGTCGCACAAGCCCGTCGTCCTTAAGTAGCACAAAAGTGCCTTCACCGCTTTACGGGCCGACGGGCGATGGGGGCGCTGTTCCAACAGCACCTGCACAGAAAGCGGCCGATTGTCCAGTTTTTGAAAGGCTTTGGTAAGTTCTTGTCTCTCAAGGGTGTATCGTGGACAGTGGCACAGCAGGTGGTCGATGTTTTCTTCGGTGCCACAGAGCTCGCATGCTGCGCTGTCAGTCATTCCAATTAATGTAGAGTATGCCTTTGTGAAGGCAACTCCTAGCCAAAGGCGACAGAGAAGCGTAGCTTCACGTCGAGGAAGTCCGAGTGGAGGTCGGAGTTGCAGGGAGGGGTTTAGTCGATGCAGTCGTGTAAGTCGCAAGTTTGGCGAGTTCCACTCGGTCAGTGTGAGACTGCGTGCCAGGTGTCGAAGCTGCATAGCGGCGTCTGTCCTCGAAAGCGGAATTGGAACGCTGTGCTCGTCATGATGTGCTGTGCGAGCAGCGTTATCGGCGCAATCATTGCCACTGATTCCACAATGGCCAGGTACCCATTGAAAAACGACCTCGTGACCTTTTTGTTGGACATGATGGTAAAGTTTCGCGATGTCATATGTCAATTGGTCATGGCATCCGTGTCGGAGAACTGACTGCGTGCACTGTAATGCCGGTTTCGAATCACAGAACACAGCCCATTTTCTAGCTCTTTCACATTCGATGAATTCCAGTGCTCGACGCAGGGCCGTTAGTTCTGCCGCCGTTGAGGTCGTGACATGCGATGTCTTGAAGCGTAGTGTCATTCCTCGCGTTGGTATAACCACGGCACCACCAGAACTGCACGACGTAGTCGATCCATCGGTATAGATGTGCACATGGTTCCTGTACTTTTCATGCAAAAGAAGTAAGCTCAGCTGTTTTAGAGCAGGGGCCGGTAGATCTGCCTTCTTCTGTACTCCTGGAATCATTAGATGTACTTGTGGACGGCTCAAACACCACGGAGGAAACGCTGGCTTGGTCGCAGGTGCGTACCCTGAAGTAAACGACGCACGATGTGCACTGACAATGCCGCTAAATGTCGAGCAGCGCCTTACAGCAGTGAGGCTTGCCAAGTGGTGGGAAGGGGTCCTAGCACAATGCCTGAGATACATACGCAGTGTCTCAACGGTAATGTGCGTCGTGATTGGGTAATCGTGCGCAAGGGCAATGGTTTCAGCCGTTGATGCACTGCGTGGTAAGCCAAGACATATCTTAAGGGCTTGGGCTTGAATACTCTGAATCATACGCAGGTTAGTCTTGCAGGTGTTGGATATTGCAGGCAGGCTGTATCGCAGGAATCCAACGAACAACGCCATGTACAGCTGTAACATAGCGTGTACAGATACTCCCCAACTTTTTCCTGCAAGGAACCTGAACAGGTGACAGATAGCAGTCAGCCGCTTTTTCACGTAATTAACGTGCGGAGTCCAAGATAGGTCTCTGTCAATTACGACTCCCAAGAACCTGTGACTTCTGCTGTATGGTATAATTTGCCCGTCAATAGATACGCCGTAAGCAGACATTCGCTTCCTCGTGAATGCCACCATTGCGCACTTGCCACGTGAAATTTCAAGTCCTTGTTCACGAAGGTAGCAAGATGTCATTGTGGCAGCCTTCTGAAGTCGAGCGCGAAGCTGAAGTCGTGTCACACCTGATGCCCAAATGCAGATGTCGTCCGCATAGATGGAAAGTCGTACGGTGCTTGGCAGGTTGTGAACTAATCCACAGAGGGTAAGGTTGAAAAGAGTCGGGCTAAGCACTCCACCTTGAGGGACTCCTCGGCTATCGTAATGCTCGGATGTCGGGCCATTTTCTGTGTCGACATAGAATGGTCTTCTCTGTAAGTAGCTGCACACCCACATATACATCTTACCACCAAGTCCGACGGCTTCTAACGTGCTAAGGATGGCTTCATGGGTGACATTATCATATGCCCCTTTAACGTCTAGAAACAAAGCAGCAGATAGTCGCTTACAGGCCTTTTGGTGTTGCACAAACGTTACCAAGTCAACAACGTTGTCTGTTGACGAACGGCCACGTCTGAAACCAGCCATTGCATCTGGGTAGATTTCATAGTACTCTAAGTACCATTCCAGACGTGTTAAAATCATTCTTTCCATTGTTTTTCCAACACAGCTGGCAAGTGCTATCGGACGGTATGAGGAAATGTCCAAAGGCGACTTGCCAGCTTTCAGAAGTGGAATGAGGCGAGTTGACTTCCATTCTTGCGGAACCGTAGCCGTCTGCCAGGAGTCGTTGTACAGGAGCAAGAGTGCCTTCCGAGCTTGGTCTCCTAGCTTACACAGGGCACGGTATGTAATGCCGTCAGGTCCTGGCGCTGAAGAACGCCTGCACAAAGCCAGCGCAGCTTCTAGCTCTTCCATAGAAAAAGGGCATTCCATGCGGGGATCACGTGAGAACGGTGGGTGGTCGAGCGTTCCCGTACCCGTTCTATCGGAATTTGCTTCGCCAGCAATCTTTCTGCAGAAAGGTTCAGCGACGTCAATATCTCTACATTGTAGATGGAGTGCTAGAGATTTAAACGGGTGGCGCTGACCAAAGGTTGTGCGAAGGCCACGAACAGTCCTCCATATAAGCGACAAAGGTTTTCGTGGATCCAGGGACTCGCAAAAGGATACCCATTGCCGTGAAGCCAGCTTGTTCATGCGACGCTGTATTTTCTTTTGTGTTCGTCTAGCCAATCTTAAATCATAATTGGACTTCGTGCGTCTATATCTTCGCTCCGCGCGACGGCGAATTGCTCGAAGTTTCGCTAGTTCGATGTCGAAATCGGTGCGGGAAGAACTCTTCGAAAGCAAATGCGTGGTTGTTTGTATGGCATCCTTTATCGCGCCCTGTAGGTTATACGAGGTGCCGTCACGACAACAGTCTTCCATTATTATTTGGTATTTAGGCCAATCGGTGCACTGGATGGTTCTGGAGGACTTGGAGCTAGTCAAACCTTCGATCTTCAAATAGGTTGGGATGTGGTCACTACCCCGCGTTTCTAAATCCGAAAACCAGTGCACTTTTCTCGTAAGCGAACGTGAAACGAAGGTAAGGTCCAAGCAGCTACTATACGCTGATCCACGCAGATAAGTAGGGCTTCCATCGTTTGACAGGCAAAATTCGAGGTCATTGGCAAAGGACACCAACGTTCTGCCTCTAGAGTTCACTTTGGAGCTTCCCCATAGGTAATGGTGGGCGTTAAAGTCACCAGTGAGCACCCACGGCTGTGGAGTCGATGTCAAAATTCCCCGTAAGCGCTCACAATCTAGACGGCTTGTTGGAGATAAATAAGCTCCAAGAATTGTGAACGTGAGCTTTTTCTTCTTCACTGTTAAGCAAACGTATTGATTTGCTGCGTCAGGAGGCACTAGGTGATGTACGTAAGTCAAGTCACGGCGTATAAACACAACGACCTTGCTGCACTCTCCGTGGGTGGAGGACATAAAGCACTCATACCCGGACAGTCTGATGGGAGCTGACAGGTGGGGCTCGCAAATCACGATAATGGGGAATTGGTGCGTAAATACAAACTGTCTGAAGTCGGACATGCGTGACCTAAGCCCTCTGGCGTTCCACTGAAATACAGATGCATTCTTGACCTCCTCTTGAAACGACGGTGATTCTCGGGCCGTGGTTTTACCCTAGAGCCGCAAGCACCGGACTCAAGGTGTCCAGCACCTGCAGTGCGCTCTGAGCTGACGGGGTTTTCATGTTGCGCAGTAGAATGCGCATGGCGTCCATAAGTGACTTTAGCATCACTACGACTTGGCGATCCTCAGTCGTCGTCGCATCCTCGGTTCGTGAGGTCATTAAGGGTGGCGCACTTTGATGTGACTCCGATGCAGGTTGTGCTCGTGGAAGTGTAGGCCACTCTTCAGGAGGTGAGAGTGTTGCCCCAGTCTTCGTTTTCGCACTGTCGGTCTTTGTGGAAGTTGGCGTTGACGCGATAGCCGCTTTGCCGGAAGAGGGCGTATATCTCTCAGTAGACGTAACTCTTCGTGCTGCTCCACGGTGCCGATGTCGTCGTCGCCTGAGAGTAGCGGCAGCCTCTCTGTGTGTTGAATGGTCCCGTACCATACGTTTGAGTACTGCTCGCTCGTTCCTCACCCGCGGGCAATCATTGGATGAGGCCTCATGGGTACCATAGCAGTTAGGGCACTTCAACACAGTTGCGCGGCAGGCATCTGCTGAATGAGATTCGGCGCACCGTGGGCACACGAGGTTATTCCTACAGACACCTTTTACGTGTCCCATCTTGCAGCATTTGTAGCATTGCAGGGGCTTCGGTACGTATGGGCGGACTGGATGGCGGACGTGGCCAACTTTGACGTGTGAGGGAAGGCTGTCTCCCTCAAACCACAGCTTCAGGCAACGTGTGTTGCCAAGTCGTGTGATGTGCGTGATAAGAGTGCCTTCTGTACTTGGCTTTATTAATATAGGTAAGTCGTCGGTTGGTATAGAAATATCGACATCATAAATGACGCCGACAGTGCCATTGCAGCCTGTAGGTATCATGGATCGCACTTGTACTTTGTCGATCTCCGTTACGTGCCGTAGGCTTTGCAGTGCACTACGGTGTAGCACATCGACTGCTAGGATATTATTCCGTGCATTTATTCTCACGTCCTTTATCTCGTTTGGCGCGATTCCCTCAAGAAACGCAGAAAGGACTTGCCTGTTTAGAAGTCGAAGATTGGACACTGGGTCCACAGGCATGAAGAGCATGGTGTGCGGCCAGCGCTGAGGTGTTGTCTTCACGGTGGAGACACTTGGCGACGATGACCTCCGTAGCAGTCTTCTTTTTGTAGTTCGGCTCATGACAAGTGTGAAATCATCGTCCGACGAGTCGACGCTGTCCGAGTACAACTCGGTTGCCTCGCTGTCCGTGTCACTTGACGCATTTCCACGTTTCCTGGACGCGACACCACGTGATGGCTTGACTCCAGGAAGGTCTTCGAGGGCTTCTTCATCCATTGCCGCAACAAGGGGGCGGCAGCTCCCAGAGTTTCGAAAGAAACAAAGCGAGACAAAGGTACAAGCGTTCTATGATAGAAACACTTCGTCGATGTGGTAAAAATCATTGCTGATCCCAAGGCCAGAGAATATTACGTGTACAGGTAAGGCTGGTTTTGGTCGAGCGTAAAAATAACTGTGCCGGCTGGCAGGCAGGCACGCACGCTCTGGCGTCAAGCGGATTAAAAAACACCTTGTAAATTGTAAATTACAGAAATAAATTGATCCCGCCTACGAAAATTGACAATAACCGATGGTATCAAGGTTCTTTTTTTAAACTCATATTACAACTGGCGCCCCAGACGTGGTTTGACATCATCTTTTTAAAAGAAACTCATAAGAGGAGGAGGAGGAGGCAAAGGAGAGGAAAGACAGGGAGGTTAGCCAGTGTAAGTACCGGCATAAGAGGTTGGGCGTTAGGGAAGGGGGAAGCGGAGATAGGTACTCACCTGGATCTCACGCTACTCTGCCCAACTTTGCAATAAAATCGTGATATGTCAGAATGATAAGGTAATCATCTTTGTTTGTTGGGATCTCATCCTTCTGCGCTTTCCCAACGTTTGTTCTACTTTTTCAACGCTAAATACTTGAACACAGAGCGCTGCTGTTTATTCAAAGTGGCAGCAGTTTCTATATATATAAATTCAAGTGACCCCGGGTGTTCAAATTAAATTAAGTGGAAAAACTCGGCAGCAAGTAATTCTGTCAGTTCAAATGGTGATATGAACAAGACATTTGCACTCAAATTAAGCCAAATTTATAAACGTACAAGTTAGGTAACGTTTCCTGCCAACATTGTATTTTTACTGGTTTGGTGGGATTACATTGCTTCGACCAAACAGTACAAATTGCGAACGGTCTTTTCTCCAAAATTCAGTAATAGAAATATTCTAGGACTAACTAGCTGTGAAAAACTCATTTGGGATCGCGGGCACTAGACCCAAATTCCCAAAGCTGCTGAACCTGGTGGTTCCAGCTATTCGGGGCCTCTTTCCCTCTGCCACGTATATTCAGCTTGAAGCTCAATCGACAAATTGAAGCCTACAGAGCTTACACAGAGCGACAGCATCAGGGGTATCGCGAATTGTCTCTCTAAGCATTTGTGGTCTATTTCAATTTCAATTTTATTTTCTGCATGCATGCTAATGCTGATGGCCTCCTTGGCAGGAAACCGGCATCAAATAAAGGGAAAGGGGCACTGTACCACTGGCAGGCAAAACAGCACAAGGAATAACAAAATATAAGCTGATCAAGTATCGTGATATGAAACACGGTCCAAACGGAGTGTTACAATTAGTGCACAAAACTGCATTTCTATAAAACAAGGTATGAAAATAAAGTTGAAGGGAATATTTTCATATACTGAATGCATGAAATGGGAAAAAACGTGCTTACTTTTCCTTACTTAACGTTACATCGGCATGCATCGGCATATTCTTAAAATCTGACTAAAGTTAGCCGAAACACCCTGTATAGTGTCAGACTATCCGAACTACAGTAATACCTCGCTTCGCAGTAGTTCAAGGACAGAGAGAGGACATTGGGTTGTTCAACGATATGGCACATTTCGGCGTCATTCGTTGCAATCATTGTTGAATACCGTGACGTTATGGACTCCGAGTGTTTCATTAAACAAGTTACGTGGATGTTTCTTGTTCGTCACTAATTCCTTTATACATATATAAATCTCACCACTATACAGCACGAATGCCGCCAAGTCAAGGTTATATTTTGGCACTAAAACTAACAACTGGAATGCAGTTTCGCTCTCTTAAGCATATTTCCTGTCTTACTGGAACAGTGCGAACTAGACAAATATAGCGAAGAATTCAGGCTAATTATTTCTGCACAAATAATTTTCTATCAGAAATTCGGTTCAATAAAGTCGTTTGAAGTCCTAAAGACGACTTTCAGACAAATCCGTGAACTGGCCGTCATTCTCATGCTGGATAGATAGAGAGGTAAACGGGATGGGAAAGGCTGGGAAGTTAACCGGATCAGATTATGGTTTGCTATCCTGCATTGGGTGAAGGGTAAGGGGAAATGAAAGGCGAAAAAAGAAACAGCGGAGAGAAAAAGCAAACTAACGAAAAAAAAATGTAGGGATGGTCGCTAACGTCCACGAGAATTACACTCTCTCCAACAGGCCACTTGAACGCAAACATTTCAAGAGTGCCTTCGCTGTCTTGTGGTGTGACGGTCGGCGTTCCAGGACTGTCCACTCCGACAATGCTGGCCTTACCCATTACATGTGTGCCGTGACGGCGGGCAGAGACAGCATAGCCGCCAGATTTCATTTCCTTTCCAGTATTCCTAGCGCGTAGGTTTGTGGGACCGCGGTTCAAGGCGCGATGTGCGCACCAATAACGACTCATGCGTCCCTTCTCTATAGACGCCCAAGAAGGCGCGCGTAATTGCGCTAGCGCCATGCGCCCGAGTCGCGGCCGTCGCGCGAGAGGCGTGCGCAGTCGCGATAGCGACGTCACTGCCAAGGCGTCAGCGACCAATGGAACCGAAACGGATGCCGCCCTCGAGATTGCGCTTTTTGTTCGTCAGCAGCTCCGGCGAGTACAAAGGAAGCAGCCGCGGAGACCTTGTATACAAAGCCTGCCCTGACAAAGCGGATCCCACCACATCGGCGCCAAAGGTGAGTTTCACCGCGTCCGCGCTGTACTATATTTACCCAGAAACCACGCGAGCCGCTAGGGCAACTACACTTTCTTTGAAGCCAAGAGATGGAATAGTTCACACGACCGATTCGCTGTCAAGTTGGAAAACGGAGGTTAAAATGCACTGGTGCTGTGGCCAGCCATTCCCCGTAGTTATTGTTGTGTGCTTCCTGAAGTCCAGAATTTATTTTCAAGTCTTAAATGCGCGTATGAACGTCTCCCACACTGAGAATGAGCTAGCAGTTTTTTAATCGATCCCACTGTGATTTTTTTTTCTGAGGTGTCAGAACTGAGACGAAGAGTGGGAATAACTCCCATGCACCCCGATTCACACTCCGCGTCGAGGTAACTGCAAACGTCAAATTTACACTAGGACTAAATTAGCGGGAATGCGAAGGAAGATGACCAAAAAGAAGGAAAAAAAAACTATGAACTTATTAAGGTTATACTTATGAAGGAATTTATGTGCCATTAGAATTCGAAATTAGTGCGTAAAAAAGCTTAGTTGACCCTGGGTGAATGTTTGTCATCAAGAAATGGCCACGAGAAATTGTCTATATAAAGCCTAGTACATTTTTTGAAAAAGGAGCAGGAGGCAGGCCGCTTGTGATCATGAAAAGGAAATCGTCATCCGCCGGACGGCAGCAATCAGCTACCTGGAAACCCCGTACGGGTTTTTCAGAAGAAGAATCCCAGTTAAACAATGCGTCCTTGGAAACCCATACTCGCGGACAGAGAAGGGGGGCTGAGAATTTCAGGTGGTTTACAATTGATGTTTCTGCAAGAACTCCCCCCTGCCCTCCCCCCCCCCCCGTTCTGCATTTCCACAAAACTCATTTGCTTGCAGCTTGTGGGGTCTCGTATCGGCGTTAAAACACATATTCAACTTATTTCTGGCCTAAAGCAACGAATACTGCAAGTACAAAAGCGGACGTTTGTATTGCCACATAATGTCTCCTACATCGCTGTCTTAAATATGACACGTTTTGATAGTTCACCGCATGCAAAAGAGTGAGCAGTCTTTTTCGAGAATGAAGGCCAGCGAAGCAATGAAAACCTCTTTTCTTTTTTCCTTGGCTGGGACGCAGTGTCACAGTGAAATGAAGATAGCAACGATGACGGCAACACTGGCAAACACGCCGCTGTCACCTTCTGCGCATAAGGTCGCTAATATGACGGATCCCAGACTTTTTGAGAGGGAAAATAATGTGATAAAAATTGATTCGTCCACGTTTTGGCGGTGATTAGGTGGCTTAGCGTTTTATAGCTAAGTAGGAGGTTGCGAGTTCAATTCAAATCCGCGAAGGCCACATCTTGATGTGGGCTGAATGCAGAAACGCTCGTGTAACACGCTTTGGGTACACGTCAAAGAGACCTAGGTAATTAAAGTTAATCCGATGCCCCACTACGGTGTTTCTCGAAGTCCGTGTCTCACTTTGCGACCGTTATAAGCCACATAAATCAATCATTTCTTGCGCGAAGTGAAGTTATGCGCTGACAGGATAAGCTCCAGCTTTCTTATAGTATTAATTTCTCTTTAGTCGACTGTCAAATACATTGAAAGGATTTCATATATGTAGCAGTTTCAACCCCGTTCAGTTATTCGCAAGACTTCCAGAGAATGAGGTTGCATAGCCTCTGAGAGGTTCTGCAACATCTTCTGCTCTCAGCTAATACACATTCATCGTGGCGAGACTAACAACCCATATTGTGAACTTTTCAAAAGTAGCGTCATCGTCGAATAGGAGGCAGATCATACTATTTATATGCATCTCTTGTGTTGGTGGTGATGTATACGGTTTGGCTATGAGAGCGATATCGAGGCCGGGATGAATGTTCCAGACGGCGGCAAGTTTCGTTTGTGGCTTTCAGAGCATCAGCAATATAAGGAAACAAAGAGGGGGAAAAAAACGAGGAAATGTGAACTGACCAGAAATTAATGAAAATGCCACGAATGAATTGACGGACGAAATAATGGAATTCACAAACATGACCGCAGTGCTACGTCGCGCTGAAAATGCACGTGTTTTAAAACCCCGCGCGTTAGACAACCGACTAGCGGAAAATGAAGGCACGAACAACGTCACACTGAACCCCTCCGAGCGGAAAGACTTCTTGGCAATTGAAACGGAGGCCCACGAAAAATAAGTGCTAATGCTGTGCTTGTACCGCGCTCTTCTTCTATCCCATCGTTACTTCAAAAGGACAGATTGATGGACTAGTTGGCATGGCATCGTGTACAATGCAGCGCCGACGGAACGCTAGTCTATTCCATTATCTTCTGGGAAAGAATTCGTCGGCCTGACGGGCAGGTGTCTTAACAAGCGATTGCGGGAACATTAGAATATCTGCATTTTGCGAGCTGAGGATGTAAGCCTGTGTTTCATCGCACACATGGTCAAGGAAGCTGATCAGCTAACTAGGAAAATCAAAGAAGCCACAGAGATTAACAATAGAAGTGATAATTGTTTCAGTCGCTCGCCTATTGTCTTGCCAGGAAAAGAAATCCTGTTCATGTCCCAATAGTTGCTTGCAACGGGTGGTTTTGCTGCGTTGTTTAATTTGCGCTCTTTTCTATATTCGTTTTGTTGTGCGCTGACATATATATATATATATATATATATATATATATATATATATATATATATATATATATATATATATATATATATATATATATATATATATATATATATATATATATATATATATATATATATATGTATATATACCGTCCTTTCATGCAAAGGAAAAATAAAGGTATTGAAATTGAAATAGAAAAATCACGTGTGATAAAATGCTCACATGTTTTCGTCGTCGCATGACTATCTTTCCGTCGCCTTGCATGTTTCGTTTGCGCTACATTAAACATGACCATCATTACGTCCCTCATTTTTAAGTCTTACCCACATAAATGCCCAGCCTAGTACATTTGACACTGACTCGCAACTCAGGCATCGAATTTTTACTGCGTCCGTCTTGGATATGTCGTTTCACATACAGATTGCCTTTTCTGTAGCCGCGCAATTAAATGGGTTGATTACAGAATTAGTAATTCTACTGGGAAATATAGTGCATTGGTTGTGATGCATAGTGGAGGGCGAAATATTTCTGCAAGGTATGTACTTTATGGGAAACTTATATTTTTTTGAAGCAAATGAAGAAAGGTGTTTCAATTTGCTCGGCTCATTATCTCATAGAATGATAAGATGACAAATTTAGTCAATGGAGCAGAGAGATAACAGCTCTAGATGGTGTATTCTGTCGAGAAGGGGGTTAGTCGTTCTGCCTCGAACTCCCATGACATGAATGGGACCTTGCTTTACACACACTACGAAAAAGAGACCGTGCCATGGTATTCCGGTAAAAGAGTCCCTGTGATATGTATCGATGAATGTACATAGCTGCAGACTGAGATTGTATACACAAAGCATGATGGAGAACCGCAGCTTGGCTGGCTCTGAGTGACGCCACGACAAGCCACACTATTGTCAAGTTTCTGCATCTAACTGTTTTCTTGAGAACGACCAGCGGCGCCGTTCCATTTCGTTTTCAGCAACCTGACACACCTCGAAAAGGCTGCGATATGTGAGAAACAATCCTTCGCTTTTCGAAAATCCAGCTGCGACATAAAGCATATCGTTAATCGCTTGTGACGCAGCAGAAAATGGGAATGCAACAGGACCGCTTTCTGCGTTACTATAGACAGCTATTTCATTAACTTTGTGTAAAACCTAGTAGTGCAACTGCCATGGTGTGCCATTCAGGAATTCTTGCCGAGGCCTACCGAGGCGATAACTGGCAGCGTTAGTAATGACTGAACGCCAACGCAGACGATGAGTACATACGCGCAGCTGCATGCGAGTTACTTGTACAGAAAGGCACCGGGAGGAAGTTTACATTGTGCGCCCACGACTTTGCATCGAATGGCTTTGGGCGCCGACGCGTGCGCAAGCAAACGGGAAAGGTCCGTGTATGCGTTAGCGTAAAAGCCAAGCCATCGTTTTATTTAAGCAGTAAACGGAAATCACAGCAGAAGCTCGTCTTACACCTCGTCGCACCAGCCCACAGCGCAAGAGAATAAGAAACAAGATAAAATTAACAGAGATACCAGCGCCCGTATCCACAAAAAGTTCCTACTCAAGAACTTTTCCGACTAGAATTTTCTAGCCACTCCTGGCACAGGGCATGTTAGTAAAGGCGACCAGCGAATGGCAAATAGCCTTCACGAACAAAAAGCTTTGTGAATTCGGCCTCATGTCTGCTGCGGTGCTCACAAAATTCATTCTAAGTGTAGGATTTCCTGTGCCACCAGGCTTCATGCTGAGATAGAAAAAAAATACAAAAACAGGCAAAATTCACAAAGGTTTTAGTGTTTGATTGATTTTTTTCTAATGCTCGTGCCCCGTCGCTAATAATACATGCAGCATCAGGATTGGCTAGAATTTGCTCCAGCGTAAGAGCTTTTCTTGAATACGATCCAGTCTGCTTGTTTCATTGGGCAACGCAATGACTTGGTCTTAATGGCAGTGCCCTAACGCGGTGATCATTCACCAGGAACACAGTTCATCCGCATGTTAAATGTAGAGGATGCATTTGTCCCCTTTTCTAGGCTTTTCATATGAGGCATACGTCGAACATAGTAGCAAACGTAACAAGGAAAGAGCCATGCGGAGCTCAGATAGGGAATACTTGCAATACACTTGAAACTTTATATCACGGGTCTCTTTTCTGCAGTGCAGATTAACGACGAATCACGTGGTCATACAGATTCAAGCGTTTGCCATAACTGATAACAGCCTCGACAGTTGAGAAACTGAACAACTTAACCCCTGTACATATGCGTAGGTTTTTCCATGTTAATGATACAATCAACCAGTTTCCAGTCATGTATCGTCTGAGCGGAAGGACAAACAGAAAACAGAGAAAAGTGACTATACCGACATTGTTCGTATATTATGTCTCACAAACACTAAAACGAACCTTTCATGTATTGCCTGCAGATACGCGATCGGCGATAACGTCGCTAATCATGCTCATTCCGACTATGCAGATCCGTGAAGAATGGTACGATTTTGAGCATGAGAATGAACCTCGTCCCGCTTCAAAATAACTATTTGGCGCCGTCAGCAGGTTCACACAAATTCATGTGCTGTTCATAAGTGCCGGAATCATTTTCACATAGCAATCCCAAATGCGTTCGCAGCCAACATTTGTCATGTCGGAAATGGCCCTTAGCAATTCTCTGCGCCACTGCGCAGCAGCCTGTTTTGCCGGAATTGTTTTGGCCGATGAGCCTCGTTTCTTATAGGGAATAATGACTCTGTGAGAAACGGTGTCTTTTGGCAGAGCTGAGAGGTGCCCTTAAGAGATACGCAGCTTGTTGTCGCCGCTAGGAAGGAAAAGACACCGACAACTGTACCCTTCCCACGACTGTCGTTCTTTCCGAAAGGAAAATTTTGCCAAGTTCACGCGCCTTTCACCCCGGAGGGCAGAGTTACTTTCTATGTTACGAGATGACTCGAAGTGTTTATTCGCTTATACGAGCAAGGACACTACAAAATGCGAATGTTGCTGGCTGGCGCATTGCCACCACAAGACGGGCGTTTCTTACCGGTCCTCGCGCTTCCTGAAAGCCTATCTCATGGATTTATCAATCACCTGGATTTGGTGACGTCCTAACTTTGAAATTGTCATTGGTAATGTTTGAGTTCGAGCATTTTTCCCATAAAATGCACGTTGCGAAAATTGTGAAGCATAGTATAAAAATATGTTCTACTTAAGAAGCTCGACTGGCCTTGCTTCCCAGACAACTCAGCAGTGAACGACGACAACAAGGCATCTGTGCTCAAATTTGTAGTTAAAAGATAACTACGAAGTTTTACAGACCCATTAAACAATACAACAAGAAATAACGTGTCACACTCCAAGATAAAATTAACAAAAGGAAATAAAGGAAGAGATATGGCCATCATAAGTTGAAGTACATTAAGTGTAATTTGTATCCTTACAGATAATAAGTAATCCTATGACCGTCAACTTTCGTCCCAGAAAACGCTTTAAAAGGGACCTTCCTGAATTAAAATGCCTATAGTAGCTAATAATAAAAAGCTAGCAAACTCCTGTCTCAGTATGCACAGAATTGGTACATTGTCACAGCAGAGTTGTAATGCTGACTTTCTTGAAAAGCTAGTAAACTCTACTGTGTGAGCAGTATACTGTGAAAAATGATGCAGTAAATAACGGGAAATACATTGACAGCTCGATTTCCAAGAGTTTAACCGTCAAAATGACAGCGGGCCGTCATTTTGTAAGGTGTACACCACGACGTATTGCACATGGCAGGCAATCGAATGGCGTTATTATAAGCAATTTCTTTTTTTATGTGGTATTCTCGACTCTCTCCTTCCATTTTTGTTCACAGTGATGGAAACGACTTGTCGGAATTACGACGTTGGCTTATAAAAAATGATTAAAACATTACCATTCATGTGACGGCTGGTTTTTAGAGTATAGCTAAACGGAAAGGTTCAACAACTGGTAAGTAAGACAAGTTAATTTTGTGAGGTTGTGGAAGGGAGAGTGCGAGTTTCATTCTTTAAAGAAGAAAAAAATAATGAGGTGTGGTTAGCTTACCGGCAGTGAGGTAGCAATGGTACACTCTAGAAAAAAAGAAAAAGAAAGACCAGAGAAAGAGAAATTGTGGGACAAGGTAACATGCTTTTGCGGCTTAGGGTGGCGTTAGGGCAAGGAATCCACCAAGCCCATCGACGAGTACGTACAGTGGTAATAATGAAGGAAAAAAGGGTGTTTTCGCTTAGTTCCACGGCTCCAGTTACGGAAGCCAACTCCATGCAGGAGCAAGTTGAACATCTGAGTCCACATCGGGACCCTCGGCCCTTCTGCACGAAAATCTCCGCATTTTATACCGTCGTCTTCCCTACGCGAGTCGACTAGGGAGTCTGAAGACTGTCTAGCAGCAAATCGTAATCGTCGAATACGTTGCGATACCACGCCCATGCTATCGCAACGCTCCGCAGTAACCCCGCCTCCGAAGTCCGATGGTATGGTATATGCGGCAGGATAGCAACCTGTGAATGCAAGGTCGCCGTCGGTATTCGGTAGCATTTGAGGTTGGCCCCCTTCATCATTAGTTCAGGCAATCAGGTAGTGGTAGTGGCCTTTTGTGGACCCGTCATCAGTCGGTGTCGACGCTGCAGTGACGTCTGGATAGGCGCTGATGGAAGGGGGGGGGGGGAGGGGGGCTCGTGGCAAACATCTAATTAACGCCTTTGTGGTGTTGAACATGACAATGTGCTTAACAACGACAGCGACAACAGGCAGATGAAAGCGACTGAACAATTATTTTTCTCCGCATATGGCGCCGAAGCTATCTGAAAATAATGACATCATTGCATTATTGCTCTACATAAAACATTGATTTAGGTATATAACAAGGTAATGGAGTATGTTTGCTTTACAGTGTTTCCCAAAGTGTGGGACAAAATACATGGGCGTTCAGGTTACTTTTGTGCTTCAATGCATAAAAGAGCGTTTTGTTAAAAAGGTGAGTTGAACAGCCGATACTTAAGGCGAGTATGCTGGAGCATATCTCGAAATAGGTATCATTCTGGGAATGCATTCGAAGTGGATGCGCCTTAAAAACTCACCGGCTACAATTCGTAGATTGCAATATCTGCCGTAAATTAAGTTAGTAATTAAAGGGACCCTGAAACAATTTTGACGATTTTCTACAAACGTACTGAGTCGTTAGAGTAGGTCCTTCTGATCATTAATTGACACATCTAAGTGCTCCGCGTAAAGCGTGTAATTTATTATAAGGTTCTTAAAATGCACATCGCTGCCGATCGCAGCACACTGCTCGGCGAAATTTTAAGCCGCCCCTACCCATATGACGGAAATCACCCACATGACGTCAGTGGGGCGAACTATCCGATTGGCTGACGAGGGCGCGTGATCGATTATTTTTCCAACTTTATCGCAAACAAATGATGTTCGTAATAGTTGGAATGTTAGTTCATTTGTTTTTGTAAAAATAAAGTAACATAAAGAGAATACACAAGAACAATTTTTCAGTACACTTAAGCACTTCCGGCACACAACAAGTGTTGTCTGCTTGTGTTACAACGTGCTCCGTCTTTGACGAGAGCTCCGCCTTCAGTGTCGGTCTGTCTTTTCGCGAGCTCTATGATTCGTCTTTGCTGCGTTGTGGACTGCAAACGTAGCGACTGGCAATGTCAAGTTGCGACATCGTGTCCCTCTGCAAGCCAGTAGACGAGCGGACTAGCTGCAGCGCATCGGACTGCCGCTATCCGATCGGCGCCAGGATTTGCGCGATTGCAGCCGCCACTTTACACCGGAAGATTACTAACGCAATAGCGTTTCGCGAGTCCCGTGTTAGAGTAAACGCAAGCGCAAAGGGGACAGGGCCTGGCCGTGTCCCCTTGCGTGTCGTTTCAGGGGACGAACAGAAGCGCAAATGTGAATGGTCTGCACGGTGCAGCCAGCTGGTGGCATAGAGGTCAACCACACACAGTGGCTGTAACAAAATGCATTCTTCTTTGCTGGTGGTGTAAATTATTCGCAGAAGTGTAATCGTTAACACGTTGTTTTTGTAAATATTTAAAATGTTTTACACTTGCTTAGAGCAATGTTAGCTCTTTCTTTGGCTGGTTAAGCTCCGATCCAACGGGTGGCTGGACCATGGAGACCGATCAGGCAGCTCACGTACGTCTGCGCTAAAGTTCCTTCATCAGCTTGAGTTTATGCCTCCACCATTTGGTCGAAACGTTCGGCTAGTGGGTGATTACCGGAATACCAGACACGTTCGGCGCTACGACAGAATGATCGCAACGCACGCTACTTCGATAGCTCTCGCGTCGACGGCCAGAGGAGAGGTCTCGCGCTTTTGGGGGCGTGCTCCAAAACCAACGGAACTGGACGATGTGACGTCGCATCGTGGCGCAGAGCCAGTGAAGGCGGAGCTTAGCCCCTATCGCTCGCAGAACGAGTTGAGGGGGAAAAGCATGGCTAGGGAGGAGGGTAACTTGTAATCGCTTGTAGCTCCATTAAAGGGCCCCTGAAACGGTTCGGACAAATTTTGTAGACGCGTAGGGTACAGCTGAAGTAGAACATTCGCACCACAATTTAAGTGAAGCGTTACGTATTAATGGAGCTACAAGCGATTAGAAGTTACCTTCCTCCCCAGCCATGCTTTTCCTCCTCAACTCGTTCGCCGAGCGAGCGGGGCTAAGCTCCGCCTTCACTGGTCCTGCGTCACGATGCGACGTCACATCGTCCACTTCCGGTGGTTTTGGAGCCCGCCCCCGCCCGCGCGAAAGCTCTCCGCTAGCCGCTTGGCTGTCGACCCCAAGCGAGAGCTGTCGAAGCAGCGTGCGTTGCGAGCATTCTGTCGTAGCGCCGAACGTGTCTGGTATTCCGTTAACCACAGGCAAGCTGGTCATTTCGGCAAATGACTGGAGGCATAAACTCAAGCTGATGAAGGAACTTTGGCGTAGACGTACGTGAGCGGCCTGATCGGTCTGCACGGTCCAGACACTTGTTGGCGCAGCCCTTAACCAGCCAAACAAAGCGCTAATATTGCTCTAACCAAGTGTAAAACATTTTAAACATTTATAAAAACAACGTGTTGATGATTACACTCCTGCGAAAAATACGCACCAGCAGCAATGAAGAATACGCTTCGTTGCTTCGACTGTGTATGGTTGAGCTCTATGCCACCAGGTGGCTGCACCATGCAGACCATTCACATTTGCCCCTCTGCTCATCTCGGCACGTCCCGTTACGGCACAGTCAAGCGGCCAGACCCTGTCCCCTTGCGCTTACGTTTGCCCTAATACGGGACTCGCGAAACGCTAATGCGTTAGTAATCTTCCGGTGTAAAGTGACGGCCACAAACGCGAAAATCCTGGCGCCGATCGGATAGCGGCAGTCCGATGCGCAGCAGCCAGTTCGCTCGTACGCTGCCTTGCAGAGGGACACGATGTCGCAGCTTGACATATTGCCAGTCGCTACGTTTGCAGTCCACAAGGCAACACAGTCGAATCATAGTGCTCGCGAAAAGACTGAGACCAACTCTGACCGCGGAGCTCTGGTCAAAATGGAGTACGTTGTAACACAAGCACACGACACTTGCTGTGTGCCGGAAGTGCTTAAGGGTACTGAAAAATTGTTCTTGTGCTTATACTTTCTTTTTATAAAAACAAATTAACTAACATTCCAACTATTACGAAGATCATTTGTTTACCATAAAGTTGGAAAAATTATCGATCACGCGCCCTGTTCAGCCAATCAGATAGCTCACCCCACTGACGTCATATGGGTGATTTCGGTCATATGGGTAGGGGCGGCTTAAAATTCCGCCGAGCAGTGCGCTGCGATCGGCAGCGATCTGTATCTTTAAAGCCTTATAATAAATTACACGCTTTACGCAGAGCACTTAGATGTGTCAATTAATGATCAGAAGGACCTACTCTAACGACTCAGTACGTTTGTAGAAAATCGTCAAAAGCGTTTCAGGGTCCCTTTAATACGTAATGCGTCACTTAAATTGTGGTGCAAATGTTCTATTTAAGCTGTACCCTGCGCGTCTACAAAATTTGTCCGAACCGTTTCAGGGGCCCTTTAAGAAGTTAGCAATTTTTGTTAATTACTTGAACATGTGTTTTGATTTCTCGTGCAAGTAAATTTCGCCTCTCTGAATTATGGAGCTCAAGGACTGTTATCTGCAGTTGAAGATTTTTGAAGCTTCTGTAAAACTTAAAAATAATCACCATATATTTTGACGCCCTACTTCTCCCTATACCATGCTTCAGTGAGGTATAGAAGACACGTATTGTTTTCTTCTACAACAAATACGATGAGACGGATGAGACGACTTGCAGGAACAAGGTTACTTCACGTTTGTCGTGTTACGTTTGAGCAAATGCGTCTTCTACAACAACTGCCTGCAACTGAAGTTCAAAAGGTAGTCAAGCTCAAATTCTGCATGTGAGGTGTTTGTCATTTCATTGCGCGCTCCTTGGAATATGCCCAATCAACTCCCGTATGCATCTTTTCAGCCGCCTTCGGCCTCAGGTGAGGCGTTATTTCAGAAAAGCTTTGTCTTGGGAAACGATTGTTTCAATCACCGTATTGATATGAGCTTAAGTCAAATGGTCATAAATTTCTTGGAAAACCGGGTATGCCAATTAATCACACTTCAGCAAACAGCGCAAGAACGGGACTCGGAAGAGGAGCACACCAAGCCACTGTGTCGTGCGCTCTTTTTCTGTGTCCCGTTGTTGCGCTGTTTGCTGAAGTATGTGTTCCTACCAACAAGCCCGGCTAGCCACCATTTTGAATTTGAATTAATCTTTGTCGCTTGCTGCGAATTAAGCAGAAGCTGGATAAATGTATGAATACTTGCGAGCCAAGGCTACACAACAAATAGAAACTCGCTTACAACTTTTTGAAGCAGAGCATGTTAGTTCCTTTTTTAAAGATTGGTTTGAACTAAAGGGATTCTCGAATTACTGACGTCTCACTAATTGCGCGTTAACGGTATCAGACAGGTGTGCATGCAAACGCTTTTAACTCTGACTAACCATCTTACAATTTAAATGCGCAAGCAGCGTAGGCTTCAAGCACAAGTGCGCAGCCAACTGCCTCTTCCCAGCTACACACACATTGTGAATTCAGCCCCTGATCTACCGAAAATGGCGCCTGATACTTTAGTAACAGAGTGCCCTTTATATGAGTACGTAGTATTTGCTTTTTGTTTTTTTATACCGCTACGCCGGCGTAATCTCAAAGGAAAGCGTGTTTCTTGAATGACTCCGATAATCTGTCGTGAACATCGTAACCTTTGGCAGGGAGTGCGACTGGACACGGACGATGATCCTGCCGATAACCGCGCTGCGACTGGCGGTCGCGGCCGCCGTGGAGAACGTAACCACGCCGTTGCCGGGAGACTTCCCCGATGGCGACGTCATCATTTGGCGCCGAAGCGACGAGGGCGCCGATAACTCGTCGTGGCTGCCACCGCCCCTTCCGCCGTCCTTCCTTCCGGACAAAGGGGACGCGGGCTTCTCACCGGACTATAACACGCGAATAAGGCTGCCCCAGAACTCGACCGATGTGCTCACCGTCGCGGATATCGCTGAAATCGAGAGTATGCTCGTTAGGCTGAACGAGACAACGAACGGTACGTCACTGACCGACAGCGAGAAGCCTGCTGAGGTGAGTTCGAAAAGACGAGACCGTTGGAAGGCTGCTCCTGTGAGGGATTTAAAGTGAGCGGGTTATATTTGAATGTTAACGTAAACTGTTACGTTGGTCACGCGGGAACGAGTGCCGCCGCTCTGCAATTGTCCGGTTAGCAAGAATACACCAATTTTCGACTGGGGCCATGTGCTCAAGACTGAGCGGTACAACGACACACAACCGCGCGTGCATGTTTAGGTGGGTGCGTTGCGTGCGTGCGTGCGCGCGCGCGCACACGCACACACGCACACACACACACACACACATGAAGGACAGTAGTTATCACAGACGGGAATGAAGAAATAAGGGGCAAGCACTGAAGAACTCGATTGGGAAAAGGGTAAGGGGGATAGGTGGGGGGAGGGGGGGTCTGCAGAAAAAAAAGACACACAATGAAAGTCAATACAGCTTATACTAAATTGTAACGGATTTCGTTGTACAAACCACATTTTTCATCGAGATAATGGCAATAAATCGATGCCCCACACAATTCGAGGCAGAAAGAAAAAGACATATTCTTAGCGTTGCAAGCACGGTATTACGTATACGTAACAACCGGGTGAATCTAAAGGGAAACAAGGTAATAGGGGAAGCAACTCTTTGTACAAGGTGCGTTCATCTAAACAATAGCAACGTTATAGGTATGCATGATGAAAACATGGTAGCGAATTATTCGCAAGAGACAATAACCGACAAAACGGTATTAATGACGAAGAGTAATAAGCATTCTTATAACTATATAACTGCTATTCACACAACTATTTTTCAACTCTTGAGAGAGAGGTGCCTGAAGATGCGGTGCTTGAAGCCCCATCGAAGTTATTACTCTCTGCCAACGCAATAAGAAACTATAAAATTTAAAGCGGTGACAAGCTACGCAACCGCGCAAGTGGACTGTTAACGCAAGTGACCCCACTAGACAACGACTGAATGAAAGCTTCAAGGAGCACCTCCACTTAAGAACTATACGCTCAAAGTGCGCGTAGAAATACCAAGTTCAGTAATTTGCATTGAGCCTTGTCATAATGATCAGTATATCAATCATATATTTATATTTGCAAAGGAAGAAATGGGATGCTAATTTCTTCAAGATTTAAAAGGCACATTGGGAGAGGTATTGCAGGCTTTCAAGTATATATTTCTGCCGTTAATTATAGAACGGAGGCTGTCTTTAATCGATACAAACTGTTAATGACTGTACCACAAATTTGACTTGCAATGACAAAAAAGTTATGGCTGTATCGGCGTATTTTTAATGCAATTCCTGTGCGCCTGTCTTATGCGCAAAAGCAACAGCTGACATTACCGTCACCTCCATCTCCTTTCCTTTCTTTCTTTCTTTTTTTTGCCATTTAATGCGAAAGCTTCTTGTTCTCCCGTCAGCGGCCCCAGCTTGGTGTCGATGCTATTTCTTCACTGAAGACAGTGATAAGTTGATACGTAAACATATGTAAGTAAGAAATGTGGGCCGAGTCACCCGAAAAGAGTTTGTTGAAAAGCACACAGTTGTTGCCTTGGAATTCGTGTCAATGCAATTAATTCGTTTGTGTCGATTCATTGCAGAAATTACAAACTATGAGCGAAATGTACAGGTTATAGTCCATTTGTTGCGGCTGAGCAGAAAAGCAAAATCGGTTCAGGGCATTAGTAAAAGTTCTCCTAGTTTTACTCAGACGAAATTTATCAACACTTCGGAGAGCATATTTTTGTTCCTCTTCGCACTGATTTCGCGCTCGACATTTATCGAGCATTTGACCAACTTTTGGCAGTGTTCATAAAACGTGGTGAAGACGAAGATGGAAGGATCACATAGGACAAGACGGGCGGCCTTCTTGTCGTATGTATTCCTTTCGCCTTCGTCTTTAGCGCGTCATATGAACACTGTCCAGATGGACCAGCTCGCCCAAATCAACGTGTTGTTGCGACCAACTTTTGTTTTATTCGCAGCGCGTTCGACGCTCGATCGACGACGAATACGATGAGGAAGACGATGACAATTCCATCCCGTCGTCGAAATCTCAGGCGAGTCCAGAGATTTTTCCACAGCGTACGTCCGCTCCTGGCTACTCGGGAGACGCTCAAATGAGGCCAGCGCCGCAGATGGACGACGCATCTTCGGATTTCTTCGGCAAGTTCCTCGACGGCCTCAAGGATGCAGATCATACGGAGGAAACTCCCGCCGCGCTAGCTGAGCCCGAGTTTGCCGCGACATCCTCGGCGAAGGACACAGACGATGAGCAGGTAAAGCACGCACGCACGCACGCACGCACGCACGCACGCACGCACGTACGCACACACACACACACACACACACACACACACACACACGCACACACACACACACACACGCACACACACACACACACACGCACGCACGCACACACAGACATACACACGCACGAACACACACACACACACGCACAGACATACACACGCACGTACACACGCACACGCACGCACATATTCCTCACTAATGAATAGCAAGAATATTAATAGTACCTAGCCTACGCTATATCTCTCTAATTGATATCAACAATATTATTCACTTAATATCTTCTCAGTTTACGAAATTCCGTTGAAGTTTCCTTCCCTTCCAAACCAAACGAAGCCATGATACAGGGTTGAACTATATCACCTGGGACCAACAAACCAATCAACCTGGCAAAGAACATTTCTGTGAATAAGGGTCGCGAAGATAACCTTCTTGCGTCCCAAATGCTGACGAGTCTGTAGACCTTTGAATATTTAATACAGTTCACCAGTAATTATCTATTAGTGAAATAAAAAATAAGTTTATTCGTTCCCCTTGCTGAGATTTCGAGCTTACAAAAAAAAAAGGAGGGCACAGCACATTATCTAGTTGGTGAAAGTTCCTTTCTGAGCGCATCCATTTGTTTCGTATTTTCTAAGTATACCGTCTTTCTTTCTTTTAATCTCTGAGAATGTATTTTTATACTGAATTGAAGGAATAATAATAAGATACCGCGAGGTTTGTATTATGGCTGCTGCTGCGCATTTTTTTCCCTCTGTTGAATACGGAGAGGGAAGATCGCTCATTTGTTTTTGCATTCTCAATGCAGCAGACTTTAACGAGAACCAGGGCCCACATTCACAAAAAAGTTCTTGCTTTAAAATTGTGTGTAAGAACACATTCCAGTCAAGTGGCACATCAGGCATGTCATTATTGGAGAGTACCCAGGTCAACGTAAAAAAAAAAACGCGTATACGAACTAAAAACGGTTTTATTGCGCGCCAGAACAGTAGGCACGTCAATAAAGACTATCAAATGTTCAACACACAGGCCTGTACGACTACATATGCAGAAAACTGCGAACGAAGTTTATGGGCTATATGCTGCTTTAAACTTGGATCGACGTATTATTAGGATCGCAATCTCAGAGAAATGTTGCGAGTGCAAGAAAAGTATAAATGTTCGTGATTAGGCGTGGCCCCAGTGCCTTCGAAAGCACGTGTTTGTCAAAACCGAGGGACTGTTCACCGCACCTAAGGACAGCGATTTCAGCGCGTACAATTATCTCAAGTTATGTTGAAGGAACGAGACCAAAAAATTATTCGCTAAACCTTTTCTTGCTTGCGCTCACCTGTTTTCTTTCTGTCACGCATTAAAGACAGTTTCAAATGCACATTTCACATGGCGTTACATCGTCCCAAGTACGCCTCCGTGCCTATCGCAGCCGTGTATTAGATACGACACTCTCAACTTATCTTCCTGTTTCTTTTTGAACACAAATCTTATCTTTTCCGCGTCGAGTGCGTTTCTAGCCTCTTTCGTCGGCCGAGCCCGGAGACAGTGCAACCTAAATATGTGAGCCGATATACGTCATTGGGTTTGTGCGTGTGTGTTGTCGCTGAGGCCGCTGGTCGCCGTGGTGTTTTTAAAACATGCACAAAGACGCTTGTCAGCACTGATTGCTCTCCTGTTATTTACAATAATGGCATTTTCGTTGAGGTGTATACTGGCGCCCACAAAATTATTCGTTTTTCACGTCATTCTAACCACTCGCCATGCCGCATTCTGTAATGAGCAGTGGCGCTGACATGGCGAAAGTTCGTCCAGTCGATCAGAACGTACGCAGGTGTCAGTCGCAGACCGTATGATTCGGTTGCCAACAGCTCACAGTGATCGCCACGAATTCCATTCGTAATAACACCTGTGGCTTGCGTGTTTCAGAGAAATTTGACGCATTGTAATAGTGGAATGAATGGTGTGAGTAAATCTGGGGCATATAGGCCTAAGCAGATCATAAAGTTAGCCATAATCCTTATCTGCATGCATGGTAAAACAATTTAAAATCAAATCCTGTGGTTTTACGTGCCAAGATCACGATCTTATTATGAAACACGCCGTAGTGGGGGGGACTCCAGATTAATTTTTACCACGTGGGGTTTTTTAATTAGGTTGGCCCGAATGCACGGGACACGCGCGTTTTTGCATTTCGCCCCCATCGAAATGCGGCCGCCCGGGTCGGGATTTGATCCCGTGACTTCGTGCTTAGCAGCGCAAACCATAGCCGCTAGGCCACCGCGCCGAGACTGCATGCGTGGTGATCATGCTACTTAAGTCAGTAGGGTTATTGGAGGCATTGAAAGTTCTACTATGGTTTCTCTTTAGTGGGATGTTAACAAAGCAACTAAAATGTTTGATTGCGGATCCAAACTAGACCAGCGTATGTATTTAGGCAGCCACCTGCGCAGTGCCCTTAAGATTTTTTGGACCTGAATTGTAAGTTGCGCTGCGAGAAATTTGATGAATACGATGTCTACGAGAAAATGCACATTTATGCAAGAAATATGCGATGTACCTCAGCTTAAAGGATTGAAAGCAATGAGGTGTCAAGGGGTATATTCATCACGATGTCAAGATGAATTTTGAATAAGAGGCCTAATCTCTGCATTTCTTTAAAGTCCTCTCGCTTAGAGCTCCGCCGACTTATTTATTACCTTTATTTGTGTATTTCCTAAAAAAACTTAGATATGAACACTTTTTTTTTCTTTTTACTTTAAGTGTGTGACTTATTAACGTCTTTGTCAAATGAAAATTTATTACCTTAGCGTTAATAACACGAAATGTAGTCTAACCATTGGCGACATTTATATACACTCAATAGTGAGGCTGTCCAAAACGTTTTTTGGTTTTCCTTTTCATTTATTATTATTATTTATTATTATTATTTTTTTTTTTTGCAGAGAAGAGTTAAAGTGGCCAGGCAGGATCCGTTAACGAACTTCAATGTACTTTCGTATGTATGTGAAGTGGAAGGGGATAAAAGAAAGCCTCTGATGATTTTTTTTTATTATTAAATAATTACTTCAACTCGTTTTATATAAACGCAGTCATGGAGATTGGACAATTGCTGTTCTTACTTTTTGCCACCTTCTCTCATTCAGATTTCTTAGGACGCCGGTAGATTCAGCTCTCTGCTGACTAACTGATCGGGACGGGTACGCTCGATACGCTGACGAATCACGTCGCTGTGCCTTTCTGCTTGTGTCGCGCGGGCCGACTCTGGTGAGGCGCCAGCAAATTGCCGCCCGCCTCTCATTTCATCCACTATTCTGTTGTCCATTGTAATAGCTGCACGAGTCCTTCAACTTGCACCTAAATTTTAATCTGTGGCTTGTCGGTCCATACCTGAATGTGCCTGAGGTAAAAAAAAACAAAAAAAAACTAATAGGTGTCCCGCATTATTCGAACCTTGTTCTGCCACATGAGAGCTGAGAGCGAAATACTGCAGAGCCGCGCCAGTCGCTCCTCGCGGTTGTTTCACTATGCGTTCCCTTACGATGTACAGGGGTATCGCAACAAGTTCCCAAGGAGGCACGAATCGCTCCGGATGTATATCGCGTATGAGGTTTCTCAGTTTGAGTCGTATTCCGTGGGAGGGCGCAAATGCAAAGAGCTGGCTGCCGTTGACGCGCCTACGTCGATATGTTGCAACACATTACAGTGGTAAAAGCAGCACTTCGTGCTTGAGTTACGTAAAGCGCCACTGATTGCATATACTTAAGTATGTATAACTGCCACTTACTCTCGCTTTTTCGTATATTGTATGTGTCTAGTCTCTTTCGTGAACCAAACACGTAGAAAAAGCAGTTGGAAAACATGGTCTTATATGTGGCACGGGGACCGCTGGTCACTGGAATGTTCTGAATTCATACAAATATATATTAAATAAAGAAAATTATACGATGGCCTGATTCAAACAGAGGACCTCTAGCACAGAAGCCCATACTGTAATAATTTCGCCCCGGACCCAGTGCCCCACAATAACATCGTAGTTTTCCCACGTAAGACTTCAGAAATGATTTAAAATTATTTAACGTGTACTCATACTTCAAAATGTGGGCCAATATCGAAAACAGTGCAGTGTACAAATATGGGCTGACTCCAAAGATATAGCGCTGTAAAAAAAAAAATTAGGCAGTCCGACGCTCCTCCTACTCCCCCCTTTGGAGTGGTGACGTCATAGAGCACTTTGTGGGAAAAGTGCGCCAGAGCAGCGCGCCGTCGTCTGTTCATCGATGGCATGCGGCGAGCACGTCAACTGATTCTATATAGGGAAACAAAGCTCCGCATGAGCAGAGTTCTGTCTGCGGCGGGTGCTGTGAATCACGCTAATGCGTCAGCCACCAGCTGTCTCTCGCGATCTCCCGATTAGAGAGTCAGTCGCGCCACCCTTTGCTCCGTTAGCGAATTGTCGAGACGAATTGTCCGCGCCAGCCAATATGTCACGAAATGAAAACATGTGTAGCGCTACTCTCAAATTTCGCATTATGGAGTACCGTGATCGTCGGTGAATTTTGTTTTCTCTTTAGGTGCGAGACCGCCGCCAGGCCACGCCCACCCTTCCAGTAACGTCAACAAACGATGATGTCGCGCAAACTTCAGGGGCCTCTCTAGAGCCAACCACCATTGCACCTCTGGAACAGTCAACTCCTGCCGTTCCCGAGGCAACCACTATTACATCTCTTGAAGTGACTACTCTCGCTGTTCCTGAAGCAACCACCATTGCAGCTCCTGAACCAACAACTTTCGCTATTCCTGAAGGAAGCAGTGAACTCCCCCAGTCAACTTCTCTGGCTACCGAGAAGGCTGCGGAGCAGCCGGGTCCGTCGACCACTCCGCCTGAAGTCGTACCAGAACAGCCGGTCGCGGAATACCCTTCGCACCCAATCCCACCGAACGATTTCTTCTCGCAGGGCTTCTATCCTCCAGGCTACTTCCCGCAGGGTTTCTACCCGCAATACCCGCAAGCTGCCTACCCCCAGTACCCTCAAGGTGCCTATCCGCAGTACCCACAGTACCCTCAAGGCCCTTACTCCCAGTACCCGCAAGGCTTCTACCCCAACCCAAGCGGCATCATAGATCCCGGTTTCGCACCCGACCCAAACCGTCAACGTCTGCAGCGGGTTCGCGAAGAACAGAGGCGGAAAGGCGTTAGACAACAACCATGGCAACCACTCGCACATGGTCCCTGGCAGGGCTACCCTGGTGGCTCTGGAATCATCGACCCAGGATTTGCACCACAGCCAGTGGACCCGCTACTGCAAAGAGCTCTTGAGCGCCAGAGGCAGCAAGGGGGTGGAGAAGCACCCGGCGCGCAGCAAGGGAACCAGATGTCTCCAGAACCACAGCTGAACATTGTTTATGCAGATGGTGGAGCCCAGGGGTATCCTCCGAACGCGCCATTCGGTGACCAGGGAGTAGCAGCGCCGCGTGTGGAGGATACTCTCATTCAGCAAACGCAAGACCAAGCAAGACAGCAGGAGCAGCAGCAAGAACAGGAGAGGCCATCGGCTCCCCAAGTGGAAAACGAGAATTCGCCAGAGGCCGTTACCACTCAGCAGCCTGTTGCTTCAGCGGTGGCCGACAGTAACCGGGAGTAGGAAGGGGTGCATCAGAGGCGCCCATGCCTTCGGCATATTACCGTACCACAGTAATGTTTGAGCCGTATCCCAAATAAAGATTGATCGAAAAGATGTGCTCCTGTCAGCAGCGGTTGGAAGAGACTGTCTGTATATGTTTTGGTTGATGTACCGAAGTGTGTTGCGGCTTTTGTCTTATTGCAAGGGAGAATTTCTTTGCACGAAGGGTACAATTTGCTTATCTGATAATAATTATGAAGGTTGTCAGGTTTTTATAAGGCTACCCGTACGTGTTGTTAAAAGCAACCCCTGCGTACGAAGTTAGCCCACTGACCCTACTCGAAAGCATAACTAAGACCCCAAATGGTAGTCATACGCTCCTAATCTTTTATGTGAAGGGACATACTCCCTCGGAATACATACGCGCACAGACAAAAAAAAAGTTCTAACAAATTGCTGACTGTGGGTGCAATTGGCAGCGCCTGTTGCGTGTTTCCGATAAATATTATTGCTTATTAAGGGTTCGACGAAAGTTCGTCTGGTCAGGCATGGAAATGAAGGAATTACGGTCACTGACCAAGTCTGATGAATAATCGGACTTGGTCAGACTTGGTCAGTGACCGTAATTCCTTCATATTACTACCTTGTAGCATATTAAAGAGAAATGAACGTATTTGCGTGTTAATACTTATGATCAACATCCTCTTACATATACAACCAAAAGCCATGTAGCGATGGCTACTTCTTGGCACATGCACCGGACGGTCCAAACATCTTTCTCAGAAATTACTAACATTAGTGTCTATTTGCTCGGAATGGCTCGTAAATAGCTAAATACAAGAATAAGTCTTAATTAAGCCGCGTCACGCAACACAGCGCTAAACAATAATGGGGCGAAGGAAAACCTTTCTTCAGAAGACATTGAAAAAGAGGGCTGCGAGTGCATGAAAAACTACTTTCTCCGCCAGCATGTAAAGATGCTCTAAGATGTTATAGTGAAAATGGACTTGTCAATTATGAAGTGTCCTCTATGGCTTCAGAGGAAGCTTTAGCTCGGGCTCAGCTCCGACGTTGCCCATTCAAATACATGTAAAACGCAAAAACGTTTTTCTGAGATAACCCCTGGGCCAATTTTAATGAAATGTGTTGCATTTGAGAGAGAAATTTAAATTCTGGTGACTCTTGGAAGCGGAGTTTTGATTTAGGTCCTGAATCTTGTTAAAAAAAATTTCAAAAATTCGAAAGTTTGAGAAAAATAGAAGCACGAAGTTTACAAATGCATAGCTCTGCATCAACACTAGATATCGCGGTTCTGTTAACTGCAACCATTAGATCACTCAAAGCGGACAAACTCAAGGTGTAATTTTATATTTTACGTGAATTTGTTACGTTGTTTACAAGGATTCTGCAAAATCTGTATTTCCATATAACAAATTTTTTTTAGATTCATATGTTATAATCAATTTTGTCCACTTTAGATGTACTATTAAATGCAATTCACGGAATTGTATTTTCATTTTTGTTACCGAGTTACCAGAACTGCAAACTTGATAGTATCGTTTTTTGAAAATTTTTGATTTTTGCTATTTTTTAATAAACAATTGATGACGTAAATCAGTAATTTGAAACAAACAGTCACTAGATTTTAAGTATTTCTTTTATATGCAACAAACGTCGCCAAATTTGATGCAGCGGTTGCCGAGAAAAACGCATTCTCCTTTTACATGTATTTAGATAGGAGCACCCGAGCTAAAACTTCCTATTAAGCACGATGTTTAACATACCCCTTCCCCCGTAAGGGTAACCAACCGGAACTGCCTCTAGTTAACCTTTCTGCCTTTCTATGCATCTTTTTCACTCTCTTCTTTAACTTCTACTTGTCAAGTTGACGGCTCTCTAAAGTATTCTTGTCTTCCCTTAGCCGCACTAGATTGCCAAGAAGCGCTGGGTGTGATATCGAACGTGCTGACCATGTTAAACAAATTATTTTTATGGTAGAGAAGTTCAGTGAAGTCATCCTCCAATTTTATAACATAACATGTTACGATGTTATAAAGGATGATGCGCCTCCAGCTTGTGTAATGTTGAAGCTAAATGCGTCTACATAGTTGCCTTACCTTCTTAAAAAACTACGAGCATGCTGCTATACTTATTTCTTTAGAAAGCATAAAGCGAGTGAACAGTGATGGTCCATGTGATCTCTACAACCAAAGAAAGGTTGCGATCAATTTATTCGGGCAAATTTTCTAGCTCCAGGCAGCACAGTTACTACCAGAAAGGCAATATTTCTGGTCGTAACTTCTGATCAGGTCTATTATACTCATAGTCACTGCTCCTTACTGGGCTCCCTGAAGTTATGGGATGGGATGGTGCGAAAGAGTAGGGAGACAGAGATAAAAAAATGATGGAAAGAAAAAAAGAAAGAGATAAGTGACTGAATTACTTCTTGCAAGAGCGTTACAAACAGCAAATGACAAGTTAAAGATTCAAGAAGCATGACCTTGCAAATGCAAGTACAGTTAGTAGTTAGTGACACTTCTGCTGAAGAAAGAGGGGGAGAGGCAATTAGTTCTTTCTGCCATATTGCTATTTACCCGTGCCGTTGAGACAAATAAGACCGCATTTATGCAAGTTGCATAAAATAATTTTCAACATTCAGTGGTCCTTCCTTTCGATAGGAAGGAGAGGATAGCAAGTCATGTTTCGTTTAAATGGGTGCTACATTTCCACACGTACTAGATGGCTCAGGATAAATGTTGACCCTCTTGGTTTCTTTCACGTCCACCAAAATATTATTGTACATGCGTATTTGCATTCTAAGAATGCCGGCAATGAACTACGAGATCTTGCGTTAGAAGTAAGACTATTGTTTCCGCGAATGCAGCTGCTTCACGTAATTTGTCTTGTATCTATCTACTCTCATGTCTATTCATTTAGACTTTCCATATTATGCGCTAGATTTGAACACAGCTTTGACGCCTGTCTGAGTACCAAGGTCGCCCAAGCCGAGTACTTCCATGCATATAAATAAAATTTCAAAGGTTAAGAAAACCAACGCTTTCTTCCCGCACTGCTCCTGCCTTGTTCAACAATACTGTTGCAGTATAGCCATCCGTAATCATCTGTGGACACAAAGGTAAGTTCGAAACTGTTATTTAATCTATTAGGTTTGCTGGGCTTATACATGTACAATCGATGCAACCATCGCAAACTAAGCTTATATTTTCGTAAAACAAGCAAAGGAATGGTAGCTGCAGGAAGAGGCTAATATTTTTAAGGTTCGACGGAAGGCCGTATGGTCGGGATGGAACATGGTGAAAGGCAGACAAAACCCGGGGCACTACGCCGACCAAAGTTAAAAGAAAAAAAGATGTTTCCGCTCCGACACGGGAGCTTTGCTCACAGGTCAAAGAAATGTGTTCGAGCAGTTCGCTTAAACAGGCGGGAACACGTGACGCAGGCAGTGCGGGTACGCTGACGGCTGATTGCCATCGCTCCTGTTCAGAGTGTGCGGTGTAATCTGAATCATGACCGACTCAAGATAAAGGCATCGAGATAGTCCTTTTACAGCGAAAGCTGTATATGACTGACCTTCCGTAGTTCATTCGGCGTCCGGCAACAGAAACGGACTTGGCGATTTCTAATGGTATCTTCGACTGGTCGCCTGTATGCCCCGAAGCAGAGTCGGGTAGATCGGTCGTTTCCCGAGCTCAAAGGTAGGGGACAAGCGCGCAAGCCGAACGAGCGACTCGCTCTCGGAGGAGGAAATTGCTGATGCGAAACCACGTGACTACTGCCAACGTCCGTTGTTCCGCCTATCCAAAGCTCCCGGCGCTGCCCGAAAAACCGGCGGACGTGCTGGTGGGACGAACGTTCGTCGAGACGCCAGCATGCAGTGGCCTAGGTTGCCAAGGTTACGGTGGGCCGTCGCCAACAGCAGCGACGCGGCGCTGCGATGACGTTTCAATCTCGGTGACTGCTCCGACGACAGGGCTCGGAGCGCCTCAGAGCGCTCCAAGATAGAGGAGAGCAATCGAGAAGAACCAGCCGAACGCAGAGCGCGCATCCTCTTTCAACCAGTCGATGACAACGCCGCTCGCGAGAGCGCTCCAGAGTGCTCAGAAACGACCAGCCGAAGATAGCATAAGAAACCCATACGGGTGCAGTGCGATGGCGCAGATGTCAAAATGCGGAACAGATTAGAACGCTCGCCGCGAACAATAGCGTGACGTCAAGCTCATCGCAGTATATAAGCAGGAGAGGGCGCAAAAACCAGGTGTGTTATCGATGGGGCGGACACGTATAGTTCGTACACGCGAAGAACAAAATGCGTACGAGGAGCGCCGTACGAGGGGACAGCAACGAAAATGTAAACGGCCCCGGCGTGAAACGACCACCGACGAAGAACGTTCCAGCAATGCTGAACGAAAACGACAATCGTCCCCGACAAGCGTGCCCGGGTACTTCCGAACAAACAACGACGCCAGACTCGCAATGCAAAAAAATGACAACCATACCGTTCTGTGAAGATGGAATGGTAGCGAAAGCACTTTGCTTTTCGTTTGAGAGCTTTGACTGTCGTCAGCTTTCGCTGCCATTCCAGCTTCACAGAACGGAATGGTTGTCATTTTTTCTCTGGCATGGACACGTGGCTTCCCCGAGTCCATTCCGTGGCCCCCTGAAGCGGCATGCTCAGCCAAAGCACTGGATTTCACTTTTCTTTTCTGATGTCATAATTATGCTGTTTAAGACGCCTTTAAAAGTCCCTATTTTCACCAATATACACATAGTCAAAATCCGCGCATGGGATAACGTACGCAACTCCTGGGAACTTTTCTTTTGGTAATTAGTCCTTACCACTGATGAGCGATTCTCGCAGTTTCTGGTTTGGAACGCGTGCCACTTGAACATTGTAAGAACGCAGAACACTGCTTAGAGCTTCACTTATGGACAGGATATATGATATTCCGGCACGCTTTGGACCAGAGGCAGCGCAGAATAACTACGGACGTGCCATTTGTCGTTCAACAGCATTCAACAAAGAAGTTCAAGTGACACGTTCCAAACCAGGTGTTTTGTACGTATACCACATTCCCATGCGCTGTGTACGTTGTCCAAAGCGCGGATTGTAACTACGTGTATATTGGTATGAAACTGGTGAACTTGAAAGGCATCTTGAACAAAACAATTATAACCTGAGAAAAGAAAATGTGAAATCCAGTACTTTGGCTGAGCATGCCGCTTCAGGGGTTCACGTGTACAATCGACTGGAGGAAGGCACGTGTCCTTGCCTGAGAAAAAAAAATCACCGCCACATCCAGTCCGTGAAGATGGTCGAACTGCGAAGCTGTGTTTGTTCCGCCGTGTGTTACACCAGGCAAGTCAAACTTCGCAAGCAGTCTGTATTGTAAATCTTTTGTTTCACCATTGTTGCACCTCATTTTCGCTTTTGCGTGCTTCGCGTGGTGAGCATGCTTTAGGAGTGGTTATTTTTTCGGTTCTCCCAGTGTTCTTAATTTTTTTGCGCGTGAGATTTTTGTCTCTGTTTTTGTGTCTGTGTCTCTAGTTGACGAGTCCATTCCCGAGCCTACTCTCGCCGGGGCTCGCGGTAGGCAGCTTCTTTCTCAGGAGTACGCACTACTCGGGGTCTTCCCATAGATGTAGCTGGGATGGAATGTGCGGAACTACTAATCCAAAGCTCCGTATATTGGGTGCAAGGCCCACCACTGCAGATGTGGACACTGCAATCGTTTTGACGATTGGTCGTATTGGTTTGACGATTGATGTGACAGCCCACACTTCTAGCTGGCGCAAGAAGTGCCAGCAGCCACGCGCTCATTGTATGGCGTTTCAATCGCTGGGCGCTGTTGGTTGGCCGCAAACTGCCAGCATAACATTTCTTTCTTTCGCGGCAGGGTGGAATCAATAGTCGATAAATTCGATGCCGATCTGGCTCGATCGCCGAAAATGCACCGTGTGACAAACGTATAAGATTCACGTATAAGATAGATCGAGAGAGAGCGAGAGAGAGAGAGATAATACAGGAAAGGCAGGGAGGTTAACCAGACGCACGTCCGGTTTGCTACGCTGCACTGGGAGAAGTGGCATGGGAACGAAGAAATACAGAGAGAGGAGATAGAGAGAGCACAGTTTCACGCACATAGGAAGGTTCGCACCGAGTCTACACGCGGTTCCCAAGACCTGTCGACTTGAGGAATTTCAAGAGTTCTTTCGTGCCTTTCTGTGCCATCGACGCGTGCGGCCAGGGTACAAGTATCTTCATTACGCAAAAAGGTGTAAAGTCCAGCTCGTTCAGTGCTGTCCGGAGAACTTCACGCTCGACGTCGTATTGGGGACAGATAGATAGGAGGTGCTTATTCGTTTCTCTGGTTCCGCAAAAGTCCCACGCGGGCGTATCCCATATTCCAATATAATATAGCATTCTCACAGGGTGATAGGGGATACTCCAACCCCTTTCCCCCTGTTGAGCTCTTCTTTTCCTCTCCCGCAAGGTGACGTGGCCCCTATTTAGCGAAGTCCGGCAAAGGTAGCACATGGTCCACACAAACCGCTTTGCTGTAAAGGACTATCTCGATGCCTTTATCTTGAGTCGCTTGTGAGTCAGACTACACAGTACACTATAGAACAGGAGCGATGGCCATCTGCCGTCACTGTACGCGCACTGCCTGCATCACGTGTTCAAGCCTATTTAAGCGAACTGCTCGAACACATTTTTTTTACCTGTTAACAAGGCTCTCGTGTGGGAGCCGAGACGTCTTTTTACAGTGGAGCTGTTAGAACCTCGCTGGGTTTTTCTTGACGTTCGCAGCTTCGCCGAGCTGTGGCAGAGAGAGCTGAAAGAGAGTGAAAGCTGAGTACGAAAGCAGAGAGTGAAAGCAGAGCGACGCGGTGGGGGTTGGTGGCGCCTAGCGGGGGAGAAGGAGCGGCGCGGCGGGGACACAGGTGGTGTGACGTCATTGCTCTCTGATAAAAGCCCGCGCGTTCGCTGAGGCTTTCCTCTTTCTCGCAGTGGAAAAAAAATTGTGCGTGGCTCTGCTATCGCAAACACTAGACACCAGCGAAGCTGGGGGAAGGCCAGCAAAAGTTAGACTAAGTGTGTGATTTGGCACTACTTTACTGGACTTCTCCAGTTCCACTGCTCTGGTGTTTGCAATTGCAGAGTCACGAATAATTTTTTTCTCTTTAGTTTACTTTGGTCGGCGTAGTGCCCCGGGTTTCGTCTACCTTTCACCATGATAACATTCTTTATTGTAAAGATTTGCTTCTTCTCAGAAAAAAAAATTCTAGGACACTGGTCCAGACGTGTTTCGGCACTCGAGGCCTTAAGGGCTCTGCTCAATTTTTTAAGGGCTTGAGAATTGTGCAATCGTCTTTGAATGTTGTAGCGCGTAGTATCGCGTTATTATGTAAATATTTCTCAATTTGTTTCTTCTTTCTCCTTTTACTCCATTTAGCCCTTCCCCCAGCCCAGTGTAGCCAGCCGGTACCTACACTGGTTAACCTCCCTGTCTTTCTTCCCCTTTTGTCTCTCTCTCTCTCTGCTTGCTCAGCGCAATGATGTATACAGATTCCCTAGATTGATGTATACTTCATTTAAATCCGTAGTCTTTCTTAAGTTATCACTCGTGAACTGTTTCTTGCAAGCTATACTGGGTGTTTCAGCGAACACTTAAAAAAATGTGTAAAGGTTGCACATAGCACAATTATAGTTGATGAGTTCATCTGTTTGAAGAGGCGGACATTACTTGCACAAAATATTGAAGTGCATAATCGAATAGTTAACAGAAACTTACTAATTACGTGTCGAACTAATTACATGATCGCTCATGTTGCAATTATAGCCGTGGAATTCGCAAGGCGGATCCACTTGGAACGAATTCTCAGGATGACACAAGTTCGGAGATATTAATTCCCTAACTTTGCGGCAAAATGCACTGGCGTTGCAGAAACTTTCTTATCAAAATGTCGTTTTATGCATTGAAGCACCAGATTAACTGGAACGCCAACACATTTATCCGCCAACTATGAACTAGAATAGTAAACTAGAAATAGACTAGAAATAGACCAACTCAAAAACTAGAATTGTGTTATCTGCCACAGGCAACCTTTAAAAATTTGTGAAAGTGTTTGCTCAGACGCCTTGTATATGTATACCATGGTGCATTCGAATGGGGGCGACTTGTCGCTGCCTATAGCTATAGGCAGAAGCCCCAATGGTTTGGGGCCAACTGCCGCGTGTTTTGACTGCCGCCTGGTAGGTAAGATGTTGCTCAAGACGTCGTACGCGTCGCGATGTCTCCACAGTTGCGCTTTTAGATTCTAAGCTCGTGCGTGTGTCAGGCATGCGCGAACGGCGCCCATTGGCGCAGAGCGTCGGTGGCTCTAAAAAAATATTCGTATTGAGCAAAACACGGCCGTGCTCACTGTGCATGTTGCGCCATTATCGCGTCCAAGACGCACGCGCAACGAATGTCAGAGCGAGGTGTACACCGGTGCGATGGTGCCGCTATACGGCTGTGTATTGCGGTGCTTGCCGCTCACCGCACATACCTCGATGGAAGCTAAGCGTCGCATATTAATGAAACTAACAAATGTTATGTGCGGAATTTCCCGACTGGTTGTCGTTAAGGCCGCTTATGAAATTGGTCGTAACTCGTTTAATTGGCGAAGTTAAGCCTGAAACCCAGATTACCGCAGCGTGACGCGTTTCACACCGGACTAGTGTAGTCATATGACGCGCACGCAGTGTGCGCAGCTGACTGGCGAGTGTACTCTGACGCACGCGCCCCGGGTGTTCTTTTTCTTAATTCTGCTATATTCCTGGCTCACTTAGAAGTTGGCGCCGGCACATATTGAATCACGCGGGCGTGCGTCAGGACTACGCGCAACCATGGCGCGGAGTTATGTATATATATATATATATATTAGAGAAACTCAATTCTGGTGCTTTACGCGCCAAAACCACGATCTGATTATGAGGCGCGCCGTGCAGGGGGTGTCCGGAATAATTTGCACCACCTGGGGTATTTTAATGTGCACCCAATGCACGGTACACGGGTGTTCTTTCATTTCAGCCTCGTCGAAATGCGGCCACCGCGGCTGGTATTTCATTCCGCGGTCTCCTGCTTTTCAGCGCAAAACCGTAGGCACTAAGCAAAAACAAAACAAAAAACAAAAACAACATTTACTTTCGACGTTTCGACAGGGGTTTTGTTCTTGTTTTTTTTTTCTACGTGCACCTGCACTTCTTTCAATTTATTAAACACCAGATCCGAAAAACTGCGTCCTTCATACATCAAAACACGAATACCAGAAAGTTCACGTCAAAAGCAGTCACTTGTATGTCAAAACACGTTGGCGGGCTAGTTGGTCAGAATCCATGATAGAGTGTATAAGTGTGACTGAACGAGGACGTAGAAAGAAATAGATACACAGAGACAGCGCTTCTCCGTGTTATCTCAGTCTCTGTGTATCTCTTCTCTCTGTAGCGCTGTCTCTGTGTATCTGTTTCTTTCTACGTCCTCATTCAGTCGCGCTTATACACTCTAACACTTGCATATGTTCCCGTGCACGACTCCTGCTTCTGTGGTATACTTCAAGACTCGCAAATAGAATACCTCTACAGCCGCTTCAATCCCCTGGACGTCAGAACTCGTGCCTTCTTGACGAAGATTGGTGCCACGACCGATGGTGTAAGTTTCATGCTGAACTTGGTACCAAGAACTATTACCTCCACCTTGATCCAGCATTTTGGAACCCATGACTTGGCCTCCCACAAAGGCCGAATCACCTTCGTACGTTATACCATCCACTTCTGAACTACATCGCCCGCGAGCGTTCCGACGGCCAGCGAAATTATTTTTTCCCTGATTCTACCGCGATCCACTAACCGGTGGATTGGCTGCCGAAATGAAGCGCTGTTAACCACTGCAACAAGAAGGCATGCCACTTCAATATAGGCTACCGAAATACTTCTGCTTGACTGTTGATGAAGGCCGGACCCTGACAGAGACGTCGAAATTAAAATTGTGTTGTCGCTCTTTTTACATGCGCCTGCACTTTTTTTTAAGAAAGGACTTATTTGGCTTATTTAGGAGGTCATGTACGCATGCCATGTAGGTAATAATTTTGAATGTCTCTGTTTTGCCTATGTGTCGAGCAGCGCAATACTAAGACGCGAAGCGTGTTCAGTGCGACATGTTGGAGAATAGCCTTGCTGGGCAAAGACAGCCTTAGTATCAATGAGGAAGCTGATGTTCTTGCCATACACATCACTCTCACATTCCCAAGAAGTCGAGGTACCAAAGAGTAAGCAAGCTACGAAATTGGACATCTGTGCTCGCTTTTTGTCGCTTTGGATTTCGCCACACGCACCCTGCGTAACCTGTCGGTTTCGTCGAGAGCATCGTTACTACATCGCATGTACACAGGCTCTGCCTATGCGCAGAGATGCGAATGGTCGAAGAAAAACTGTATATTGCGGAAAGAAGACGCTTTTTATTTCTGTATTTTTTTTCTTTGAGTACACGAAGTGTTGGGCTATATATTTTGCCCAACCTTTTTGGGGGGCAACATTTATAGCCCCCAAATTTAAATTTAAACAAAATTTCGCACAGAAAGGCCACTAAAGGCTACCCTTCACGGACAAGAAGTCCCCAAGCAAACGTAGTGATATCAACACCTAAGAAGTAGAGCGCTAACATTTTGTTTTACGTGTTTGTGTTTCGAAACATTCGCACTATGTTTGTAAAAAAAATGTTTTAATATCGTGCCAACTGCCGCAGATGTGTTTAATATTTTTTTTTCTAGTCAAGCGACTAACATATGTAGGAAGCCTTTGATATATTTTGTCTGTATAACGTAAATAATAAACCTGCTACAAATATCTTGAGGGGAAAGTGCGAGACCTAGATTATCTCCTATATTTTTTCTAAAGAAATGAACCTGTTTTGCAGGCCAATAAATATTTCTAGAGATTCTGCATGTTTATCTCTATGCCGGCATGTCTATTTTAAGCCCTAGTGAGTCGATATCTCTGCTCTCTACTTTATGCAAAGAGACAGGAGACAACGAACGCTTTCCGTGGTCGTGCCTAAGCTCCGTGACGAAAGGTATGCTCTTCTTGAGAACCTACTGAATAAATATATTCAGCTTGCGTGCAGGCGATATCTCGTGGTTCTAAAAGGGTCCAGTTATAGCCCGCCGGGAACTAACTCTTCTTGCCTTCCTAAGAGCCGCCGGTTTTGCCGGAGACGTGGTAGCATCTCCCAGTCACGTTGCAAGAGACGCTCAGGCAGAGCAGTTGCCGGTCTCGATTGCCAGCGTAAGCACGCCCGTTGGTATGCAGTCCGCCATCAAAGGGTACGGAGTTCCGCACGACGTATAACGTGAGTGGTCCCTGCATGTTTATTGGCGTTTCCTGGCCGTGGTGGGTAGATATAGTTCACCGCCTCAGAACCGGTCTCGCGCACATTTTCGCAGAAAAAATTGCTATTCACTACGCATCATGCTGTTCTTTCTTCTTGGCAAGTTGTCAAGCTGAATAAACATCGATAGTTTACGCGCTTTCATTGTCACATTGACCGATGACTAAACTGTTGCGCCGTAGTTAAAGCCACTCCGGGGCAGACCGCGCTGCCCATCCGTCGGTTTGTTGATCCCACGTGATATGGCGAAACCTACTACGAGCGATAGGTCATGCATCGTGGTGTCCTTGAAAGGTGACCATCCTTCTTCTTCCTCTTGGACAACATCGTTGTTTTGCTAGACATGAAGCACAGATTTCCATCCAAGATTATTCCCGGCGTGCATGGATCATGAATCATTAATCTTTTCAGCTTATATGAATGACTCGAATTTAGACAGCCGGAAGCGTATCAATGTAGACATCCTCTTTTGGATTTTTTCTCTGACCAGCAACTTAACTATTTTACAGCAATATATGAAAGAGAAACGGTGAGCGTTGTATTTGAGAATGATAGTTAAATCGTCAGCTTTCCGTTAGCGTGAATGTTTCTATGGTAATGGGTTATGTTGAAAGCAATTGTGGGGCTCAAGAGGCATCAAAGCGGTAGCTATTATTTCGTAAAATGCTGACAACCCCCGCGTGCCGGTTCCCGCCCTATATTCCTGTGCTTCACCGCGCGACAATAATAATAATAATAATAATAATAATAATAATAATAATAATAATAATAATAATAATAATAATAATAATAATAATAATAATAATAATAATAATAATAATAATCTAATGTATTTATTTATTTCATTTAGTATACTGTAAGCCCATGAAGGGCCATCACAATAGTGGAAGATACAAACACATACAAAGATACAGTATGACAACTGGTGGTGGTGGTAAAAACTTTAATTCGTCAACAGAAAATGATTTATGAGATTAGATGTGGGAAGTCATGATGGCTTCGTGAGGTGGCGGTCAGACCGTGTCTTACGGCGACTTCTAAAGCCCAGGTCACGGCCTGCAGTTGAACCGCGGGTTCCGAGCTGGTCACCGCAGCCTCCCACTGCTCTCGGTAGGATAGCTGCCATTCGGCTCTAGGTTTGAGCTCAGGGCCGCCGTGCAAGATGTGTGCTAAATCGGCTTTGTCGGCCTCGCATAGCGTACATTCGGGGGAGTGTGTCCCTGGGTTGACTATGGATAGTTTGTACGGGTTGGGGAAGGTGTGTGTTTGGAGTTGCCTCCACGTCGTCTGCTGGTTTTTGGTTAAGGAATTGTCAGGGGGTGGGTATTCGAGTCTTTCGTTTTTATAGTATTGCGTAATTTCGTGGTAGATTATCATGCGCTCTTTTGCTCCTCGCAGGATCGGTTGGCTCACTGCCCGGTTGACGAGTCCTCGGGCGAAATTGTGAGCCGCTTCGTTCCCGGGACGGGACGAGTGCGCAGGGATCCAGATGATTTTGATCTGGCGGGGCGTGAAATGTACTTTCTTCAGAATTTGTAGCGCCGGTTCGTGGGTTCTGCCTTTGGCAAAATTACGCACTGCCGTCTTGGAGTCCCAGAAAATTATTTTGGCTGCGGTATTTGTGATAGCTATTGCTATCGCGGCTTCTTCCGCTTCTTCCGCGTGCCTTCCAAAAATGGTGACCGCGGTGATTGGTTTGAGGTCGTTTCCTACTACCCCTGCGGAGAAAGCGTCGCGTTCTCCGAGTTCGGCAACGTCTACGTAGACCGCCTCCTCGTGGTTTGCGTAGTGTTTCTGGAGTGCTTTGGCCCGGGCCTGCCTCCGTTTGCTGTGATACTCCGGGTGCATGTTCTTTGGGATTGGGTCAACCCTGAGGCGATTGAAGATGTCTCTGGGTATGGGCCCGACGTTTGTTTGAGTGCTCTCGTACGGGATGCTTAATTTCCTTAGGATGTGCCTTCCCGCAGGTGTCTTGGTTAATTATGTGCACCTTACAAATTCCCCCCAAAAATGAGAAACAAAAATGAACAGATACACCTTTTCCAAAGTTATGATATACATGTTAGTTAGCGGCAAAAGGAATAACGTCCACGTACTGTAAAAATTCCTCGACGCATGAGGCCGACATGACAGAGTCGGGGAGCGCATTCCATTCCGTAAAACCTCTCGGGACAAAGCTGTACTGGAAACAGTCATTTCTGACCTGAGGGGGTGTGATGTATGGGCTATGACGATGTCTGGATATTTCAGTTGTCGAGATTTTGAAGAAGTTGTGTTTGTCGACAAGCAAGTGACCATTAATGATAAGGTAAATTAGTTTAAGTCGCTCATACCTGGTACGTAAGTCTAGCGGAGGTAAGTCGGCAAGCTTACAAAGTTCAGTGAGGGATTGGCAGTAGCGATACTTGTTAAATATGAACCTTGATGCTAACCTCTGGATTCTGTCAATCTTTTGTTGGTTGGATTTAGTGTAGGGATCCCATGCAGCTTTAGCATACTCCAAGATAGGACGTATTAAGGATTTATAGGCTAAAATTTGGACCACAGGTGTCGACGCACTTATATTCCGTCTTAGGCTCCAGAGCGCTTTGCTGGCCTTACCACATACAGCATCAATGTGTTGATTCCATCTGAGGTCACAGGTGAACGTTACTCCTAGATACTTATGTTTATCGACTCTGCTAATATTTATACTATTTATATTGTAAGGGTAATGCAATTTTTTTCTTTCTCGTTATGGACATAACAACAGTCTTAGCTGCGTTTAGTTCCATCTGCCAGTCGTCACACCATTTTTTAAATTATTTTCAGACTAGACTGTAAATTGGCCTGATCATTACTATCTCGAATTTCATTATACATAACACAATCATCAGGAAAATAGTCTGACAGGGACGCTAATATTACTGGGCAAGTCATTTATAAAGATCAGAAATAAAACAGTACCTAGCACACTTCCTTGCGGAACACCCGACACAACACGGGAAGGCCGTGATGTGCACCCCCCGAAATCAACGTATTTTTCTCTAGAAGAAAGGTAAGATGAACACCACTGCGTGATTGCGGGGCTCTGAAATACGGAATTAATTTTTATGATTAACTTCGGATGGGACACTTTGTCGAATGCTTTCGCAAAGTCGAGGAAGATTATGTCCATTTGAACACGGGAGTTTAACGTTTCAGAGAGGTCATGTACAATTTCAATGAGTTGGGTGGTTGTTGAGAGCTGTTTTCGGAAACCATGCTGTCCAGGAAAAAAACAAGTTGTATTTTTCCAAGTAAGAAGCTAATTGTTTATTAACAATGTGCTCGAGGAGCTTAGAACACGCGCTTGTAATAGAAATTGGTCTATATAGGTATAGGTTTTGCGCGTTTCCATGCTACCGGGAAGCAACTACTATCAACAGAGGACTGAACATTTTTAGTTAGGTATTTAGAGTTACATTCTGCATATCTACGCAAAAACTCGTTTGGAATACCATCAGGACCAGGGCTCTTCTTAACATAAATATTCAGCAAAAGATTTAAAACACTTTATTCATTGATTTCAATGTCTCCAATGGGTGGTCTAGCAGCTGTGTAGGCTACATGAGGTGTATGAGCATTATCTTTAGTAAAAACGGGTGCAAAGTAAGCATTAAAATTATCACCTTGCATTGCAGCAGTACTGCAGGATTCTGAGGATAACGGTTTTGTGGAAGGGTTGACATACCGCCACAACTTCTGCGGCGCCTCTTTAAGAAACTTCGTAAGTGTCGCATTATAAAACTTGTCTTTACAGTCTTTTATAAAAGCATTTCAAGTCAAGGCTCATGTGTTGAATTGAGATCTTATCGGGGGTTGGATTCCTCGAACAGTCCCCACGTTTTCGTCTTAATCTTCTCTTTTGATGTATAACTTCCCTTGTAATCCAAGGATTTTTTTCTTTTAATTCTTTTATAGCACTTTGGTTTCTAGTTTTTAATACAATCCATGACCGTTGCAAAGTAGTAGTCCCATAAATCATCTGTACTAGTATTTGACTCAAAGAGATGAACAAAATGGTCGAAAGAACGCTCTAAAAAGTCTAACACACGAAAATAATAATAATAATAATAATAATAATAATAATAATAATAATAATAATAATAATAATAATAATAATAATAATAATAATAATAATAATAATAATAATAATAATAATAATAATAATAATAATAATAATAATAATATTTATTGTTGCCATCTTACAATAATCGTACATCAGAAGGCAGGCCCGTCAAAGCCAACGAAGTGGCTTGCGTGACTTGGCCCGGCATGTCGGCAAACAAAGTCAAAATGGCAACATGTACAGAAATGACAAGCTCGTGAAGTTCATCACACAAAATGAAACAGAAAATCAGCTGAAATCAGTGACAAAAGAAATACAAGAAACAAGAAAAGAGAAATGCAGTATTATACATATCTTACAGTGCCTTCAACATTTTTTTCAAGTTTCATTATAATAATAATAATTTCAATAATAATAATAATAATAATAATAATAATAATAATAATAATAATAATTTCAAGAACGAAACACAATAAACAATTATCTGAGTATAGGTTTCACAATGACACCTTCAGATATTCATACTTCCCACTAGCTATTAGAGAATGGAATATGTTACCACAAGAATTGTCGATTGTGCCACCCTCGATTCTTTTTTGTCTAAGCTGTCTAGCCATATCTTTGTTGCTACATGATGAAATGTGCTTTTTACATTATGTTCTATTGCCACCATGAATGTGCATTGTCTATATCGCTGTACGTGTGTATGTATAAGCTTATTTCTAAACCAAAGCCAACGCCTCTTACAAACGATTATCGTTGAACCCTGTGTGAATGATGTATTTTCCCTTTTATGAATGTACCCTTTCCTGCCAAAGCCTTCGTTAAGGCTAGCAGTATGTAACAAATAAATAAATAATTAAATAAATAAATAAATAAATAAATAAATAAATAAATTAATAATGCACTTCTCTTTATTTCTGGAAAACAGTACATTCATCAGGCCTGCCAAAGTAGTGGTGAATAAAAATAAACCAAATTACAATTAAATAACTGGTCGTGTTTAGCTCTGCGAGAGATTGCGAGATTATTGGGAGGGCTAGTTCGGGCATACATACACGCCTTATGATTGGTGCACATTCTCTCGGGTAATGTCCACTCGACTTCTAGACGTCCAAGAGAACGTCAGGGTATTTTGATGGCACACAAGACTATTCAACGCCACCGAACTTTTTCGGTTTAGAGATCCACGAGCCGAGGCATCAGCGTCGCTTGACGTCGACACGGAGGAAAGGGACAAGCCGAAGCGCCGAGCAGAAACGCCGAGATCCTGGACATGGCAGAACGCTGCGCTCGCCGGCACCGAGGTCTCGCATGTTTTGTTCTCGGCGTTCTGACGTCGAGCAGCGCGCGGTGGCAGAACGCCGGCGCCAAGATGTGGCACGTCCAGCGCTGGTCATTCCGGCTTGTCTCTGCTCTCCGTGTCGACGCCAGGTGACGCAACGCCATGGCTGACGTTGGTAGAATACGTGCGGTTGCTCTCTATGCGGCGCGCGCTGCGAGGTGTTGGAGATGGGGTCTGGTGCACGTCATCGTCACCTGGTTCCGCCACGGAAGTGCTCGGTTTGTGGCGCGAATGCACTCAGGGTGCCTCGCGGTAGCCCTATGGTGGCGTACCACGTATCACGCCCAGCTAAATGTGTCTAATATCGCGTGCGTCCTCCCCGTAGTAGGTTTTGCGGGGCCGCTTAATGCAAGTGTGGCTGGCGCCCTGGATATGCCCGTGAGAGTGAGCAAAGAAACCACTGGCTTATAACGGATACTTACAGGTCCTCGTGCTACACTTCAGCGACATTAATGCGTCGGTATTGGCGCCTCCATATCATCACTCCATACGCGGGCAAAAGTCGTATTATTGGGAGTTTCGAATTTTTCAAGTGGAATCCTTGAAGAATCCAGGAGGCGGGGATATATCTCAGTTCATATAAGTTAAAATGGCGGCACACTACTGAAGTCTCTGCGACAAAACTGACTTAACTATAGGTCAGCCACCTGTTCGAGCTGCTCTAAATGTTTTGCATTAAAAAGACGAGCTTGCAAAAATGAGTTCTTCAGCACAAGTGAGCTTTCTTTCTACGCAATTTCATTACACATGTCTGTAGGCATTTCGATTATTTTGCTCTTCTTGCTATGGAAAAATGATAATAAAGAAAATCACAACTGCAGACACCTGAGGGTTTGCCCTGCGCCGCATAATCGTGGCCATTACACTGCTTGGACGCAGGGACCACATTGTCGAGCCCTCCTGAACTTTATTAGATCCGGAAATCTTTTTTCATTTATTTAATCATCCTTATTCGCCTGCATCCCATACCCCTGTATGCCCTGAGGCTTTAACCCTGGCATTAAAAAAAAACTTGTCTATAGTAACCCATGGGAATGTGACGTTGCAACAAGTGCAAGCGATTGATTTAAAAAATCCCGCTTTAAGCTTCAGTGCACGAAGAGCTGAGTGCTCTTAAGGGTGACGAAGCACGTGGAAGAAGAAAGCCATGTCACCCTTGGACAACTCCGCTGCCGACATGGCTGATTGATTCATCCTGCAGTTCCAAAGCCTGGACATGAGGCGCCATGCAGTAGTGAACATTTGCACGTGAAGTACTTCAAGTTGGTGCAACGTGCTCGGGGCGAAATAACGCGAGGAAAAGAAAACAGGGAAGACTGTAGAAGCACGTAGACGCAGAACTGGCGCTGCTCATACAGAAGGTGAAATTTTATTTTTGAAGTTCGACTCTTCTATCCAGAAATTAGCGCCCAAGATTTGTACACTATGAGTACGATTTTGCTAGATGTTTGTGTTCGTTGACTGCCCTTTTGGTATTCACTATCCGAACCAGAATCTTGTGCGAGATAACACGGGCAGGGGCTTTTTCTTTTCTTTTCATGAGATTATGCCCAGGGTGTGTCCCGTGACACCCTTCTTTATTGTGATTGTACTTCGGTAATGCGTCATTGATTTATAAAAGCTGTTTTCTGTTACCCAACAATTTAGTCTTATGTGTTTACTTAAGGTGATAATTCACCTAGTTCGGGTAAATATGGCGGGGGGAGGGGATCGAGAGAGACAGAGAAGGTCACATGGCAAAAGCCGTCTCGTTTTTCGTCTCCATCCTTTGATATGGCACGCCAACATTTACATGAGACATGTGAGATGACTTACCCTCGTCGGTTCTAATGCTATTCGCCTTCCTAGCGCGTTAGCACCGTTCACATGGATGCGACGTGCTAGAAATGCAAAGCAGCCATGTATAATTTTTGTAAACATGGCTGCGTATTCGGAAACCGCCTTTGCCTAGCTTTGTAGCTAGGGGCGCACGTACGAGATTTGACGGAATGGCATTGGGTCCACTCGCTCATTTTTATCGTTGAGTACACGTGTAGTGAATGCTGTACGGGGTGAGCGGAAGAGACAGAAGAGAGTGAATCCGCATTTCCTTTTGTCTACTCGTTGTATCGGGATTTCTGGTGCAAAATCAATTAAGGAAACCTTGCGCCATACTCAACCATTTCTTTTTTATTTGTATAACTATATATATATATATATATATATATATATATATATATATATCATTATTATATATCGTTATAAATTCGTTATTGCCAAAAGTACACGAAAAGGAGTGCTGTCAAGGGAAACTAGAGTCTCCAGTAAAAATAACGGAAGAAAAATGTACGTTTCCATTAATCTATACCCGCCGCGGTGGCTTAGTGGCTGTGGTGTTACGTTGCTAAGCACGAGGTCGCAGGATCAAATCCCGGCCGCGGCGACCGCATTTCAATGGGGACGAAATGCAAGAACGCCTGTGTCCCGTGCGTTAGGGACGCATTAAAGATCCCCATGTGGTAAAAATTAATCCGGAGTCCCCCACTACGGCGTGCCGAATAATCAAATCGTAGTTTTGGCACATGAAATCGCCGAATTCAATTAATATGATTTATACCGAAAAAGCGTGCGTTACAGATGCATGGCTTTGAATTTTTTTGTGTGTTGTGTAACTTCTTCGCTTCGCAATGGTCTGTAATTTAAAGGGTAATCTTATGTACAATATACTGCTAAAAATTTCATTCCATGTTCACACCCCTCCCCCCCCCCCAAAAAAAAAAAGAAATATAGAATGCTCGTAAAATTGTTCGTAAGAGACAGTGCTAGCCAATCGGGATGTTGGGCATATTATAGAAGTCGGCCGGCCAATTGCAAACAGCGTTTACGAAGGAAAGCCTTTATGAATTTGACCCCTCGAGTTTTTCATTTTTTAAAGAGCGCTGCCAAGCTCTGCCGCTGTACAGCCTTTTTTTACGACAAGCATTCTTTCTGTAAATGACATCGTATACAAAGCGAAGCCGTTGTGAGTAAATGACAAGATGCTATCCGGCGAAGATGTGGTAGTCGAGGACCAAGTGCTCGGGTCTGCGATGGAACAACTGGAGAAGCGTGCCGAGGGTCGCGCAACAAGTGCCTCCGGCACGCCCACCTGACGTCGTGATGACGTCGCTCCTTTGTTGAACTGTCACTTTTATAGTACCAGCTGGTAAGAGGAAGCTTTAGCTCGGGCCCAACTCCGACGCGGCCTATTCAAATACATGCAAAAACGCAAAAACGTTTCTCTGAGATAACCCCTGGACCGATTTTAATGAAATTTGTTGCATTTGAAAGATAAAGTTAAATTCTAGTGACTGTTGGAAGCGGAATTTTGATTTAGGGCTTGAATTTTGTTAAAAAGATTTTCAAAAATTCAGAAGTTTGAAAAAAATAGAAGCACGAAGTTTTCAAACTAATAGCTCTGCATCAAGAAGAGATATCGCGGTTCTGTAAACGGCATCCATTAGGTCATTCAAAGCGGACAAATTTCATATGTCATTTTACATCTTACGTGAGTTTGTTACGTTGTTTACGAGGGTTCTGCAAAAGTTGTAATTACATATAATAATTTTTTTGAGATTCATGTATAAGGTGTAAAATATGTCCGCTTTAGATGTGCTATTAAGTACAATTCACAGAATTGCGATATCACCTATTCTTGCTGACTTACAGAGTTGTAAACTTGATAGTTTTGTTCTCTGAAAATTTGCGATTTTTGCCAATTTTTAACAAGAAATTGACGACCTAAATCGAAAATTAGAAACCAACAGTCACTAGATTTTAAGTTTTTCTTTTAAATGCAACAAACCCAGTTAAATATGGTGCAGTGGTTGCCGAGAAAAACGAATTCTCCTTTTACATGTATTTAGATAGGAGCACCCGAGCTAAAGCTTCCTCTTAAGAGCTCATCTATGTTTGGCTGGGTCCGTTTGGTCTGTAGTGTGTAGAGGGGTGACTTTCAGTTCATTCGCCTAGCCGGCTAATTTATGTAAGGATGATAACACTTTGGAAAGGAAAGAGTGGTTGGAGCATGTCTAGGTATTTGTCAGTGACTCAATGCGGATGTCTGGTAAAGTACTGAAGCCCGTGATTAATTTACTGATTTCCGATTAACCTTGGAAGAGTAGGCGGGTGCAGTGAGGTTGACGTGACTTCAATGGCATTGAACTCCTCCAACTTTTTTCAGCCACTAACTCGAAGCAGCGACCGCTTCACAAGCGTTGGCAGGTAAGCTACATATTTGTTAAGCGTTTAGCTATGACTAACAGACTCCAAGCATTTCCTGATTGGTTTTCGTATCATTCATAGAGATTAGTTAGTGTGAGGTGCGTTATGGGTGTTTTACAACGGAACTAGTAGCATTTTTTCGGGCACATAATTACTTTTAGCGCGAAAAAACACTTGCGCATGTGTTGTGGGTCTGCATTTCCTCTCGAAGATAGTAATCGTGAATCAGTACTAAATAGTTTGAAACGAATCCACACGCTGTTGAATTTCTGAGGGTCTTACGTAACTTGAATCATATCTCCCGTTAATTTATGTCAAGCTGTATTTATTCGTAAGTGGGCATCTGGATAACACCATAGGCGCTAATTGAGAAATTAGTGATCGTTTATAAACGATAACCATTTTGCACAGATGCACTTTTTTTATAATAAGAGAAACTTAAAAATTATGCCAAAACGGCAAACGTTTTAAAGTAAAGGCAGACTATGTTTTGTTGAACTTCTCTATGTTCCCGAAGCTACAACCTGATGCAATGTAGCTGGATGCTTGGTACTGATAAGATCAGCGATTCTCGTCGCTGGCCGTTTCAAGTTTTCTTTATCTCCTTTCGTAGGGCACCAGTCTCCTTTGTGTATACAATAACGATCCAGTAGTGTTCATGTTGCAGTGCCACGGACCCGTTCGCAACACCGCTTTACGAAGTTGAAGCATGAGCAGGTAGGGATTGAAACTAAAGAAGCATTTCTAATCGATATCCGGGAAAGTTAAACGAATCTAAAGAGTGGCACTGAAAGGGATCATATTCGAAAATTTCCTCATTGAAGGAGCTGCCCATACATGCAGGCATCTATTCATCATCAGAAAATTTATATATACCCACGGCATTATGAAGGCCTCCTTCGGGGATCTCCAGTTACTCCTATCTGGCGCCATCTGGCTCCGTATCAATGACATTTGATATTAAATACAAAAAGGTGGCACTGTAGCCTGCACTACGAAGTATTTTCCCGTTCGGGGTGACGACAGCGCGAACGCATTTGGCAAGCGCTGCTTGCGAGGGGACGATTTTTCGTGTCCTGATCCAACGGACACGTTTTTTCCCGCAAGTCGGCCCTCGCGAAGCAACGAGGGCCGGCGGATCGTGGCCCAACGCTAAATCGTGCGAGCTCGGCATGAGCGTACAGCCATGGCCGGAAGTAAGCTTTGACACTCGGCTTCCATAAAAAGGACAGGCAGCAGGGGGGGGGGGGGGAAGGGTGGGGGCGGGGGGGTTGCTTAAAGGGCGCCCAATGACGCAAGTGTGACGCGAGAGGCCCGCAACAAGTACCTACCTTGTTCGCGTGCTCCCTCATGAGAAGTGGAACGGCAATGGTGGCCTTGAGGTGAAAGAGAGCGTGTGTCTTATACTGCACGGCTCGCTATCCGGATTACTTGGCTCCGACGCGAATTGCGAGCCAAAAGGGGGGGGGGGGATGGGGGGAGGGTGAAGGAGGCCAAGTAAAAGAGAACGCAAGCAGGGTCATTCACGGCCACGTTTCTGGGACGGAAACATTTCCGGCTATAGGGGCAACCAAGCAGCGAAAACTGGAGACTCCTTATAAACACCGTCGGCGGCTAAAGCTGGAACTTCCGCCCGCTCGCGAACGCCTGCGACGAATAGCAAGACTGTGGCCCGTTGCTTTTAGGCTTACCCTGGTAGCGCAGCGATCGCGGATTCGAGTCTTTTATAAGGGTAAGTGAAGAGACGTGATGGTTGTGTTTTCATCGATAGCCTCGGGACGTGACGTGTGCCTTGAATAACAGTGCGTCTCGCGTCTGTGAACGTGCCCACCAATGCTGCCAACGCCGGTGTAGCCAACTGGTTTCGCGCCGTATTGGAGAGCCCTCCACCGCCGACTCCGTTATGTAACGAGCTGCGCTGCTGAGAGCTTGCCGAGTGCGTGTTTCACTTGTTTCGAGAACGGTGTTGCGGTAACCATCGCTTCGGTGCATAACATCCCCAAGTTCGAAGGTGAGTGCTGCTGTGGATCTCCATTGGTCTTCTTTGACTTCAGGTCACAAAAGGGGGCACCCGGGCGTCGGTTCACCATATCGTCGGTAAACAGCGAAGCGGCGCCAGAGGATGTCCAAGTAATTTGCACGACGCGCAAAGCGAAACGCGGAAACTAGTTTGCAGCCTTGCCAGCGAATGTTAATCTGCTGCGCTTACGCAATGTTTCTGACATTTGGCAAATTATAAATGCGCGAATACTTATATATTTCGCTCCGGAGAACTACCATGAAAATGCCTGTCTTAGCTTGGTAGTTGTTTACAGGTTTTTCGAATTTTGAAAATAAAAACGTTTTTTCTTATGCTTGCATGAGTATTTTATGTGCTACCGTTCATTCGACGTAAGCAAGCTTCAAGTGTAACAATCAAAATATGCTTGAAGCTTGCTCAAGAATCTATCAAAGCATTTTTTTTTTTGTGTCACGGCTCTTCTCCACAAATATTGCTTCAGTGGATCAAAATGCGGCTAAAGATAGACATGCAAATTGTTTCCTGTACTCGAAGTATAGTTTGTATTCGAAGCTGACGAAGAAGCGCTGATTTTACGCAAGCATGACATATATCTATATGAATTTGCGCAGCTTAGTAAAACGTTACAGTATCGTTGTACGCGCCAATATATCGTTGAATGTGGTACAGGCATGCTAAACAGAAAAGTGACTGCTATATAAAAGATTTACCACACTTCTTTAGATTAAGTTGGTTTAGAGGGCACATAATTCACGGTGCGCAACCGATACCGACATTACGCAGCAGCCTTCATTCATGTTGGTATCGGTTATGCACCGTGAATTATGTGCCCTCGAACCACCGCGCAGCAGCCTTCATACATACTCTCAAGGATCGAAGCTGCGAGACAACTTCTCATTCTAGCACACACGCTCTCTTTAGCAGAGTGGAATACCGCACTCACAAGGCGCACCAGATTGCACAGACTAAACCCTTCACTGCAACTCTGACCTCAGGCCGGACTGAACTGACACGAAGCGTCTCTTCTGTGTCGGTTGCGGCTGGGAGTTGCCTTCACGAAAGCTTCCTCAGCACTAATTGGAACGGCTGATAGTCCTGCATGTGATGTTTGCGGATGCGAGGAGAAGAGTGACCATTTATTGTGCCATTGTCCTCAATCCCAAGCACAGAGACAATCTTTGTCCAACACAACGAGGAAACTAGATGATCGTCCTCTGAGTGAACAGACAGTACTAGAGCACCGTCCCCACCGATCATCGGCTCAGAAGGCAGTGAAGGCACTTTTGTGCTTTCTGAGAACGTCTACTTTGCACGAGTGGCTTTGACTCAATGACTGTCTGTGCACGTCTATGTACCTTCTCTCTCCTTTCTCTCTCTTCCAGCTTTCCCTTCCCGCGGCGTAGGGTAGCCGACCAGACTCTTGACTGGTTAACATTCCTGCCTTCCTTCCCTCTCTCTCTCTTCATTCATACGACTTCCGCTGAACAGCAGCATTCTCTCATTCTTACCCTCTACCTCTTGCGCCACATTCGTTTATGGGGGCCCCTGTGAGTATATTGTAAGTCAATAAGCGTGGAGACAAATGATAGCAATCGTCTTTCAGAGAGAACGCTATTCAATCTCTTCAGCGGAGCTACCGCAAGAAGCAAACATTGCTTGCACAGCAAATATCAATGGGCAGTGAGCTATTCAACTATATTACACTGCAGTGGGTGCACATTGAAGAACCCCAGGTGGTCAGAATTAATTGGGAGGCCTCCACTACGGGTGTGCCTCATATAGAGAACGTGGTTTTGGCACGTAAAAGCCCCATAATAAAAGAATATACATAAATATACATAAACATACTACATTAATTTTTTCCCGAGGAATTACTTTTAGGTACATGTTACAACAGCGCAGTTGGAGCCAGCCAGTGAATTCTGCGGCTGAGGACGTACATCACCAAAACTGCCGCGGAATATATCGCCTTTCTGGCATATCCATCCCCAACCCCCTTTCCAGACAAATAAGAAAAAAACCTGGGTTATGCATTGAGGGGACGAAACTACAAGGAATTCCATTGTATTTCACGGCACATTTCATGAACTGGTGTATCGAAACTGGTGCTCCCTCAGGATTTGCACGGAATGGTCAGATCTTAAGACTGAAGCCACTTTAATCACGTGATTTTCATTTGTACTATAAGGTGATCGGTAAAACATTAAATTCAAACATTGGGTTCAATAGGTAATTAGACATCGTGACTGGTCGCGCAAGCAATAGATAATAGCTATTAACGTTATCTGGATGGGCAGACGGATTTTCGTTATGAATCATGTCTTTCCTTTAAAGCAATATCTTCAAGTTTTAGAAATTACAAAACAACAACAACAACAAAAAATGGCAACCATTGCACTCTGTGAAAATATAATGGCAGCGAAAGCTGGCAACAGTCAAAGCTCTAAAACGAAAAGCAAGGTGCTTCGGCAGCCATTCCATCTTCCCAGAGTGGAATGGTTGCCCGGGCTCGCGATAGTCGTTTTCGTTCAACATCGTGGGAACGTTTTTCGTCGGTGGTCATTTCGCGCCGGCGCAGTTGACATTCTCTTTGTTGTTACCTTCGGCACTGCTTGTACGCATGTTGTTCTACGGGTGTACGAACTATACGCGTCCGCCCCATCGATAAGGCAGCTGTTTTTAGCGCCGATACCTCTCCTGCTTATATACTGTGATAACTTCGACGTCACGCTATTTTTCACGGCGAGCGTTCTAATCTATTCCGCATTTTTCCATCTGCGCCGCCGAACTGCACCCGTACGTGGTCACACGCAAAGCAAACAATGAAACCAATTGTGTATGGGTTTGTTAGAAATCGCTAAGTACATACCGTCCCTGTTGCCGGACGCCGAAAAAACTACGCAAGGCTAGTCATATACAGCTTTCACAGTAAAAGAAACACATGCTTTTCACTGTTGACACTGTACTGTCCTGACACTTCTTTCTACCTCTTGCTCATTGCTAGCGCGGCATCACGATCTACAGCTGTTTGCTGATGCAACCGTTCTGTTTTCTACACTTATGGAGACCGATGACTTTTCTGGCCTCTTTAGTTTCGTATCGTCTCTTTCGTTTTCTCTCTGCACATAGCAGATTCCCAGGGCGGAGTGCCGCCGACTTTGCTTGACTTCTTTTACATTTGTGCAGACTCTCCTGCGAATGCATGCTGCGCGTCTCAAACCGGTTCAGTGTCACTGAACTCTCGCCGACCTTGTGACCACGCAGAGTCTTCACCGTTTCATTCCCTTGGTTATACCTGCACTTGCACCACAAATGTTTGACGCACGTGCCCCACAATAATGGAAGCGCAGAAGTGTCCTTGCTCCCACTGTAAGTAACCGCGACGCTTTACGAGCGCTGTTTGATAATCGGATGACAAAAATTATACGACAGCGCAGGTCTCTGCGCGGCTGCGTGCGTTTTAGTTTGTTTGTTTCGCGTGGTGCAAGCCTGCTGTGACCACGCAGCGGTAACAACAGGAGGATATTAGAAGAGACGCATATGTCAGCTGAACTCGGCTCTGGCCGTAAGGAGACTTAACGCAGAGTGCGTGGTGCAACGCACACGAGAAAATAAGTATATAAACGACAAGGCAAGCACTTTTCATGATTGTCTCGGTGCGTAACAACTATAGATTTTTTTTTTTTTTTTGCATTCGCCAGGAGCGATATTTAAAAAAAAAGAAAGAACCTGGGCCTGTGTTAGCAAAGGTTATCGTGATTAAGAACGGCCCTTGGCTGGCGGGTGAACGTGAGCTAACTGATCCGTACCGCGGATGAAACACTCGCGAAAGAATCGGCTATCACTGAAGTCGCGATCTCCGCTTGCGAGCTAAGCGCTTTTGTGAACCAAGCCCCAGAAATCGGGGGTGGTTGAATCTTTTCCTTATTGCAAGGATACAGACCTGACAACTGCAGAAGCTATTTTGCGTGCCCATATAGACCGCGCGCACCGTTATAGTTTTACTAAAATGAGTACGCACCCCACGGAGAGGGTGGATCCAGAGGTCACTCTTCCGGTACGACCGAGAAGGGGCTACGGGCCGAGGCACTGTCCGATAGCGCTGTGCCACAGTTGTTTCCGGCCGCGGGGAGCACTGCGCCTCGCAAGAGCTCTCACCGCGTTCTCCCGAAACCGGAGGTCTGACAGGAGCGCAAATTACACTCGGAGCTCTTCCCCGATAGGAAACGAAAGTAGCCGACCGACTGCAGCTTCTATATATACTGTAGCGGTGGATATGGCCACCGTAGTACAGCTTGCGGCCGTTCAGTAGTCTTGCCCGTGCTGTGAAATATTCTTTAAACGGTCATGTTGCGCTAGTATACTGCATTTTACGGCAATACCGTAGCCTGGCCTCAATAACCGTAATCTTTTCGCCCTGCCTTCCAGTTCGGGAGGTGTTCGAACAATCGTTACTTTTTTCTCGTTTTTCGCATTCAGATCAAGAAAATACCGGGAGACGTTCTGACACCTAAATCTCTCGTCCAACAGCTTGTTGCAGGTATGGTTTGCGCAACTCGCGCCGTTACACTGTTCTCTTCGTGTTACTGCTCTGTCTTATGCTGATTAAGTCATAAATACTATACCCTTTGCGTTGCATCGGCGTACCGGCCACTTACGTTAAGAAAAACAGTGATTTTGCCTGCATGCTCATGCTTTCCTTTACAAAAATGCCTTTTGTATTCACGGAGGTAGTGCGCAGAACACGTGGAAAGTTCGGCTTCGCTTGGCAGATATATGGTGCCATGGTACATTCTACGTGTGGCGCGCGCGATACTGTAGCGTTATATAGTAATGGTAAGGTCTATCTCCCTCTCCCATTTATGCAACTCAGACGATCCACCAATTAAATGCCTGGCACTGGCAGCCAGTAATGGCCATATTTTCCCAATGACAGTAATTGCGGGTCATTATTTATTTCCCCTGAGAATGGCTTCGTACGTAATGTTAACATTGGTTACTACGGAGAGCGCCTCGGCAACGTGCGTCGTCATGAAATTTTGATGCATTTTTTTTTTCGGTGCAGATAAAATTGCAGTTAAAGTATCAGAGCTCCCAGAGAATAATGTCACTCGTTAACCAGCTGTAAGTGGTTTCTCGAAACATATTGCACACTAAATGAAGAGTTTTCGCACAAGCCACAAGGAATAAAAATAGAACCTGAGAGACGGAAAGAATAAATCAGTAAAAGAGCAAAGTAACTAAAGACGCTGAGATAAGGAGTGATGCAAGGTACGTTCTTAATATGAGAAGGAAGTGCGTAGTGGCATTTCCAGCTCGCTTTCAAAATAGGCCTTCTCTCTATGGATTGAGAAAATTAAAAGAGAGTGCGCGGGGTGCTGATTTGGAGAACCGAAAAGAGAGCCACTGCACGATTGCGCAACGACATAATTGAAGCTGTTTACATCATGCGCATATTAATGAATAAGCAAGACAGGAGGGAAAGCGAAGCGGGGAGGGTTGCATACCCGAGACAAGGGCAGCAGGTAGGGGAGGAGGTGAACGGCAACTTTCACGTCTTGGCTTGTGCGCCAAAATCCGTGAATGCGCATCCAGACGCTTGGACGGTGGAGAAAACGGTGGCTACTGCCCAAGACCTTGGAGCTTTCCAGCACAGCAGGTTAAACTTTCGCGCAAGTATATAAGGCACCCATCGAGACTTCCGGACACAACAGTCCCTTCAGGTTGACGAGACGAACAGTAGCATGGCTTTCAGCAAAGTGGTGAGTTGAATCTCGAAGCGGAGTTGGTTAACTCAAGCGTGACGGAAGTTGCGCTGCTGGCCTGCATGAATCGGCAGTATAATGAAGACTCGTCAGCTTATCGCTTCGAGTTAAATTTACAGTTGAAGAATGCCCATTTAGGCTTTAGCGATGAGCAAGTACATAGCGCCTGTCTAGCAAATTCGACGGCATAAACGGAAATTTAAGACCGTCACATGCAATGGGTAGAATGCGAGAGACTGTGGGAGATTCTTTGGTGGAGTCTGGAGCGTGGCCTTTATATTACTGAAGTTATCTTGCTCTTGAGATGTGTGCATGCGCGCATTCATTTACTGCTAAGCGGAGTGAGAACTTGTGATGTCAAGGAGAACAAATGGACACGGACATCGGATGTTTGATTAACGGCAGGATAACCGGAATGAAAGACACGATATCATTGAACGAAAGCGAACAAAGCGTTACTTCTTTAACATAGTCGTGGGGACCACTGCTGTAAATCTGGTTAAATTAAGACGGACCTGCAATGCCTTTTTTTAGAATACAGCTATAAAGACTCAAGTCGTGAACACCAAAGACAGGTATTGCAGCTTGCGTGCAACAGCGTATCTTGCAATAGTTTTCTAAAGATTTAATGGTGTTTTCTTGTGGCCAATGAAATTTTGCTACTTGCCTTGTTGCTCCCTCATATAGCGGAACCGCACGATGGGTACTGGCTCTGAAGGTTTTATTCCTTTAGCGGCGAAGACGCGTCACTATACGAGCTCACAAACAGGGCGAGTCACCAAAAGCGAGAAAAGTGACGGAGGAAATGAACGCTAACAAACTAGAGGGGAGACCAGCTACAGTGTACCTCATCAGAGCCGCGCACGATCGCAGGAGTAAGCGCAGACACCCGCACCTGAGTGCGATCGTGCGCTCGTAAAGACTGTTTAGCGTTTTGAAAGCTGCAAGCAACGTCGATGTACAAAAACAATTCGTAGGAAACGCCCAATTAAACGCGCTTTGTTTTGCCCTTGACTGTACATTGTTTTGAAAAAATCCACCTGCCTTAATTCTTCTAGTTTAGTTTCTTGCACAACGAGAATATTGGGCTCGTGAGAGGGTGCGCTGCTTGAAACGGAGCGTGCCGTCATTCTTAGGTTTCTGCATGCAATAAGCTAGGGGGAACAAATCGCCCTTCTACCGCTTTGTTCAGTGTGCTGCCTGTAATAACGCAGATAATCATTCTTAGAGAGCCCTCTAACTATTGGCGTCCAGGATGATCATGAACGGTTCTTTTATCGTTCATAATCATTCTGTGGCGTGGCTTAGCTTACGGGTTATTGATAGCAGGGCGACCTTCAGTGGTGATCTTCGCCGTGACCTTTGTGTCACCTTGGCACTAGTTAGCTGCCATAGCTTTGTATTTTCGCGAAACCGACCAACCACATGGTGAACAGCGCCGAAAAGTCTCGCCTTGTATTCAACCTATATTTGCGTTAATGACGAAAAACATCGCGTGCCTCGGCCCTTGGAGAAGGCGCCGGAGAGCAGTAAGGATAAGTTGCCCACGTAGGCAGGGGTTAAGTTTAAATATTTCTTACTGACCCAGCTGCATTGAAAATTTATATGACATGCTGAATATTTGCCTAATGTATACCTTTCGCTAAGAGTGTCACGTATCACTTTGCAAAGCAGCTAGTAAGTGCCACCTTCCTTTCGTCGAACCGGGCATTTCTGGTGAGGATATCACCCAGATCACGCCGTGTAAAAAAGCAAAGCAGTCTCTGTGGTGTGTGGCGATGTTAGTGTTTATGTGAAGCACCGCTATAGTGATGTAAATATGAAATTCTGGTCTTAGTGAGGATAGGCTCGAGCGATTTTCCTTCGTGTTGTACACGAGCGCTAGCGCGGAAGAGATCGACAGCTTTCTAGCGGAGGGTCATTATGACTGTGGCAGTGCCGCGACTGAAAAGGCGAACTTTTCTTGTCGCTGTAGAGGAAATGGATGAAGAAGTCTCCTCTGCCAGTAATCGACATCTCAACAAAACCCACGACGTAGGTTTTGAATAGGCCCTGACCTAAAGAGGAGCTTCAGGTCAACTTGAAGAAGTTCCACTGCATCAGAGCACAATTTTGCATGTTTTAACCTCACAGCAAGTGTTTCTTTAGGGTGGGAATCGCCTGCATACCTGAAACGAGTATATATATATATATATATATATATATATATATATATATATATATATATATATATATATAGAGAGAGAGAGAGAGAGAGAGAGAGAGAGAGAGATGGAGTGGGAAACACAGTGAGGTTAACCTTTCCAGTGTGCTACCCTGCACAGGGGCAATGGTAATGGGAAATGAAAGACGGAAATAATAGGGGTGGGAGCGAAGAGAAAAGCAATGACACAAAAAAATATAGTATACGAATTGGTAGAGAGGCTGTCTGCTACTAGGCACAACACAGTTTACCTACAAAGGCCCAGTAAAACCTGTCCACTAATTATTGCGCCTATGTACTTGTAGCCTCCTGCCCAATCCATGGCGCAGGGTGTGCTAGCTAGGCTCCTAGTACATTAAATCAGGAGTAACTAGCCAGGTACTCAACCGGCTCAACGTATACTCTTGGTGGAACTAAAACAGAAATCCTCATGATAACCTTAAGATGAAATGCTTAATAATACGAGTATACATGTTTGTGATTGTGGAACGTCGTATCAAGTGATTTACGCATTCAAGTCGAGAAGTGCGGGTTTAATAATTTCGCGTTTGCGAACCCGCATTACGATAGCTAAGGCCAAGAACGCCGTTATGCCCTCTTGCTTATGTACGAAGGGGAAATTCCTTTACTTTTGAAATTCGATGCTCCCAACCTATTCTCGAAGGTCATCCTTTAAAACTGCGACGCGTGGAATCGGCTCATCCATGCGTGTCGCATGGATGAGCCGATTCCACGCGTAGCAGTTTGTTCCTCATTCATGTTCCTTAAAATGCATTCGTTCGCAAATGTGGGGGCAAGTTTGTGGAAATATCAGCATTTGATATTTTACATACCGTGGTACATTTTCTCACGACACATTTTTCACTGGCCTCACGCCCCATTCCTTTGATTGATACTGTGCAGGTCTTCTTCTTGGCAGCTCTGCTGGCCGCCTCGATCTGCATGAGCTACGCACTCGAAGATGTTGAAGAGCGTCAGGGTGGTGGAGGACTAGGAGGTCGCGGTAACTACGGCAGCGGCGGTAACTATGGCAGCTCCGGCAGTGGCGGTAACTATGGCAGCTCCGGCAGTGGTCGTCATGGCGGCTCTGGCAGTAGTCTCCGCGGAGGAGACCACGGAGGAAGCCACGGAGGAAGCCAAGGCCGCCTTGGTGGTAGCGGCGGGGGCCATGGTGGACGCGATAGCTACGGTAGTGGCCGTGGCTCTGGCAGCAGCGGGGGCCTTGGTGGCCTCAGCGGCCATGGCGGAAGTAGTGGAGGTCGTCTCGGTGGCATTGGCGGAGGTAGCCGAGGTGGTAGTCGGGGTGGAGGACGCTACTGAGCAGGATGACGATTCATTTACGCGGGCTCTGGGCACCTGCAAGACTGCACCGTTCCTGGCCAAAGTGACTGGATGGTGCCTCATCTCGTGACCGGTCCTTGCTTATTTGATGTGCCACTCTGCTGTACCAGAGACTGAGACCAACTTCCTTTGGGCATTAATGCTGTGATCCTTTTGTCTACATTCAATTTTTATTGGTTATTTTTTTCACGCAATAAAAACCACCGTTGACAAACTTCATGATACAAACATCAGTCATGTCCTTTCCTCTCTTTGTCCCTGTTTCTTTGCGCTACAATGGTTTCAGTCCGCTGACAAAATTATTTCTAAAATTAGGCAAAGTTTGATATTTTATCTGCCGGTCCTCATAAACTTCCGCTGATACGTTCTTTAGTAGAGAACGTGAGATAAGGTAACAATGTGGGCTGCACTGCAACATCCGTTATTAAGTCGCCCCGGGAAAGAACTCGGCCTCTTCGCACAAGACTTTATAGTTGTAAATGTGCACCTCGAGAGTGCAAATAGGCAAGCTCTTCAAAATCCTTGCTCGGCGTACTACAGCTAGACTATGAAAGAAACAGCGAGCATATATTCATAGTTTTCAAGTGTAGACATTATTATTATTATTATTATTATTATTATTATTATTATTATTATTATTATTATTATTATTATTATTATTATTATTATTATTATTATTATTATTATTTGTTTTGAAAACATATAAATGGAAGATAGCAACAAGGGGAGGGACGAGGAAAGAAAAAGCAAGATGACGAATCTCAAAGAATTAAGCACAGCGCACACACAGTACAAGTCACACACAGTAGGGCCAGTCAGTGTAGGCGACGCCACTATAACATGTCGAAATAGAAGAAATAGGGTTTGAGTTCCCGTCACCAGAAAAGAGAAATAGGCTACAAACGTGAACCTAGGTTGGATTATTTTAGAAAAGTAAGTAGAGCGCGATGAGCCTCATCGCGGCGAGATGCACAACAACTGGAGTACAAACATTCGTCGAGTGTCGTACATTGCAGACCAAGGAGGTGATAGTCTCTCACGACATGAGCTGTGCACTGAAATCGGGACACTCCAATATCATGTGCTGAAGTGCCTCGCAGCAACCACAAGATGTACGCGATGGACAGGCCATGCATCCTTGTGGACACAAACGTTCGCAAACAAAGCCAACCCTTAGCTTTAGTAGTTGTGCTCTAGCGCGAAGCGGCAAGCCTCGACCGCCCAACTATAGCAAACAGACACTAACTAGCAAAGAGAAAATATTCTACGGTTAGCTACTATATACTACTAGCAAAAATTAGCTGAGATTGAGGTTTTGCTGCTCATGCGCTTTGAAAATTCCCTTGTACTAAAACATTACTCTGGCTTGCTGGAGTAAAAGGGCCTACATTACATCGTTTTACTACCCTCTCTAAGAAACACAATAAAATGATGTCATGGCCGACTTTACGACGTGCGGAGTTTTAGATCACCTGAATAGAAACTACTCATAGGTAGTTTAAAGCCACATGACCACGAACCGTGCTCGAGATCACGTGATTAAATACTACCATTATACTCCGCAAACGCTCACAAGCTCTGTGCCTTCCATTTAAGCCTATACTCGGCGGCGGGCACGGCCACGTACGCTATTGGAAAACACGCCGTGGATGCGCATTGGTCAAAATATTGCTGCGTTGACTTCAGCGGCTAAGTCCCGTAAGTGTTTGCTTGGGCGCACAACTGAACAGTTTATAATTGTCAGTTGTCGGAGTAGTGAAAGTTGTGCAAGGAGCATGGACGTATTTGCTCCTTTACGCGTGCACGCAAGCTGTACGATTGTTTCACTTTGGCCGAAGCTCTAGTTGCCGTAGCAAGCCAGCCATCGCGACGTTTTGTCGTCTTTGTTTCCTGCGCTACGAGGAGATATGGTTCCACCGATTCAAGATGAGGCGACATATTCTAGAAAACACGATACTTGCCGCCACAACCGGTGAGCTCTCAGGAGCAGCCAGAACTTAGTGAAACGAGCAATATATATATATATATATATATATATATATATATATATATATATATATATATATATATATATATATATATATATATATATATATATATATATACATATATATATATATACAGTCCGACTATCCTCCCCAACAACCTTAACCCGGATGAAAGAAATACTCTCGTTTTTACATGCAAAAATACGGTCAGCAGGAGAGTAAATTTGTAACCCGACTGGTACGTAGTATAAAAAACCCAGAAACAGGAATGCGATACGGGACGAGCGGTTTACTCCCATTTCGTGCCATGTTTGTTTACAGTATATGCATGTGAATATATAAGTGATAGAATACTTAACGTCGTGGTAGGTTTATCCGATGTCCCGGTATACGCGTAGGTAAGCACCCAGTTTCCTGACAGCTCAGTCGGTTTAGAGACACTCTCGAAACTGACAGCTTCCAGGGTGTATTGCAGCCAAATACAAAATTCAGGGACAAATTGGAGTGCGCCAAGTGTTTCAGATTATTATGCAATTATTGAACAGCCGATCCCAGCTTCAGTTATTTTATTATCAGCTGCAATTCTCTGCAATAGATGAGGTCTGTGCGCTTTTTATTCTCACTGAACGTGCCATATTCGCCAGTTATTAAACACTTTCGATCAAGCCACACTACGAACATCATAGCAATTTATATGAGCAGCAGGGCTGCGCAACTAAACATCGAAGACGTTTGCATTCAGAAAACGTCACTTGACACAATGATATGTCATAGTGGCAGCTCGAGCTGGCGTTTGGGCCTGCAATCCACCCGGCACACTGATGAGTAGAGTCGCGATCAATTTGAAGGTGATCGTTCGAGCGGTGACCGAAACTAGGAGCCGCGCCAAATTACGTCATCGCCGTTTGTCGGGAGGGAAGCATCAGATAGCTCCCCTCTCTCTCTTTTGCTGTTCCCTGAGCAGCTGTCCCTCCCGTCACGCTTCACGAGACAACCTGCAAATTCATTTCGATTATCTTATCAGCTTTTGCACAAGGGCGTCATTGTTAGCCAAGGTATGCATGAGGCATCGACGCACACACATTATTGCCATGAAAGGGAAACAAACAAAAATGTGGCATGTTAGTCTTGGGGGTGACGGTTGCAGTCTGTAAGGGCATAAATGTGGAAGAAGGCAGCGAATTTTTATCTTCGCAGTTCCGAAATCGTCCGCTATGCTGCTGGAAGGCCCGCCGGTAGATGCTCGCGCGATCACCTTCATATTGATCGCGACTGTACGTCCGGTGGTAAGAAGGAAGGAAAAAGGGTTTATTTTACATTACTTACACTGACTCCAGATATGGAAGGCGATTCCATGTAGGAGCATATTAAACGGCTGACTTCACATCAGGACACATCAGCACCACCCCTTTCACTCACCAAAGGACTCCCCTTTCAATACCGTCGTCTTCCCCAGGAGACTAGACTAGGGAATCTGATGACTGTATCGCGGCTAGTCACAATGGTCGAATCGGTCGCAAAATCACTCCCATGGTGTTGCACATTGGCCCCCGTATATGGCGCAAGCATGTAGCAATTCGGGAATCCGAGGTGGACTCTGTTCCCACAGTAGCCTTCGACGTTGGCCCCTTTCATCGCTTAGTTTAGCCTGTCAGAGTCAGGTTCAGGTAGAGTGGATCTGCGCGGTAATCCCCAATTTTATGGAGGGCGGCGGCTGTTGTCGCCTCGAAGTGAGTCCCTTTGTTTGCGCGTCACAGTCTACATCGGGCCCCGTCGTCGTCTGGGCGTACCCTTATGACAGGACGGTCTCGCGGTAAACATCTAAGGGATTCTCATCGCCGTATTGAGACGTAACAGTATCTATGTGCGTAGATTACTTTTTATGTACTTTTTTCTGCTTCGGAAATATGTTTTCTTTTCAATCGCATGGAGCACGTAGCGCAACTGAGCATGTCCAGGTGGATTACCTAGAGAGGCGGACGTTACTTGTGCGTCAAAGTGCAAAGTGTAGAATAATAATTAAAACATTCATGAATTAAATTTTTGATCATGAACTCTAGGACACATTTTCCATTTGAAAAATTGAAACCGAGCAGTAGGTAAGTCATTGCGGTTTGACACAAATCCTAAAACTTGCGTCACTTTCGAGACAATCGTCTCGAAATCTGCTAAAAAATGCATTGGTTTTACTGTTAAGACAGTCTACAACTGCTGGACGCACACTATTGTGAAACGACTATAGGTGGAACGCCAATGTGGAACGCCTAGCACATTATAAGACTTAGTTTCTCGAAAGTGGTGCATGCAAGTCTTATAATTTGAACAAAGGCCAATTTCCCTTCACTGCTGTTGTCCCCGATGCTTTGCACTTTCATGCAGGAGTGTAGGCCGATTTTGCGCTTTCTCCGTCTATGAGGGTAGCTTCCATGCGGTGAAGTTCCTTTTCAGCCGACAGCCGATGCGGAGATTCCTGAAGCGAACGTAAGTGGCAACGAATTATGTCTTTAGCAAGTTGGTGATTCGACGGAGCTCGCACTGTTGGCTGCATTGAAAGCGCCTCGTTGGCGAGAATACTGGAACATTGGCGAGTGACACCAACATGGGCGGGCTAACTGAAATGTTATCGTATTTCTATTTGACACTGAGTGCAACGAAGTGGGCGATATAGTGCACCTAATCTGATTCTGCAAGTGCTTCTCTCCTGAAAGGAGGAGGCTTCTGGAGAGCATGAGAAGAAGAGGGTTTTCCGCTAACGTGTAGATCTTTTCATCTGCGTGGAAGGGCCGCGGACAGTGCGTAAAAAAGTGTCGCGCATGCTTATCACATTTCCCCCAAAGACTCCACTGATTCACTCATGGTGACATATTTGACGCGGAATTAAATACTCAGCTAAAGCAATAGCCGGCCAGGTCTGCCCGGCTAATCCCGCATGTAGCAACATCATCACTAACCCCGGTACTGCTGCCCTTCAGTTTCACAATTGTAGAAAGTGGCCTAAGGGAAACAATTAAGAAGCTAAATCGTGAATCTTTACAATTAGGTAACTGCATGTTCTAATTTTTTCAGGCAGGTAATTTCCGTATATTCCATAACTGCGCGTGGAAAGGCGGAACAACAATACCTGTCAGAGGCGGTTTTTAAGAATCGATTCCAGCGAAAAAAAAGAGAGATAAATAACAATAAAATACGTGGTACACGTTGCCTGTTGGGATATTTCCTTGGGAAAATACGCACATGCACGCACGCACGCACGCACGCACGTACAACCCCCCCCCCCCCCCACAGACACACACACACACACACGAGCGCTCGCTTACGAAAGTCAATAAGAATTTGAAGGCAGGAATCTTAACACAAATATCAGTAACGTTGCAAAGGAGCTGTAACCAGGAAATAGCATCACCGGGGTTAAGCCCTTGTCGTCCGGATAAGGGGCATGTGTTCCAAACGGACGCGGGAAATACTTTCTTGCCTGGGAGCGTGAGAAAATCTTTCAGGCAATGCGCAAGAGTCACAGGAAATGCGAGGACAGGAAGTCGCTTGTACAGAGACGATTCTCAGAATGTCCTAAACATAAGAAAGTAGCCGATATTTCTCCTTTTGCCATCTGCTGTTTTGGGAATGGATATAAAAGAGCGTGCTCAGGCTTTGATTTTCACTATTGCGGTCGGCGAGATTAATAGCGTCTGCATAATTATTCGCTTTATTGTTGGAACATCGGCAGCGGGACATCTCAACGGCGACATGAAGGTATGTACACAGTTACAATTGACCTTTGATCTCAACTTTATTCATTGATTTTTTGGTCACACAGTATGAAATGGAATAACCAAAAGCAATGGGGCTGTAGAAAAGAAATGGGGGTGGGGCCGTAGGCTCCCTAATTGCTTCGTTGCACTGAAGGCCGTAGATGAGTACAGAAGTTAAATATGAATCGTCCAAAAAATGCGCTTTTCTCTATGCATGAAATTTCTATCTTGTGTGATCTGGCGTTGTCGCATTCACAAAATTGTGCGATATATTTTGGAGCTGCTTGGGTATTGGCGGCCGTTGCAGGAAGCGATCTATCAAAATTCTGTTAGCGATAGTATAGTAGTTACTCGGTAGATTAGATAATTCAGAAAGGAGGAATGTGGGAGAAGTATGCCAGATGGTGCAGCAGCAAATACGGGAATGCCTTGTAACAAATGCATTGTGATATGAATTGTTTGCACCAAAGATGCGCATTTAGCGCAATTTTGTTACAAGTCACTACATGCTATTGTGACGCGTACTCGCTTCGGTCAGATACGGTGTAGTTGACACGACAAAAGACGTAATTGAAAACTATGCAATCATTCTGATAGCCTTAGGCACCGAGAAATGCCTGACAAGAGAGTTTCACAGAGAGAGATATGAAACTCTCCTGTCGGATATTTCTGTGCGCCCAAGATTGTCAGAAGGATTACACATTTTTCAACTGCGTCTTTTCTTATCGGACGCCTAGTTAGAGCTCCGTTGTCGTCCTCTATAAAATTTTGTAAGACGCGAACGGCAAGAGTGTCACCAGTGCGACAAGACAACACTCTTAAAGGGCCCCTGAAACGGTTCGGACAAATTTTGTAGGCGCGTAGGGTACAGCTTAAGTAGAACATTCGCACCACAATTTAAGTGAAGCGTTACGTATTCATGGAGCTGCAAACGATTAGAAGTTACCCTCCTCCCTAGCTATGCTTTTCCTCCTCAACTCGCTCGCCGAGCGAGCGGCGCTAAGCTCCGCCTTCACTGGTCCTGCGTCACGATGCGACGTCACATCGCTCACTTCCGGTTGTTTAGGAGCACGCCCCCTCCCGCGCGAGACCTCTCCGCTAGCCGCTTGGCCGTCGACCGAGAGCTATCGAAGCAGCGTGCGTTGCGAGCATTCTGTCGTAGCGCCGAACGTGTCTGATACTCCGCTAAAAACAGGCAAGCTGGTCATTTCGGCAAATGACTGGAGGCATAAACTCAAGCTGATGAAGGAACTTTAGCGTAGACGTACGTGAGCAGCCTGATCGGTCTGCACGGTCCAGACACTTGCTGGCGCAGCGCTTAACCAGTCAGACAAAGCGCTAATATTGCTCTAACCAAGTGTAAAGCATTTTAAACATTTATAAATCAACGTGTTGATGATTACACTCCTGCGAAAAATACACACCAGCAGCAAAGAATACACTTCGTTGCTGCTACTGTGTATGGTTGAGCTCTGTGCCACCAGGTGGCTGCACCGTGCAGACCGTTCACATTTGCCCTTCTGCTCATCTCGTGGCTCATCCCGGCACAGTCAAGCGGCCAGACCCTGTCCCCTTGCGCTTGCGTTTGCCCTAATACTGGACTCGCGGTTTGCAGGTCGCTAGGTTTGCAGTCCACAAGGCAACAAAGTCGAATCATAGTGCTCGCGAAAAGACTGAGACCGACTCTGACCGCGGAGCTCTCGTCAAAATGGAGTACGTTGTAACACAAGCAGACGACACTTGCTGTGTGCCGGAAGTGCTGAAGTGTACTAAAAAACTATTCTTGTGTATTCTCTTTAAGTTATTTTCTTTTTACAAAAACAAAGTAACTAACATTCCAACTATTACGAGCATCATTTGTTCACCATAAAGTTGGAAAAATTATCGACCACGCGCCCTGGTCAGCCAATCAGATAGCTCCCCCATGTGACGTAATATGGGTTATTTGCATCATATGGGCAGGGGCGGCTTAAAATTCCACCGAGCAGTGCGCTGCGATCGGCAGCGATGTGTATTTTTAAAACCTTATAATAAATTACACGCTTTACGCAGAGCACTTAGATGCATCAATTAATGATCAGAAGAACCTACTCTAACGACTCAGTACGTTTGTAGAAAATCGCCAAAATCGTTTCAGGGTCCCTTTAAGGGCGTAAACATTCTTGCAGTGTGAGCACTCGCAATTGGGCGGCATTCTTTCAATGCCTTTTCAATCTGAGACGTGTTTACTTAAAGGAGTACTGACACAAAAATTTGAAGTCGAGATAACTTGTGAGATCGATTTAGTGGGTCATACACACATCGTGTGTAAAATATCAGCGGCGAATATCGCTTAGAACATATTTAAAATCAATTTTAAAGTACGTGCGCGCAGCCAATCGTAAAACAGAGCACCTCGCGACATTGACATCACCCGGGTCTGTAAATAGCCAAGAAAACGCTACGTCATGTGGCTACGTCACGAATTTTCGTTGGCTACCATGCGGCTTATTCGGGACACACGGTGCGTGCATACGAAAGATTGAGCGGCGCGTAAGCTCCGCCCAGATCCAGCCCTCCAGCTTGACTTCAGAGCCACGTCGAGAAACGCAATATAAACAACTCTCCACAACACTGCGTCGCTTTACGTGAACACTGCCAATAACGTTATGCCCCTGCGAGTGACAGAACACTTCACGACGGCGCGTCGTCCACTGACGACTCCGCTAACAGCCAGCGATAGGGCCGGTAGGCCTAGCTAGGCAGACGCCGCGGCCGACGGCGCTTACGATCCAACCCGAGCTCGTCGAAAAGCGCTTATGTTCCCAAAACAATTAACACTGTACACTTAGGTCGCCCGTAATTAAATACAATTGGTTTACTCGACGCAGTCGTTGCGAAGGGCAAACGTGCAAGCAAAGCGAGCAGCCTCGCTCAGACGGTCGGTGTGTGCTGTCTGCCCGCGAAATGCCCTCGCGTCGCGTCTCCTGATCTCGCCAGTAGCTTAGTCCTAGTGTACTAGGCGTTGCTTTGAATAACAGGCACACGTCGAGATAATTTTACTGAACTGGTAACTATTTCGTGTCAGAAACAAACTGCAGCAGGCAAGGAAAAAAAAAAAAACACTGCGAGAAACCGGCCAGCCAGCGCCGCCTCCGTGGAGGGAACGTCACATGCCAGCCGCGCTGTCATTGGCTGCGGCCAGACGACGGTGCGGTTGTCGGACGCGTCGGAGGATGAAAATCTGCCCGGTTTGTCGCACGCCGGACGTCCGATCCGGCGCTTCGGCACGGCAAAACACCTCGATTCCGGCTGCCGTTCCGGCGCGTCGGACGCCGGATCGGACACCAAATCGGACTGTGTGTCTCCCGCTTCATCGTATGCCGCATGCCGGAGCATGCGGCGCCGCACGTCGGATCGGACGCCGAATCGTACCGTGTGTCTCCTGCAGTGCTCGCCGTCGCCGGCCGCAATATCCGAGTCGCTGCTCTCCAGTGGGTAAAATTGAAAGTGATTGGCCACGTCTAATACGGCGGCGACTCCCACATGCAGGAAATCGTCGCCGCTGGACGACGAAAACGAGGACGACGACGACGATGATGGCGAGGACATGGCAAACCACGTGCAGGCGTAGCAGACGACTAGCAACACGAAGCTCGCGTGCCGGCGCGCCGCACGCTGGCTGCGCGGCAGAGCATACGTCATGGCTTTTTGCGAACACGTGACCACTTTGTTTACACACCCGGTGAACCGTTTCGTTGCTCTCTGAAACCGAAACTGGGACTGGTCGCTACAAAAAAGACTGCAGATAATTACCTGTCGCGCTCTGAAGTAAATGAGGTCTCGTGCCGTGATTACTGGGTCATTAACTACTTAGTAAAGCAGAAAAAACCACATGGATTTTTTTTGTGTCAGTACTCCTTTAACGTCACGTTTACGTTAGAAGGTTGTTCCTCTCCTCTTTCTCCTGTTCTTTTTTTATGCAGTTATTTTATGTGTTATTTTTGTTTGTCCGTGCGGTCTACATTTCACGGGAATCCTCGTGGTGCTCGCGTTCCTTAGAGCTATTATGCGCATTCCACTGCTTCCTGATCTCTGGCATTGCAGGCGATACCTCTAATGTCGCTTTTCTAGCGAGGTCGTTGGCTGCTCTGAGAATAAGGCTCCTAGGACTTTCATTTTAATTGTGAACAGTTTGTACGGTGAACACAGGAGTAATATTTTACAGACACGGTTGTCGCTGCATGATCTATGCACAAGGCTTGTTTGTTTTCTTATGCCTAAGCCGGTTGATGGGCTCTTTATTTGGGGATTCCACTCCTATATTTGTGAGTATTCTTTAACTTTTCAAATAAAGAGCTCCTGAGGTGTTATTTACATGCTACATTTTCAACCTGTTTAGTCCGTCAATGTATCAAGGGCTTCAAAAACGCTATTTTTCTTTGCAGTTGGCTGTCCTCACTGTTGGTGTCATTGCCACCTTAGCAGTGGCCACAGCTTCGAATAACAGAGCTCTCCAGGGTCGCCCTCATATTCTAGAGGCTACGCCTGAAATCACTTCCGTGGCCCCTGAAGCCAGCTTTGGGTCTGTAAACGGGGCAGGAATCGACTCTGCGGCCAGCGCCCTCAAAAGGTCAACTCTCTTCAATGACGATCTCGCTACCACTGAGGCCATTGGCACCGGCCTCGGTATCAGCGCTGGCTCTAGCCCCTTCGGTGAATTCGGCTACAATTCTGGCATAGGCAGCCTCACACATGATGGAGCGCTTGGTCTCTTTGGTGTACTCGGACAAACTGGCCTCGGCGGGCTTGGCTACGGCGCTGGCCTGGAAACCGTCCACGGGTCCCTCTTGGGATCCGGTGGTATTGGAATTCTGCAAGGAAGCAGCGGCCGCAGCCTGCGCTTGGGAGGAGATGGCGATGGCGTTGGATATAGCAGCGTTAAGACATATAACAACAACTACAACTACGCCTCCGATGACCCCTCCATCGGAGCCAAAAAAAATTGACGGTGTTTCATAAGCGGGCATTCTTGCTTTTCACGTGTTGTTTGATTTAAATTCTTGATAAACATAGACATTTTCAGAAATAAAAAAAACTGCTCTTGTTAAGCAGCCGCACCTTATTGACACCCTTTATTCTCCCAGTCTGGCTGGGCGGCTGCATTGACGAAGTCTTTCTTCCACTATTTAAACAATCTTTTACGGGGGCCTACCGCGTGTCCTTCGCTGCCATAACCGCACGGCACGCATGCATACGAAAGGCTTCGGGGATATCTCTAAACATATAATCCTTCCTTTGCAAATGCGATACGGAAAAATAAAACCCGCATATATTGAAGCACACGTTACTACATTTTCAGCACTGAGTCGATATAGCACTAAGAGAAGTGATGCGAGATGCGAGGAGTGTGCAATGGAAGTCGGTGGTAACTCCGTTAGGCAGGATACCAGCAAACTATCGCAGGAGACGAAAGATCTGATCAAGAAACGCCAATGTATGAAAGCATCTAACCTTACAGCTAGAATAGAACTGGCAGAACTTTCGAAATTAATCAACAAGCGTAAGACAGCGGACATCAGGAAATATAATATGGATAGAATTGAACAGGCTCTCAGGAACGGAGGAAGCCTAAAAACAGTGAAGAAGAAACTAGGAATAGGCAAGAATCAGATGTGTGCGTTGAGAGACAAAGCCGCCAATATCGTTACTAATATGGGTGAGATAGTTCAAGTGGCTGAGGAGTTCTACAGAGATTTATATAGTACGAGTGGCACCCACGATGATCGTGGAAGAGAGAATAGCCTAGAGGAATTCGAAATCCCGCAGGTAACGCCAGAAGAAGTAAAGAAAGCCTTAGGAGCTATGCAAAGGGGGAAGGCAGCTGGGGAGGATCAGGTAACAGCAGATTTGTTGAAGGATGGTGGTCAGATTGTTCTAGAGAAACTGTCCACCCTGTATACGCAATGCCTCATAACCTCGAGCGTACCGGAAGCTTGGAAGAACACTAACATAATCCTAATCCATAAGAAAGGGGACGCCAAAGACTTGAAAAATTATAGACCGATCAGCTTACTGTCCGTTGCCTACAAAGTATTTACTAAGGTAATCGCAAATATAATCAGGAACACCTTAGACTTCTGTCAACCAAAGGACCAGGCAGGATTCCGTAAAGGCTACTCAACAATAGACCATATTCACACTATCAATCAGGTGATAGAAAAATGTGCAGCATATAACCAACTCTTATATATAGCTTTCATTGATTACGAGAAAGCGTTTGATTCAGTCGAAACCTCAGCAGTCATGGAGGCATTACGGAATCAGGGTGTAGATGAGCCATATGTAAAAATATTGGAAGATATCTATAGCGGCTCGACAGCCACCGTAGTCCTCCACAAAGAAAGCAACAAAATCCCAATAAAGAAAGGCGTCTGACAGGGAGATACGATCTCTCCAATGCTATTCACCGCATGTTTACAGGAGGTATTCAGAGACCTGGAGTGGGAAGAATGGGGGATAAAAGTTGATGGAGAATACCTTGGCAACTTGCGATTCGCTGATGTTATTGCCTTGCTTAGTAACTCAGGAGACCAATTGCAATGCATGCTCACTGACCTGGAGAGGCAAAGCAGGAGGGTGGGTCTGAAAATTAATCTGCAGAAAACTAAAGTAATGTTTAACAGTCTCGGAAGAGAACAGCAGTTTACGATAGGTAGCGAGGCACTGGAAGTGGTAAGGAAATACATCTACTTAGGGCAGGTAGTGACCGGATCCGGATCCGGATCATGAGACTGAAATAACCAGAAGAATAAGAATGGGCTGGGGTGCGTTTGGCAGGCATTCTCAAATCATGACGAGCTATGGAAAGAAGAATGATCGGTGTAACGTTAAGGGATAAGAAAAGAGCAGATTGGGTGAGGCAACAAACGCGGGTAAACGACATCTTAGTTGAAATCAAGAAAAAGAAATAGGCATGGGCCGGACATGTAATGAGGAGGGAAGATAACCGATGGTCATTAAGGGTTACGGACTGGATTCCAAGGGAAGGGAAGTGTAGCAGGGGGCGGCAGAAAGTCAGGTGGGCGGATGACATTAAGACGTTTGCAGGGACAACATGGCCGCAGTTAGTACATGACCAGGGTAGTTGGAGAAGTATGGGAGAGGCCTTTGCACTGCAGTGGGCGTAACTAGGCTGATGATGATGATGATGATGATGATGATGATGATGGTGATGATGATGATGAAGTCCTACGATATTCCTAGCTTTTGAACGCCAACGAAATGTTTCCACTCAACGCTCGGCTTAGTTCAAATACAGTTTAGGCGAATCCACGTCTCAGTGCGCTTATAACAGCGCTTTACATTTCATTTATGTTATTTGCAATTGTTGACAGCATGCGGTGTCAGGCTACTCATTCAGACATTTTCTATGGCGGGCATTTCAGTCACCAAAGAGGAGTCTGCAGGCTGCAGACATAACTCTACCTCTCCACTGTCGCGCGTAGCGTTCCAGAGCTCGCTATGCCAGCTGCTATAGACGACTGCTGAAAGCACGCTTGAAATGACGCGTCTTACTTCCTGGCAGCACGGGCATCATGCTGCATACCATAATCCTACTGTACAGTCATTTCGACGGAAGAGTCTTTGTGCAGTGGTTAGAATAATTGGCTCCTAAACTAACGAGATTGATTATTGCGGAGGAGAAGAACGTTTTTTTTCTAAAACGAAGGTTCTGCTGGTGACCGTACGGAAAACAGCACCCGCTGAGACCCGCGTTATGATACGCTAAATGGCTTTGGCAACTTAAAGAAAGACGGCAGACTTAAGCGATACCTTCGGCTCGGGAGCCACGCATTTACTACGTCAGCAGCATGCTCTCATAGTGAGTACGGCCTTTTCCTTTTACAGCGCAAGCTGATATGGCCTCATCCACTAGCCGTTTCCGTTGGCGATGGTGTCCGCCGCCGCAACCGCGTCCACCGGTGTGAGGTGTCCATAGCAGCTATCGCCTGGAATGAGAGAAAAAAATACCCAGTTATACTGTCGGGATTGAGCCTGGGAACGCTGCGTGGGAGTCAGCTACGCTACCACTTAGCCACGCTAGCGCTTTTTTCCTTCGTTTATGAAATGGGAGCAGAACCTTCAGCAGAAGAAGGAAAAGAAAGCGCTACAGATATTTAACGTGGCTGCAAACGCATCCAAAGCTCGGGCCGGCGAGCAGGCGTCGGGAAAATGCCTTATAAACGCGTCCTAGCACGCCAGGAGTAACGCGATGAGACATGCGTGCCACGTAGCGTCGATGCGTGCACATTTTTCATTGTAGTTGCATGTTATTACACCACGTAGAACGCCATGTAGCCGGTCCACGGGTAGCGTTACAAACCAGTTAAAGCAGGTTCGAGGAAGGAGAAGTTTAAGGACAGAGAGACAGCAAGGACAGCAAAAGGCCGGGAGGTCAACCAGACGATCACCGGTTTGCTACCCTACACTGGGGGCGGCGGCATGGAGAATAGAAAGAGGAAAAAAGGGAGAGAGTAAGCACGGAGTGCGCGTGATAGGGATACTATACACAGGGACGCTATGAACAGTCTCTTAAGCCGGTGCACTTCAAGTATTGCACTAGTGCACGAATCGTTTTTCGTGCCAGTGACGAGTGTGGCCAGGGTCCGAGTATCTTTTACTCGGTGAACGGTCTTGAGTCCAATCGGTGTAAAGTTGGCCGCAGAGAGGCGTTGTACATCGGAGTGAGGACAGCTGCACAATAGGTGCTGAATGGTTTCGCGCATCCACAGGAGTCGCACACCAGGCCCTTGCCCATTTTCATACGATATGAGTAGGCGTTCATGAACGCCACTCCCAGCCACAAGCGGCACAGCAAGGTTGTTTCGCCACGGGAAAGGCTAGATGGCAGTTGTAGCCGTAGCGTAGGGATGTATACAAGAATCGGAATATACAATAACAGGAATTGGCCTCCCTAGTGCAGTATTCGGCCACTGTCTCCCAAATGACTCATCGATCAACCAATGACCCTCAGTCCCCAGCAGCTCCGGATCAGCTCACCAAAGCGGAGCGAGACCTGTAATGCAGCAGAGGGTGCTAAGAATATCTGGATCCAGACAAGCCACCAATGGGAACTGCACCTGGACACCTTAAACACCGGAATTCTGTCCAGTGAGAGTAGCTTAGCAGGACTCTTTGAGGAACTATCACGCATTGTTTGGGATATGCTTGGCCTTAGTGAGATTAGAAGAACTGGTGAGGCTTATACAGCGCTGACTAACGGCCATGTTCTCCACTATAGAGGTCTCCCAGATAAGAAAGAATAACGGGTAGGATTCTTAATCCATAGGGACATAGTGGGCAACATTGAAGAATTCTCCAGCGTTAATGAGAGGGTAGCAGTAGTCGTAATCAAACTTAATAAGAGGTATAGATAAAGGTAGTACAAGCCTACGCTCTAACATCCACTCAGGATGATGATGAAGTAGATCAGTATTATGAAGATGTTGAATTAGCGATAAGAAAAGTGCAAGCTCAGTATACTGTAGTAATACGCGACTTCAATGCAAATGTGGGAGAAAAGCAGGCTGGTGAACAAGCACTTGGCAACTACGGCGTCAATTCTAAGAACGCTAGAGGAGAGATGCTGGTAGAATCCGCGGAAAGGAATAAGCTGCGAATAATGAACACTTTGTTCAGGAAGCGTAGCAACATAATGTGGACCTGGAAAAACACTAATAGTGAAGCAAGAAATGAAATAAATTTCATATTTTCTGTCAATCTCAGCATAGTTAATGATGTTGAAGTGTTAGCTAGCGTAAAGTGCAGTGATCATAAGTTGGTCAGGTCTAGGATTCACCTCAATTTGAAGAAAGAAAGAGTAAAATTGCTCAGGAACGAACAGGCCAACCTAGGCGCAGTAAGGTTAAAAGTAGACCAATTCTCTTGCAAACAAATATGCAGCCTTAGAACAGCGAGATGAAGATGACATCGAGATAATGAATGAAACCGTAACTATAGGCTGGCTTCAGAGGCAGCAATTGAAGTGGGAGGCAAGGTACGAAGGCAACTAGTATAGGCAAGCTCTCTCAAGTAACAAAGGACCTAATAAAGAAAGGACAAAGAATGAAAGTGTCCAATTCAAGAGACCAGATATAATTCGCGGAATTCTCAAAACTATTTAACAAGGAGAAAATAAGGGATATTCGAAATTATGATGGGAGAAAAACTGAGGAAGCCGTAAAAAATGACACAGCATGAAATCAGTGAGAAGGAAACTTGTCATAGGACCAAGAAAGATGTATGTATGCAATGAAATATAAGCAGGGTAATATCATCAGCAATCTCGTAGCTATAGTAAACGCAACGGAACAATTCTATACTGACATGAACAGTACCCAGAGGGGCCACCATACCGCCATTCAAAGCAGTAATGAATAGGTTGCAGAGACTCCTTCTATAACTAGCGATGAGATTAGAAGGGCCTTGCAATACATGAAATGAGGAAAAGCGGCAGTAGAAGATGTAATAACATTCCATTTAATCAAGGATGGAAGAGACATAATGCTTGAAAAACTTGCGGCACTCTATGTGAACTGTCTATCGACTTCAATGGTCCAAGAGAACTGGAAGAATGCAAACATCATACTAATCCACAAAAAGGGAGACGTTAAAAGAATTAAAAAATTATAGGCCCATTAGCTTACTCCCAGTAATGTATAAAATATTCGCCAATATAATTTGCAATAAGATAGGGGAACATTAGACATTAATCAACCAACGGAACAGGCTGGCTTCAGGAAGGGATACTCTACAATGGATCACATCCATGTCATTAATCAAGTAATCGAGAAACCCGCAGAGTACATTCAGCCTCTCTATATGCCTTTCATAAATTACGAAGAGGCATTCGATTCAGTAGACATACTAGCAGTCATAGAGGCATTACGTTATCAAGGAGTACAGAACGCTTACGTAAATTCCTTGCAAAATATCTGCAGAGGTTCTACCGCTACCTTAATTCTACACAAGAAAAGCAGGAAGATACCTATAAAGGAAGGGGTCAGACAGGGAGACACGATCTCTCCAATGCTATTCGCTGCGTGCTTGGAAGAAGTATTCAAGCTATTAAACTGGGAAGGCTTAGAAGTAAGTGTCGACGGCGAATATCTCAGCAACCTTCAGTTTACTGATGACGTTGTTCTATTCAGCAACAATGCAGACGAGTTACAACAAATGATTGAGGACCTTAACAGAAAGATAGTGTAAGAGTGGAGTTGAAGATTAATATGCAGAAGACAAAGATAATGATGAATAGCCGGGCAAGGAAACAAGAGTTCTGGATCACCAGTCGGCCTCTAGAGTCTGTGAAGGAATACGTTTACCTAGGTCAAGTACTCACAGGCAATCACGATCACGAGAAGGAAATTTACAGAAGAATAAGAATGGGTTGGAGCACATACGGAACACATTGTTAGCTCCTGACTGGAAGCTTACCATTATCATTGAAAAGGGAAGTGTACAATCAGTGCATTTTACTGGTACTAACATAAGGGGCAGAAACTTGGAGACTGACAAAGAAGCTTGAGATCAAGTTAAGGACAGAGCAAAGAGCGATGGAACGAAGAATGCTAGGAATAACTTTAAGAGACAGAAAGAAAGCGGTTTGGATCAGAGAGCAAACGGGTATATCCGATATTCTAACTCACATTAAAAGAAATAAATGGCGCTGGGCCGGTCATGTAATGCGCATGTTAGATAACCGGTGGGCAATTAGGGTTACAAAATGGGTGCCAGGAGCTGGGAAGCGCAGTCGAGGGCGGCAGAAGACTAGGTGGAGCGATGGAATGAGGAAATTCACGGGCGCTAGTTGGAATCGGTTGGCGCAGGACAGGGGTAATTGGTGGTCGCAGGGAGAGGCCTTCGTCCTGGTGTGGGCATAAAATTGGCTGCTCATTATGATTATGATGATTATACAAGAATGGTAGAAAGTATATATTTTGTGTACATGAAAAAATCAAGATGGCTAGGTGACTATGTGACGGCCTCATTCCAAAGGGGATGCCAATAAATAATCATTATCATCATCATCATCATCATCAGTATCGTATCATGCCACTTGCCTTCGTGAGTGACATCCGCGCCGCGGGGCGTCTGTATACGTGCGCCCTTTGCATTGGTTTCATATTGTCATATTGTCATATTGTGATAGGAAGAAAAATAAGTTTATGGAGATGTATACATATTGATGCAATGAAAAACATGCACATCATACCTGATTATTTCTAGCAGGCTAGCTATTGTTTATCACCATCCCGTTTAAAAGGGGAATGTCAATAAATCATCTTCATCATTAGCATCGTATGGTGCCATTTGACACGTGATGTGACATGCGCACTTTGCAGCGTGGATACATACAAACTTCGCAGTGCAATTTAGTTATATTTCAGCAGGTGTCCCGACATGGGGCAGTTGCATATAGCAGTCGCATGCTGCATGCAGCTGGACCTCGTTAACTCAAGCAGATAAGGCAACTATTCGTTACCACCACATTTTGAAGGGGATTACAAGAACCACAATAATAATAATAATAATAATAATAATAATAATAATAATAATGATAATAATAATAATAATAATAAACAGCAACGTACCGTGCTGCGGGTCCAAAAGACCGTGTAGTACGTGGTGCCAAAAATGGAGCTCCTATGGAGCCGTTCTTCCAGTTTGCGCTGCGACTTTGCTGCGTGTGCCGCGCACGCCTTTGACTTTTTGCTTGCCTGCTTCTTCTTGAAGTAAGTGTGCCCACTTACTATGGGGAGCCAGGGGTTACAGGGCTGTAGTTTTTGAATGCGGAGAGGGGGGGGGGCGCTTTTAGACTTATGTTATAACTTAGCGTAAGAATTTCGAAAATGAGATATTCATTGTAATATATAAATAATAATTATGGATTCTGTCATATTACGGTAACAAACGTGCTGCTTAAAAAAAATATGCGGCGACTTTATTATTTTTGTGATGTACACAACTTGCTTTCTGCATAGCAGAGTAATGGATTTTGGGGAATTGGAAATGCATACCTAGACGCACTTAAGGACTCTAAAACTCCCCATGTCTAAGCAGCCTAGATTTATTTAGTTCAAATATATAGCTTTATGGAACCTTATGTTAGTACCTAGTTGTTTTACCAAAGGCTGATGCTAAATTTAGTTTTATCGATTCCTTTCAACGTTTTACTATTTGAATATATTAAGGGGGTTAGCCTTCTTCAGTAACTTCACCCAATCGGCGGTATATTTGTCCGTACCTAACCTCTTTTACATGCGTTAAGAGACAAAGCCGGCAATATCATTACTAATATGGATGAGATAGTTCAAGTGGCTGAGGAGTTCTATAGAGATTTATACAGTACCAGTGGCAACCACGACGATAGTGGAAGAGGGAATAGCCTAGAGGAATTCGAAATCCCACAGGTAACGCCAGAAGAAGCAAAGAAAGCCCTAGGAGCTATTAAAAAGGGGAAGGCAGCTGGAGAGGATCAGGTAACAGCAGATTTGTTGAAGGATGGTGGTCAGATTCTTCTAGAGAAACTGGCCACCCTGTATACGCAATGCCTCATAACCTCGAGCGTACCTGAATCTTGGAAGAACGCTAACATAATCCTAATCCATAAGAAAGGGGACGCCAAAGACTTGAAAAATTATAGACCGATCAGCTTACTGTCCGTTGCCTACAAAGTATTTACTAAGGTCATCACAAATAGAATCAGGAACACCTTAGACTTCTGTCAACCAAAGGACCAGGCAGGATTCCGTAAAGGCTACTCAACAATAGACCATATTCACACTATAAATCAAGCGATAGAGAAATGTGCAGAATATAACCAACCCTTATATATAGCTTTCATTGATTACGAGAAAGCGTTTGATTCAGTCGAAACCTCTACAGTCATGGAGGCATTACGGAATCAGGGTGTAGATGAGCCATATGTAAAAATACTGGAAGATATCTATAGCGGCTCCACAGCCACCGTAGTCCTCCACAAAGAAAGCAACAAAATCCCTATAAAGAAAGGTGTCAGACAGGGAGATACGATCTCTCCAATGCTATTCACAGCATGTTTACAGGAGGTATTCAGAGGCCTGGAGTGGGAAGAATTGGGGATAAAAGTTGATGGAAAATACCTTAGCAACTTGCGATTCGCTGATGATAGTGCCTTGCTTAGTAACTCAGGAGACCAATTGCAATGCATGCTCACTAACCTGGAGAGGCAAAGCAGAAGGGTGGGTCTGAAAATTAATCTGCAGAAAACTAAAGTAATGTTTAACAGTCTCGGAAGAGAACAGCAGTTTACGATAGGTAGCGAAGCACTGGAAGTGGTAAGGGAATACATCTACTTAGGGCAGGTAGTGACCACGGATCCGGATCATGGGACTGAAATAACCAGAAGAACAAGAATGGGCTGGGGTGCGTTTGGCAGGCATTCTCAAATCATGAACAGCAGGTTGCCACTATGCCTCAAAAGGAAAGTGTATAACAGCTGTGTGTTACCAGTACTCACATATGGGGCAGAAACCTGGAGGCTTACGCAAAGGGTTCTACTGAAATTGAGGACGACGCAACGAGCTATGGAAAGAAGAATGATGGGTGTAACGTTAAGGGATAAGAAAAGAGCAGATTGGGGGAGGCAACAGACGCGGGTAAACGACATCTTAGTTGAAATCAAGAAAAAGAAATGGGCATGGGCCGGACATGTAATGAGGAGGGAAGATAACCGATGGTCACTGAGGGTTACGGACTGGATTCCAAGGGAAGGGAAGCGTAGCAGGGGGCGGCAGGAAGTTAGGTGGGCGGATGACATTAAGACATTTGCAGGGACAACATGGCCACAATTAGTACATGACCGGGGTAGATGGAGAAGTATGGGAGAGGCCTTTGCCCTGCAGTGGGCGTAACTAGGCTGATGATGATGATGATGATGGTAGTGATGATGATGATGACGATGACGATGATGATGATGATGATGAACCTCTTTTACATACCCAGTGACACAAGTTGTCTACTAGCTCGGGCCACAAGGTATGCGCGGGCTGCTGTCATGCCAATCAGATAACACGGGCCACTGAGTATATATGTATGCGCCCGAACAGACAACCAAGACAGCTCCCCACGTCTCGCCCAATAAAAGCTGCTTACCGCTCAGGAGTTCGACGAACACAAGCGCACCACTCCGAAGCCGCTCGCGTGGAGCAAATGTGGCTGACGAACCGCTAACGCCGCGCCGCCGAAACGAATGAAGAAAGCTAATAATAACCATCGTTAACATCAGTAAGCAAGTAAAGCATATTATCACCAATTACACACCCATCCTAGCGAATATAGTAATCGCAATTAACGCCGCCAACCATCTCCAAAAGATGGATGTGCCGCCATTCTTTTTATTGAGACAGTCCTCGTGCAACAAGTATATTTTCGTTCTGTTTAAATGGTAAGGCTGCCACTGTAAGCTCAGAGCAATAAGTTTCGAGTAGTTGTGTAAAACAGTCATAATTTCTGTATCCATCATTTAGCAGGAGATGTCTTTAAATATAAGATTTCCTGACACCATTAGTGTGAGAGAGATAAACGCGATGGGAAAGACCGGGAGGTTAACCGGATGAGATTCTGGTTTGCTATCCTGCACTGGGGGAAAGGTAAGGGGAAATGAAAGACGGAAAAAGCAGGCGAAGAGAAGAAACAAACTAACGCGGAAAAAATGTAGGGAAGATTGTGAACGTTTAAGCTCCCGGAGATGAGACTGTTGCTGCGTTAAAAGCTTGCTGATTTTCAGGCTCCATAAGTTGTTTTAACGGCACCGCCTACGGATTAGTCACCTCCGAGGTAAAAACGTACACTATGCAACTGATGTCTCGAACGAAACTACTGTGCCACATAGGGGAATCGAGCGATCCCTTATTCCGGTAATTTTCCTGTAATTATTCCTGTAAATTTGCAGTGCTGCTATATCGCCCACTTGGAGGCAGTGCAACTTTTCAACTACTGTGTGATAAATTATGTGGTGTTAATTTAGCAATGTTATTCAATTGGCAATGCTGGCGTCGATGAACCAGTCGTTACTTTTCACCAACCACGCGGTTTTTGGCACATCCTCTATAAGGGCATGTGCCATGTTTGAGGCTTTTCATTCTCGTGTATGCCTCTTTTGTGCAGCCGACGCTAACTTCCCTGGCATGACAAGCAATAATTGCACGCTGACACACTGTCACCTCTACGTCTGGAATGCAAGCGATCGCTTACAATTAAATTTTCTTACTCGTATTTCTACTGAATTATTTCTATCAAATTATACTTCTTATGTTGTATTTTATTCTCATATAATACTTCTGATATGGCCTGTAACCCACTCCCCCATGTAAAGCCTTGACAGGCCTTGAGGGTATAATAAATGAAATGATATGAAATTGTGTTGCAACAAAGTTGTTTGTGCCTAAAGTTCCGTGCAGTTTTCGTGTCCATCAACAAATCTGTATGAGTAAAAACTACCATCTTCAGCAATGGCACGTGGCACTGCTCGCGCGTTCGTCGTCATCGTGTTTTTCCCCAGCTGGCTCAGTTGCCGCTCATCATGCCATCTTTCCCACACTGCCCGTCCCTCTGCGAAGGCGATTACGGCACTGCCCCACTGCCAGTCGATGTGGTGATTTGGGTCTCAAATTCTTTGCCTCAATATATCGCGAAATGGAAACACGAATGCATATAACGAATGTATAACTCGAATGATCACTGATGTACAAAAATAAATGTGTGTGCGTACCTTTCGTCACGATGACCACCCGTCAAGACAATAAATGTGCTCGTACCTTTGTTAAAACTTTCTCTTCTTCTTCTAATTTTTCCGTCTTTTCCCTTTCCCTAGTGTAGGGCAACCAACCGGGCTCAGTCCTGGTTAACCTCCCTACCTTTACTTTATCATTTGTTCTCTCTCTGTCATCTCTTTGTCGTATGCCACCCAGCTTCGCTAGACATCCTTTCTGACAAAGTGGAGTGACTCATTATTATGTATATTTTATATATCTAGGGGTAAATGCACTGCTAGTTTTTTAAAGTTTTGTCTTTGGAGCGACTTATGACAACTAATTTTTCGAAGAAAGTCTCAATGACCTTTATGAACAAAAATACTTCTCTGCGTCTTTCTTGTGGTTACAGCGGGCCTAACATCGCTCATGTATACGAGTTTGAATACTTCGTGGTCAATTTTGCTCATAACATAAAATGGCGAAAACTTGAAAGCCCTTCCCAAACTAGCATATTTAAAACGAACATTAAAGGAGGCGACAATGGATTGTAATCTGGGGCCCTATAACATAAAACTATTCCAATATATTTTTATTCCAATCTCCTGACGTCAAACTTACGTAACCGCCGATGCAAGCGTCGGGCGGTGACCCACAGCGGTGTCTCAACAGTCCAATCAAGCGCTCTGTTAGTTTATAGGAGCTCACCTTTCTTTGCTTTGAAAACGAATAATATTGCCTACACTGAGCGGTTTTTCGTTTGTAATTGGCTGCCAGGAGAAGAGGCGCACGCTCAAGTGGAGAGGGTTCCGATGGGGCCGAATCAGCGCATTGAAAATCGATAACTGGATGAAGAAGGGGGGTACCGGCATCTGCGATTGGTCCGCCTTCCTTACTTAGCTTGCTTTGGCTGGTCGGAAATCGTGGCGGTGTGCAACGGAAGTTTAAAAATGCCGCTAAAACGGGGCCTCTGTAAAGAAGAGTTGGCAGAACGAGGTCTTAAAACGTGCCAAAAGTGCTCGAAAATGTTACATGGCCACGCATAAAGTTTTATAATACGCAAATAAACCCATGCTCTCCGGCAGGTGCGAGTAGCCAATGCGTGAGTGATCGGCGGCAGCCATCTTTTATTCCTTTCGGAATGGGACAGCTTGCGGCTATTCAGAAAAAAATAAGTTTTGTTCGGCAGATTAATGCATCTTGAACTCGTACATGCCACTTTGACGTGGTGACTTCTTGCGGTTTTGCGACTTCGCGTGACAGGCAGGTGAAGTGGGTGCAGCCCGGAAACCTTTAACCAATAGCCGAGGGCTAGTGGCAAAAAGGCGTCGTATGAGAAATAAAATTTTTCTTTTGTTTGGTTCAAGCATGCATATTCAGCGTGTGCACGTCTTATCAGCTGGGGAGCAATCTCGGTTTTCGTGACACACACACACACACACACACACACACACACACACACACACACACACACACACACACACACACACACACACACGCACACACACACACACGCACGCACGCACGCACACACACACACGCACGCACACACACACACACACACACACACACACGCACGCACACACACACACACACACAAAGAGCGATGAGAGCTTTAAGTAAGCAGGTATATGACCATCATTTTGCGCCCTTATCACGTACCCATGACTCATCTCTAGACACTTGCTCACAGACGCACGTACGAACGCGTTCTCACCTTGCATAAAATCGCAAAAGGATCATAGTTCATTATGGTGCTGGTTTCACTCTTGCGTTGTCGCGCCTGTGGACCATTCCCTTCACGCTCTGACAGTTTTCTGTTTTCCTTATTTCCAACGACGGTGAAACTCAGGAATGGTCTTGTGGGCACCATTCAGCAATTACCTTTTGCACAATTTTCCAAAGGAATCCCTCATCATACATATCCCACTATATATGTAACTATCACTACATCATATATCCTCTGTATTGATCTCCCTATGCTTGTACCGAATGTCTATTGTATTGCGCATCCGGACCCATCCACTAGCCTGCGGGTATTGGGTTCAACCGTGTTATGCGTATGCACTGGTGATAAGAATAAAGAAAGAAAGTTCTAGAACCTGCGTGTGTGCACGTAGAATTTAATGCTTCTTATTTACCCCTCTATACGTACTCAGTCGCATGTTTTCTTATGACCTGCTGAATATGTCACATTCGCTTCAATTCTTTGTATACATGTACAATGTATATTGCTATCTGTATTATGTTACTATTTTTTTTGCACCTGCGCCGCAATGTCTCGTAATGAGACAGCAGTATTAGTAAGTAAGGAACTGAGTAAGTAAGTAAGTAAGAAGTAAGTAAGTAAGTAAGTAAGTAAGTAAGTGAGTGAGTGAGTGAGTGAGTGAGTGAGTGAGTGAGTGAGTGAGTGAGTGAGTGAGTGAGTGAGTGAGTGAGTGAGTGAGTGAGTGAGTGAGTGAGTGAGTGAGGGAGTGAGTGAGTGAGTGAGTGAGTGAGTGAGTGAGTGAGTGAGTGAGTGAGTGAGTGAGTGAGTGAGTGAGTGAGTGAGTAAAGTAAGTAAGTAAGTAAGTAAGTAAGTAAGTAAGTAAGTAAGTAAGTAAAGTAAGTAAGTAAAGTAAGTAAGTAAGTAAGTAAAGTAAGTAAGTAAGTAAGTAAGTAAGTAAGTAAGTAAGTAAGTAAGTAAGTAAGTAAGTAGGTAAACAAGTAAATAAATAAATAAATATTTACATGATATGCATGTAACACCTAATATCACCCTTGTCCACTACAGTATTACTTACTGTGGGCCATAATTTCGTAACGGTACCATCCACTCGATTCTCTGTAACCCTTATGATCCACGGTTCACCACCGCCTCATTCATTGATATCGCTCTAACCACTCACGAAGAAAAGTGCGAAAAGAAATAGTATTGGAAAGTGCAAACCTACAAAGTAGCGGCCCTGGGCCCATATTCACAAATCGTTCTGCCTAGACTCTTATGCAAACTAAGGTTGGGCGTGTCATTCATCCATTCACTCGCTTTCCGCATAGGAATGGCCGAAGCCACAGCATGCGGACGTTGGGGTGAGGAAGAAACTATCAGCTATATTCTGTTCCAGTCTACACAGTATTGTGCACAAAGACTCTCACTTACCACCGTGCTCAACAAGTTCGACTACCCACCTCTGTCAACAGAGACAATCTGCCAACATAGACGTGGCTCAATATCCTACCAAAATACTTTTAAAGCTTTGTTGCGCTTTTTGCGATCTACCGGACTCACTGAACGCCTATAGCTCTTATGTTTTCTTTATCTCCCTCCTCCCTTCCTTCTAATCCTGCTTTTCCCCAACCGGCGTGCAGCGCAAGAAACCGGAGACTTGCTTTTGGTCGACCTCTCTTCCCTTTCTGTGTCTCTCTCGATCTCTGTAGTTACGCTAAAATTTTTTGTAAGAGAAAATCCTAGCCGATCCTGATGCTGGACATATTAACCAAGGTGGTCAGTCAATGGCGAATAACAACCGAAAAGCTTCGTGAATTCCGCCCCTGATTTTTTGGAGATCTCTTTTCCAATGCTATTTTCTTTCGCGCTTCGTCAGTCATCAGAGCGACACCCCCAGCACACACAAGTTATCAATGAGATGTGCCGGTCGTGAAGAGATGTTGCTAAGAGGGGAAAATAATCAAGCAGGAGTAATCAGCCTTGACCTCTACACTTCGCAGCCTCGACCTCTAAATACATGCACAGGTGACGCCACTCTCAGACTCTGCCTGGAACCAAAAAACCTTGCAGTAATGCTATTGTTAAGCTATAGCGCAGCGGTTGGCGCGCCCGACTTGAAAATCGACACTGCTGCAGTGGTATTAGTTGTGGCGGCGTGGACACAAAGGTCGGCATAATCTACAGCGATTCTCTCTGCTTGATTCTATGCCACTTTTATCATCCACCATTCACGGACGGTTGATTGCGTTGATAAACCCGGGTGGAGCCCAGCTATAACCTCTGATGAAGCATGGCAATGAAGGACATTGGCTTAGAATTCTTACATTATTCGGACCAAGTTTTCTTTTTGTCCACTCTACAGCGCTAGTAAAGTTGTGATGACGAGGGGGCCTGATGACGACAAAAACACGTCGATGACGACAGCGGTCGTCGTTAGCGTAACGGAACAGACGGAATAGACGGACGGCCGGACGGGCCGAGCAAACCGAGTTTGGAGCACTTAACTGCAGTCGCAGTGAAATTAGCTTAAATTACCGCCTAACTATTCCATTCCCAAGACAAGACTGCAATTCCATCCTTACCAAAGATATGCGAAATGCGACGGCAAGACATTGGGCGATGAATGGTACAAGGCGGGAGTGTTATCCATTAAAGGCGTCTTATTGGGTACGCTACGCTGGGGATAGGGGCAATGAGCATAGAAAGGTAAGAGAGAGGGACAGGAAAGACGTGGTGAATTTGCGCACGCGCACGGACGGCCCCTCGCCGTCAAAGGCGTTCACACCGGCCAGTCACCCTGAAGAAGCTCAAAAGTGCCTCCACTGGCTTGTGGGCCAATGAATGTGACTGCACGGCCGGCATTCATTTTTTCGTGAGCACCAATTGACAGCAGGCCGTTGAGTGAATAAGTGGCAGTGGGTTTTTGCCTGGACATATACCACCGAAGCGAGCCAGCAAGGCTATCTTAGATATAACTTTTTATTAGCACAGGCTTGAATTCAAGGCTGGTGAACGGGAGCTTGGGACACGATCGTGCATTTTTATGACATTTTACTGTCTATCCTCATCATCATTCTTACACTCCTCTTTTTTTCCTCTTAACCTTCCCTCTGAGCAGAGTAACAGGCTAGAGAATCATGACATCAGGGCAAACTGCCTGTTTTTCCTCAAACAAGTTCTCTCCCTCCTCTCTCTCTCACTGCCTTGACATCCGTGTTTATTTGAATGGTGGGAAACGATAATGGTCCAATATGGCCGGGTATAACGACGACTATTCGTAACAGGGATATTTGGGTGCGTCCAGGACGAAGCAAGCAGTAACTACTTTTGGAAAGGTGGCGTTTGACTGATGCGTGACCCCGGGCGCATACTCACGAAAAGGGAAAGTGCTGGACTTCAGCTTGGGTGATCATGGCTGGCAGCAGAGAGCAAACAGTGCCGATGGCAGGTGCTGTGATCATAGATGAATAAACTTTGAATAACGTTTGACAACTGTTGACGTGAGCAAGCGCTTTGCGCCTGCTGCACAGTCACCATGTCTTTGCGTTTCTAGAGTACATGCCTTGGCCTTTAATTCGCGTTGCGATTCTTTAATATCACTGTATAACTAGACGTACATGATAAGCTTGAATCGACAGTGAGTGAGAGTGACGTTTACTGAGAACTATATCAGAAACACAACGAAGAATGTCGAACGAGTACACCATTCCAATTCCAGTTACTATCATTGCACACTCCGAGAGGAAATTCTCCGACGATTATGCGAGACGCCTGTAAGGTGTTAGAAGGAAGGTGTCGTGAGAAATCTCGGCAGCCTGTCGTGTGAACGAAGGACACACCCTACGTTTGGCGTCATGCATTGTGCACCGTGTCATGCTCCACTGGGACTTTGCCCTCTTGGAGCTCTAGTCTTTCTTGAGCCGATCGCTTCAAACGTTCAACCGCTCATTCCCTGCACCTTCTATACGCGGGCACGTTTTTGACGATGCACTATCGCGTTGTTTTTTCATTGCTTACGTCTTCCCTTCATTGCACGGGCTATTTACTACCAGTTTATCGCGCCTTATGTGCGTCTGTAATTACCGCATCCAGTGCTGCAGCTACGCTGCTTTGCACAGGCAATGCTTTTGTTCTCGTGCGCGGTGTGCGAGGCTGTGTAAAAAAGTGAAAGGTGTCAAAATAAACGTGGCTTTAGTTGAAAAGCGAAGTTTGCCAGGCCACTCTCACTCTGAATATCCATTTTCTCCCAACTACGCTTGATGATGACCAGCACAGGGCCTGCTCGACGCGATCCCAACGGTTGGAGGGTACCATATTTTTCCAATAAGATATATAGTTGTGCAAAAAAAAAACTCCGAGCTTTCCAAATTTCCCTGGGGCTAAAAATGCAAGCAAACTGCTAATATTTAAAATGTACTTTTTGAATTTCATTTTACTGCGTTAACAGAGTTACTGCAGCCGGCTTTGCCATAACGTAGCGTCTGCGTTGGAGCGAGCGGCGATTGTCGCCGAGCTGTCTGCTCTCCCCGTGGCGCATCGTCTGCGCGAAGAGCGAGATAATTAAACGGACAGTGGGGCGGCGTGTGTGCCGCTATGCTTTGAACAAGATTTTTGTGGCAGCAACACATCTGTAAATAGAGTTTCCTTTACTTCTTGTGTGCGTCTGTGGGCAATTATCGGGAATTTAGTGCCTAGCCGCGAATTTCGGACGAATTCAACCGTAAGGGCAAGGAGCCATTTTGCTTGGCTGTCACCAGTGATTCAAAACGCCAGAAAGAAATTCTTCCAAATTAGAAAGGACGAAAGATATACGGCGTCTTATTCGTTTTAGAGTCGCCACTTAATGCACATGTAGCCTGTTGCAGTATGAGGCGAAGAACAGAATTCTTCTGTCCAAAAGTAGAAATATAGCCAGTTCTACCTGCATTTTCTACGCAGGTTGCTGGATTGCATGATGCAGCTGAAGGGTACCCCTACGTTTGAAGTAAGGTTTATTTTTCAACGTTGTAATGGTAGCTTCGACGTTAGCTTGGCCAGTGAGAAGCTCCATACGCCATGTCAGACGTTATGGTTACATGTTGTTTTATGTCGCTGCAATGACAGAACGCTCAAAACAACTTTGAGCAATAGTCATGTGAAGTTGAAGTGTCGCAAATCGTGTGGCCTCAGTTTTATGGATTTTGTTATGTGACTGCAGCCTTCGCTTTTTTGATCAGAGGTTATCTAAGTACATCTGCTTCATCCCACCAGCTCCGTGCAGAGATGCGAAAGCTGCAGAATGGACTCGCATCACACATATTCACAAGCCGCAGGAATGAAGTACCAGCTTCTGAATTCTGGGGCTTTACGTGCCAAACCGCGATCTAATTATGAGGTCCACCTGACTAATTTGGACCACCAGGGGATCTTTAACGTGCAACAACGCACGGGACACGGGCGTTTTCGCAAAGTACCGACTTCTCTACGGGTTGGTAACAGCGGCAGTGCGCAGTGGGGTGGTCAATTGTGCGTTGATACAAAGTTCTGATGGCTTCCTGTTGTTTCAAACTTATTAAAGGAAAAGCCAAGAAACCCGAAGCAATTGACATATTGCTGCACGACACGTATATCATATTGACCTCAAATAAATATGGGGACATAGCTAAAGCAAAAACACAGCTAAAGCATTAAAAAAATGCAACAGATGATGGTCATTAAGTTCTGAGCACCGGTGCTCTCTGCTTACTTACCAGCGAGCACTCACTTTGGCGAGATAAAATGGTCGAAAAACCAATCGCACAGCAACCGCTATTAAATGTCGCTGTAAACTCATACGCATGGACATGTCGCTGTACTTCGAACTATGCTCGTGGAAGCACCTTAGTTCTTTTCAAAAAATATGTAAGCTTCACACATAATGCACTCGCTGCTTTTACTGCCACCAAGACAATCTTCGGCTAGAATGAATTTTACTAAGTATATTCCTTTTAGCGATTCGAGTTTGGCCAGCCAGAGTCGCATCCTGCCTACGGTTTCCGCAGAATCATCTGGCAAGAACCTGCGAGTAATAAAAATGAGATGGAATAGTACGAAATATTACATCATATCATCAGGAGAGCTCCATTTTCTTTAGATTTTTTTAGGTGCTAAAATTTTTTTTACTGTTCGTTTCCATGCATACATGCTGCAATCACACGCCATATTAAGAATACTACAGGTTCATTTCACGGCATGCCGCAATGAACGTTCCTCGACAGCGCAAACGCGTACGAGTTTATAGCGTGAGGTAGGGCTGGGGTGATACCACTGGTTCGAAAGTGAATTTTATTATTGCTTTAGTAGCGGGGTGCGCGGCGTCAAGATCCCTTTTCAATGAATACGGCCATCGTGATTGCATAGCCTTAACTGTGTCAGCGTTCTTGCACGCCACCGTACTTGCTGTAACGTATAATGCTGACGCGCCATCGCTCGCTGCAGTGGAGGCCACTGTAATGAGTGGTGCTCCTTGTGAAATTTCTCTTTTGCTTCTTTCTTCAGAACGCACGGAAACCACGCCATCGGATATCAGCGAGCAAACATACTGTGGCACGACTGGAATACCCCAAAGTGACGTCGCCGATAGGCGACACCGGAAAATCGTTTAGCCGTCCCCAACTCGTCACCTTTGTATGCGCGGCAAACTGGTTCAAACGAACGCCACGGCGCGAGTAAAGAGGAAATAAAAGAAGCAGAACAAAACGTATCTCGCAAGGAAATCCTCATTCTCGCAAACATATGCGAACGTCACAGGAACCCACGTAATGCTGCGGACACCGCGTTACTGCTTGCCCGCTTGAAGGCCAGCGACGGTGTAACCCGCTTTCTCGGCGTACGGGAAGCTTGACTTTCCGGTGTGAAACGATCTGCTGAAACGAGAGCGCTTTTTCAGTACTCGCAGCACGGAAGACGAGAGCGCAATTATTTCTCGCGGTGGTGGGCTCGTTGCTTTCTCGAAAAGTGTCTGCCGCAAAAGAAATGGCGCTCCTAGAACTCCCGAGCGCTTTCTTTCTCTATGTTCCATTTATTATATTTTTGTTGACGCATAGGCTTTAGAAGGGTCGACAAAATGTATAAAAGCCAGCCGCTGTCGTGCCGAGATTCATTCCCTGCCAAAGATCTGTTGTCAAACCAAAGACATCCCTCGTGAATCAGAAGCTATACAACAGCTGCTACCATGAAGGTAAGCGCATTTCACTTTGCGTAAAACAGCAGAACCACAGTGACCTGTTCGAAGTGCCAATTTATCTTTCCTCAATTTTCCCAGTAGCGAATGCAAAGAAGTTTTCCTCGCTTTAAAAGCTTTTTTCTTGTTGCATTGTGAGTTAGGCGCTAAAATTATTTCCCGACTGAACTTGGCATGCTGACCGATGTTTGCAAAGAACATTTATCAGCAAACAGAAGTGTCTGTTCATTCCACAAGTTTTAGTTCATTTCGGCCACTTCCTAATTTAAGTACATCTTATATATATATATATATATATATATATATATATATATATATATATATACTACTGATACGAGCCATACCTGAAGCAGCGTTTTATTACAATAAGTGTCATTGCGGCACAATAGGCGTCAGTTGTTTGAGGATAGCTGTCAAAATGAAAACTTTCTACAGATTTTTACGGTGTCATTCCTATGTTCAGAGAAAGCAGCAGTACACCTTCAATCCAAGGCTATTCTTAGGCACCTTTCTTGCTACTTTTATGGGGACGTTATACAATGTGTGCTACAGTAATTTCTTGCTTTCTGTTTAAGGTTTATATCGCGTTTGCGTTCTAAGAATGTGCCAGCCATTCCCGTAACGTTTAGAAATATCATTATGTGAGCGCTAGTATGGTGTAAACTTCAATGAAGAGTCTACCTTTAACCTATAACACTTCCCTAACCTCCCTAATGGCTATGAAACATCTTTGCACTTGCAAACCTTTCACGCGTCCCACAATCCCGTGCGATAAACCTAAAAGAAGCAGTCATATAGCCTGTACTAAAATGTAAACTCCGACTAACTCAACCGTATTCTTTTTTAAACCACAGTTCTTCATCACTGCTGCTGTTTGCGCCCTCGTGGCTTGCATTGTCTTCGCTGAAGACGCGAAGAAGAAAGACGAGAAGAAAGACGTCGAAGCCCGAGGGGGCATCCTGGGTGCTGGAGTCGGGCTTGGTGGCGTTGGCGGTGGATACGGTGCTGGAGTTGGCCCTGGTCTCGTCGGTGCGGGTCTTGGAGGAGCTGGCCTCGGTGGAGTTGGCCCAGTCGGAGTTGGTTATGGTGGAGCAGGCCTCGGTGGAGCTGGCCTAGCCGGAGCCGGTTACGGTGGAGCAGGCCTCGCTGGAGCCGGTCTCAGCGGCGCTGGACTCGCTGGTCCCGCACTCGTTGGCCCTGGAGTCGCGGGTGCTGGCGTCGTGGGCAGCCCAGCTCTCGTTGGGGCAAGTCTTGGACACGGCGTCGGCGTCGGCCATGGCGTTGGCGTCGGCCACGGCGTCGGCGGTGGTTACCAGTCAGGCTACGGATCTTCGGCTGGAGGCCATCAATCTGGTTACCAGGGCGGTGCCTCTGGACACAACCAGGGATCCGGAGCATTCGCCGGTGGAGCGTCTCACAGCAAGGTTAACGCCTACAACAACAAGCAGGGCTACAGCCACAGCTCTGGCTTCTCGTCCAGTGAAAGCAAGAAATTCGGTTCTGGCTTCAACCAGGGATCTTCTGGTTTCAAAAATGGCGCTGCGGGACACCAGGCTGGCTTTGGGCAGTCCTCGTACGGCAAGGCTGCCGGTGTTGGAGTCGGTGGCGTCGGTCTTCATGGTTAAATGGGGGTGCCACTTCTCAGGCTACAGAAACAATGTGTAGTGTTATGGATTTGATTGTGTTGCTCTCAGCCCCGTAAGCAAGGTTCTGCTCTTGTAGAAAAGAATCTTTATGTGATAAGTTTACTAAATTCCAGAATGACAATGTGCCGAATCTTTGCTTCAAGTTTAGTTGCCTGCCTTTCTGACGATGGTTTAATCCGGTGGCTATTTACCAGGATATCCCAGTAACAACACAAGAAACGTTTTCTGTGAGTTTTCTTCAGATTAAGTGGCAAAACTTTAGTACAAGAAAAGACAATTTTTCAGCTCTGTTAATCATCATTTATTTCTTTATTCAAAAGTAAAATCTTTACACATAATTTCTTGTTGAACACGAAGGGAAAACTTTATTAAAGCCATGTACTTTCCTCTTAGATCTACATGCAGTCTTATACAGTGTGGTACGGGATATAATGCGCGTACCTTTCTGCCATTTTCAGAGCCTCGTGAAATTTTGCTCCTACGGCATTCTTGTTCCTGTTTTCAAGCACTACCTCTACGTCGTTAAAACCTTCAATAAAACATGCTTCTTATGGAATAAATTTTCTGGGCTTCTGCTTATTAGGATTCCTCAAAGAAATACTCATGCTCGAAAGGCTATTTTTAGGCATCTCATGATGCAGGCCGCCGAGCAGGAAATTTGTGCTTTTCGTACTGAGTTAGGCAGCAGCAAAATTTGTTACTCGTGGTATGGTGGCGCAGAAAATCGAACATTGATAAGCACAATGTTCTCTAAATATTTTCTACTTAGAATTGTTGCGCAGTGTGATGTGTGATCAAAGTAAATGGTCAGAAGGAATGGTCGCTGTCAGGCTAGTAAAAAACAAAAAGCGTACGGCTTTTCTCACAGCTGCCTAAAGCGTGGAAGCAGTATAACATCGCTGCAGGGTTGGATTGCCGCTTGTCCCGGATACGCTTCACATTCAAGACATATTTGCGTACTAGTATGAGCTCAGAAAAGGGGAAACCATGGTTCCTTTTCTGTCAGCAACAAACATAGCAGTGGAAGTCGTAAACAGGAATAAGGCAACCCTTTCGTTTTTCTACCTGGTGATGTTTGAACAGTGCCTTAGGCGTGGGGAGTGGTTCTTCGAGCGTGAAAGCTAGAAAACACAATACACTTACAGTGACAATGAGTGTGCATGTCAGTTCTAGATGAACAGCTTTGATCCTTATCTTCAGCACCGTACAGAATGGCAAAAATACAATAAAATACCCAATTTGAATGCATACTCATGGTGAATACAGGAAGAATCCTTTCGTGCGAGAATATACAGATACATCGTCATCAGTACTAGTGTCTATCGTCTGATCTTCTCCTATTGAAAAGCGTTATTCCTTCGTCTAAGACTTCTTTTGAGTGTGCATGCGTGTGTGTGTGTGTGTGTGCGTGCGCGTGTGCGTGCGTGTGTGTGTGTGTGTGTGTGTGTGTGTGTGTGTGTGTGTGTGTGTGTGTGTGTGTGTGTGTGTGTGTGTGTGTGTGTGTGTTTTGCTAGTATCCCTAAATCATACTAGAAAATTAAAGGAACCGCCGCAAAGAAGGGCGGCTCTATTATAGTCGCTAAAGCTTGCCTACTTGCTGATATTCGCAAAGAACGAGATTTGGCTATGGCAAACGGATGGCAATAGCCTTCTATATTTTTTTAATATCTTCTTTTTTTCACTTACGCAGTTCAATTGGCACCATTTCAGGCTACTTGATTACACGGATGTGCAATTAATATTTCGTTTCTATTTCGTTAATTGATATTCAAATTTCTTTCAAAGATTTTATGTCGTACCCGCTATCTGGATTTTTGATAATGAGGCTGATGGCTTGATTGCCCGTCGCGGTGGAAGCCTTGCGAAATCAGAAAATTGAGAAACACCTTTGTAACATTCGGAGATCAAAACAAACCCGTAGTCTTCCACTCCATTAAGTTAGCACAAGTATGCTCTTTGTTAGCCAAGGCAAAGCTAGAATTGTATACCAAGAAGCATGCCCACCAATGCACGGATTGTACAAAACCTTAGGTATACGAGATTCCGATAGGCTGGGGTTGGATGTATATCAGCCAAACGGATCGCTCCTTCCACAGAGCTCATGAACATGAAGTGAAAGTTGAAAACCAATCTGCGTCAAATTTTAGCAGAACAAGGCAACCTTTAGATCCCTGCATATACCCTATATTGCACAATATAATTTATTGATTCGTGGATTCTTTCATGAATAGAATGAACGAATGAACAGTAACGATTGATTGATTGATTGATTGATTGATTGATTGATTGATTGATTGATTGATTGATTGATTGATTGATTGATGTGTATACATGGGTAAGACCACCTTTCTTGGCCATGAAAAGAAAATGGAAATGAGGAAAAGCTCAGGCCAACCATGTTTAGAAGGCAGGCGATATTTGAGCGAAGGTCGTTAGGGTAAACACATGAGTGATAAAAATTCAAAGCACCTTCACGGTCATTTTTAGATACGCATAGCTGGTTATTCGGTTGTCTGCATACATGAAGCCGGTTTTACGACTCATAGATAACTAGTGAGAAGTGAGCGCCCGAGTATGCCGTTTATGTGCCTTCACGTGCATAAAAAGTAGGTGTCTTCGAATTGTGGCATTTTTTTATCAAATTAAATGCGAATATTTGTCAAAAACGACCTTCGGTTATCGAATCGAATGATGAATACTGAAAATGTAAAAAAAAGCAGAATTTAAAGTTCCGTGGACTTTGTTGGGCAACAAAAGGCTTGTTTACATTATTTTATGCATATAATGCTGTTGACAACTGAATGTCAGGTCAAATTCTGTCATTGAGAAACAAAGGAACGTACGGTGATACAGTGCGCAATGAAAATGGCAGTAATTAAAAAGCGTAACAGCATGTCTCAGATGCATGTAGTAGAGTGTAGTGCTTGTGGAGTGGAGTGTAGCGCAATATACAGCCCCACGAATACTTTCGAGGGAATTAAAACATGTTCAGATTGGTCAAATAAGAAACTTCTTTCTCTAATCCGTGGCAGCGAATTCATAGGCTGCCTAAGACGAGACATGGGGTGCTATAACGTAAAACTATTCCGTTCTTTTCCATTACAATTGTGCAATCAACCCTCCGCGATTGGTCAAAAAGTTTTTTGGCGCACCCCCCATTTCACCTGTCTGTATAGCGACGTCACGAAAACGGTGATAGCTCCCCATCTGATATCACGTTTACACACTGAATATGCATGATTTCACCAAAGAAAAGAAAGATAGTTATTTCAGATTCGACCCCTTTTCGCCATTAGCCATCAACTATTGGTGAAACGCTTTCGGGCTGCACCCACTTCACCTGCCTGTCACGCGACGTCACAAAACCGCAAAAACTCGCTGCGTAAAAGTGACGTGTAGGCGTTAAAGATACATTAACATGCCGAACAAAGCTGATTTTTATTCTTAATAGCCGCAGGCTACAACGTTCCGAAAGGAATAAAAGATGACTGCCGCCGATCGCTCAGGCACTGGCAACTCGCACCTGCCGGATATCATGAGTTTATTTGCGTGTAATAAAACTTTTTGTGTGGCCGTGTAACTTTTTCGAGCACTTTGGGCACGTTTACGACCTCATTCTTCTTACTCTTCTTTGCTGAGGATCCGTTTCACCGTCATTCTTAAGCTTCCGTTGCATGCCGCCGCGTTTTTAGACCAGCTACCGCAAGCTAAGTAAGGGAAAGTGGACCAATCGCAGACGTCGGCACCGCCATCCTCATCCAGTTATCGATTTTCAGTGCAGTGGCTCGGCCACATCAAATCCCTCTTCACTTGAGCGAGCTCTTCACCTCTTGTCAGCCAATTAGATAAGACAAGCCGCTCGGTGTAGGCAATGTTATTCGTTTTTAGAGCAAACAAAAGTGACCTCCTATGAATGAAGAGACCGTTTGATTGGTTTGTTCAGACAACCCTACGGGTGACTGCCCGATGCTTCCGTCGGCGGTTCGCAAATTTGACGTCTAGAGATTGCAATAACGACATATTGGAATTGTTTTACGTTATAGGGCCCATGCGTACTCAAAGACTGTTAACTATTGTGCATAAGTGACCTCGGGCCCTATAACGTAAAACTATTCCAATATGTTTCTATTCCAATCTCCTGACGTCAAATTTGCGTAACCACCGACGCAAGCACAGGGCGGTCACCCACAGGGTTGTCTGAACACACCAATCAAACGCTCTCCTCGTTCATAGGAGGTCACTTTTGTTTGCTTGAAAAACGAATAACATTGCCTACACTGAGCGGCTTGTCTTATCTAATTGGCTGACAAGAAACGAGGAGAGCGCTCAAGTGGAGAGGGATTCACTGGGGCAGAGCCTGTGCACTGAAAATCTACAACCGGATGAAGAGGGTGGCGCCGGCGTCTGCGATTGGTCGGCTTTCCCTTACTTAGCTTGTCGTGGCTGGTCGAAAATCACGGCGGCATGCAATGGAAGCTTAAGAATGACGCTAAAACTCACCCTCAGCAAAGAAGAGGTGGCAGAATGAAGTGGTAAACGTAATGAAAGGGCTCGAAAACGTTACACGGCCACGCAAGAAGTTTTATTATTCGCAAATACACCCAGGCTCTCCGGCAGGTGCGAGTAGCCAGCGTCTCAGCGATCGGCGGTAGCCATCTTTTATTCCTTTCGGAACGGGGCAGCCTGCGGCTATTCAGAAGAAAATTCAGTTTTGTTCGGCATATTAATGCATCTTTATCGCGTACACGTCACTTTGACGCGGTGAGTTTGTGCGGTTTTGTGACGTCGCGTGACAGGCAGGTGAGGTAGGTGCAGCCCGAAAACTTTTTACCAATAACCGAGGGCTAATGGGGCAAAAGGGTCGAACCAGAAATAACTGTTTTTCTTATTTCTGTCAAATCACGCATAATCAGTGTGTACACATCATATCAGATGGGGAGGTATCGCGGTTTTTCTGACGTCGCGTGACAGACAGGTGAAGTGGGCGCGGTCCAAAAAAGCTTTTGACCAATCGTTGAGGGCTGATAGCAGAATTGGAATCGAAAAGTTTGGAATAGTTTTACGTTATAGCGCCCCTCCTCCGTGTGTTTGCTCAGGATTTAGATCGTCTACGCAACAACCTTGGTTCTTCTGCTCCCGAAGTATTCAGATCAGTCCCCATTCGCAGCAATCTTTCTGTATGTCCATTGCAAGAACTCTTGTCCGTTATAGCCTTTCGAACGAAACTAAGGGCCGTATAACGTAAAACTATTCCAATATCTTCTTATTCCAATTTCCTGACGTCAAATTTGCGCAACCGCCGACACAAGCGTCGGGCGGTCACCCGCAGGGTTGTCTCAACAGACCAATGAAATGCTTCCCTCGTTCATAGGTCACTTTTATTTGCTTTAAAAACGAATAACATTGCTTGCACTGAGCGGCTTGTCTTATCTAATTACCTCACAAGAGGGGAGGAGCATGCTCAAGTGGAGAGAGATTCGGTGAGGCCGAGCCACTGCACTGAATATCGATGACCGGATGAAGAGGGTGGTGCCGGCGTATGCGATTGGTCCGCTTTCTCTTAGCTTGCGGCGGCTCGTAGAAAATCGCGGCGGCATACAAAGGGAGCTTAAGATTGACGCTAAAACGGATCCTCAGCAAAGAAGAGTTGGCAGAACGAGGTCGCAAACGTGCTGAAAGTTTTCGAAAACGTTACACGGCCACGCAAAGAGTTTTATTACACGCCAATAAACCCATGCTCTCCGGCAGCGGCGAGTAGCCAGTGCTGGAGCGATCGGCGGCAGCCATCTTTTATTCCTTTCTGAACGGGGCAGCCTGCGGCTATTCAGAAGAAAATTCAGTTTTGTTCGGCATATTAATTCATCTTTAACGCGTACGCATCACTTTGCCGCGGCAAGTTTTTGCGGTTTTGTGACGTCGCGTGAAAGGCAGGTGAGGTGGGTGCAGCCCGAAAGCTTTTGACCAATAGCCAAGGGCTAAGGCAAAAAGGCGTCGAAACAGAAATAACTGTTTCTTTTTGTTCGGTCAAATTGTGTATAATCAATTTGCACATGTCGTATCAGATGGTTAGCTATCGCGGTTTTCGTGACGTCACGTGACAGACAGGTGAAGTGGGAGGTGGTCCAAAAAAGTTTTGGACCAATCGCGGTGGGCTGATTGCAGAATTGGAATAGAAAAGTTGGGAATAGTTTTACGTTATAGCGTCCCAATATTCGAAGACATTTATTACCCAATTCTCGAATCAAATAGCAAAAACTATTCACTACGTATATGAATTCTGAAATATTAGAGCACCGATATTAAAACGTATCGTCCAGTACGCTTGCGACTAGAGAAACAGGCCACCATGTGCAACCCTGCCGTAGCTTCAAATCTGTGGATCTTCCATGAGCAGTGAAAGGATTTCGTCTCCCGCCGAGCTACACGATTGCTGCTGCTGCTGATGATGATTATGTTTGTGTTCATCCTATTTGAAATTCGACGGGGTCAAATAGTCTCCTAGCCTGCTTGATTTATTAATGTTTTGCTACACCTATCATTGTCTAGCATTTTGTTTCGTTGTTAAGACTTCGTAAATACTTCGTTATCAAGTCTTAACAATTTCGTTGTTAGGACTTCTACGACTATACTGCACCATTACCTACACTTGCAATTACGCCAGTTCTATCAATATCTTGTCTGCTCTTCTTCCACCAGTATACCCTAATCGGCTCTAACTAATCTCGACAGCTGAAATCTTAGTATATATCCATGTTCCTTGAAGGCCAATGCATGTGGAAGGTGGGCACTCCCTACGGGTCTCGCTTGATCAGTATCATGGCATTCCATTATGATGTGCTGAATCGTTTCCGCGCTTTTTTCTTTTTCTTTTTTTTGCAGCAAACATATGTCTCATCCTGTGGCGCATATAGCTAGGACCTCAAGTACAAAGGCCTTGCCCTTTGCGTTCTTCTAACTTGCCGTCTCTGTTTCTCTCACGCACTTCTTTATGACTTCTGGTTGTCTTTTAATTACACTGTACTTGGTTTCCAACTTCCCTGACCTGTTCCTACATTCCATGTACACGTTTTTGAGGTACAGATATTGTTTGAGGTGAAGGTATTTCTTTTCATCCAGGTTCCGTCGTCTTTCTTCAAATTCGTCTTGCTCTGCGCTTCTCTTACTTCAAAAAAAGCCCAACCCATACCAACTCGCAGTAAATCATGTGTGTATGTGTGTGTATGTGTGGGTGAGTGCGTGTGTGTGTGTGTGTGTGTGTGTGTGTGTGTGTGTGTGTGTGTGTGTGTGTGTGTGTGTGTGTGCGCGCGCGCGCGCGCGCGCGTGCGTGCGCCATGGTTTCTCACGCGTTTTGACTGGGTGTTTCCGCGGTCATTAGGTGAGATGTGTTCATGCTTCCTTGTGCGCGCGTGGCACCATGTTTGTTAATTTAGTTTTAGGTTTATGTTTACAAGATCACACATCCTATAAGACTACTATCTTTATCTCGTATAGCTGCCTACTAATTTGCTACAGCAAACCTGCAACATCTTTGTATATACGTGGCTTCGCGAATATTGAACCGTTGCTACTTGCTTCACGTACAACTGTCGTTAAATTTTTTTAACACAAGGTTTACGCCTCGCTTCGTTTGTAGCGCGCGTAAATCACGCTGTGTTTTATCTGAATGATTGCAGGGAAGTGTGTTTCGAACAGATTGATTGTTTTCACACGAGGACATCTTCGACGTTGTAGATACTTGGAAAATGTCTTAGAAAAGAGATGGTTAAGAGCGGCTCTTGCTTTTAGCTGCTGCGTGTGGTATTGCTGTTCGGTGTACGTTTTTTAAGTCATTAAAGCTTGTTGCTTTCTGAGCAGACTTACTACGCAGAGTGCTTTACTTGTTTCACAGCTGAATGCCTTTTACATAGTTTTAATTTGTTGGTAATAGATTTTGCGGCTTATAGGAGCGCAACAATTACTCCGTAAAGGACTAAACCCGCCCTTGCCACCCGCATCCACCTACTTTGGCCGGCGCTGTTCCTGTCATTAAATATATCGTATATCGAGTGGTTTCTCTCTTTAGTAACATAAAAAAAATACACCCAAAGTTGGTAATACTTCACCTTTTCACGTTTCCGAGCAAGTCACTGAAAGAAATTCAAATTTAGAAAACACTAGCGGGAAGAGCAGTTCGTCGACGTACGCAGTATATCGCATCGGTGGTGCAGGTTGTATTCGCTGTTGTATTCCGCCGCGCTTTTGGCGACTTCGCTGATGATGATACGTTCACCAATGCGCTTTATGAGGCGATTTCCGCTGCGGTTATTCGCTGATGTCGCGTGTGTTCAGCGCTAGCAAGATCAGTACAATGTGTGCCGGTATCACGCCGTGCGGGGTCGTTTGAGACGTAAGTCTGCCCACGACGTTTGCTTATTACTGAGGTACAGAAATCGTAATGCCGCAAGGGCAGAATAAAAAAAAAGTTATTGACAAGTTGCATTAGTCAAAGCGACGAAACGGCTACTCAACACGAGCTCTACTTCGTACCTGCAGTTACGAGCGTAAAGAATCCCATGGGATTCCTTACGCTTGTCTACAGCAAGCACCTGTCATGTACGCAGACTCCAAGGGCTATGCCAAACTCCGGTAACATTGTATACATGTCCTCTCTCATAGATGCCCGCGCCTTTCCTGCCACTGTCATTGCAGTAGAAGCAGTGAAGCACCAGAAAAAAATTAGAAATTGCAGCCGCGAACTTGAGTATTCCTTGCTGCAAAGGGGGTTGTTGTCTGATACGGCTCCCGAGCTTGCTTCCTAAAGCGCCTTGCAAAAGCAGGTTTTTGAAAGCATTTACAACACCATCGTGCCGTTGTTGTCATGCTGTCGTCGGCATTGCAATGACGTTATTTAATTGCCTTCATGAGCATAGTGATCATTATTTTGTTGTCATGTGATTGCCATCTTTCCGCCGTGTTCACTCTGTTGCTATTACTGCGTTGTCATATCGTCGTCATCACGCTGTGTTAGAGCCATCGTAGTCATGCCATCATCGTCATACCGTTGTCATCAATGCATCGTCGTCATGGCATTGTTGACGACGCGTGATAGTCGCAAAGTCATCGTCATGCCGTAATGGTGTTTCGTCGTCGTCATTTGCCGTAGTGATTGAACTGTAATCAACCCCCATTGTCCGCACATTTTTGTCATCACGCCACTGTTGTGATTCCACCTTCGTGATCTCTTCATGGTTGTGCCATCGCTGACATGTGCATCTTTGTCATAAATACTATTCTTGCCATGCCGTCGTCGTCCTTGCAGCTCCATCATTACCTTCGTCTCACCATCGTCATGATGCTATCGCCGTCATACCATCGACATACCGTTGTGGTCACACCATCTTCACCAGCATCGTCATCTCACGGTCATCATGCCACCATCGTCATACCACCGTCGCCATACCATCGTCGTCACTCCAGCGTTGTCATGCCATTGTGATCACGCTTCTTTATCACGAGAAGACTCCCTCGCTCTTGGGCATTCTATGCGGCCACACGCGACGGAATTGCACCCTCCTGGGCTCTTTCCAACTAAGCCGGAAGAGATCAAACCTGGCCAACGAGTGGTTCCCACATTACATGGCGAACGTGTTTGGCGTCACCCTAAACGTGACGAACCGAGTGCCCACAGCAGAACGAAGCGGTGTCATCGATCACGTCTTCCCCAGCGGGGTTGGTTTAGACACTAGCGAGTACGTCTCGTACTTCAGTACGCATAGGTCACTACTATCTATAAAGGGTAGCATCCATGCGGATGAAGAAACGTCAAAGAAAGCACCTAAGAATACCTCTCAAGGAATAAAAGTTTTGCCCACACATTGGCGTCATCTATACCTTTCAGAAATGCTACGCTTGGCATAGACAATCAACAAGTATGGTTTCTGCCTTAATATATTTCTGTTCTCCTAATCCTTTGCATCTTCTTTGCATCCCTGTACAGAAACAAATTCGTTTTGTGTAAGATGTTCAAGAGGGAACGTAGTAGGCTACATGAATCCAGTCACGCTTGATGAAATTCGGCACCATAGTTATTTGTTTTGAAAACGTTGCTGATTAGATTCACGATTGCAACGACCACGCTCGGGAGCCTTCCACTACGATGCTTCTCATAATTGATGGTTGCTTTTGGACGTTAAGGTCAATCAATCAATCAATCAATCAATAAATAAATAAATCAACCTTCCTTATCTGATTCGTTTTTCTCACAAACGCACGCGAACTTAGGTGTACGGAAAATGCTTTTTGGATAGCATCGTCATATATTTTTGGATTTGAGAGCGTATTTTGCTCCCCACGAATAATATATCTGATAATAACAGATCTAATGGTGTAAAGAAAAGCGATTACACTAGGACGGCAATGACAAATGCAGCTATAGAATTCGGTCCGGCGTACAGAGTGGTAAGAACCTTACGTGATGCTGTAACAGCAGTTGTTTGTAATTTCTCTCTTGTCTCATTTTAGTTTTAGTGGAAGCAAAAGACAATGAGGCCTTTAAGAATATAGAGAATTACCAAAGATAAACAAATAAAGAAAAATCACCCCGCCGGTGCTTTCTCTATGATGCCGTATACAGGCCGATTCCTATTCGCTTACAGGCCGTATTATTACCAAATTACGTGTGTCTACATCTATGATACAATAAATCAGCTGCAGAATGTATAGACAAAAAACAACGTAGGTTCGTATCCAAACCGATCAAGACGCTCACGTTCGCATTTATTTAGACCGTACCAAAGGAACCAGGTCTTCTTTTCTTTTTCTCTCTGTGCAATTTACCTGCTCTTTTGGCCATATTCTGGGGCTCTATTTAGAAACAACCCGTCTAAAAAACCTGTTCAAGAAGCCTCAGTTATCACCGCATGCGTGTCGCGTGATTTGTCTTTATTCGCATACAGGCCGATGCTTCGTTGTACGCTTTCTCTTTCACTGCAACGATAGGCTGAGCGCGCCCGTAAATATGTCGATAGTTTATTCGTGCGGGCATGTCATGCGTGCATACGTTGATACACATCTTCGCACTACCTTGACACGAGGCCCGTGATTGGCAGCTGAATTTCAATAAAGATAGTGAAAGGTGCAGTGACACTAATAAAGCAACCCTCCATCTCTAGCTGCGAGCAGTCTCTCCTCTGGACGTGAGGCTGGGTTGGCTAAAAGAAGCGCATATCTCCAAGTTTGTGCTGCGGAAGGTCGGCGTTCGAGTCATGGCTTTACTCAGAAAGGTGAGAGTTTCTGAGCGTTTCTTCGTCGTCGTGTCGTCTTTTCTTCGTGTGTCCGTTCCCTTTTAGCGCTACCATCAGTTTTAAAGAAAGGTGAGAGGACTCCACATTAAGAAAATATATGTCAATTTCAGCCTGTCTAGCTGAACAAGGGCCTTAAAGCTGGTGCTGTGCAACTGCAGGGACTGCCCGAAAAATAATCTAAAATTGTGACTGCAGTGACAAAAGGCGAGTCGCTCTACTGAGCGGTTTAGGTACAAGAGTTTTTCAGTAAGTGCATTATTGAACAGCAGGAGAATATTTTCTACCGAAATAAAAATAACAGAAATAGATGACCTTACCTTGTACACCCTTAGACAAATGTAGACCCATCAGCAAAAGTGTACGGAAAACAGGGTTTCCGAAAAAAAAAACTAAATTTCTCTGCAGCTAACATGCATAAACTGAAATTGACGAGTGCACAGGAAAGGTTCGCAATGCAAAGTTTTGATTGCAGTCCTCAATTTCAAGTTGCATTCGCAGGTAGAGTAAAAAATCGGCTTTATGGCGCAATCCGTGGTCTGTATGCATTTACCCACGGGTGTACATCATTTAGGGGATATATTTGCCACACAACAATTATCGTCATCTGCTTTGCTTGCGTTTCCTTTCTTGAAAACGCTGGCATCGCTACTTTCCTGCCGACAATGCTCTGCCATGCTGATAACGCGCATGCCATTCGTGACTTGGAAGTGCCGGGCTCGCAGTGTTAAAGAAAGGAAATGCCGACAAGACCGACGACGATTATTGTTGTGTCATAAGATAGACTCAAAGGTGTATGTGTAATGGTGATGTATATTTTTTTTTCACATGATTATAGTTGAAGTAAATAATAATAAAAGAACGGACGAAATGTCACAAGAGCGGAAAATAAAGCGCTAAGAGAGAGAGAGAGAGTGTGTGTGTGTATGTGTGTGTGTGTGTGCGTGCGCGCGCGTGTGTGTGTGTGTGTGTGTGTGTGTGTGTGTGTGTGTGTGTGTGTGTGTGTTTGTGCGTGCGCGCGCGCGCGTTGGTGTGCCGACATGCAATTATGCATACAGATACAAAACAAAAGTTAATAATAATTTGCACCAAGCACCACAATATGCCCCGAACATTCGGTCATGGTGCTAACCAAGACTAGAAAGCTTAGAGATGGGTAAAATACAGAAATACGCACATATAGACACGACAGCCGAAAGTGGACTACACCACACAACACGAACACATGAACATGACCGACATATAAATCAACAAGGGCGCATATGCGCAAATGGTGAAAACTGGTTATGCTTACGTAACGCTTCGTTTCCTACAGTGTCACAAAGCACATTCTGAATTTCCAGAGTACTTAATCTAAAATGAGGCTTGAAACACGCAGTATGCCAGTGCCCTCGATGAATTGTTTGAGTGCGCTCTATGCTTTCCGCTGTGATTTTTATATCTTCGTGGGTCGAGTAGTTCGACGAATGGGAAAGGTCGACGAGGATGAATTTCGCCAAGCTCTTGCTGTCTTCTTTGCTCAAAGCACCTAGGGCACTCAATGAACAGATGCTCAACGCCCCCGTCGCCGTGCCGACACAGAAAAATAAACTGCCTACCTTTCAATTCTTTGGAAGTGGCGTAAGTGCCAAAGTGAGCTTATGTGCGCATATATTTTCCGTCTGTGATCATATTTATTTTTTCTCGTCTTACTAAAGTAAGAAAAGAGACGCGACAGACGTTTCTTGGACTGTCTAGTTAGGTGCCTCTTCTTAATAACCTATAGCTAAGTACGTCGATGTTCGCATATAGTGCCGTTCCCGATAGATCACTTTCGGGGATATCAGGTTTGCTTAGGGTACGCTTATTGACAAAGCTAGCGGAAGTAAATGTAAAGAAAGCAATGTCGTACTCCTGGTCAGTGTTAATTCTTGCGTCGCAGAGTTCTCGACTACATTCACAAGCTGCCTATGGTTGACAGTGATACCTACGAACGTTTAATTCTACCTGTATTGGCATGACTGATACACCAACGTGCTACTCTTGTCGATCTGCAGAAACTGTGAACATTTTCTGGGACGAAAATCAATGTACTGTGGTCCCTTGCTGCCGCTAAATTTGGGCCCTACTGCATGTTTCTTTCTTTAAAGCCCATCTATAGTACCCCTGTGTATCCTGCGGCCCCTGAAGGCAGTATTCACTTTCTCGCTCTTTCCTACTCCCGTTTCCCTTACCTCGCATTTAGGATAGCCAACTGGACGTTTGTTTGATTGCACTTTCCTGCCATTCTTCAGCTTGCTTTCTCTCTTTCTCTCATATAACAATAAGCGTCACGCAGTGCTGGCGTGTCGTTGCACAGAATTATTCTCCAAAGTGATCGAAGGTGAATCCGGCTTCACGTCTTTACTTGTCAATAGATGGGCTAGAAAAATTTTGCTGCTTCTGCCACTGCACGCGGTACGCTAATAAATACATTCTTAAGCATTCATATTAGTATTGCGCGCGTTCACAATCTGACTTTGTTGCGTGCTGAAGTTAACGTGCACGTTTTATTTAGTGTACCGTCACGGGCTCACATGCGGTATCAGAAGCAATGTGGTTTTATTGTATGATGTGTATGAGGTTCACTACTGTTTTTTTTTTCACTGACATATATTTGCGCGCTCTGACTGTGCAGCAGGGCTGAAGCCTGTGCCGGAATTGAACGCTCATGTGTTGCAGGTGTACCATTCTGTCTGGCATTTGGAGGGTGTGCTTGAGTTGCATGAATGGTTCTTTCCTTCAATTTTTTTTTCTTTCTTGCTTTGCTGTTTCTGTTTGTCTTGGTTTCGCAATTCTCAGTCACTGGAGCAGGTATTGAAGTTTTGTAGTATTATCAGCACTTCAGTGGCCTAATTATTCAAGGTTCGCGTGATATAATAAGCCATGCCAGAATTCCCGCTAACGTGCCGTCGGAATGACTTTTTTTTTTACTATGGTGTCTTTCACTTTTTTTTTCTCTTTCAGATACTGGTCCTGTTAGTCGCTTTTGTATTTCTTTTTGACATCTTCAACGTCAAGAAATGTACAGCGGAAGGAAGTGGCTCAGATTTGCAGCATGGACGTCCTACGTTCCACAACCATCCTCGCCAGATTGGAGGACTGGGTTACACTCGAGAGAGAAGAGATCATGTCAAAGTGGGCCGAAGACACAACGGGCACCCTCACGCTGGAAGAAAGCGTGCCAGTCGAACCCGCGCTGGTCGGACTCACGTTGGTGATATTCACGCCGGCCGAACTCGTGCTGGCAGGAGTCACGCTGGCGTGGTGGATGGTGGCTAAACGCTCGGAGAAGCCGGACGTACTGAGTACTCAAAAGCTTGCTTGTAGTCCCTCACCATGGCTGTAAGTTAGAACCAAGCATCAGGCTCCTCCTTCCCTGCGTCGATTTTCGGCACACGTATATTTCTCTTCGTAGTTCCTCATTTGCTATAAATGTAGACATTACGGATCATTTCCATGATGATTTTTTTTCAAAGTGCATTAAGCTGAGGCAGAAAGTCAAACTTCATTGAACTCGGATGTATTTGTTAATAGTGCGCGGGCTATTGATGCTTACCTGTGCTGAAGTTACCCTGCACGAAATTAAAATTAAATTATGGGGTTTTACGTGCCAAAACCACTTTCTGATTATGAGGCATGCCGTAGTGGAGGACTCCGGAAATTTCGACCACCCGGGGAACTTTAACGTGGACCTGAATCTAAGTACACGGGTGTTTTCGCATTTCGCCCCCATCTAAATGCGGCTGCCGTGGCCGGGACTCGATCCCGCGACCTCGTGCTCAGCAGCCCAACACCATGGCCACTGAGCTACCACGGCGGGTCACGCTGCACGAATGAGAGCTACAATAAGTTTGTTGAAATATTTTCCCGGGCTGTAGCTCCCGCATTAACCTTTTTTAATCTGACTTCCAAGCATAACGTTTACCGAGACCCATGGATAACGTACACACTTTTACGCATAATTAAAAAAACAAAAGTGCAAAATATATTTAAAAGAAACAGCCATTTAACCTTCACTGAGAAATCTATACACTAGATACTTTTACGCTTTGAATAGAATCCTTTTCGCGGCAAAACAAAACGCTCACAATAGAAATGATTCCAGAAATGACTGGCATCTTGCATACCTTGGCAGAGTAAAGGAGCGAGAGGTACCCGGAAAGATAATTTAGAAGGCAGTTTCGTACGAACCACGACATGATATGAATGGCGCTTTTAGCAATAATTTTTCTTCACACACGAGAACAACAGAAACAGAGTACGTTGCATCATATGCAACACGCTCTGAAACCTCATTTATTTCATCTGTATCCCAGAGATCAGTTTGAGGAAGCTTGTGCCATATTTGGATTGCGAAACATCGCTTGTGGCGACGACAATATATTAGCTAATTCCGCTAAACTTGTTAACTACATCATTTCACCAATGCTAGCTCACATAATAGACAACATATTTTTCATTGGTACACTCCCCACGCAAATAAATGTTGCTAAAGTAAGACAGTTGTGTAAATCAAAAGGAAAACTAGCAAATTATTGACCTATCTTAGTGCTCATATTCTTCAGTAGAATTCCCCCAAATTAATTTTTTCATGCCTAAAAAGTTGAAAAAATACTTTCCCTTCGTCAATTTCGGCTTAAGAAAGGAATGTTCGATGTCAACAGCAATTTCGGTTTTTGTTGACGCCATTGGTAAATCGATAGAGCTTGGTACAGTACAATCTAAAAAATCTGCAGTTATACTTGTTAAAATCACGATATAATTACGAGGCACTCCGTAGTGGGTGACTCCGGAAACATTTTGGCCCCCTGCCATTCTTTAACGTGCACCCAATGCACTTTCTATCCCGCCCCCTCACGCGGTTTAATAGTAGCAGGGGTGTCAATTGACTTCGCGGAGGTGTTTCACTCTAAACCATGATATCCCTAAATGAAAACTAGGTCGATACACAATTATTGGTACACCTTTAGCGCTTGCCACCAGTTATCTCAACGCAGAAACAAAACAGCACAAATTGCTCGTGTTCGCACATCATAATCACGTGTTAAATTAATTAATAATGGTGGCCCAGAAGGTTATATTCATGGACCAATACCTTTAGTTTTCCTATGTTAATGATTTACCGTCTCAGCTCTTTAATGCTACTGCGATCATGTACAAAGATGACGCTAAGTTCTTGTTATCAGAAAGGCCATGAAAGCTGCTTAATTCGCAAAGTTAATGGGGAACCTTAAAATTTTCAGTGCTGGCGCACAACTCCCGCCACCTCACTTAGTCCTACGAAGACAGTCTGAATTCCTTTCGACTTTAAAAGACGGCAATCCTTAAGCACAATGGTGTAATATACGGCAACTGTACAATAAGGCACGCCAATAATAAAACATTTATAGTAGCAGTTGTCAATTCTCATCTAAAGCTTAGTTTGCATACATGCCATGTTGCTAAAAAAAGCCACTTGCAGATTACACATTCTTTGTAAATGTATATACTTTATTTCAGCAAAATTGCTGATTACTCTTTATTAGGAGTTTGTTCACTGTATACAGACTACTGTGTTGCCTATATGGGGCTGCGCATACAAACCCCTTCTCACATCTGCTCTATCTCTCCAGAAAAGGGTGCTTCGATTAGCGCTGAATAATGTAGGTATGAGAGCGAGGATTTACTTAAACACTTCAGTATAATAAATTTGCACAATGCCATTACCTATAACGTTGCTTCCATAACATACAGAATAACTAAAGATGAGCAAAACGAGAACAAGGCACAAGCGAGAGCCAACATTTCAACAAGTAGACTTGCCATTTTCAAGGCAACACATGTTTTCCTTGACACAGTACATATAGGTAGAATTCTTTTAAAGAGAAGAGGGGATAAAGCGGGTGGGCGAGGCAACGACCGAGGCTGCGTTAGCGGCGAGAGTGTAGAATTGAAAAGAAAGGTGTGCTATTAAACGTCGCTGGAGAAACGTCACGTAGCTTCTGTGGCAGCCGGTCGACGTATCACTGTTGCTTCTTTTTTTCGTGGAAGGGGCTCGTACGATGGGGAAATGGGGGGGGGGGGGAATTACCTGCTCCGCTGGAGGTCCCTGAACTATCCTCTCTCTCTCTGCACGATAGAATAAAAGGAGCTGCAGAAGATGGTGCTCGTGGAAAAATAATTATATGGAATGAAAATTTAAATGAACGAACGAAAGAAAGGGAGGAAAGAGAAGAAAAAAACAATAAAACAAAGCAACCCAATGAAAAATAACTAAGTGATATTGCCTATAAATTGAAATTTAGCATAGCGAATAGATTTTAAAGCTCCCTTCGGAACGTTTATGCCAGTTGCTTGCAATGTCTTGAACTTATGCATGAGGTATGCTTCTCCGTATTTTCTGTCTCGCGCACAAATTAAATTAGACTGTAGGATGTAGAGTTTAGGTTCATCAATGTTATGACCTGGTTGGTTGAAATTCTCGGCGGCGGCATTGGGAAGCTCTTTAACTGTGTCCGCGCGATGTCCGTTTACCATGACGTTCATCGATTGTCCCGTTTCACTGATATATTGTTTCTTACAGAAGGAACATTCAAGCCATTCAAGCCGCTTCTTTTATTCTCTCTTGCAGAGAGACGATAGTTCACTGACCTGCAGCGAAGCAGATAATCCACAGCCCCACCACATACCATCGTTCAGGCCCCTTCGACGAAAAAAGGAACCTACAGTGACACGTCAACGGCTGACACACGGCACTACCTGACATTCCTCCACCAACGTTGAATAGCACACCTTTCTTTTCAATTCTACACCCTCGCCGCTAACACAGCGTTTGTCGTTGCCTCGCCCATCCACCTTGCCCCCTCTCCCCTTTAGAAGACCCCTACTTATATATACTGTGCCGAAGAAAGGATATGTCGCCTTGAAAAAGACAAGTCCACTTGTCGAAACGTTGGCTCCTGCTTTTACCTTGTTCTCGTTTTATTATTCATCTCGAATTTCCATCTCCCGCTTTCCCCGTGTTTTCCCAGAACAACTATTGGTTATATTAACCTAAGTATGGACAGCTGGGCTAGTTGGTTGTGATTGGCATAATGAAACATCGTCCAGCACACAATTGAACACGGACGAGAAGAGAAGGAACACAGAACACCGGCGTTCGTGTTGTCCTCTTTTCGTTCGTGTTCATTTGTGCGCTGGAAGGATGTTTCATAATGTTATCTTAACCAAATGGCAGCATCCCTTACTCAGTCGCCTCGGAACAACGAGTGCACTTCACGTCATCGCTTTTTGCTACTTAAAGTAAACACTAATTAAGGTCACGAAACCTATGTATTCACCATAACTACAATTTGAAACAGCCTTACTAACAATGCAAAGCTTGCCGTGACTCTCATTCCTAAAAAATATAAATCATTCTATCCATAACATTTTTTTTAGTTTTCTTTCTTTCTTCAAACCATGTCTATTACAGAAACCGCAATGTCAGTTAGCATGTTTTATTTAATGTCTCGCTCCTTTACAGATTTGTGTTTATTCATAGTCTTATTCTTGTGAATAACTGTTAAAACTATTGTACTTTCGTATACTTCCTACTGAGTTTTTTTTTCATGCTGTTAGTGTGTTTCGGAACTCTTCAATGTTGGGTGCCGGAAAGTGTCTAAAGTGCATTGTACTGCTTAAGGAAGTATACAATAAATTTCAAACAGATTAAAATGAATCACACATCTATTAAATCACCTAGAGGAACGTTAGCACGTTGATCCATCGCTTATGTTTTTTTTGTGTGTGTGAAGAAAAGAACAGGCCGAATTCAATACTGCAGCCACTTGTCAGACGCTTTGAAAAACTGGAAGTCAGTAACCGCTTAATTCTGGGATTTTACGTGCCAGAACCACGATTTCATTATGAGGCACACCGTAGTGGGGCACTCCGGATTAATTTTGACCACCAGAGAATATTTACCGTGCTGGAAGTTAGTAACCACAAAATATTGCGCATTCATTGGATTACGACACTGGCAAGAATCTCCACACTGCGATCCTTCGTTTGTGAATTTCCCCCCAAATGTTTTCACAATCAGAACCCAATCTACAATTTACAAGATGTGCCGTTCCTGCTCCAAAGTAGTCACCCTTGAAGAAAGGACCAAGTTGATCCCGAAACACAGAGTTACTTTAGTCACCGTCTTTATTTTGCTCAGGCTTTGGCTGGTGTTTAAATATTTTTTTCTGACAGTTTTACCACTTCGCCAAAAAGACAGATATATGTCAAGTACCAACGCTTAAGAAAGTGCCGAAGCTTACTGTGGGAGAAGTGGTATCTGAGCAAAACAGAGTGATGCTCTCCACGTAGATGTTTATGTATGAGAAAAACAAACAAACAAACAAACAAACAAACAAAGAGCTGATGCAGCGTCGAGTTTAATTGGTACATGAGAAGTACAACACTCGCGACCTGTATGTTTGCGATGGCCCGAGTTCTCTGACGTTACGTTTAACATATGCACGAATCAATGACTGTTCATCGATAATGCTGTGCCATAAGATCACACGCGCCAATTGTGGCACAGACTGAAGACGCAGCGACTAAATAAGTGGGAGTGGGCATGCTGGAACATTCTTGAGTGCGCCGGATGCCACCGACGCCGTTTCATTGCTATTTCCGCTGTGCATTTTCAAAAAAGCTCACGAGATGGCGCAAGTGCTTCAGAAAAGGAGCAGGCGTCGCGAACCCGCGAACTTCCAACTTGCTCCGCTTCACTGTACAGAGGTGGTGTATTCGCGTATGCCGAATTTTCATTCTTTGGGGGGAAGGGGGGGTAGGGGGGTGCGAGAACACGTGCCTGGTATGTCGCTCCCTGGCTACGCTACTGCCTAGGAGTAGTGCCGAGCTTCTATTACAATAATTGCTCTTAGAGCCCTTCCACCCTTTCACCACCACTCTCGGCCACAGACTTTACCCCGCCTATTAAAGGCAATGGCCGATAGCTCTTTTCGTGCTTTCATTCATCTAGAAACTCATGCTGAATGCCTCGCGCAGTTATGAGAGCAGTTAAAGCTTGTAGACATGCCTACCACATCCTAACGGAACATGAAGGGCACAAACAACTCCCCTGAGGAAAGAAACAAAAGTGAAATTCGTAAGGTTATTTAGGATCACGAAACGTTATAACGAGTTGTAACATATGCAGAATGGATCTCACTTACCCTCTTTGAATGCTGACAAGATAGTATTGTCAGTCAAGGGTGTCATACGCATGAGACATACGTTCCTGATATGTTTGATAATTTTTCTGGAAACACTGCCGCGGACATAGGCGCGAGGCAGCCGCACTGCAATGAAAATAGGATAAATCTTCCTCTTACCCATAGTGAAACCTGCCTGATGCTGAGAACGATATCCTGTGCGCAAGCTCATGGTTTGATCAGAAATCAAAATGCTCGGATTTATTCGTTATAGATCATAACATTATGTTGTCCATTCTGCCAAAGTTGAGCAGTAATGGAAACTTTGTAACTTTATTGCACCGTCTATGGCTTGGGACAGCAATCACGAGTCACTTTTTTCCACAGGGTTCAACGAGTTGATAGTCCGCGAGTCACCGCGAGTGCCATTGTGGCCACGCTGTCGAAGACGTGCAACACCTAATCTCGAGTGCCCACGGCTCGTTACAACGAGACGAAGGCTAAAGGCTGATTTAATGCTACTAGACCGTAGGCCTTTCACTATGAAAGAAATACTTGGCCGAATAACCATAGCCAACACTAGAGATACAGAAAAGAGTACGTGTAGCTTTGCAAATTCTTTAGAGCGCAGCTCTTAAGGCGCCAATACACTTCGACGTGACCCGGCGCGTGCGCGCGCGCGCGGTGGTTGCGCTACGTCACACCAGGACGGCTACGCCGCGTCAGGCGTAAATCCGTCCCCCTACAGTACAGCGCCGCGCCGCTGCCGCAGCTGGAGTAGCTCATGCGCAGAACACCGCATCGGTTCGTGGTGCCTGTCGTGGAACATAGAAACAAATCTTTCGCGCGTTTTCTCTGTCGGTAGCGACCGCGGACCAGGCTGTTGCTCGGCGATGGCACGGATGTAGACACATTCCGCAAGACGAAATTAAGCAGGAGACACACGGTACGATTCGGCGTCCGATCCGACGTGCGGCGCCACATGCTCCGGTATGCGGCATACTACGATTCGGGACACACGGTGCGTGCATCCGAAAGATTGAGCGGCGCGTAAGCTCCGCCCAGATACAGCCCCCGAGCTTCACTTCATATCCACATCGAGAAACACAATACAAACAACTCTGCACAACACTGCTTCGCTTTACACGAATACTGTCAATAAAATTATGCCCCTGCGAGTGACGGAACACCACGACGGCGCGTTGTCTATACTAACGGTTCCGCCAACAACCAGTGATAGGGCCGGTAGGCCTATATATAGTTAGGCGGACGCTGCGGCCGACGGCGCTGGCGATCCAAGGCGAGCTTGTCAAAGAGCGCTTATTTTTGCCAAAACAATTAACACTTTACATTTAGGTGGCCCGTAATTAAATGCAATGGTTTACTCGACGCAGTCGTTGCGAAGGGCAAACGTGCAAGCGAAGCGAGCAGCCTCGCTCAGACGGTCGGTGTGTGCTGTCTGCCCGTGAAATGCCCTCGCGTCACGGCTCCCGATCTCGCCAGTAGCTTGGTGCTAGTGTATTAGGCGCTGCTTTGCATAACAGGCACACGTTCTGAACTGGTAACTATTTCATGTCGGAAACAAACTGCAGCAGGCAAGGGAAAAAAAAAAAGGACTGCGAGAAACCGGCCAGCCAGCGCCGCCTCCGTGGAGGGAACGTCAGAGAACGTCACATGCCAGCCACGCTGTCATTGGCTACGGCCAAACGACGGTGCGGTTGTCGGACGCGTCGGACGATGAAAATCTGCCCGTTTGTCCCACGCCGGACGTCCGATCCGGCGCTTCGGCACGGCAAAACACCTCGATTCCGGCTGCCGTTCCGGTGTGTCGGACGCCGGATAGGATACCGAATCGGACCGTGTGTCGCGTGGTCTGCGTCGCAAGAGGAACAGGTCTCTCTACATAACACAGACACGTAGCCGCTGCCACTCCTTTTCGTCGCTTCAACAGCTTTCAGTTCACGAGCATAGCGGTCCCTCAGCCGCTTCCATAGTTTCAGGCACTCTTCGACTGAAACAGGGAAAACAAGACAAACAAACAGGCGCTGAATGAATAGCATATCCGGAGACGTATACACACACATGCGTCGCATTGACGCTCCTGTTGAGAGGCCAGAGTACATGCGTATCTGCTCCCGCGCGTTGTTTTCCCGCTCCGCATCCCAGTAGTCCATTCTTTTGGTGTCGTAGACATACGGGTGTTGCTGGACGACGTCCAGAAGCCTTTCGATTTTGGAGCCGCACAGGTCGGGCACGCTTTCTTGCGAAGAGGCCATCTCGTTCTGGCTCAGCCTGCCGAGTAGTGAGTCTCTGCCTCGACGAGAGAGGGCGCTAGGCGCTAACTTGCTCGCTGCGGTCGGCGCGAAATGCAGTCGGTTGCATTCGGCGCCGGGCGACGTCCGAGCGCGCCGAATGCCGCTGGTCGCGTCGGTGCCAGATGCCGCCGGACTGTAGAGGGTCGTGTTTTCGCCAACGTAACGTCGGAGTGTATTGGCGCCTTTAGGCGCCCGTTCCTGCGGCGAGCGTCGGCGAAGGCCTTGGCGTCGGCGTAACCGGGCGAACGAGCACAGGGAAAGATGAAAGCGAACGCCGAGCGCAGTCGGGGAGGGGGAGGCTAAAGGTGCGAGGAGGAAAGCGGAGAGGAGGGTGCAGCTCAACCAGAAGGCTGAAAGCGGCGGAGGGTATGGCGAAAAGAGTGAGGAGGAAATCTGAGTGCCGGCACGACCGGGCATGCGGCCAGTGCGGAAACAAAGCGCTTCGTCTGCCGCTTCGTCGCCGCTGCTGCTAAACGAGCTGCACGAGCAGAGGCTTAGCGCCGCCGCCGAGAGCACATTGTCCATCAGAATGAAATTCTTTGCCACAATATATTGCGACTTTAAAACACCTAAACAGCTGCTCTCGAAATTCGCATTAGGGTGTATCGTCGGCGATTTTTTTTTTGAACAAACAAACATAATTAGGTTCTTATAAACGCATCGTGTTTGACGCTACTATTACGTTTTCTTTGAATACCATGGGTTGCATAGGCGCCGACTACGGTGGGGCTCCGGGGCCTTAGCCACCTGCGAAGTTTCCCCCCTCCACACTCCGGCAAAACGAAAACGTTCCCGTCTATGACGGGTTGTATAGATGCTGTGTGGAGCTCACGTCTGACATTCTTATATGTTCCTGTGTGTTTGTTGTGTAGATATGAACTGAACTGATGTGGCTGTATCCAAGCTCTTTTGTACACTTTCACTTGTTTACCAAACTCTCCATGTCTCAGTGTCCTTTCACTTTCTTCTGTGGGCAGAACTTCGCGCTATTTGACTGTTGCCAATGCATACCACTTTGTTGTGCTTGTAGCTTTCCTTGCTCTGAGAAAAAGACTAGCCGGCAGCAATAACGGCGCCAACTTCTCCGTTAATTTCATACCAAATAAAAAAATACACAATTAAAAAAAAAGATTACGCACTGCTTGTTTCACAAGATCATGGCCGACCAGCCATCTCGCACCTTGCTGCTCCTTTTACGAGTCGCACTTTAATTTTTGCCAATTCCTGCTGCTAAGCCCAAATTCGTAAAAATTCTGGGCGTATATCACTGGATGCAAGACGAGTGCAGCTGCTAGGCCAAATTCACGCGCACTCCACTCCTCAGCTCCCTTTAATTATTTATTTATTTATTTACTTACTTACTTACTTACTTACTTACTTACTTACTTACTTACTTACTTACTTACTTACTTACTTACTTACTTACTTACTTACTTACTTACTTTCGCATGCATTATTTTAGGCATTAGCAAACTGAAGCTGAATCCCATCTGTTAGGGTGGTGTCATGAAATATTCCGGTTATTCCTTTGCAAGAACATCACTATATCTTTTGTTTGCGGAGTTTACACTGCTCCCAACGTTAAAGTAGTGCACAACTAATATGCCATAACGGCGGGAGCACTCTAAATGTCGCAACAAACAGTCCAGTCATGCAAGCGATCTTGGAAGAAGCAGTTGGAAACAGACTTTGAAGTAGGTAGTCGCATCGGTTTCGAACAGTATTTTTTCGGTTGCTCTCCAATATTTTTTCCGCAAAGGGGAGTTAAGAATCTTTCACACTTTTAAACACGCGCTTCTCTCCCGGTACTACAGTGGTAAAATCAGTAGTAATAATGTTCTTGTCCAATAGGAACTGTTTCTCTTAATGTAAGAGGATTTGCCCTTCTTGTTTTCTCCATATTCCTCGCTGATTTGTATGATTGATTACATTATTTGACGATATCGTTATCAGTGGCAACTCTCGTCGCCGGCTTTTTGACAGCATTAGATAGTGCAATGGTCGTAAAGAAATGACACGAGGAAATGGGCGAATAAAACGCGTACATACCCGCCAAGTACTTTGGAAACTGGCAAGTCACAGTTTCTGTAACTCGTCGCCCTGCACTGCTGTCAAGCACTTGCTACGACCCTGCACTGTGATTGCCCAGAATACGGCGGTCGACCAGTCATTTTAATCCCATCAACGTTAGAAACACGGTTAGCCAGCTTTCGAAGTGTACAATGATATTTCAAGTACGTACCATACATATTCAATGCAATCAATCTTTTTTTCTTTTTTAGACAAATGCTTCTTTTCAAAAATTTCCCTACTTTGCCGTCGCTGGACATTTTGTGCTGCTTATTACGGCTAGTTTCAAGGATATCTTCACTGGGTGCCAAAAAATCAGCAGACTTTAGTGATTACTCCGCCTCTGAACTTATTTATTGCCACAGGAGCATGCTATCACCGCGGACATTGTCATCTTCTTACGGAATATCATTTGCGGTGCATACAACGGTGTTTGCTACAGTAGTGATCGTTGACGCCTCCGAAATATAAGCATAGAATCTAGTAGTACGTGCACAATGTTGGGGGGGGGGGGAGGGGAGTTGTTTTAGTTACATATTATTGTTTGTCCCGAGCATAACTGCGTGAATATCGATACGTTCCCACTGCAATAAACTTGGTAAGCTCCTAAAGTGAGCTTAAGGTAACAAAAGCACGCGTTAAGCACGCTTTATAATTATATTCATCACGCCACACATTACATTGTGATGCTTGTTGCCAATATTAGGTTAATTGTCCGGATTATGCGTGCCATATATTTGCATAGGCTTCATGATGATGCCATGTCGACATCTATCTTTGAAGTGCTCATTGCTACAGCAACCTTAGACCAATAAGATGTGTAAAAGAGGGCCACAGCCCACCACCTAAATTAATGAGATCACAGAAGAATGATTATACTACCCAAAGACGTGTACATTTACATATCTCAAGCTGCAAATAAAAGATACAATCTCAAGTAAAAAGCCAGAAAACCTCACCTACCAGTGACAAAAAAATGTCCTTAGTTTAGGAACAATAAAAAGTGCCCGTGAATTTTCAGTACATGCGATCACAGGGAATCCTACATAAAATAATGAAGCTTACAGAAGAAAAAAAATCTTATAACACCCTATTATCTGCTATTGGAGCAAGTTTTCGCTGAGCGTATGAAGGGTTTTGTCGGCACGTTTGATCAGCATTGCAGTACGAGTAATCGGGCGGCCGGATGCACTTAAGCATTATTCGCACGAGTATTATGAAAAGCGTAGTGACATCGTTTTATAAAGTTGCGACAGAGTGGAATTGTGTGCCTGACTTTCCCCAAGGTCACGCTACTGTACTTCGTGAAAAGGAAACGAACATGAACATTGATCGTGGCATTTTCAGGATGTGCGTGTTGCAAGTGCGATACGGGAGAGCGACACCGAACGTATCGGATGTCCTGTAAAGGTGCGGCTGTGCCAGCCTTCATATCTACACCCCGCTACTCTCTCTTTTTTTTTTGTTCACTACTGTTCTTCCCGAAGGCAAGCGTTATTTTTGTCGGGAAAACGCGATATCGGGCCGGAAGGTGGCATGGTAGCGGATGGGTAGCCACGCGTGCGCAGTGGCCACGTGATTTTGGTTGGTTTTTTTTTTCATCTTTTTTCTCGCCTTTATGAGCCAAGGTTTAATGAGCCGGAATGCTTAGTAGTGTCGTGTCCATTTTTCCGCCTCAGGCCTTAAAAACCGTTCTCGGCTCGACTTAACGACTTAACTGACGCCAATATATATATATATATATATATATATATATATATATATATATATATATATATATATATATATATATATATATATGTAAATATATATATATATATATATATATATATATATATATATATATATATATATATATATATATATATATGTGTGTGTGTCTATATGAATATTATATGGATATTCAGCTACTTGAAGGACAAACAGAGGTTGGTATATCACCACAAGGTACGCCACGGTAGGCGTTGAGCCCCACTTTATTTAACCTTGCGCTTCAGGAGGGACGCGTCCCCAGGCGCGTGCCAGACTCCCAAAAGCGGCCACACTAACATCACGTTATCTTCGAGCACGAGGTCTGGAGGTGTCCTCCGAGAAATGCGCTATGGTCGCCTTCCTGCGCAAGGAAATAAGACCTACGTTGTCAGAATTAATGAACAGCCTATCACCTACGAGAACATGCACCGCTTTCTAGGAGTGATAATAGATCGAGGCATCTCTTTGAGACCTCATGTTTCTACCTAAACGAGAAGCTCACCATGATAACCCATGCCCTAATATTTCTTGCGGGAAAGTCATGCGGTGCTCCTGTGAAGGCGATTATCCAACTCTATAACGCACTGTTCCTGGGTCTTCTGCACTATAGCGCACCTGTACTGGGTGGGACTGGTAAGGCCAACCTCCGTTCTTTCCAGTCTGTGCAAGCTCAAGCTCTGCGAATGTGTATTGGCCTTTCCAGATCTGTATCCACGGCAACAACGATACCCATCGCGTAAGAACACCCTATCAATACGTACATTCAATTCGAAGCTTTAAGGATGCACATAAGGCACTTCGCCCGACTTCGATCGTTTCATCTCGCTTCCCTTCCTGCCGCTAGACCTCGTTCAGCGTTTAGCAAGATTACTGTCGCCAACCATGAAATTTACCGTCGAACTTCATGCTTTCAGCGCGACCATATGTATACCGCTGTGGTGCCTGTATCCACTCCAAGCCCTTATTCTAGTTCCCGGCATCAAAAAGAAAACGGAGATGTCATCTTTCGCCCTCAAACAAACCGTGCTTTCATTCCTGCATGAGAAGCAAACAGAACGCATCCACGTTTGCACAGATCCTTCTGTCTCCTCCAAAAGCTCAGCTGAGCAGTGGTAATTCCCGCGAAATTTCATCATCGAAACATCATCGACGGCTGCAGAACTCGCTGCAATCCGTACTGCTCTGGAGTTTATTGATTGCAAATCATCACAGTCATGGTCAATCTTTTGTGACTCAAAGGAAGCTCTCCGACGTCTGCTGTCCTTTTTCAACCACCGACCTAACGTGCAATTAGTCGCAGACATACGACTACTTCACCATCACACAATCGACAAGGGGCACAGCATCATCTACCAGTGAATACCGGGTCACTGCGGAATTTCGGGTAATCATAGTGCGGATGACGCTGCCCGATTGGCCCACGACGGTGCCCATATTATGCCACTACCACTTCAGAGAATAGATGCAGCTGCAAAGCTCCTGTCCCTCGCACGCGAGCTTACACAGACTGTGGAACATCAGCGAATTCACCAACGCACGTCTGTAGATATTTGGTCCACGTCTTAAGCTCCGTCTTCCACCAGGGCTACCCCGAGCGGAAGCAACACTTCTGTGCCGACTGTGGCTCAGCTTGGCATTCACGAACGCCTATTACTTCCACATTAGATTGGCCGACAGTCCTGCTTGCGACAACTGGGGCTGCGAGGAGATGATCAAGCACCTCCTCTGTGACTGTCCCCGTTACAATGTGTCGAGAAAAGTGCTCGCGACCGCGCTCGAAAATCTGAACCATCACCCCTTCATAGAGGAAAATGTTCTAGGACACTGGTTCAGACGGGTTTCGGCGCTCAAGGCTTTAAGGGCCCTGCTTAAGTTCTCAAGGGCTTGTGAATTGTGCGACCGACTTTGAAAGTTGTAGCGCGTAGCATCGCGTTATGGTGTGAGTTCTTCTCACTTTAGTTGTTTTATTTGTTTCTTCTTTCACCTTTTATTCCCGTAGGCCCTTTCTCCAGCACAATGTAGCCAGCCGGCACTTACACTGGCTAAACTGCCCTGTCTTTCCTTCACTTTCTATGTCTCCCTCTCTCTCTTTCGCTCTCTCTCTCTCTTGTTCTAGCCCCGTTTCTCGTTTCAAGCCTCGATCTTCTCGTGAGCTTCTGTCTTGTTTACTTATATTCTCTAGTTAGAAAGCCATAAATGCAGAAATCGATATTGTACGCTGATAAGTTGCCCGGTTATGTTATATTGCTGCCCTCGTTATTGTGGTCTGAGAGCATCCGATAACACCAATGAATTCCGCATTCCCCATTTATATGCGTGTTTGAAAGCCTGGATTGCGAGAACCAGCATAGACGCCGATTCCTGCAAATATTATACTGGTTCACCTTGCTGCGTACAAAACAACCACACACACACACCCGTACTTGCACAGAACCCGTCAAATTATTAAAGTACGCTTGCAATTTGTGAGGCTCATGCATCTAACACGTCTTGATCTTAGTTGTAATGGATATGTTGCTTACCAAACGCGTGATCATTGATTTTCCTTATGTAAAGTAATTTTGTTAAGAGTTAGAACAAAGTAAACACAATAACCAAAATATATTACTATTACCTATAGCTTCTAATATTCCGTAGCCATGCATCTTTTCAATACCAAAATGCCTTACAGTTGTGTCATTTGTGAAACTGACAATTAGCCGTCAGTATTTTGCAAGATTCCACCTGTTTGTCATGATTAACTTTAGAAGTGAATAGAGCACCATAGCATTTTCATTGAAGAAAATGGTTTACAATTTTCCTTGATTGCTTTTCATTTCTGCCTAGTTCAGTTGAAATTTGATCCATGGTTGCAGGCAGCGCGAAATTGACGTGGACATGGGGACTCGCGGCGCCTCTGCGTCAGTCATCCAACGAAATAATGATTTATCAGATTTCCTTTAAAATAGCGACAGCTGCGTCGCTGGCCATTAAACAAAGCTGCAATGAATTCCTCGACATATCACTATAGCAGTAAGCACTGAAGCGAACAAAATGTCTAGAGAAGCACATAATTCCGCTACTGTCACGCAAACTAAATTCATGAGGGCCGATGCTAACATTATAACAAAACAATGTAAGTCTGCAACACAATTTCATTGATTTGATGCCAATTATATGAACGGTCTTCTGTATAGATTTGACCATCGTCCGAGGTTTTGGATCTCATATGTCGCTGGCCATGACATGGACACTCTCATTCATCGTGTCAGGCTAGAAGTGGCGTATACAGGTAGCTTTTTGCACAGTACGCCTCTTTAAGCTGTACCTTGTTGCACGTGCGACCATTCATTGGAGAATGCAGAACACGTTATATTAATCTGGTTTCAAGTTTTAGCAGCGAAAATGTGTTTTGAAGCCAACGTTGATGACCCTCCATAACAATCCTTTTAGCATAAGAAAAGTTGCTTGCGCCATGGGATAAGAAAACATCACAGTGATCAGCTCTGAAAGTTTTAATAACCCTCTTTGCTGAAATTACATTGTATCTATGATTAACACTTTGTCTGTACTTTGTATGCTATTGTTAGGCCGCGACATGCGTGGGTTATAGATTGATTTGTGTGCTGTTTTCTTTTCTATGTTGACTTTCGTTGTTTAAGCATGTTTACGACATGGGCTTTATTTCCAGATCGCTTGTTCTATTTTCCTTATAACCTCATGTTGTCATCCCTTGCTCACTGAATCTATCTATTGTTTGTGGAGAAGCCAGCATCACAATAGTTGCCACCATTTCCAATGCCATCGTAATAAATCACTCATTAAACGCAAGAAATGAGTACTTAATTCCCTCGCTCGAAGGCCTGTTCTGTTTGTGGGCTTAACCGTTCCACATGTTGTTCCTCATGGGTGAAAGTCACCTTCTGTCAATTTATTTTTCAGTAGATGCAAGCAATATATAAGTGTCGTCAACATTTATTGTTATCTCAGGTGATTGCGCTGCTTAATGTCTTTCTTTTAGGTGAGCAGTATATTGCATGGACATAATTTTGATCCTTGACACGAACCCTCGTTAAATTGCAGCAGTGCGCCAGAGACTGTTGTCCAGAGATATCCGCTTTCATGTTACAGGGAGAAACTTCGACAAACTGAATCGCTGCTTACGCGCCATATTCATCCGTAAATCGTAGACCGACGCAATGTTTAACAGACAAATGCCGTACTAAGCCCAAGAAATAAATCGAGGAGGAAAATATTTTCTAAAATACTAGGTTTTCTTGAAAGTGCAAGAAAACAGCTGCTTGAGACGCTTGCAGCATGCTATCTTTTTTATAGTTCTCTTAACGGCGCCTAAAAGAAGGCCTGCAAAATATTAGAAAGCCGAAGTGGCCCTCATTGACTGGCTGCAGTAATATTTTTTTTCTTTCAAATATGCTTTCAAACAAATTGTCACCTACTGCCCGCCAACTTACTCGGCTGCCCATGAGTATGACCCAAACGGTAAACGTAGATCAGGGACCATGTAGACCATGCTGAATTCGTTTGTGGCTCGGCGTCGTATATGCCAACTCCTATACCAATTCCTATACGTTTCTCATAAGAATAGCCGACGGCATTATAATGGCCTTCCCAGGTGCGATAACATGCAGCTGTGACGAGAAAGCACATACCTTGCCTTTGTCAGCCCACGCCATAGTGCCGAGAGGCAAGTGACCCGCAGAGTGCTGGATAGACTGGACAACCGTACACTGTCGGAACAAAAATTACTAGGCCGGTGCTGAAAAAGGAACTGCCCGCAAAAGGCCATATTTGCAGTAGTCAAGTTTCAGCTGTGTATGGGCCTACATTGTAGACTTTAAGATAGCAGTATGTAATCGTTGGATAGCGTACAAAGTTTAATTTGTTTGGTGCTCGGCTTTCCCGTTCTCTACACTTACGCTCTCGTCCTTCTTTTATCCCCGTACCCCTTCCCTCCATTCAGGGTATAGCCGATCCGAACTACCTCTGGTTAACATCCTCGTCTCTCTCACTTTCACCGTCTCTCTCCCTTTTTCCAGGTGGCCCCAACATTTGTAGCTTAGTTTAGTTGTCCTGAGGCGACAAATTGAGAGCGTGTGTCGTGGTTCTTTCTAACTGGGCTGCCGCAGATTGTTATCGCCATCACGAATGGACCACAGCACTAGACGCTAGGCATCGCTTTAGCAGAAATTTAGCAATCACGATAGAAACATCTATCACGCTAACGTAACCGCCGGGTTAGGCACAGGGCGCGCTCACTTCTCAGGGTGTTTGAGAGCAGTGCTACCAGGGGTGCCCAAATAATGTATCGTCCGTCAGATTTTTACTGACTTAATTTAGAAATTCCATGGGCTATCTTTTTAATGACGAAAAAATGTCCCAAGCAAATTGAAGGGCACCGTAAAATATCAAAATTCGTGTTTTCAAATATGCCTGAAAATCTAGCAATGAGTGGTTAACGATTAAAAACAACGTTAGGTAATGACATTGTATTATTTACGGAGAACACAAAAATACTCTCCGCTTCTTCAGGTGGCTGCTATATTTCACACAGAAGAAGACTTCGCTTATTCTAACCCTGTATTGCTCAAAGTGTAACTTTTGCTACCCAGATATTGATACCTCAACATGCTGATTTAAGCGCAGGAACCTTAACGCATAGCCTATGTTTAGTATTTTTGATATGCCTGAGCGATTTCCCAGTTGCGGATAATTCTGTAGACCTAACTACATTTTTACTTTATTACATTAAATTTTGTTTATTCAAACAACACTTCATTAATTTTTTTTGCACAAGTGTACTCTCGATGACCAGAAATAAAGGTGAAGAAGTTATGATTTCCGTTGGTGTGAACCTCTTTTTTGAGTTTCACCAGGTTAAACGCGTTGAATGTAAGCGCTAAATCTCTACAGTTATAAGTACACGAGAATCCACTTTATGTGTTTATCCTTTTTTTCACTGAAGGGGGGGGGGATTTAACGGGTTTGGACTTCACAAACACACATGGCACTCTCTGCTCACGTATCTATTATAGAAAGTGCGTTTCATAGCATTACTTCTTGCAACCCTACTGGCAATAGCTCAGCGACTTGGGTATTCTGCTGCTGAACGCAAGGTCGTGGGCTCGTTTCCGAACCGCAGTGGCCGCAGGCCCTTTCCCAACTGCGACGGAGACAGAATGTCAAAACGCTCACGCGTCGAGCTTTGTCTGTATGTGAAACTGTGCCCTCTCTTTGTCTCTGTTCTCTCCCATTCCCCTAGTATCATCACTGCGGAGCCTATTCGAGAGAGGGCTAAAGTTTTGTGCTATTTAGCAAGTATACTGAGAGTGGCAGTATTGTCGTGGAAGCGCAAGCACGTGGGCCTCGTACTGAATTTCATTACCACAATATCCTCCTCACGCACTGCGGCACAAAACTAAGTGGAACGCCCACTGATTTCATAGCAGAATTTGGGGATCAATAAGTTCAGGAACTAGTAATTTTATGGGGATTATAATTAACCTAACATGCTTGAAGAACATTACGCAGTTGTATAGGCTTGAATTGTGTAGGTGAAACAGGTATGCCGAAGCTGTTAAATAAAAGTTATTTTGATGAGACGTACTAGATGAGACGAAAATAAATATTGAAAGTCATTTAAGTATCCATGACTTCTCTAGTTAATAGACTACATCCATAATACGCGATGTCATACAGTGCCAGGTGTCCTTCACCACTCTACCTCAGTTCACCTTAATCCACATTGCTCTAATTTCTATAAGCCTTTATTCCTCTTAATCGAATTTAGTCGACTTTATTCCACTTTAATCCACCTTAATGCACATTGCTCTAAATTTTATAATACTTAATCTGCCTTTATTAACTTTAATCCTCCTTAGTCCACCTTGCTCTAATTTGTACCAACCTAATCCACCTTAATCCACTTTGATCCACTTTTTTTCACCTTAGTTCACTTTATATCCCCTGAATTTAGTTTACTCCACCTTAAGTCACCTTACTCTAACTTCTTTTAACTTTTTTCAGTTTATACGTCACTCTAATTCACTTTAATGCCCATTAATTACACATAATTAGTACTACTAACGTTATACAAGAGGCTGATGACGTCACTGATGATGATGAATTTGGCACCATCACTTGATCACGTTAAATTTTCTGCCTCATGGGACATGCTATTATGCATGTGCATTAAAAAGGAGTTCTTGACAGCGTGTGCTGCCTACAGCTACACTTTTTTCACTTAGTTACTATCAACTAATATTAAGGAAACGGGTATACATTGTTGCACTCCTTGATAACCGACAAAGGTATTGGGCTGCTGAGCACGAGGTCGCGGGATCGAATCCCGGCCACGGCGGCCGCATTTCGATGAGGGCGAAATGTGAAAACACCGGTATACTTAGATTTAGGTGTACGTCAAAGAACCCCAATGGTCCAAATTTCCGGAGTCCTCAACTACGGCGTGCCTCATAATCAGAAAGTGTTTTTGGCATGTAAAACCCTGTAATTTTATTAACCGAAAGAGAAAAACAAACAAAAAATCATTAGCCATTCCATCTGTGAAGGTGGTTGACCAGCGGAGCTGTTTAGCACATGACACGGAGGTGACATGTAATTTAGAACAATGGCACGAACTCATTTATTCTCTTGATGAGTGGTCATCGTGACAAAGGTACCCACACACATTTATTGTCTTGATCGGTGGTCATTATTTCACTCGCAACTGCAATCACATTCTTTGATGATATAAAATCGATGTACCTGCGCAGCTGGGTGGTCGGTTGCGCCGTATCGGTGTGGCATCGCAAGGGATATGTGTGCAACACGGAACGAGTAAACCGCTCCATTTTCGGTCCCGACACATCCACATTGAAATCCCAGACAACGACCACAGGGGTAGTGTCCTCGAAGCTAATTCACGCAAAGTGAGTAGCCATGAACATTACGGGACTATGAATCACTGCATTTTTTGCTTGCTTATGAGAGAGAGAGAGAGAAAGGCAAAGGAAAGACAGGGAGGTTAACCAGAGATGATCTCCGGTTGGCTACCCTGTACTGGGGGAGGGGCAAGGGGATGCGATGGGTGAGAGAGAACAAAAAGAGAGAAAAAAAAGAAGAACAGAAAAAAAAGAGAACTACACACACACGCACGTACACACAAACTGTTTCTGTGGGCACTGTCACGCAGCCCGCAAAGGCGTTCCTAGTGTTATGTAGTGTCACCGTACAATCCTGTATCACACACTGAAGTCACAATCTGTCAGAAAGTCCAGTGTCTTTTAAATACCGCAGCAGCGCCTTCATAGCCGATCGCGCTGATGTTCGCGTAGGCCAGTATCCAAGGATCTTGTTTTCTGTCAGTGGGCGCTTGTCCAGTTTGTCTAGGGTGGCTGAGAGGACTGCTCTTTGCGGGTTGAAACGAGAGCAGTCACAAAGAAGGTGCGCGATTGTTTCATTGCACCCGCAGAAGTCGCAAGTGGGCTGTTGGACATTCCGATAAGAAAGGAGTACGCATTTGAAAACACCACTCCAAGCCATAGACGAACTAGAAGGGTGCAGTCGCGTCGTGGAAGCTCGGGCGGAATACGGAGTTGTAAATTAGGGTCCAGGGTGTGAAATCGTGCACTTGTGAAATCGGATGAATTCCACTGAGCTAATGTCAGGTCATTTGCCAGTACGGCAAGTTTTTTCGCTGCGTCGGCTCTCGAAAGAGGAATGGCAACACAGCTGACGCCGTCATGGGCAGATCGGGCAGCTGCGTCTGCTCGATCATTGCCGTGTATGCCACAGTGACTAGGCAACCACTGATATATGATATCGTGTCCTTCGTCAACTATGCGATGGTGTACTTCTCTGATCTCTGCGACGAGCTGTTCAAGTGATCCATGGCGCAGTGATGAGAGTACACTCTGTAGGGCTGCCTTGGAATCACAGAAGATTGACCATGCCTGGGATGGTTCCTCCTTAATAACATGAAGAGCCGCACGCAAGGCTATCAGTTCAGCAGCTGTTGTTGATGATACATGCGACGTTTTTAGCTGTATTTCGACGGATCTTGTTGGTATCACCACAGCAGCAGATGTGACTGAGCCATCGATGTAAACGCGTACGCGGCCACTGTGCACCTCATGTAAAAGTTGTAATGTGGCCTGCTTCAGGGCAAACGACGGCATGTTAGCCTTCTTCGTGATTCCTGGGATGGTGAGGCGTACTTCAGGTCTGAGCAGGCACCGTAAAGGTGAGGATGGTCTTGCTGCAGGCATGTAGTTCAATGGCAATGAGGTGCGATTGGCAACAATCATATGACTGATAGTTGCGTGTGGCCTTTCTGCGGGTAGAGCGGCAAGGTGGTGAGAAGGTAGTCGGGCAACGTGGCGAATATGCGCTCTGAGAGCGTTGGTTACCAAGTACGTTGATATTGGGTGATCTCGAGCTATGACAATCGTTGCTGATGAGGGTAACCGCCATTGCTCTAGGGGTCTGAGCCATTGATGTTAAGAGTTTTCGACATGCTGTTCTATATGTTGTATGCGTAATTGGAAAGAATTTCAGCACTGTTCGCTTCACTTGGCTGAGTGCTTGTAGCCTCTGCCTTACGGGGGCATGAGCCATTGATGATGATAGTTTTTGTTCACGGAGAACAAAAATGCACGGAACCATAGCCATATACAGTTTCGCTGTGAAAGGTAGCGACACAAAAGTACAAGTATTCCGAGAAAAGTTATAGTTGAAACAGAATACGAGGTGTACAAAGATATAATAAACCCACGTAATGCACACGCATGCACACGAATGGGATCACCCGCATTAACGAAAGGTGCTATGTAAACAATGCTGAATTGGGCCGCTATCTTCAAAGTAAGCATTAACTATACTCATGTACTGCTCTGTGGTGCACTGTTTTCACGGCCATAAACGCCACACCGAAATTCAACACTAAGTTTCGTTTATTTGCAGAAGTTTGTTGCGTTCCTGACATCATCCGTCGCAAATAACATCCTGTTGAATATTAAAGCTCGTTACTGCTATCTGCTTAGTCATTTTTATTGATTACTCAGCATGCTGAAACACTTGATATTGCGGTACAATGTCTACCCAACCGTTCACGTATGTTTTTGCGCAGCCTTTAAATGCTGATAACATTTTATTTTCCATATAAGCTTTTAAAAAGGCACAGTCACTTTACGCTCGTACACTGTTCACCGAAAGTTAAGGTAAGAGCAGTGCAGGTTAAAACGTTCCCATACATAGCACACGTATTGTATGTGCATGTTGTGACGTACAATGTGCTTACTTGCTGCAGCAAGTAATGCCAGCTTATACAATCAACAGTGAAATAAAACTAACATTGTCCCTTACACTTTTTTTTCTGAGCTTGCCAAGCTTTGACATCTACTATTTGCCTAAACGAAACCAAGTAGGCGGCGTCACACATGACGCCAACCTCTAGTATACGCGCACAGAAACATACGTACAATAAACCCGCCATGATCTTGCTATGGCGTTGCTCTGCTAAGCACACGGGCGCGGTTTTGACTCCACGAGTGGGAGGTCGCGTTCAGTGGGGGCTGAATGTAAAAATGCTGGTGTACCTAGATTTAGGTGCACGTCAAAGAACGCGAAGTGGTCAAAATTAATCTGGGGTCCCCCACTACAGTGTGTCTCATAATCATACAGTGGTTTCGGCACGTAAAACCCGAGAATTTAATTTGTTAAGGTTTAGCACTTATAACAATATAAAAAGGGCGGGAACGGTATTTTACTTTTTGCTACCATCTATAAAAGAACCCCCCCCCCCCCCCGCCCCAAACTTTCACCCAATACCTTCATCAAACTTCAATAGCTGCAGTAAATGAAATCTGTAGGTGAAGCTCCGAAGTACAAAGCATTGGAGCGCCAGCTAAGGAACGTACAGTGAAGAAAAAGCGACTCAACCGACCGTAGTAAAAGCTCGGCGCAGGTATACAATGCGAGTGAAACTAATGACACAAACTCAAACAGCGGAGACGCAAACAAGTGTGACCGTTCTAGGAGGCCGGTTTGGCCTCTGATGTTGCCCCTTCGAGAAACAGCGGAAAACGCCGCCGTGAGTAAGCCTCGATCGAGCACGTCATGCAACGAGCGTTGAAGCGCTTTGCGCAATCGCCACAAAAGCCGTGCCAGAAATGAATGAAAGAAGGCCTCGCATATGAGGTAAACAGTAAACCGCAGAGCTTTATTGCGTGTGGCGTAGACATTGACCAAGGTTTAACATTTATAGGGCTGGCGTGGTATTTCGATCAAGAACATCACACGTGTGCTTCGTGTTTTTGTCTTCTTGGAACTAGCTATCAGAAACCGGTTGCGATGCATATTAAGAGCGGCGAGAAAAAGAACACAAGTGTACTTTCTTTCTTGTATTTAATTCTACTGAGAAGTGTTTTTGCCCTCCAGCTCGCACCACCTTGGTGACGCCAGCTAGCTGGTTTTCGAGCTGTCTCAGCTGCCATCCGGCCGGCTTCCTAGATCTGCTCAAGTGGCACGTTTCCAAGGCCGGGTGTCCCGCACGTCTCAGAGTCCATGGCTATCGCTCTCTCTTCCTCTCTCGCCCTTAGCCCTTCTCCCTTGCGCGTAAGGCGCGTGCGCGTTCGTGCTTCGCTAAATACTTGTTTTGTATTTTGTGTCAGTCGCTTTTTTTTTAACTTTCTTTCTTCTTACCTTGTGAGGTTGCGCAACGAAGGCATACGATTCATTATGCTCGAAACGCCCGCGTTAGCTTAGCCGCCGTAATCTCGCAGAGCGATGCCATTCGCTCTGCCCGCACGTGCACTCGGCTGGAAACTCACTCGCCGCTTCTTTTGTGCTTCTCCGAAAATTTGTGGCATCGCCACAGACTGCGATTGCCATTGCCGCCGTTTGCGGGACGTCCCATCCCTAATTTCTCTTTTTCATACTGTTCTTTCTTCTCCAGACCCACTGGAAGAGCAGAGGGTTATTCCACCTGCCAAGCGGACGCCGCGGTATCGCGCTGACAGACCGGGCGACGCGAGGGTGTGGAAAAATCCCCCTCTTTCCCAACTTCCACGCTCGCGTACACATCCTGTCTTCGGCTTGTCCACTGTTATAAAAAGAGCAACAGGTTGAAGGAGAAGAGCCATCGAGTCATTTGATCGCAGCGAGGTAGCCCAGCAGTCCCAGATCATTTTCTATCCGAAAATCATGAAGACCATTGTAAGTGGACTTTCGCTTTCATGGAAGTTCATACCCTACTTAGTTCCTGTGTGCCGCGACGAGTAACTCATTGATGCATGCTATTCTGTTGTAAAAAAGAACAGTTGCCTTTTGTTTTGAAAGTGTTTTTTTCTTCACTTTTTTCTGAATATTCTCTTCTCTGAATCTCTTAACAGACATTTCCTCAACACGGGAAAAAATATTCAGCTCAATATTCAGTTATCCCAACTTAATGGCAGAGGTTTGCACTGATACAAAACTCATGCGCTATTGACTTTTGTATCTATGCAATAGCTCTGTGTTTTTTATAACCCCACTCTGCGCATGAGCAAGTGCGATTGTTTTCACATTTGTATTTCAGTGCAATCGGCTTGTGCGTTTGGCAGCAAGTTCGCCGATCGCTAATTCTTAAAAACAGTAATATTACTTGGTCTTTGTGCAGTGCCTTTTTGTACTGATATTAATTTTGGTAATCTAGAAGAAAGCCAGGAAGACTCTTGCACAATGATACACGACAATTTCGCTCTAACCAATGATTTTTGGGGAATGCGCATGACAGGCGTCCCGCCTACATTATAACTAGAATCAGTCGCATGGTCCGGAGAGTGGTAGTAACTTAATAGAATGAAGCTAGAGGAATTGTTTTGTTTTACAAGTGAAGGGAGCGTTTTTAAGGGGTGCTGTGTGGCGGATAAGGGTGATATTATCCTGACTGAGACAAATAAAAAGTACGGGAGCGATTCGAGCTCTTCGAGTTACTAGGCGCAATTAACTTACGCCAGAAAACATGTAAGGCAACCATCTTCTTGTAGATAAATATTTTTTGTCTGCCTGAATGAAGGCCAAGATCAGAACATGAAAACCAACATCATAAAGAGTAGTGAAAACAGCATCTGGCTTACCTTATTTAGAAAGATGTTTGACAGAGCACTGATCGATATTGTAAATCGCATTCTTTCTACCGGGTGTAATTACCACCTAGGCGAGAAAACTTGCGGTAGCACAGATTATAGCAGCAAAAGAAAAAGACGCGGAAAAGAGTCATAAGAAGAGACAACTGATCTGAAGCTGTGAAACTGTCTATATAAAAAAAAAACCACTTATCCTTAGTATTTGAGGAATAGAAAATGCGTCTGTTGGATAGTTAGAGCATAAATTTTGTTAAGGAAGGCTCACTGTGGATGACAGCTCAATGCAACTTTAGAGAATAAGAAGAAAAAATAAAGAAAATCTTCCTTGACGCAATGCGAATTAATCGACTTTCGGAATGTAGTGCTACTTTCGTGCTCGATACACGCAGGATATTTTTAGCCCTTGCTCGGCCGACTGATATTGCACTCTGGCTTCCCCTCTTCAGAGCACACAAGGAAAGATTACATCTCATTGATCTCTTTTCATTTAAATTATATATCTTATATTGTGCTTCATCAGTTAGGTGTTAAGCCTTTAATGCAGATTGTGGGCCTTGTTGGCGGATTGTTGATTTTTTTCTTTTTTGTTGTTGCTGTTGGGAGCATGACGTTCCCATGACTCTAGCTTGCTAACTTTTGCGCGTGCGTGTGCAGTTCGCCTTTGCCGCCACGTTGGCTCTTTTGGGACTGTCTGTCGCCGCTCCCGCTGAGGAGGAGAAGAAGGAGGACGTTGAGGGGCGCATCGGATTTGGCGGCGGCGCCTACGGCAGCGGCTACAACCGCGGCGGCAGCTTCGGTGTCGGCAGCCAGGGCAACCGTTACGGACAGGGAGGCTTCGGCTACAACGTCGGCGGCTCTAACCGCCGCGACTACGGCAATGCAGCCACCTACGGAGACCGCGAGTCCTTCGGCCTGAGCCAGAACGCCGGCCACAACCGCCAGTTCGGCCAGGGTAGCTACGGCAACCGCCACCACAACAACGCCTTCGGCTCTGGCGGACAGCGCCACTCTTCCGGTGGCAGCTACCTCGGCTGAACTGTCAACTAATCTTCGCTCACCAAAGGTTAGCATTTTGGCTCCATTTCTTCAGGATCAGAAGTTGATAAGTTAATTGAACCTGCCGACTTTTTTTGCATTCGTTCAGCTCTGGTGTATTAGTGCGGAATGTAATTATAGAAGGGGTCATGGCGACATGCTAGCTTAACGAACAGGAACGATGACAAACGCGCACGCACAACTGCGATTTCATTTAAAATCAGACCATCAGCACCTTCCTTTAGTAGCTTCGTTAAGCCAGTTTTCTATCTTTATAAGACTTCAAAACGGCGGGTGTTTTTCTCGTCTAGTGCAATCCTCCGCAGACTATCTGGCGACGTACATGCGTAGGACATCATGTACATAGGCAGCAACGTACGTGAGCTTGAGTTCCATCAAATTCGCCTTCATTCTACAAGCCATGGTGCCCCTCACACGCATGGTAGATTGTCGGGTAAAATAAAAAAAAATCTCTCAATGCTGTGCCCCGCTGAAGAAAGGACCAGTAGGCGCTCTAGTAACGCGGCGACACTACGATTAACCGTGCTTTATGCAGTAGAATTTCTCACCTATAAGAATGCGATACAGTGTTGTATTTTTACTCGTGACCTCCAGGTAACGCTCTCTTTCCAATTTCAGAATGAATGGCACGAACGGACCGGCGCTTTCGACTAGAAAGAACGCAACACTGAAAAATCTTCGATCTAAGTCAGAAATCTGCACTAGGAGCCAGTACGAAGACATTGCAATGAATAAACATATTTATTAAAGGAAGAAATTTGTTTCATGGTGTATTATTTGGCATTCACAAGAAATTTCGCCTTCATAACTTGTTCGAGCGCTACGGCTCAGAGGTGATCTCAATCAAGAGTGAGACTCTTTCTATAGCATACGTAACACTTTGCAAAATCCTTTCAATTCAATCCCAGGAAACAAAAGATTGTTTCGGCAAGTAGGCCGGAAAAAGAATGAGGCGATAGTAACACTACTCTAATAACTGATCTTAGGTATACAGCGTAAGAATAAAGTTTCAGATGTAATTTAGCTGAGTGTATTTTTCTCACACATAGGTAAACATTCATTCAGTGCAATGAGACCTTTTGTTTTATGCCCACAATAACTGAAGCGATAAGAGAGTGTTAGCACGGTGAGCGGATTAGGTGAACCGGAACCTTTAGCCTGAAGTCAGCAAGTTTTCAACTCGTTGGTTTAGGCCTTCAATAAAATTTCAAACATTAACCAAGGACGTGAAATGTCGAAACTATTCATCTTCCCTTATTGCACCAACACAAGACGCAAGCAAGTGAACATTCCAGTTATTTTGAAAATTTTATACCAGAAGTTACAATGTAAACGCGTCGGATATGCTTTTATACCTCGAGCACAAGCCTAGGTAGCTGGCGCCACAGCGACAATAACCTCTCACTTACTGTTCTAGAGTGAATACCGAGCGGAACTGGTTAAATTAGATGAACGAAATGTGATTTAAACCAGCAATAGTTGAAGATGTACCTCTCGAGAAAAGCAAGAACAAAATGCAACTTTATTTTCATACATTAAGCTCGTATTTGAGCGAATTGTTATATTTTAAATAATTTAAAATCAATTTCGTAAAGTCACTAATGCAAGTATGCCATCTCTAGTGATTCATTCTGTGATACCAAGGCTTGAAGATTGCCTTACATATTATTTGGCATATAACAGATGAAAAAAAGATAAAAACCTTCTTTTGTCACCCTCTCCGTACTGCTGCTGCGTCATGATGATTCTCACACTGCGAATGGTTGGAAATAACGGTTTTCTTTAGTTCCTCATACCCCTTGTTTCACTCCCAACCTGTCAAGCTTTCCTAAGTTTGAGCGATCAAAGATATTGAATGCATAGATTGTCAGGAAGAAGCCGACTAGTGCGGTCGTGCAAACATCGGCTCCCGCTTCGATCAATGTTCTTGCGCCGAATTGTTGTGCCACCCCTGAGAACCTGGTGGCGATCGACGCGTCGTATCACAAGGATTACGTGGATGCCCATTTTTTACCGGTGGGTCCATTTTTCGCTTCGTTGGAAACCGTTTTCTGCGTGCCACGTAGAAAAGGTGCCAGCCCCTGGCTCGCGCTGCAGGCCTAGGCCTCACGCGCACGACGGAGTGTAGGCATGGCCTCCGGCTCAGCTGTTGAAGGCATGGAGATCACCCCGGAGGAAGATATTGGATGGATGACAGCCATCACTCGCCGAAGGAGACGCGCATTAGCCGCTGGCGGGAAATCCGTGGCTATAAAGGATACCAACCATGGCGGGAAAGGTAGTCGCCGCACGGCCACCTCGCAGAACGTGCTTAAGCGCGTCGCTACCGCCTCTAGGATCCCGATGCTACCGAGGGATCACATCAAGATAATTGTCCGCCCCCGTGGCGGCCTCGACGTTAAAAAGTTCAGCCTGGTGCATCTCTCCAGAGCGCTGGCCATGGCAGCAGCCTTAGCGCCGGAAGACACGACGGAGGACACGTACTGTCCGAACGGCTGTCAGAACATCTTGGTGGTATCAACTCCGCGGGAAGAAAACGCAAGAGCTTACGCCAAGGTACGCAAGATCCATACGAGGGATGGACCCTTCGAAGTGGCGGCCTACACCGCAGCAGGAGAAGATACATGTAAGGGTGTTGTTCGCGGTATCGACCTGGACATTAGCGACGCGGAACTGAAAACCCTTTTCGTCAATCACCGAAATCCGGGCCTCGTCGAGGTACGTCGGATCAAGCAGACTACAACGGTGGTGGTACTTTTTGAAGGACAAAGAGTGCCAAACCACGTTATTTGTGGTAACGTACTCATGCCCTGTTATCTCTACCGACGACAGATAGATGTGTGCTACGGCTGTGGTGAAATCGGACATAGATCCGACGTGTGTCCCAATCCGGCAAGTGTTAGAAAGTGTAGGGGCTGTGGAATCACTTCCCCACCTGAAGATCATCATTGCGATCCCAAGTGCGCTATTTGCGGTGGCGCACACCCAACTGGGGACCGAAAATGCAGCCGAAGATTCCAGATGCCTTACATTGTGAGGCAAAGGCGTCGTAGGCGCCAACGACAGCAAGCACGCTGTACACAGGTGGCCGAAGACATTGAAGACAGCAACAATTCCCAGCGCAAAGGGGTCATGCTAGAAAACGACGCCAACTTGCGCTCTCGCACGAGAGGACGCTCCAGCTCACGAGGGCGCTCCCGCTCCAGGGGGCGTTCTCGATCCAGAGGACAACCCAGCTCTGGAGAATCTTCTGGTGTTGACCCGCAACCCCGAGGACCTGGGTCAAGATCGAGGTCCCGTTCACAGTCGACCCCAAGAGCAACCTGGGCCGATCGAGTCAAGAACGGAGGCCTTGGGAAACCAGCACAACCGACAAGGGCAAGGTCCAGGAGTACTAATGGTAGGGCACAGCCGGAACGTGAGTCAAATCCCCGAATATTGGCATTAGAATCAGAAAACCAGAAATTAAGGCAAGAACTGTCTGAGCTCAGGGAGGCTTTCAAATCCTTTAAAGAAAGGTCCGAAACACCCCGTAGTCAGATGGACACAACGGCTCCAAAACCCTTGGCCGGCAAACCTAAACGTAAAGCCCCCCACCCCGTTCCCATTAGCGAAACAGAGGAAGAAGATTTAGAAACCTCTGAGGCAGAGGAGATGGGAGAGAGTGAGGCACCCCCCAAGAACAAAAAAGTCAGAATAGCCGCAAGGTTAGCCACAATAGACAGGACTCTGGCGAAAATCATGGAGCTCATCACTAATCTAGATGCTCGAGTGGGTCAACTAGAAAGGCCCAAAGTTAAGGCAAAGGCAAGCGCAGCGGCTGCATCGGCAGTCCACGGAGGCACAAACGGCAGCCCGAGCGCGGACTCTAGGGGTTCGGGCAATCAACCAGTGGTATCATAATGGCTTCAAACGACAACAATAACATTAAAATATGGCAGTGGAATTGTGCGAGTTTCCGAAGGCGCAAGGCTCCCCTGCAGCAGCTTATTAGATCGGCCAAAGTTAAGCCGCACGTTATTCTCTTACAGGAAACACTAGCTAAGGAGGATATCTCTCTACCGGGTTACAACTCCGAAACCTTGACCATTCCAGGGGGTCGGGGAATAGCGACTTTGGTTCGAAAGGGTACCTCCTATGAAACTCACGAGCTTCCCAAGTACAAGGTTGGTCTAGAAGCACAAATGATTGAACTCATTCTGAAGAACAAAAAAGCAGCTAACGTGTATATAGCTAACGTTTATAGCTCTCCGCAAGATAGGAAAAGGGATTTTAAGACCCTCTTGGGCCGCATTTCCAGTAAGGCAGATACAGCCCCACTTGTAGTGGCTGGGGACTTCAACGCTCCTAACAAAGAATGGGGCTATGGTCATCAGAGCGTCAAGGGTACTAATTTAGCAACCACGGCAAGTGAATTAAAATTTGCTCTTATTACAGATGCTAACTTCCCCACGAGAACTGGTACCTCTACTACCAGAGATACAACCCCCGATCTTACATTCCTTCGGGGAATTGAAGGCTCATGGGACAATCTGCAGGAGAATTTAGGAAGTGATCATTACATAATTGAAGTCATCTTACAGACGCAACCACCGCCACTAAGGAAATATGAGTATGTGGACTGGGATCTCTTCCGTAAGTTGCGTAAGGAAACCAGCATAGATGACGAATCTTATGAGGAGCTCTTAGATCAACTAAAGGCAACGATTAAGAAAGCTACTAAAGCAGTCTCAACAGAAATCGAAGTCCCAAAAATGGACTCCAAGCTAGCTCACATGCTGGAAGCGAAAAATTCTCTCCTAACCAGATGGAAGAGTCACAGACTCAATAGAAGACTTAGAGCCAAGGTTGCCCAAGTTAATCGTGATATCGAGACATACGCGGCTCAGCTTTCACGTCAACAATGGGACGAAACTTGCTCAGAAACAGACGGCAGATTGCGCAGAGGAGGCAAATGGAATCTATTGAAGAGCCTACTTAATGACAAGCTCTCCAGAGGTACTACAAACCTCGCCATAAACAGACTCGTCAATAAACAGATAGCTATAGGGCGGACAGCAAGAGAGGTCGCAAACGACCTCGCACACATGTACCTGCCACTTAAAGATGAATATGAAAACGAAGAAGAAGTAAGCGAACCTTACTCCGGAATATCGCAACCGGACTTGGACAGTGACTTCACTGCAGCTGAGGTAAGGCATGTACTTTTTAATTTAAATGGGAGATCTGCCCCGGGTCTGGATGGCATCACAAATAAACTTTTGCGAAACCTGGATGATGATGCCATAGACATAATCACGGTCAAAATTAATAGTCACTGGAGATCCGGCACTGTCCCACCGGAATGGAGGGAGGCCAAGGTGACGTTTATACCGAAACCCGGGAAACCACTAACAAAGGAGAACCTCAGGCCCATATCACTTACATCCTGTATTGGCAAAGTAGCCGAACATGCTATTCATAACAGGATAATAGAACACATAGAAAACCAGGAGCTTTTCAGGCACAATCTCATAGGCTTTCGGAAGGCATTATCCACACAGGACGCCATGCTCATGATCAAACGGGCTATTATTGACGACCCTAGCAGGGACGTAAAGGGCATCCTGGGTCTGGATCTTAACAAAGCATTTGATACGGTTGCACATAAACATATCCTACATGAAATCTCAACCTTGAACCTGGGAAGCAATTTTTACAATTATGTGAGGTCCTTTCTAGCTAATCGGACAGCTCGGGTCAAACTCGGGATAGTCACAGGCGGTCCATACAATTTAGGCAACAACGGCACACCACAAGGTTCAGTATTGTCCCCACTCCTCTTTAACATTGCCATGCACAGGCTCTCGGAGGAATTGTCCAAAATTCCGAGCTTGGGGCACGTCATATACGCTGACGATATCACAGTGTGGGTCCCAAGGGGGTCACTCGCAGCAGTAGAGCAGACACTACAGGCAGCGGTAGACACCACAGAATCCTTCCTTAAGGGCACCGGACTCAGGCTATCACCTAGTAAATCTGAGCTGCTGCTTTTTAGACAGGGGAGACAAGGTGTTAGAAACCTTGTGCCTTTAGAAACTCTGCCAATAAAAATCACAGACAACACAGGACGGGTCATACCCAGAGTAGAGCAAATAAAAATTCTGGGTCTTCTCATTGACGCAAGGAGCTGTAACGCTACAGCCCTGAACCGTCTCACAGGTCAGGCCAACAGTACTTTAAAGCTCCTGGGCAGGGTTTCAAACCGAAATGCAGGCCTCAAGGAGGACAATCTCATCAGAGCATATCATGCATTTTTCATCAGTCATGTGACGTACATTGCATCATACCTGAACTGGGGAAAAGGAGAGAAGGCTAAGCTAAACGCACTTATACGCTCCGGACTCAAAAGGGCTCTGGGACTCCCGCATGGAACGAGTACCGAACTCCTCAACAAGTTAGGACTGCATAACACTATAGATGAGCTCATTGAGGCGCATTCGATGTCACAAATTGCAAGACTCTCCAACACTAAGTCAGGGTGTAAAATTCTAGATGAAGTCGGAATACTGCCTCGAGGAGGAGACGTCTCTAAGCTCAAAATACCCAAGGAGGTGGAGACACAATTAGTTGTGGACCCCATACCTAGAAATATTCATCCTGTGTACAACAAAGGCAGAAGGGACGCCAGGGCCAAATGCATTCTGGGTAAACTGCACCAACAACACAGCTCAGCTCTTTTTGTCGATGCGACTCGTTATGGATCGGGCAACCGCTACGCTATTGCCGTGGTCGATGAGAGCGGTAAATTAATAAGTGCGGCGTCACTAAGAACGAGCTCCATTCATGCCGCCGAAGAAGCAAGCATAGCACTTGCAATTACAATGAGGAGAGGCTCCACAATTTTCTCCGATTCCCGTACAGCTATTAGGAATTACTCAGCCGGCTTCATCTCAGCGGAAGCACACAAGTTACTTAAACACAGTATTAATACTGATAATTACGACCAACTGGATAGCTCACACCTAGTCTGGTTTCCGGCTCATCAGGGCCACTCGGTCAGCCCCAGTGGCTGCAATCCTAACGAGCAAGCTCACTCTGCTGTGCGAGATCTCACATGCCGCGCATCAGATCAGGAACTGCTCCAGGATGACTGCGGCTCCTACAAAGACCCACTTACTACTTTTCACGAGATCACCTCACATTATAGGGACGGCAGGAGATTTTTTCCTCCCCCCCATCAGAAGCTCAACCGAGCTCAGGCAGTCACATTAAGAATGATTCAAACTAAATCTTATCCCACACCTTTTGTGCTTAACAAAATTGACCGGGACTTTCCCGCGGAATGTAAAAGTTGCGGACACACTCCGTGTCTATTTGATCATATGTTCTGGCTGTGCCCCAACCAAAGGGCTTCGGATCTCAACAGCGAGGAGGACTGGAGTCGGCGCATATCCAGCGATGTCCTCCAAGATCAACTCCTGGCCGTCCGGAGAGCTCACGACATCGGGAAAGCCTTTGGCCTACCGGTGCCTACGTGGGCGGAGCCACCAACATAGCCCGGGGGCTTGTGCCCTCGGACCCTAGTTTCTCTGGACTAAAATAAAGTTCTTGCCATGCCATGCCATAGATTGTCACTGCACTCGCCACAGAGCCATAACTTCCAGCCCATAGTTTTACGTCTGTAGACGTTCTGTTCAGTTCACCCGTTTTCAGCCATTATACCCGGCGCACCATTCACTAACGCTGCCATGATTCCAAGTTTCGAAATTGCCACAATGACACAATGACGTTGTCACTGGGTTGTACAAGTCGGAGAAGTCATTCAGTGAATGAAAATAACGAGGACAAAAATGACAGCTCGGTGGCTTAATCAAACTATAATGAATGCACACGTCTGCGCACTTGGGAAACTGCCGACCGCTCCGCCGTCGTGCCACCGAGGGTTTCATAACTCGAAAATGCTTACAGGTCTACTCCTGTTATGTTTTGTTACTATATGTGATATGAAGACTATGACATTAGAATGATTATAATGTTCTTATGAGACACGCCGTTTTAAATAAATGAAAGCCACGTTCCTAAACCGTATATCTACATTGTGAGCACTGTTCATAGTCCCCCTGATCCTGATCTGGACATATCATCATTATTGGGCGCATTGACTTTCCATAATGAGATTATTGCCTCATAATATGTTAATTTTTCCATTACATTCATGCAGTAATGTCATCACACATTGTTCTTTTCAGCGTAACCTTTTACGGTTTCGCACGACTCCGGTGATCTTTGTTTTGGATGCTGTTGAAAGAAAACTTAGGTCGTAAAACGCAGTTGCGGAGTGCCGTAACAAGAATGATTTGCAGCCTTACGCGCACAGTTTCCTTTTTGACTAACTTTCAGATTGTTACTTGAGTGATTAGATATGTGCGAAGAATGGCGTTTCAACACGTGTCTCCAGCTCCCGGTACAGGTCTCGTTATTCACGCCAAAATTTGTGCCAATGGCTGCTGCGAAAATTACGAATTCACTGTACCAATGCAGTTTTCATATATTTCGAGTGACGTATTGAATAAGAAAATTAAGGGGAGGAGGGGGGGGGGAGGTGGGTGTTGCTATGCAAGACGGACGGCCTTTTATTTCGTTTCCGAGTGTCCGTTGTTAAAGCTATGCCATAGGAAATGAGTGGACATATTACAAGACTATCAAAACAGCAATTTAATTGACACTGAAAGTAAACACCAAAACAGTATATATCCCAATATAAAACACTTTTAGAATTGTTACTTTAAGCCTTTGATAAGTGCCACGAGCTGATCATACATAATGCAATTCGCAATTGAAAACCGAATTATTCTGCCAAATTTTTTCTCCCAACGAAACAGAGACATTGCTGAGTGTTTTATTTTACCTATTTGTTTACGAATACTGTTAGCCCTCTACAGGCTTTTACATGAGTGGATAAAAAATTAATTCAGTTACGAGGTTTTACGTGCCAAAACAACGATCAGATTATGAGGTACGTGGTAGTGGGGGGTTCAGGAAATTTGGACCACCTGGAGTTCTTTAATGTGCACCTAAGTCTATGTACACAGGTGTTTTCGCACTTCGCTCCCATCGCAATGCGGCCGCCGTGGACGGGATTCTATCCCACGACCTCGTGCTTATCAGCCCAACACCACAGCCACTAAGGAACCACGGTGGGTTACATGAGTTGATAACAGTGTATGTATGGCGCCATGGCAGCAACATCAAGAATCGCGTAAACTCATAATATATATATAGTATAGTTAACTAACACTGATCAGTGTTAATTTGAATAAAAAACAGGAAGGGTTGGTTGCTATATTTTGCTACAAAAGCTTCTTCCAGGCATCTTATCTAACAGCATCTAAACAACCCTCTTTGTAACTATGTGATCTTTGTATGTGATATTGTAAACACTTCCAGCACTACCAAAAGCGCCGGTTCGTGATATAGTTGGTATCTACTGGAAGACATACTTGCCGCCCATGCCGTCGTCAATGTGTCTTCCTATTGTGTGTGTCGTTTTAGCGTCGAAAATGTATATTTTCTGCTACTGCCGGGCAAAGCACGTAGACGAGCCTGCTTATGGTCTATGTGTACGCCGGCTGTAATCTAAGCGAATGCTACGTGTAACAAATTTGTTATATTTTTCTGCCATTTATATTTTTTTTGGAGGGGCCAAGGTTGCGTTCATTTACCCTCAGAGACGGCTACAAAAACTACCAAGCGTAATTTCATTATGTTTTCGGTCTTCGACTTATTTTAGTATTACAAATAATTAATAGGTTATAGCCTATCCTCGCCACCACTGGTGAGGAGAATGAGATTTGATTGGAGACTGCAAAGCTGACGCCACTTTCCACCGTTTACATGTACCTCGTTTCCTGGCGTACCAGACCTCTGTTCATAATGCAATACCTCACATTTCTGAACGCCGCCCATCAATACAGCAACTTCATATACAGGGTGTCCCAACTATCACACACCAAGATTTAAAATATGCAGATGCCACGTAGCTGGACAGAACAAAGGTAATGATGCTTGCCGTTGCCAGGAGATACCCAATCCATTTTTTCATTCCCGCTAATAGCATAATTAGTGTTAATTAGTTGATCAGCTTTACAAATATTATAATTAGAGGAAAAGTGTCAATGAGAAAATTGTACAGCTACATGAAAAACTCCCGGTGCAGCTTTCTGTTGCTCGATACCTGCTACAGAAAAGTGTTTTGCCGGGTGTGAAAGAAGCCCGTCAAAACGCGCCAAGTACCTCGACCGGCCTGTCGCGCGGCAATTTTGCGTCTATTCGCGGGCTCCTTTCGCGATCGGAAAAGTGCTTTTATGTGGCGCGTATTGAGCAACAGAAAGCTGTATCGGGAGTTTTTCATGTAGCTGTACAATTTTCTCATTGACACTTTTTATCTAATTAATATATTTTGGAAGTTGATTAATCAATTAAGAGTAATTATGTAATTAGGTGGAGTGCAAAAAATAATATCAGTATCTCCAAGCGGTGGCAAACATTACTTTAGTTCTGCCCAGCTACGTGGCATTTGCATATTTTAATGTCTTGGTGCATGATAGTTGGTATGCCCTGTACATCACTGAATGAAAGAAATGGTAAATAAATGGAAATGAAATTGGAGTTGTTTCTTCATCCACATATATACAGCCTTGCTACTGCATGCGGTGCACTCGGGCACGACTCGAAGATGCTTCTCCAAACTGCACGCACGGAAAGCTGCAGTTCGTAGAACTAGGGCTTCCCTGTCAACATTCACTATGACAAGGACATCATGCAGTGAGCGCAAGAAGTACACCTCTTCGACTTCTCTGGCGCATGCAGTAGAGTAATGTGTACGCTGCCATAAACGATGTGCTCGCTCCACCACCATCGAAACAAAGGAGAAATCTGTTGTCTTCTCTGTAAGGCGTGGTTATATGATGTGCCAGCATTCTCGCCTTCACAGCGCCTGCTTTCTTCGTGCGTGTTCCGCGTATTGCAAGCGCAGGCCGATTTGTGCAATTCCTGGAAACGAAGCTAATGAAATGTTGCCGCTCCTACGGTCGCTGGCTACCGTTTATGCACGAGAAAGAAAAGAAACGAAAACCAGCTGGTCTTTAACCCGTAATGAGGGCGCTGCTGTACAGAGCATTTTGAGCCCATACGCGGCAACTTTCAAGTGTAACGTTTCTCATTCTTGATAGCTTCCTCGGGTCCTTGTATTTTCCCGAGAGCATAATAGTCGCGTGTTTACTTCGCATACGCTGCCACTTTTGAAAGCGTGCATTTCTTGCGAGTGCCCTTTTGCTTGACGGCCTGTATAAGCGTGCTCGAGTTCGCGTGTTCGGCAACACAATTTTTCATTGTTGTTTTGTTGCAGTAACAACCCTTTGTCAGGCGTCTTTAATGTATACTTTGGGCTTAACGCTTTACGCAACTCATACAACTTCTCCAACATACAGCGCATCCAGGTACTCCTCAAAAAAGGAAATAATGAGTATAACAATATCCTTCACAGTGGTCCCCATTACCGCATATGTATTACAACTGGAATATCCTTAACCTTGGGCGGGAAGAAACAGCGGAATCGAGGGGCTTCATTTTTAGTAAGAACTGTATAAAGTGGCTCGACAATGAAGCCAATGTGCACATAAAGGAAGCTAAGCGTGCTGGCGAAAATTGAAATGCAGATATAACTAAGATTATGAGTTAAATTCGCGAGAAGTTGAATGTTCTTAAAAAAGAGCTGCGGCAAGTTGTCTACCGCTCTCAACTGCCATCTCTTCTCTTAAGTTATGATTCCACCTCTGCCATCTCTTCTCTTAAGTTCAAAAACTGAAGTCACAGTCCTAATTATTAAAGAATGCCGGTTAGCTTCCCCCATAGTCTCCTTCGCTCCATTGTCTGTTGACTTCATGTGGCTGTTACTAAAGCTAAGCCTCTCGGTTACACTGATCCTATTAGCTCACTGCTTAGGGATGTTTTCGACCGGGTTCTCGCTTCTCAAGCTTATTTAGCTTACTGATAGTTTGAATGTTCGATGTTGGTTTTTCATTAAATCAGGCTGGTGTAATTTATCACAGTTCGATGTTTTTTCTGTCTTACAACATAACATATTTAAAGCGATTTTTTTTACTTTATTTTGATAGCCTCCTGGGTTTGGAGTGGTTGCTGCCGCTGCTGCTGGGTGGATCGGTATCTCAGCGGATGTATTTGCCATGCGACGTTTATATGCGCGTTAAAGGCAAGTACTAACGAACGTGCTGATAGAACTTCGGTCGTGCTTTTTGACCGAAAAAATAGTGTCATATGCAGAGCTCTGCATCTAATAATAATAATAATAATAATAATAATAATAATAATAATAATAATAATAATAATAATAATAATAATAATAATAATAATAATAATAATAATAATATATTTATTTATGCACAACAAGAAAAAATACATAGTATAATAGCATAATAATAATAATAATAATAATAATAATAATAATAATAATAATAATAATACAGAAATTTTCACATAGAACACGAACATTTCATGCCGGCTCATTGGTGTCTCTAAAACACACCAACCTCTTAATAGCGCTCTGTATTAAACGTATTGTTTGTTACACTTGATTTCCTTCAATTTGGCTCTTTGGCATGGGCCACTACTTGTGGGCTCAATTTTGGTCATTCCTCCACAATGGGTATGCGCTACTGCGACACCTGTAAAGTGCGGAATGCTTAAATGTAGCCAGATGTGTGTCGTATACCTCGTTGTATACAACCAACCATCCCCATTATTTCATCGACAGGCATCATTTGCATTTCGTCGCAGCTTGTGAGCGGTGTGGTGCGTAAACATAAATATTGCGTGGGAATAAAGCTGTTACATTCGTGGTGGATAAAAACAAGCATTTCACTAGGTTTCATGCAGCATAGGAAAAATAAACAGAATTGTACGCCTCGCCGTTAGATGTATAAGGTATAATTACGAATGTGCGAATATTTGAAATTTCGATACCAATAGAGTAATCATGTACATTCGGTTCGTATTCCTTTCGAGAATTCACTATCACACTTTGTCGAAGATTCGTTTTTCCTCAAATATGTCAGGGATAATAACATTTCTGGGTGTCTCAAAAGAGAAAGAGCGATGGAAGCGAGGAGTGTTCCGAATGATTTGGGTGCAAGAAAGCTGCTGTTTGTGAGTTGAGGTACCAGTTCCTGCGCAAAAGCATGGGACAGATAACTTCATTCTGCTCAAATATTATCGGTCATTCATTATGAATGCCTGCTTTTTGGCAGGCTATATGCTTATTTGTTCTCACGATTTTGACAAGGCAATCTATAATTTAGCCATTCGCACAATATTTCCATAGCTTTTCAAATCATTTCATTTCAAATCTGAGCTGCCGGAATGACATTGTTATTAAGGAAGCAGATAAGGGTGGAAGTATAGTTATTTGGCCAATAGAAACATACAAGCACGAGGCTTACAGACAACTAAACAACCCAGAACATTACCGCAAACTAGATAACGATCCGACATTGTCCTATACAGGGACAATTACCAACAGGCTGAAATCACTTTTGGCTGATGAATTGATAACACCATCAGAATACAAATTTCTTAAACCAAGCAACAAAACTGCCGGACGTTTTTACCTCCTTCCGAAAATTCATAAAATTCCATCCGCTGAACTATACACTGCTATTATCCCAGGCCGTCCGATAGTATCAAACAACAACACCCCGACAGAGAGCATCTCCACATTCCTTAACCACTACCTTGGTAACTTGCCGAAAACACTTCCGTCATTTGTACAAGATACGCCCCACCTGCTGAGAATTATAGAAGACATTAATACTAAAGGCACACTACCCCACAACACAATTCTCGCAACACTAGACGTCACGGCGCTGTACACCAACATTCCAATCCCTGATGGTTTATCTTCGATAAAACAAACGCTGTCTAAAAACAGTGCACAACACTCTACTGAAGTTTACCTGTCTCTCCTTGAATTAGTTCTCACACATAACTACTTCGAATTTGAAGAGAGTTACTACCTACAGATACATGGTACAAGAATGGGTACGCCTTTTGCACCAACCTACGCGAACATATTTATGGGGATTCTAGAAACAGATTTCCTATCGCGCTGCACTACCAAGCCCCACACATACCTACGATACATAGACGACATACTCATAATCTGGGGACATGGCCAAGACAGTGTAGATAAATATGTATCCTTTCTAAATTCTGTTCACCCAACAATAAAATTCACATCAGAATCCTCAACTGAGCGCATAAACTTTCTGGACACAACAATATACATTGACAATGGTGAACTAAAGACAACGCTGTATAGGAAACCTTTCGACAAACAACAGTACCTAGAATATACCAGCCACCATCCCAGACATTGCAAACAAGGCATCTTTAAAGGCCAAGCCACACGACTACGTCGCATTTGCGTTGAAAACCAAGACTACATAGATAGACTCGACCACCTTAAAGAAACGCTATCAAACAGGAACCACCCAAACAGTGACCTTCAAACAGCTTACATCGCTGCAACCAAACTTGATCGAGCCGAGGTCCTCAAGCCCCGCCCGAAGATCACAAGAACAACAACGCCTCTTCTTATTACTAAATTCTCAAACGCACTCCCAAACGTGAATAACATCCTAAGTAAATACTACCCGATTCTCACCAGCAACCAGAAACTTAAGATTTTTCCCGACCCTCCCAGAGTGGCCTACAGACGCAACACTAATTTTAAAGATGTTCTTGTGCACGCCAAACTACAGAAAAAGAAGAAGTTGGGAACCAATCCCTGTGGTCGCCCCAGGTGCTCTACATGCAAACACATTCAATCCACTACTACAGTAAAAAGTACAGCGTCGAATTACACACACAAGGTAACTTCGGCTTTCACCTGCACATCAAGCAATGTAGTCTACTGTCTAGAATGCGCCGCTTGTAGCAAACAATACATAGGTGAGACCGGACAACAAATCAATACAAGACTCAATGGTCACCGCGCGGACACAAAACACAATTTACTCAAAGCAGTAGCCAGCCACTTTCATGAACATGGCCATATGTTTGACAAAGCAAGGCTCTATATACTACAAACAAATTTCCGTTCCCCTCGCGAAAGGAAGTACACGGAATCATACCACATACACAAGTTTAATTGCCTACACCCGACAGGAATTAATTTGGCACGCGGCAACTTAGAACCTTTAAAAGCTGTAACTTAAATCTGAAACTCTCATATCACCAACCAATACACAAAACACATTAGGCCACCAGCCAACTTTAATTCTTAACCTCACCTACTCTTTCATTTCGGAGGAAAAGGAAAGGGAAGGGAAAAAATTTCCTGCCTACTACTCAATTTAATGTACTCTTTCAGGATTTTACGTCTATACCAACTGTACGATCCCCTTCTTCCATGTACACTTGCCCGCGCCCGCTTCTGCACGCGTCACCCTCCTGTTTGCTATACCGATTTCGCCCCCCCCTTCCCCCTGCCCCCCCCTTTTTTTAGTCTTTTTTTTTTGAAACCCCCTCGACAACACATTCCGAAGCCAATATGCCTTTTTCGCCTTCTGGATGCCGCCGTAACAACACCTACGTTAAGCGCGTGGGGCAGTGCCCCTTGAAAGACCATGCCGCTGCCTTTCAGTCACCCCACACATTGCACCGCAGACTCCTCGTCGCCACCTTAACTATTTCAAAATTACTCGACCTATTGCTTGACCTGCCGTTCTAATGCCTCAAAAACATGCCGCCAACGTCTCCCCCTGAACACCTCCTAACCTTTCGCATCCCCAACACGCTCCCAAGCCCCTGTATTTCTTAAAGATTTCATTTTTCTCTTTCTTTTTCTTTAACCCCCCCCCCTTTTGTTGTGTATTGGTACGGCCCTGGCTCCCCCCTCCTTTTTTTCCCTTTTTTCCCCTTTTTTCTGCTTCTATTTCTTTTCTTTCCTCCCCGCGTGCCCACTGTCACGCTCTTGTCCCTTCGTCTTGAGAATGAGGCTCACAGACGTCGAACGACAGCGCCTGTTCCCTCTTGTAATCTCTCTCTTTAAAACCAGCCGCCAGCGACAACACCCGCACGTGACGTCACTGCACTAACCCTTTAAAACTAACACGCCGAGGATGACGAGGCCGCCTTTGACGAAGATAGGTCCACCTATCGAAACGTTGGCCAGCCTGTCTGAGGTACTTCAACCCTGTTTAAAAAATTTTATACCACAGTGTGCCATTCCATCTGCCAGCCCCTTTCTTGTTTTTAGCTTTAAAAATTACGTGCCGTGTTGTCCAAAAACAAGAAAGGGGCTGGCAGATGGAATGGCACACTGTGGTATAAAATTTTTTAAACAGGGTTGAAGTACCTCAGACAGGCTGGCCAACGTTTCGATAGGTGGACCTATCTTGGTCAAAGGCCTTTGACGAAGATAGGTCCACCTATCGAAACGTTGGCCAGCCTGTCTGAGGTACTTCAACCCTGTTTAAAAAATTTTATACCACAGTGTGCCGTGTTGTAGTATCACACTCCTCTTATTGAAGCAAACGAACAATCTATACAGATTTGCTGAAGTACTGTGCCTTTTTTACAGCGGAGCTCTTATATGCTAGGTTCTGGCAGTTTTTATGCGTACGCGAAAAAGATGGCGGCCAACCCAGCGCTAAAAAAGCTAAAGCATAAAGCAAAAGCGTATCGCTGGGTATGCCCCAGCTGCATTTAATCGCTTGAAGTGCACAACGTAATGTGATAAAAAATATCGTAATAAAAGAAAGTAAAACCGGAATAGACACTGTATGGATTATGGTTTGACGTCAAGGGCTCTATAGGCAAACCACATAACGTTATCTCAATACCGCTTTCACGATCCGACGCAGCTAGCAGACTTAGAGTGCTTGCACAGGAGATCACGCTATCTCTATGGTGCACACCAAACAGCCAGACCAACCAGAGCAACCGTCAATACCATCTGCCCTCTTTGATGCATCTCTATATGCCAACTGGACTCCGCCGAAGAGAGGCGACTCTGCTTTATCGCTTATGGCTAGGGGTGGCTTTCACGAAATCTTACTCCTTCCGCATTGGAATGGCCGACAACGCTCTCTGTAATGCCTGTCTTTGCGAGGAGACGCTGGAACATATTATGTGCGACTGTCCTGAATGTAATGTTCAACGACAGTCCCTGGCATCTCTTCTAGCGAACCTTGACAGTAGACCATTGTCCCTCGACACGATTTTCACATGCCGCCGACAGAAGGCATCGCAGGTGAAGGCGACAAAGGGACTACTTGGGTTTTTGAAAGAGACGGGATTGGACAAGCGGCTGTGAGAGTGATGTCACGTACCATGCCAGATGGATGGACTCCAACGGACGATGTGTTTGTGCTGTGCTATGTGCTCTCTCTCCCTCTCCCCCTTCCCCATCTTTAATCTCCCCCATCCCTCTCCCATGTGTAGGGTAGCAAACCGGTTAAGCCAAACTGGTTAACCTCCCTACCTTTCCTTCTCCATTTTTTCCTTCCTTCCTTCCTTCAATTCCTTTCCACTCGTGCAATAGATATGCCGCGTGCGGGGAGGACTGCGGAAGAACAGCGCGCCTACGAAAAACACCGTCGTGAACAGAAGCGGTGCAATATGTGCGCGGCGACGGCGGGCGGCACGTAATACGGACGAAGATCGTGCCGCAGACGCCAAGCATATGCACATTTATTTGAATTACCCCCACCGACTCCAATCGTATCGTAATTGTGGGTGATTACAACATAGATGTGTCTCGGCCAGATGGAAAGTTGTTCGCGGCATTTCTGTTGGAAAGGTTCGGCATTCAATGTTACACATACATCAGTGTGCCCACGACGCGTCATCGGTCGTGTATAAGCCTAACATTGGCCAAGAAACTTCCCAGTGTTGCCGCCAAGTCTCTGGCCATATGTCATAACGATCATAAGGCGACAGTCATCTTGGAGACCAAATAATCAATCCAAAAAAGCAAACAAAAGAGTTTCAAATATAAAAAACCCTTGAGTATGCAATTTAATAAAGTAGCAACAGAAACCGTAAAAAACTACATTCATTGTGGTATGTGTCTTTTATTTTCAATTAACAAATTTATTATTAGAATATTTATCACTATATATACAGCTCCGCTGGTCATCCACCTTAACAGAGGATAATGGCTCTGAATTTTCTTTTCAGCCCTAGATAACATAACTGAAAGCAGCTGCTTATTATTTATAAGCTACTCAGTCAATCAGACCTATATTTGTGAACAGCACTAAAATACTTTTAAATATGCCTGTTAACAAGCATGTAAATATTCTCAATAAGACCATTTTACAGCGAAGCCGTGTACCTCTACCGTCCAAGGAACCTTTCGTGTCGTTTTTGGCGTGGTAAGCAAAAAACTCCCCATACGTGGGCCATTTCCAGAGATAGTGCAATGACAGGCCGACCCACGGCGGAAGTGAAGCAGGTGTTGAGCACTCCCCATACGTGGGCCGATCCCGAAGACAGTGCAATGACGGGCCGAACCTCGGTAGAGGAGAAGCAGGCGTTAAGCCCTCCCCATAGGTGGGCGTGGGCGCATGCTTAACATGCTTTGGCGCTCCAATTGGCCTTCGATCATGCGCATGCTCGCTACGCTTGCATTTCCTCTTTTCAGCGCCGACAGCTGTCTTCCAACGCGGCAACACGTTGCCGTTACGAATACCTCAGTAGCAAGCTACAGTCTGGCAATTTCAGCGCGCCAGACAGCAGCCGGCGATGTCGGATACGTCACACCGGCGTAGCCAGAATCACCGAATATTGGACCCCCTGAATATTGGACCCCTGTTCGAATTAATTAATGACCTTCATTGTACTGTTCATGCTCGCTCTAAAATAGACGCCGTATTCGTAGATTTTGCATAAGCATTCGATAAAGTTCCACACAAACGTCTAATAAGAAAACTTGACAATCTGAACATTAATTCGAAAGTTCTTTTTTGAATTAAAATCTTTTTGGCTAATCGCTACCAAGCAACTTTGGTAATGGCCATTCATCAACCCTCTCCCAAATTAAATCTGTAGTACCACAAGGGTATGTACACGGACCTATCTTATTCTTAGTTTATATTAATGACATAACCAATAACCTGAGTTCTACGGTCAGATTGGTTGCAGATATGATTGCGTGATATACAGACAAATTAATGATCCTTCTGATTCACTTCAGTTACAATCGGACTTAGACAAGATTGACAGTTGTTGCACGCAATGGAAAATGGAAATTACCATCTCAAAAACAAAAGTCATGAGATTTACCACAATATCTGACCCCGAACTTTGCCACTACACTCTAAACAGCATGACCGCAGAATCGGTACCTGTCATAAAATATTTAGGGACCCATTTAGCACCCGACCTTTCGTGGAACATTCGCATAGATACGGTTATTAACAAGGGGCGCTATAACGTAAAGCTATTCCAAACTTTTCTATTCCAATTCTGCAATCAGGCCTCCGCCATTGGTAAAAAAATTTTTGGAACACTCCCACTTAACCTGTCTGTCACGCTACGTCACGAAAACCACGATAGCTCCCCATTTGATATGGCGTGAACACACTGATTACGCATGGCTGGAAAGGACGAAAGAAAAATAGTTATTTATGATTCGGTGAATTTTCGCCACCAGCGCTCGGCTATTGGTCAAAAGTTTTCGGTCGACACCCACTTGACCTGCCTGTCATGCGACGTCACAAAACCACGAGAGATCCACGTCAAAGTGACGTGTACGCGTTAAAGATGCAATAATATGCGAACAAAACTGAGTTTTCTTCTGAATAGCTGCTGGCTCCCCCGTTCTGAAAGGAATAAAAGATGGCTGCCGCCGATGGCTCAGGCATTGGCTACTCGCACCTGCCGGAGAGCGTTGGTTTATTTGCATACAATAAATATTTTTGCGTGATCGTGTAACGTTTTCTAGCACTTTCGGCATGTTTAGAACGTCGTTCTGCGAGCTATTCTTTGCTAAGGATTCGTTTTAGCGGCATTCTCAACCTACCGCTGCATCCCGTCGCGGTTTGCGGAAAGCCACCGCAATATAAGTAAGGGAAAGCGGGCCAATCACAGACGCCGTCACCCCCCTCTTAATCCGGTTATCGATTTTCAGTGCACTGGCTCGACCCCATCGAACACCTCTCCACTTGAGCGTGCTCCTCGCTTCTTGTCAGCCAATTACATAAGACAAGCCGCTCAGTGTAGGCAATGTTATTTGTTTTTAAAGCAAACAAGAGTGAGCTCCTACAAACGAGGAAAGCGACCGTTTTGTTGGTCTGTTCAGACAACCCTGCGGGCCACCTCCCGATGCTTGCGTCGGGGGTTACGCAAATTTGACGTCAGGAGAATGGAATAAAAGCATATTGGAATAGTTTTACTTTATAGGGCCGATGGCTTCTAAAACGCTCGGATTTCTCAGACGCAATCTGCGTTTAGCTAATGCAGACACAAAGATTTTAGCATACACCACATTAGTGCGCTCGCAGTTGGATTACGCTTCTTTGATTTGGAACCTGTAAAAGGCATACTTAATAACGAAATTGGAGTCTCTTCAAAATAAAGCCGCTCGATTCATATCAAAGAACTACTCGCGTACGGCAAGTGTGACTGAAATAAAGAAAGCTCACACGTTAACTCCTTTGAAAGACGTAGAATGATTTCCATTCTGTCCATTTTCCACACATGATACCACAGCCGCTCTTCCTTTGCTATGTCCTGTATCACGCCAGCGCATGGCATACTTCCACGCATTGACCACCAACTCAAAGCCGAACCCATCTTTGCTGGCACTAATCTCTTCTTTCATTCGCCTCTCGTTCTCGCCATCCGCCAATGGAATCTTCTGCCTGGCACCATTGCATATGTCATTGATTACGAAGCGTCGTAATATATATATATATATATATATATATATATATATATATATATATATATATATATATATATATATATATAACGCTACTCTCAGTAAAAATTGAATGCTTGTTGGTGGTTGTTGCTAATGGTCTCCGTATTTTGAGTTTTTCTTTTCAACATGCTGTTAACGGCCAACGACTTCAGTACACATCGTAGTGCTGCGTTGCTTTGTGCTTACGATTGTTCCCCCCCCCCTATGTAATGCCTGCCCGGCCTTGAGGGTCTTTGAAAAAATATGTAAATAAATAAATAAATAAACATCCAATTTTTTTACAAATTATCCATTTATGGTCACTGCCTATGTTGCATTACCCTTCCTCTTTAATGACCATTTCTCTCGACCTTTAGTGGGATGGATGGACGGATGCTATGAGCGCCCCCTTATGAACGGGGCAGTGGGATGCGCCACCAAGCTCTTTTCCTTATAATGCCTAATGTCGTGCCTATGTTAAAAAAAAGAAAAAAGAAAAGAAAAAAGAACCACGAAGAATTCCAATCAACGAACTTTCTGAACCACCCGAGCTCGGGTGCTTCATGCTATCTGGCAGAGGGCGCTGCAGTTAAGTTCGATAGCACTCGGCGACGGCACGGCAGAGGCCGACACAGAGTTTCGCATCAAACCCTGTTTAGGGCTACTTATATAGTCGGTTTTTGTTTATCCTCAGTTGCTAAATATTCCTACGTGTTGTCGGCATGACGAGGCATCATTTAATACCATTGCCATGTTCATACGACATCTGAAAGTCACCTTAACAGACCATTTTCTTCTAGAAGCGGTTATAAGATACTCAGATCCCAGATACATAAAATCCTTCGTAAGTTGATTAGGAAGACCTTGTGTTCAAAAGAAGTGTACAGTATTTGGTTAATCAAGACTTCGTTTTTATGGTTACCATGTGTTTTTTCGCTCTGATACAGGTTGAAATGAGTCTAATAAATATCTGTGGTAGCCAAGACCATTCAACTGCAGGTGCATGACCCACACTTAATTGCGTTTCCTGACCTCTTTTCTTTTCTTTCTTATTTTTTTCTTCGGTAGGGCGCAGAAAACAGAAAATAGCTCTCGCTTAGTTATGCATGTGGCGTCTGTGGCTGCAAAAATCTGCGGCGATGGTCTCATTAACAGGATGATGCCTATCGCAAGTGGCGAGTGCCAGAAGGCTGGCCAATGAAGGAATGCTGTTACGTTAGAGAAGTTTTGAGAACACCGCGGGACCTGGTTTTTCTTTTTCTTTATTCTCGCTTGCTTCCGAGACGCTCAGACTGTGTGACCTAAGTAAAAGCAATACGAAACTTCCAGAAAAAGACCAACCACGAAATAGCATATTTGTTGCAGGCATCTTTGTCTTGAGTTTTGTGCCAGGTGACATGAGTTACACAATGCGACAACCAGGCTACATCTTCGAATGGACGCATCTCGACCTGGAATCTCGGAATCGTCGTCGCGTTTTTCTCATTTGTCTGAAGGTCCCTTCTCCGCCGTCGTTTCTATGTCTCTCTATCTCTTCCTTGGGTAAAAGAGGTTTACTTCTGCTTCCTTCACTTCTCCATTTTGTTGTGCCGACAACTTGGTCCCGTGGTTACCTGCACGTGCGTGTCTCCGCGGAGTGCGCATTCATTTCCATCGCAGGAGTGTACAAGAAAGGAAACTGCTGCGCGCAAGAGTACGCAGTCCTTTCGCAACATCCACCTTGCCATGCGCCTGGCGTACATTCATGCGAGAAGGTTGTTGTACGCCGGCACCGTTGCCGCTTAGCGGCGGGAAGAGGGGAATTCCCGCACTCTCTTGATGTCCCAGAGTGAGTCGATTATAAAAGCAACGTTTTTTTCCGCCTCCAGTTGCCAAGACCTTCGCTCGCCGTCTCAGAGCTGCCTGCAGTTTCATTTGCGTCTGTGTCCCCCTTCTAGTTCCCAACATGCGTCGCACTGTGAGTATAACCGCTATTTGCCTGAAATTCACTTATAGCATACCGGGTGTAATCAGGTTGTTTATGAAGCTTCCTTTTTAATGCAGGAATGATTGAAAAAATACAAGTTTAAATTAGCGCTACGAAGGTTTGTATGCGCGCCTTGCATAACAGCGTGAAACTAGGAGTGGGTGATGTTTTACATATGGGTTATCTCCGAAGGTGGTTGAACAAAAAAAGAAACGAAAAAGAAAAGAGAAAGACTGCTTTAGACTAAGATAACATGCTTCACTTCTGTGTGCTTTCCGATTTCTCATTTGCCGAGTCGCGGTGGAGAGCATTGTGAAGTGCTATTTTTCTGTGTTTTGAATATTACAAAAAAGAAAGCTGTGTTGTCAAGTTGCTCTGCAAAAATGCCAGTTTTATTAAGTATAATGGTTCCTTGCTTCTTGTACATTCCTAAGTAGATCAATTGTCTGTAGAAGCTAATCCTGTATTTTTTTACACAATAACTATCAGAAGGAAACACATGTGATTCTTTTCAAGTACTCAGATTGGTTTTAGCTGGGAAGTTGAGAACTCCGTAGATGTAAAGAAATTCGATTAAAGCTATTGGAACATGGCCCAGAGGGTAATTTGTTGTTCTTGGTTATTTTTAATTTTTATGAGCACCGCAGTTAATACGCCCGGATTGATGTAAGATACAGTCTGCGTCTAGCTCGATGAGAACCTACAGATCTCGATACGTGCCAAACGTCTTTGTTGAAAAGTCTATACGATATTAAGCCTTACCCATCTTTAGATGATAAACAGAAATTCGGCTGTCAGATGCGCAGGTACAAAATGCAGGTGCGTATACCTTGGAGTAATTTCAAGGTGTGGTTGACGCAATAAAACGCACAATAAAACGCACAGCTGCGCCAGGCTTAGTTCAAAGAGAACCGGTAACCAAAACATGCTAGATGATTCCAACATTTGTCTCATCACCTCTCGATAAGTCTTAGTGTTACAGTTTTGTTGTGCAGCAACAGTGCGACACTTCTGCTAGACATACCATCACAATGGATGTCTAATGGAACCGGTTTGAGGCTGAACGAGGCGGGGGATATGGAAGGCGGATACTAGTGGTACCCCTCAGGCGGGGGACCACTTTTTGTGGCTCCGCTTGCGTCAGTGCGCATGAACGATTGTCCCATTATGTGAACGTGCTTTCAACGATTCGCAGTCGTACGACGACTGATACAACATAAAGCAAGTGCAATCGGGAAACGGTAATTCTGTGTGCTCTTCATCGCTACTCGAGAAGGAAACTATATTGTGACGTCATGGGATTGAAATAGCTAAATGAAGACGGAAAATAAGACAGCGTGTGAACGCATGATCTCGACGATATTGAAGGCAGCAAGACACGCATTCCGTATTACCCGAAACTGGGCTTTAGGTTAAATCTAACCATGGCTGAAGTAACTTTGGGCCGCAACCTGTTTAGTCAAAAGCAACCCAGACTGTTTAGACAGAGACGCATGGCCGGGATAAATCGTTTCCTCTCGATAAACGGTTTCACCCCCCTGCCAGGCGCAAAAGAATTGTTTATTTTGGACAATCTGAAGAATGGAGCTCCCGATTGAAGAGGCCTGAAGTGAAATACTATTTAACAAATTTCATGCTAATATTGAACATGTGCGCTTGCGAGCCGAGAATTTTGGACTATTTCTAAAGAGACCGTTTTGCATATGTGCGTCTTGTCTATTTGCTTTCTTGACGTATTCTCTTACTCACTGGAATCACACGCAACCTCATAACTCTGTTACTTATAACTATTACTCATAAGGTCAACATTGTCCTCTCTTTACTGCGTCTAGTTCGCCTTCGTCTTGCTCGTGGCTGCTCTGGCAGTGGCCTTCGCAGCTCCTGCCCCTGCAGAGGAAAAGAAAGAAGAAGAAATCGAAGGCAGGACCAGACATGGTCGTTTACCCCACCGCGGTCGTGGCTCCAAAAAGGGTGGCGGCTTCGGTGGTCCCGGAGGCTTTGGCGGAGGCCCAGGTTTTGGCGGTGGTTTCGGGCCTGGCGGGGGAGGTGGCCAGTACGGCAGTGCCTTCAACCAGGGCGGCAGCTTCCAGACGGGCGCTCAGGGTGACCGGTAGGAAGACGCGCTCTTCATGCCCTTTTTGTAGTGATGATGAATAACACTAGTTGAGCTGTTAATATATGTCGATGGCCCAGCCCATTTGAGCAATTTCCGTGGTGACTTTCAGAAAGTTGAAAGCTAGGCTTGACCCCAAACTGTGCTGAAGACAGACAGACAGACAGACAGACAGACAGACAGACAGACAGACAGACAGACAGACAGACAGACAGACAGACAGACAGACAGACACAAATAGATAGATAGATAGATAGATAGATAGATAGATAGATAGATAGATAGATAGATAGATAGATAGATAGATAGATAGATAGATAGATAGATAGATAGATAGATAGATAGATAGATAGATAGATAGATAGATAGATAGATAGATAGATAGATAGATAGATAGATAGATAGATAGATAGATAGATAGATAGATAGATAGATAGTATCATTTGTTTTCTTGTCCACAGGTATGGCCAAGGTGGCTTCAACTACAATGTCGGTGGTTCGAAGAGACGTGAATATGGCAACGTGCAGACGTATGGTGACCGCGAGACATTTGGCCTTAGCCAAAATGAGGGTGCCCACCGGGCCACGGGGCAGTCCAGCCATGGTAACGAGTACAAGAACCAGGAGCATGGATCCGGAGGCGAGCAGCACAGCTCTGGATTCTCCGGCTGAGCCAATCTGTCTAGGTGCGTTTTGCACCATGGGTGCATCACTCTTGTTTCAGTGTCTCTCACAAATCACTAATTTTGTTAGCTGAAGACGCCAAACCCATTTACGATGAAATTTCATGTTTGGGCCTTTGGTGGCACTGTGATGAGGAAGAAAAGAAACGCTATAGGAATGACATATCGTTATTGCCTATAAATGTTTTCGGCACACTACGTACGGAAAAGGAAAGGCGCTTTGTATAAAAACCCAGCGAAACAAATGCAACAGAATGTTTTTGTTTTTGCTTTTTTGTCCATGTGTCACAAAGGCAGAAATTTCTGCCATCACGACAGAAACTTTTGCGGTGCCGCCTGTGTTCCTGCCATCACAACAAAGCCGACTTTGTCGTAAGCCTTGCTTGTCATTACGACAAGGCCAGCTTGATCATGATGGCTTTCGTGGAGAACATTTATTGTCTTGTAAAAACGATGAGCACGGGACAAAGGCTTTATAATTTTTTTTTACATTATCACATTCTCTGTCGCCTTTTCCAAATGAGGTGCATCATTCCAGAAATATAACTGTAGAAAAGCAACTTGTTGCTGGTTGTCAGCAGTCATGGTGTGCATACATTCCGGCCGCTGGCACATGATGGCTTCAAGACAGAAATAAACGAAAGAGAGAAAGAAAGAAAGAACAAAATAAACAAACAAACAAATAAATAAATAAATAAATAAATAAATAAATAAATGGTACATGCTACGTTGATACAAAATGCGAACATTGATGAAGAAAGAACTGCCGCTTGCACTCACGCGTGGATGCTGGAAGCTCCCTACTACATCTATTTGAAGCTCAGAGCCTTCTTATAGTAATCACATATTCATATTATTATTAGTATGTTTGGTGGCAGGCCTAGATGCAAGGAAAAAATATGCTTCGATGGGTATTTTATAGCGTTTCCCACTTAGAAAGATTTGCTGCTGTACATTACCACATCAATGCCGGACAAGGAGAGGAATAATAGAGGGAAAGACAAGGAGGTTAGCCAGTTTATAGACCTGCTGGCTACCTTCCGCTGGGGTAAGTTGATAAATGAAAGTAAAGCTGATAAAAGGAGGGACGAGAGAAAGAGAGAAAACAAAAACAAGGAGTGCACATGAGTGCGATGTGCCGCAAGACGAATCTTGAAGTGTGTCACTAAGCCCGTATGTCGTCAAGAAACACAGCAACATCTTCAACGCCATTTGTGCTAAGGGCGGGCTAGAACAGTGTCCCAATGTTGTATATTGAGCTTGTTGTTGCGTCACATCAAATGACATTCGCGTAGTAGCGCATCTACGACGGAAGGAAGGAACAAAGATACACACACACACAGCGCAAACTTTTAACAAGAGATTTATTGCAGAAATAAGAAGTAAATGCATCCTTTATTAGGTGCATCACTGGACGCGTGTTTCGAAAATGTAAGCAAAGGCAAAAGAAAAGAAAAAAGAACCAAAGAAAAAATGTGCGGATCCTACGCACTGTGGGCTACCGCCGTGTAGTGTACGCGCTTTGTTCGTGCTTGTCTTAATTTCTTTCTATCTCCCCCTTCCACTCTGTTCCTCTTTTTATCCCCCTTAACCCTTCGCCCTGCGCAGGGTAGCCAACCGGAACCACCTCTGGTTAACCTCCCTGCCCTTCTCTGTATTATTTTCTCTCTCTCTCTCTATGTTAGCGAAAATTTGTAGGCTGTTTGCTTCGATTGACGATAATTAGCGGTGATGTTGGCGGCGAATGAGTAATTTCTTCAGTGTTTAGGCCTATATGAGTGTGGTGAGTTGATTTTAAACGTTACCTTGCGTGCTTCACTGGTGCTTGTATGCATACTCCACAGAACACACCGGGAGACGTGTTTGTTAAAGGCGTTCCGCGCGACACTGCATTTGGGCCTGGGTGTCCTCGACGCTGAGTGCACGCTTTGGAGTCATTCTTTAGGCCCGTGTTTACGTGCTCGTTCTGCATACGTGGTCATCGCGATGTTGAAAAGCCACCTCCAAGCGCTCTTCTCAGCCTATGGACGATTGTAATGTTTACGCTATCACAGCCCAGCACACGACTTTCACAGCCCAGCAACTGCCTTCTTGTCGCATAGGAAAGCAAGCCCACAGCATGTCATACGCACAACTGTGAAACGCTGCCACAGTGCGCCAGCCGGGATGGAAGTTATGAGCGTCCCCTTTGGAACGGGGCGGTGGGTTGCGCCACCAAGCTCTTGCTATTATACTGCTTAATGTCCTGCCTAGGTTAAACAATAGAAAGAGCAAATAAAAAAACCACATGAACTCCCACAACCAAATTTTCTGATCCCCCATTGCGAACTGTGCTTTTGTACGTCTCCGGGCTGCGCGGAGGCAAGCGTCATCTGGTGGTGTTGCAAGAAATCCAGCGGCGCGCGCGAACACCACAGCGGCAACAGCAGCGCTCGGAAAGTCGGGAGAACAGGCCAAGAGAGCTTGGCTTTAAAAACATGCGCGCCAACGGAAGGCTCGTGGTATGCATTTATGACATGAGCGAAAATTCTCTTTTGTTGATAAAGCGATGGAAAGTTAGCTGGCCCATGCGTCTCCATACATGGCTATGTATTGTGATTCGATGATTACCCTAGTCATTTCGTTTGCGTTCATATCCAGAATAACAGTTTCACTAAAGAGAGGCCGGCAGGCGCACTTATTGCATTGAAGTGGAAAGAAACCATCGGGTTGGTGATTGCTTACTTTATTCCTATGCTCGCGTAGCCTATCGTTAAGGCTTCTACCAGTATGGCCCCCATAGCTTGCTTCGCTTGTCATTGGGATATGGTAGATAACACCTATGCTGCAGCCTACCTACCTTTCTTTGTGTTTCTTCTCACAGCTTGCTTGATCTGCAAGCTCTGGCCCCGTTTTCCGGAAAAGATTGCTCAACCTATTTGGCGCAGCGCATACAACCCTAATATAGCCGCATTGTGCAACTTTTTCTCAAGTGGTGTGACACCCGGTGAATATAAGGGATCACACTACCATTTTCTTGTCAGAGGTAGATCACGCTTGCGTACCCTCTTTCTTCTGAATATGTTTAAGTAGGCTTTCTGCTTTTCCTTCACGTAAGCACAGTAAGCACAGCTTACGTGACAGACAGGTATCATCGTTCGCTAAGCACAGAAACGCTTACGCATTTAAAGCGGGGAAAATACTCGTCGCTCCCACTCTGCGAATAAGGCAAGTGTGTTGTAGGTTAGATAATTTCACCGCGCGTTGATGCTGGTGCCTGAGTTAGTTTTACGGGTGCTTTGCAAATAAGTGCTTTGTTGTGTCCTCGAGGGGTAAAACTTGGTGAAAAAGTAAGTGAGAGTGAGGCAAAATATATTTCTTCAGACAACGATATCACTACGACATATGGCACAGCCTGCTCGTCCGGCTCTGAAATTGAAGTGGGCAAGCTAATATTTCATTACACTGATTTCTAAGCTTGCAACTCTCCAATTATCCTAAGGGAGAATACCAATAAGAAGCAACCTTGTTGCATGTTGCCACACCACTTCTTTTTTTCGTACGTGTGCTCAAAATCACAGTGTGCGAGCGTAATCCACATGATAACAATAGCGAAATGGACGGCCAAATTGTGAGAGCGTCGCGCAGAAAAAAATGAACAGAAAAAAGCACGTGAATATTTATTTATTTATTTATTTATTTATTTATTTATTTATTTATTTATTTATTTATTTATTTATTTATATACACCTACTGCATCCCGGTATAGGATTATATAACCCCAGATATGGTGAATACGGCCACCAGCCAGCCCTTCTTGCGCGTGTAGGCGTACTATTTCCAAGGGGCAGGTTTTACGACTACATTACCATGTAGGTCGTAAACATATAACACATCGAGTATCCCATCAAACATAGTAGTGCCATCTCCAAAGTAGTCGAGTGTGTAGCAATACTCCGTGAGGTGAACTGAAATGGAGCCATATTGAGTACTCAGGTCTTAACCCGCACAGCAATGTCCGGATATTTTTTTGCTTATCACCACTGGGCAGAACTTGCAAAATCAAGTCGCGTATACTCATGTGCGCTCCGTGATTAAAAGGAATATCACTGTAAATTGATTCTTACCCCTAAGAATGCTTTCTGTCAACAACTCACATTTTAAAACCTTTTATGGACGTAAGGGTGCGTTTGATTTGCAGCCTTAAGAACCCTTAAGGATTTAAGTTTACACTTCTAAGGCTGCAAATTGGTTTACAGTGTATAATGTGATATAATATTTTTTTCATTTCAATAACTAGCACCATTAACTGCCTGAGCAGCAGAAATGTAAGAAAATATAAAAAGTATATCTATCCTGTATTAATCGTCGCATACGGTAGAACTTCGTTTTTGCGAACTGCGACGAGCGTGGAATTTGCTTTAAAGGGCCCCTCACCAGGTCCCATAGTAAATTTTGATTGTACGCTGGAAGTTATTACGTCTCCTCTAGGGAGCGTTCTGCCGCAAAAAAAATTTCAAATCGGCTAATTAATAGCCGAGATAGAAATATTTAAGTGCCGCGAATCTATGATTTCAGGAGGCGAGCTTCACCGCAAGTATAGACGCTCTCTCCACTTGCCCCATCTAGCCTCCGCAAGCGAAATTCCTTCCCTGCGTTCTCCCATGCCGGACCTCGAGGACCGCGTGACGCATACATCACCCTGCTAGTAACAGCGCAAAATGTAGGCAAGGGACGAGACAACGTTGTTGAACGTTGTCTCGTCTCGTTGAACGTTGTCTCGCTGACTTTCAACGTTGTTGAAAGTCAGCGCTTGTGGTGTCTTCTTGTCTCGTCCCTTGTCTACATTTTGCGCTGTTACTAGCAGGATGGAAAACCAACAAGCCCAAGCTGCTATTCTAGCATACATCACGGTCCCCGCCTTCACTTTCTTTTTCTCTCCTCGCTTTTTTTTTTTTTTTTTGCAGCGCGGCGCACTTGCGCTGACGGCGTCACGCGCAAGCTGTTGTGATTGTCTCGTTTCGCGCAGCACACGATTTGGCACGCTGTGAACGAGGACACCTGACTAGTGGTATAAGTCTGGGTTACACGAATACTGAGGCAGACACGAGCGAATCAAAGAACATGATCCCGCGCGGGAACACGGTTGAAAATGACATAGTTTCGATGTCTGCGCGCGCGACAGCACGACGTGGGAAGAAGCAGACGAAACGGAAGTACATCTCTCTGCTGCGGTGCGAAGTAAAACAAAAACATGCAGACATTTGGTTTGTGTGTTTTATTTTTTATCTACGCTTTAATTCGTCCATTCTAGCAACATATTACCCAAATAACAGATGTTGGCTTGAATAATTCTCGAAGTCACGTGTCACCATGAGCGATGTTACAGCGCGAACATGTGTACGTAGCCGCACTAACACGTGTACGTCATCCTCCGGCTTGGAGCGCGGCGGCCGCGAGGAGAAGGAAAAACAGCTTTCGGTTTTAAATTTCAGATCTTTCCGCGGTGCGTAGCGATGTAATACTTTGCCGACACGGTCGCTATCGCGCAATGTATGCTCTCCGCTTGTCAGCTCAAAATGGCCAGACCTGGGGAGGGGCCCTTTAAGGGCCTCGTGTCGCAGAAAATCCGGTGTCGGCGTCAGCGACCGTCGACGGAGCGAAAATGTCCGTATATATTTAGGTATATTATATGCCACACCTTTCTATAAGGCATCCAGTATATTCCGGTTATATTGCCGCACCATGTTATCTCTAAAGTTTCTCATACCCTTTCTGACATTCTCGAAAAAGTTATTGCTCGAAAGTTTGAGAATGAGAGCGCACAAACGAATGTCATGAAACAAAATACCGACAGCAAATACCTTTTAGGTTAAATCTTCTCAGACTGAAATATTAAAAGTGCGAAACATTAACAGAAACCTGAAAATGATGCGTTTTTTTGGGCGACGCTGAGCACTACTTCCGGAATCGGCCCGTGCAAGAGGCCGTGTTTCTACCAGAAAGCTCGCCTTTGTGCATAGCGTTCGCCACCAGCGTTTCCCGGTAAACGTTAAGGGTGCATAAGCTGCAGTGGCAGGGAAGCGTGAGAGGTAGTCAGGGATATTTGAATGCTATCGCGTTCGACCCTTAAAAGCGAAGCTCAAGCGTCCTCCAAATTTTGTAGAACAGCATGACGATCAGCACCATGGCATACCGAACAAACAGTCACTCTGAGTCCTGGCATTACTGTGCTGCTAAAATCCAAAACAATAACTCAATGGTGACTGTGCGTACTTCAAATAAATACAGGAGATGTGTCGTACCTGCAGCAAACGCGATGGTATTGCTTCGGTATTTAACTTCCTTCTTGGCTTCTGTAACTCGTATACTAAACTAACACTAACATTTATTTTCAGGCGTGCTGGATGTACACGGACCGCAGGTCACCATCTCTTCACACCTGTCCCCCGGAAGGTCCCACATGAGATTATTACGTTGCATGAAATCAGAGAATGAATATGTGCCGAAGGAAGAGTGAACGAGAAGAAAGAAATGAGTTGAAAGATGTCGAAAGCACAGACAGCCCTGCGCTTTCATAAAACACGGCGCATTGAAAGTTGCTTCCGAGAAACAATACGTTGCTACACATAAATGCCCAGAAATATATATATATATATATATATATATATATATATATATATATATACTTCCCTTCTACCACTACAGCTATTCAGCTGTTCCAATAAATATATTTATTTTCTTCAGCGTTCTATGCGTGGCTTCATTTCGTGACAACGATAATTTACTATGTAGCAAAGTTAATCGTATTGGGTATTGGTTTGTCTCTGGAACAGTGCGAAATAATCTAACATTCAGAAAGGGGACAAATGACGTAACGTTCATTGAGATGTATAACGAATACAATAAAATACAAAAGGGGTAGGTTCAACGCCGCAGGTAGGTGCACTGAGGGACTGCAGCATAGAGCTTCCTACAAATCCTACTGGAGGGGACCGTGACAGTCGCATGTAGAGGAGTGGCAAGTATGGCGGTTAGGCCAGCTTGCAGCAGATTGATGGTTCTAGTACATTAATTTGCTTGATTTTCATTCTTCTGGCTAGAAATGGTTTTGTGAATATGCGAAATGATCCCTTTTCAAGAAACTATTGCGTTATAAATGCAACAATTAGCAATGATTATGCGTGGGCCCACATACTTAAGTCCTTGTTTCGCTTAAAGTAAGTACAATTGCTTGAAATGTTAGAAAGGCGAAGTGCAAGAAATAATGTCGCAAGCCTGAGTATTAGGCAAATCCTTGTACTACCCATCATTGCCATGGTAGCTGTACATTCACAACGCCAGAGTTACCCCTAGTATTAGTAGTAAACTTGATCGGCTGTGAAACATGGCGTTGCAAACCTCGAAGGCCATGGAATTAACTAATAGTCTTCTGCAGGCTCTACTTGATGATGCTCGTGAACTGACATAGCATATTTTGTTAATTTAACAATGCTACTCAGGTTTAATTTCAATCACGAATGTGAGCATTTTATATTTTCTGTTGGTATACCTGTAATTTGGCTCATTAGAACACGTACTTTGGTGAGGTAGATGGGTAAAGTTGAGAAGGGATACTGAAGCGAAAAATAAGGCACAGGCCTGCGCGGCACACGTATTAAAGTCACAGCATAAGCTAGAGGAGCGGCTCCCTAGGAGCTACATTTTTGGCAGCACGCACTAGAGGGTCTCAGCGGCGAAATATCTTTGCGTAGTGTTCACGAGAACGATCTGTCAGTCCACCCGCCGTCGATGGCGACATGCGGCTCCTGCTACTCTCCGCACAGCGGTCTGCTGAGCCCGACGTTGCCTGGTTGCAGTCGTGCACGCATATTTACTATTCGCTTCTTCAGCAATGGATCGTACATTGGGAGGAGGCGCCATAACGTGCACGTAGAGTAAACGCAGGGATCGATACTACACAGCGCACATGTCACTTCCCTTGACACGTCACCCGATACGATGAAAGATTTACCGTTCGTGACACCTGGTGGAATACAAGGAAGCTACAATGGAAAATTTGCACCTGTTGACGTTATGCGCCACGCGTCTCACATGGCGTGACAAGTGGCACGATGCGATGCTGCTGCTGTGGCTGCTGCTGATAATGATGATGATTTATTGGCATCCCTCTTGAAACAGGGAGGTGACAAATAATGCCTTGGCCTGCTTCATTTAATCATGTACGCTATACATGTTTTTTTTTTTTTCATTCTAGCAGTTATAGCGCAGCTGGTAAGGGCTACTTTCTGTACCGTCGTGTCCGCATGTAGAAAAAAATCCTGAAGGTAGTGCAATGCTGGGCCGACCCACGGCGGAAGTGAAGCAGGCGTTAAGCACCCCCATACGTGGGCCGATACCGAAGATAGTAAAATGCCGAGTTGACCCGCGGCGGAGTTATAGTTTGCCATTAAGGGGCCCACATACACAGCTTCACTGATCGTCCTTCTTCACAGAGTGGAAGGGCACTGAGTTTTTTGTACGCATTTCCTTAATTTTCTTTTTCCTCCACAAAACTTCTCTATCTACTACTGCTACATGGCATGCTACTAGGCACAATAATGTGCAACTCAAATGCAAAGTGTGCACGTATCGAAGCTACGCGGCGCGCACCTCACATCGCGTCAACCTTAGCGTGCTAGAACGCGTATATACATATATATATATATATGTATATATATATATATATATATATATATATATATATATATATATATATATATATATATATATATAAACCAGAAGAAAGGGGGTTAACCGAGGGGCCCGATTTTGATAAGTCATATGAAAAGAAGCCAACAAACACTGGCACCAAGGACAACATAGGGAAATTACTCGTGCTTAATAAATGAAACAAAGAAACGATAAATTAATGGAAATTAAAGTGGATGAAAAAACAACTTGCCGCAGGTGGGAACCGAACCCACAACCTTCGCATTTCGCGTGCGATGCTCTGCCAATTGAGCTAATCTATCTATCTATCTATATATATAGATATATATATATATATATATATATATATACGGTATGTTTACGGGGCAGCTAGCAAGCGCTGCTGACACATGCTGCTGCTGATGATGATGATTTAGTGTCTGCCCCTTTGAAGTGGAGCTGTGACAAATAGTCACCTAGCCTGCCTGATTTGGTCAAATATGCTATACATGTTTTTCAATCTTGCAGTCTTGTAGAAATCTTCTTATTCTTTTTCTGTGTCAAAACTTATCTACCTTGTACCGCAACCTACGCAACTACTACATGACGTGCCATCTGGTATAATAATATGCAACTGCAATGCAGAGTGCGCCCGTACAGACGCTGCGCAGCGCGCATCTCACATTGCGTGTTTAATCGCGTGACTCCTCGCGCGCTAGGACGCATGTATAGGGCATGTTTTCGCGGCAGCTAGCAAGCGCTGGCGTGACGCAGTAGTAGAGTAGCTTAAACCCCTGAAGAGGGCCCGGATTCTACTCCTGCGGGAACTGGGTATTTTTTCCCTCATTTCTGACGATAGCTTCGATGGACACCGGCGGCGGACAACATCGCTAATCAAAACGGCTATTGGAATGAGCCCATAACAGCTTACGCTATAAAATGATTTCTCCTGCATTTTTAGCTTACCTTCCTACAATACGAGAAAGTCCACTTGTACCACAAAAAGAGGCGTGGTACGGCAGAAAGAACGCAAAAAGGAAAGGCGGGTTGCGATGGCGCCTTGACATTCTCGCGCAAGCTCGCTTTGATGTCATGGATTTTGATGGCGTCTGCTCGCGATTTTCTCGAATGTCTGGCGACTAGTCGAGTCAACTTACTGTAGAGGGAATGATGCAAAACGGGGTCCTTGGAATAAGAGATAGTCTATAGCTTCCTCACATCCATGGTGCTTTTACTTGGAGTAGCCCAGTAATTTCAAATGGAACAGGATTTATTGTGGATCACAGTTATAAAACGCCAGCCGAGTGAGTCCAAGCCTAGCGCAGAACGATGACAAGGCTGAGATGCTGAACTAATCTCCATTAGATATTGGTTGATACTCGCTACCACAGGCGGCACGGCACACTTGCTTGGCAGTTAGACGGCGCTTTGTTGCTGCAGCCTCTGGAGGAAGTGGCGATGCCTAGTACAGCGCTGGCAGAACAACAAATGCAATCAGGAATTGCAGTGCAGAATATACCAAAGTACCAAGGAAACCCAACAATACGCTGACCCTTTAGCTGCATAACACTGGATCGAATTCTGCCATGAAATGGATGTACAGCTCTACACTGGAGGGTGTGGCACTGCTTTCTTGCACTAACATCGAGGGAAACCAAATCCAAAACACGCTTTACAATGATACCGGTCATAAGCAGGCTGTCCAATAGACGACTTGACCCGCTGCGGTATAGTTCAGTGTCTATAAGGGGCACCGCGGAGAACAACGTCGGCAGTTTGAGCTCGGCCGCGACGGTCACACTACGATGGGGGTGGAATGCAAAAAGACTCATGTCCCGTGGATTGGATGCACGTTAAGAAAATCTAATCACAATATTCCAAAGTAACCCCCTATGGCGTGCCTTCTAATGAGGTCGAGGTTTTAGCAGGTGGATTCATTTCTTTAAATTTACTGCATCCGAAATACCCACTACCTAGCCTTTAACCCACAGCCAACTTAAATTGAATTTTAATGAAATGCGCAGAACACGGGCATTGATTCACAATTTACTCTGGCAGAGCTAAAAACGATCCTGCTATTACTGCAGGGAAATACTACCTCAGGACCTGACAAATTGCCCATGGTATCGTGTGGAATCTGCCAGATAATTAACAGGATCAACTCTTAACTATTTTCAGTGAGAGTATAGCAGACAGGTAAAACACCACCGAATGAAAGCAGGCGTACGCAAGCATAATAGCCAAGCCGAGAAAGCTTCTTAATAGAGCCCAAATCATGCGCCTCATCTCTATGACGTCTTGCATGGGCAAACGAACGAAAAAGAGCGCTTCAGCTTGACTGGAATCACATCTCTATACAATATACTAGATATCTCGCAGTCTTCTTGGCTTGCGAAAGAGCGTCAGCGCTCAAGATGTACGTGGACACCACGATTGATGAAGAAACCTATAATGCAGCTAGTCTAGTGCAACTTCGAACGATCGTGGATGTAGACATCAACATACGCCTTTGACAAGGTCCAGCACAACGTCATTCTGCGAAGTTGGCGAACATGAGCCCCGGATGTCGGATGCCCCAACATATGAATAGTTTCCTTTCCTTACTGACAGAGCTATCAGCCCCATGAGGCTTAACGGTGAACGAACGGAATAGATTCCCGTAGATGAAGGAACATTGCGATGGTGCGATCCCCTCACGGATGCTTTTTACTATGGAAATGAAAAATTTCCCCTTAATCTCAACCAGCTCCTATAGCTGCACCATACGGATGACATCACTCTTCGGTGTACCAGTGGCAACGGCGGGGAGCAAGAATTGACTCTACAGGAATGACTAAACATTATACACATACTCGCACAGGTGGTGGACCTGCACTGCTCTCTGGAGAAGACAGAGGGCGTCGTAGTACTCAAACCGCGGAACCGCCGAGCTTAGCAAAGGTTCTATAAAGCTACATCTAGACGACTTTCTCCTCCCACATGCACGTGTCATTAAAATTCTTGTTTTCTATTGGCTACAAGGCGGTGTAAGGGAAGATCGCGTGAAGTGCGTCACGCACGCACGCACGCACGCACGACGCACGTGTCATTAAAATTCTTGTCTTCTATGGCTACAAGGCGGTGGAAGGGAAGATCGCGTGAAGTGCGTCACGCACGCACGCACACGCACGCACACGCACGCACGCACGCACACGCACACACACACACACACACACACGCACGCACACGCACGCACGCACGCACGCACACGCACGCACGCACGCACGCACGCACACGCACTGGCGCTCACGCACAAATCAGGCCTACGCATGATAAGCACAATTAGCAAACGCAAATTACACCTTAAGGACCACGATTTGGCCAAAATCATGAAGGCAACACTTTGCTCCAGAATTCTGTATGCGTATCATTCCTTCGTCTCAGGAAATCTAAACAAAACAAACTAGAAGCTGTGGTCGACAGGTGCAAGCGACTAGAGCTTGGAGTTCTCCCTTATTTCAGAAACTCTGACTTACAGTATCTGGCACATGAAACGGAACAGGATATAGCACGAGCGTGGGCAGCTGGAACGCTTGGTTGCGTTTTCTAAATGTGACTAGCATTCCTTGCCAACTTCAGCCGTTTTGAGCTTATCTATCTATCTATCTATCTATCTATCTATCTATCTATCTATCTATCTATCTATCTATCTATCTATCTATCTATCTATCTATCTATCTATCTATCTATCTATCTATCTATCTATCTATCTATCTATCTATCTATCTATCTATCTATCTGTCTGTCTGTCTGTCTGTCTGTCTGTCTGTCTGTCTGTCTGTCTGTCGTCGTGGTCGTTACAATGTCGTCTTTCGCGCTTCGTGATATCTTGCTCTCTTCATGGCACCGTCGTGATGCTGTCTTCCCGGACCTAGCAGCCCAAGTTGCCTAACATCTTGGGCCACTAAATATGGGCTCTTGGTTGTGATTCGTTCCTGGTCGCTGCATCGCCATCATTCCAGCTTTGTCATCTGACATTCGTCATGCCGTCGTCGTCACGCCATCGTCGCCATACATTCGTCATGCATTCGCTGTCACACCGCTAGAGTGATGCCGTCGTGGTTTTTCAATCTTCATCTTTCTAGTTTCGTGATCTGACTCTTGCCATGCTGTGATCGTCACGCCTTCTACTCCAGCCCATTCGTCCAAGTCGTCTAACAGTTAGGACCCCTAACTCTCTGTTCGTGGTTGTGATGCCGTCATGGCCGTCGCATCATCGCAATTCCAGCTTTGTTATCCAACTCACGTCATGCCGTCGTCATAATGCCATCGAAGACAAACAGTCGTTGTCATGTAGTCGCCGTCACACTGTCGTATCATTGTCATCACTTCAGTAACGTCATGGTTCAATGTTTTGGTCTGGGGTATACGATGCCAACTCACTTCGCAGGTATTCAGTGGAGGCAGCACTTCAAGCACTTAGGTGTATCCCTCTCTCAACATTACAATAGTAATCCTCACTGTTCAGAGGAAGTTGCATAAGTATAACGTAAGTTTAACGATTGGCAGGGGTGGCAGTAGTCCATATTTAGCTGAGCTGAAGCTTGCAGTGTGTTCTTAGCACCTCGACCTATGGCCTGCTTGCAGGTATTACACTGCTCGCGGCATAGGTTGCAAGCTTTCCATCGTGTGTTTGCTACCTATGTATGGAGCCCACGTGTTGAGGCCTTGCAGCGTGAATACCTTTTCTTTCTCTTGAGAGTGAGGGTCTTGGCCTGGTTTACCTTTTTGTTGAAGAACTTGTCTCCCGGTTATTCTTCTTTCCTGATAGAAACAGTCCATTTCTAAGGGAGATGTCGCAACTTCGAATAATAAATGACTTTTCAGAAATAGTTGTGTCGTCATCTCTCACAGATGCACCAACTGCTGCTTGGGGCTTCTTGAAGGAAGTTGTTGAAGGCTTTCAATTTCAAAAGGCTCGCTTTAGTATGGATCATATTTTACCTGCCTTCCGCAAGGAAATTTCTGCTGCATTCACTGACACATAGTTTACATTTCCCGATTATCATGCGCCATATCTGGAATCTTATTACCTGTATGTACTTAAGCGTGTCCGTCGAGTGATCATTCCTCCAGGGATCAAAACTTTTTTTCTTTATGCTACATTCGACAACCTTTCCTGTCAAAACTTGGTTGGAAAAAAGGGTCTGTTTCGTGCCGTGGTAGACAAACTGCCATTTGTGTCCACATGCTGAAAAAGATTGATCCCTGTTTTGTAGACTGTAGGGACACCGTGTTCTTCTGGGACATTCTCCAAAGAAACAAGAAAAGAGATGTAGGTATCACACCATACACAATACTTTTCCTACCTTTAAAAATCCCTATCACCTACCCATATGATATGACGATGTATGTTACTTGGCCTACATTGCCTTTGGTCCAGTAGAATGTACGACAGGCACGCTGAAGCACCGCGAAGCACGCAGTCATTTTTTCGGGAATCTGCTGCTTACGTTCGTAGTGTGTACGCTGCACAAAAAACACCGGAAGACTGGATGCGTTTATTGGACGCTTGCGCATGCTTGCCTGACTTTTAAATGTTTTCCATCACCTTAAATTTTGTTAGCACTTTGTTTTTCTTGTTTTGTATAAAATGCTTCTCCCATGTAACGGAGGAAAAAAGTGGGTGTTTTGTGCAGTGGGTAAAACACATGACTTCTCATGGCAGGGTCGTAGGTTCGAAACTCATCACCGCTAAGGTTTTTCCTCGATTTCTTTATTTCGAATTTATTCCGTTTTTTTTTCTGTATGGACCAAATCGTGTTACGCGTTACGTACGGAGCGACAGACCGACGGACAGGTTTCCTGAGTCAGTCGCCTAGGAATGCTTACGCATTAAAAGAGGCACATTGCTGAAGAAACAGTGAAGTGGGCTAAGGCAGCCAGACACGAGATGGTTACCAGCAGCGATGGTAAGGTAACAGCGTAAGGCCGTCTGTAGCTGCGGTCCCGCATGCACTGGCATTGTCGCAGATATAAAAGGAAAATGTAAAAGCCCGATGGAAGCACCCAGTCTCATGGTATTCTATAGTCCCGCTTCGTGTTGTTATCTTTGACTACTTCCTCATTACCTCATGAAAATTCAACGGCTACTGTATTTTGTTGTTAGCCGCTGTCGCGGCTTAGCGGCTTTGGTGTTGCGCTGCTAAGCACGAGGTCCCGGGATCAAATCCCTGCCGCGGCTGCTGCATTTCGACGGCGGCGAAATGCTAAAGTGCCCGTGTCCCGTGCACTGGGGGCACGTTAACATTCCTGGCAGTCAAAATTAATGCGGAGTCCCCCACTACGGCGTGCCTCATAAACAAATCGTGGTTTTGGCACATAAAACCGCAGATTTCATCCATTTACTTTTTTTGTTAGTTTTTCGGGTTTCAACTAACATTGGAACTGACTAGGAATTCCGTTTGGTTTCGTTATATAGCGGGAAAAATCCTGCGGGGTGTAGGCACAGAAAGCTTCAAAAAAGTGGTGCCGTACAGAAACAAAGACACAGGGCTCCAACCCGTAGGGCCGGCTTCAAGTTATGTAGTTGCCACGATGGTTTGTTCGTCCTTTTATCTCTAATGTAAGTCGCATTATGACAGACGTCACGTTCATTCAACAACTTCGCAAAGCATTCCAAGAATCCGTCATACAGCTTTTCATGAAATTTTACGGCTTGCATAGTCCAGCTAAGCAATCTTGTTCTAGTTGACATCATCATGGTGCAGGCCAGTTCAATTTCGTCACAAAACAAGAGTCTTATGTTGTTAAGTGCAAATGGACCTTGTCTTCAAAGAGACAAACAGTAAGACTTAGTTATTGATGAATATAGAAAGAAAACTCACATAAACTGTGGCCTATGTTAGTACATAAAAACAACTTAAACGGGCCGGTATTGCTGTCCCTATAGGCCACAGAAAGAAAGAAAAAAACTTGTGTGAGGAGCTTGTCAACTCCACACTGTTGATCTAAGAGTTAGACACTTCGTAATAATTTGGATAGTGATAATGTTGCGGCTCAAAGCGTAACAGTAATCTTTATGTCTTTATTGCAAACTTGACAAATCCTGCATCACGCAGCTTTGAATGCCATGATAGGTCTTCGTTGAACACGAGAGCGACGTATCTCAAAAGCTTGTCACTAATTCGCGTGTTGGCATGCTGTACCCAATATTTCTAACCGTGTCGTGGCCCACTGCGAGGCCATCATCAGAGCAGAAATGCAGAGAACCATTCATGGTTATGGGCAGCGCGAACAACGACATCAAAGACAGGAACCACACAGGATGGGCGCTGATTTTCAACTACATTTTGTTCACGGATAAATTGCATGTGAAGTTCAGCGCCCATGCATTCTTTGTGGTTTATTTTTCTGTCCTCGTCGTTCCAGCTGCCGGTAACCACAAACCAACCTCAACTTCCCTATTTCCCGTTCTGTTCCGAAAATTGCTGTCGATGCTCGAACTGCTGTTCATAATGTTAAAAGTTGCGGAATTGAAAGAAACGCTTTTTGACGGAATGAAACGGAATGAAAGAAACAAAAGGACGGGCTTGGCCAACGACTATCAAAGTGAGTGCGCCCGAAATATCAAGATGAAAGGGGCCATCTTCTGGAAGACCTAAATAAAAGAACATTCCGTACGTGTGCCTGCACCACCTTGTGTTCCCAGAAGGTTCAGTTATAGCCCGCAAAGAAGCTTTACGTCTTCTTATTACATTCTTAAGAGAGACTGGTTTGATGGACATGTGGTGAAACACCGCAGTGATATTGTCAGAGACGCTCGGGTGGAGCATTTCCGGCCTTGATCGCCAGGCGAAACCCCACCTACGGCTACAACTTACAACTTTGGGTATGGAAACATTCAGAATTTCGATTACGCATCGAATAGTCTTTGCTATTCAATTAGCATTCGGTTCAGAGATTAAGTATTCGAAATCGTCGAAAACTTATACCTTGGAAAATAAGAGATAACAACGTTCATTCGAGAGAGACCGAGACAAGTGATGACTGCTAGTTATTATTCGTCTGTATGAGAGCCGCATTTTGTCATGTAGACGCGTCAGTTCCTGAGCGAACTCCTGGGGCCCATTATCTCTGCCATTCATTGAATAAATAGGCCTCGTTTTTAGCCTTCGTACGAGTTTGTTATCTCAGTTTATGGAAAAAAATATTATTTGACACGTATCACCCTATTTGCATCCACCCTTTTCTCCCCCTCCCCCCTCTTTTTTGGTGGCATAGTGTAACGGTTCTCTCCTTCGATTAACACAGTACTCTAAGTGCATCTGGTGTCAGGCTGTTTCATTGTTTTGATTACGGTCACTGTCATGGTGCGCCACGTAACTGAAAACACTTGTTTTAATTTAATTTATACTTGACTGGACATCTATTTGAGAGCGGCATTGCATACCTGTAATAAAATATGTACATAAGCTTCCTTTTTAAGCGAACTGACTCCAAGCCAACTTTACATTTCACTTTCTTTAGAAATAAGAAAATATTTGACATTCGCTGGTTATATTTCTCGAATGCTCGGCCTCGATTCGGAAACTTGAATCCCATAAATAAAAGCCGAGACAATGCTCATATTCTGTGATTTACACTTTGGATCTGATTAACGGGAGACAGCGGTAAACTCATACCACTTGAGCCATAATGTGCGAAAACAGGCACGTCTTTTGTTTTGCCAAACTCGCTGATATGTCAAACTCGCTGCCATTGCTGTTTCGTTCGTCGATTTAAGGTGTCGTATGAGCAAATGCATTGCACCAAACTTAGCGTTTTTCTTTATGTTTATTATTATAGAAGATTTTGAGCAGTGAACAGGATGTGTGTAATAATATGGTGATTATATTCATAAATCCGTTCCTATGCTCTATAGGCTCTAGCGGGGCGCAAAAGAATTCGAGAGACAATTACGAAAGCACATTATTAGCTAAGACTTAAGGCACATGTCAAACGTTTCTTACGAAGTTACTAACAAAACGCGCTGTCAATTTCTACCCATATTTTTAAAAAGCGCATGACTGTCCTGCTAGCGCATTATATTTTCGTTTTGTTGCATTGAGCATGCCGTAGACTTAGCATTGCATCACTAGATTATTCAAAGTGCAGTCAAGTGCATTTATCTTCCCAAGGAAAAGTCCTCCCACGTATTGCCTTGGTGTAAGACCATCTTCAATGAGGAAAAATCGCACTTTACTCGGCAAAGAGTAACAGATATTGCAACACGCTTGCCGTCAAAAAATAAAAAGAAACAGTCAATACACGTGTGTATGTTCGCAGCCTGGTTTGTAGAAGCAGGTAAGCCTGATAAGGGGTAATTGGAGGCTTGGAGAGGCCTTCGTCCTGCAATGGACATAAATATAGGCTGATGATGATGATGAAGGTAAAAGCAGCCAGTGACTATACGTTCCTAGTAACACTTCGACCACATCTTTCGCTCATACTTACTCGATCCGTTATACGCAGAAACCAAAGGATATGTTTTATTACAAATTGCATTTCTTGAAAAATCACACGCCTTATTTGGTGTTCGCCAGAACATTTTATGTTCACTATCGCGTCCGTGACAAATACTTGTTATATATTCGTATACCTATAGAGACCATCGCTCAGACGTCATATATATATATATATATATATATATATATATATATATATATATATATATATATATATATATATATATATATATATAGCATTTAATGAACCGCCTGAACGCGCTGCCTTTGCTCAGTGGATATGTCGTTCTGCTACTGAGCACGAGGTCGATGGTTGGAGCCCCGCTGCAGGCGCGTTCCAATACAGGCGAAATACAATAAAGGGGGGAGAAATGAAGAAACGCAACTCTGAGGTTTCGCTTTTTCTATTAACTTTAGGCAACTGGCCAAGTTTATCGGCAGCGCTGCATTGCTGCGCCTGTAATAGCTTCGGTGCCGCTTTATGGCATTAAAACAGAAACTTACTGTGTTATGTCTGCAGCAGAATAGTATCACCACATTGGTCAATGTGGTGTGTGGTGAGGTGCAAAATGACTGCAAATAATCGCGGCACTATAGAGTTCTGGTTGAGCCCTAATTAAGATAAAGCTGTGCAACACTAGGCTTCCGCATGCAAATTAATTGACGGGTAGTGTTCAGCTGTTCCGCGGATAAATAAATGCAACTTCATAAAATCAGGAGACTAATAGAATACCTTCACATTCTTTGATAGCCTATGTATTCCTGGAGGCAAGCCCGGCAGAGTTTCAGCCTAAAACCCACACCCGGACTCCTGCTCCTTCTTCCCGTGGTCATCCACTTTTAAAGGAAGTTATTTTTACTATTCTTCAACGTTTCATTTCAAACATAAATCACATTTATGATGGGCCGTCTTAATTAGCAAGCTCCTTTAGGCCATGTTACCTCGTCACGTATCGTTCGATTATTTGACATTGGGTGATGTTAAAAAGGTTATCATTTGAAAATTATTTGCCTCATTCGTAACAATTCAGGGGTGTGTCTTCAAAACCACATAATCAACATTTGCCTTCCTTTTCCCCATTATGCAGTATTCCAGGCTGTATAATTTAAAGGGTAGCTTGTCATATTCTTAATGTTGTAATGCAACTTTCCGGCCCAAGTGAGGTGGCATGGCAAAAGTCCTACTCCTGAGATCGGAAACGCAGTGACAAATCTGCGAGAACATCTCTCACACAATCTGATAAAAACATCGACTTACACACAGGTGAACTCGCAGTATGAATCGCTGCCCCCACCCCCCCCCTCCTACCCCCAGACAGCATGCTCCAAACGGAACTTCGTGCAGCTACAGCCTGTTTGCCACGTGTGTACCTTGCGCTTCTTGAAACTTCTAGCTTTCCCGGCGAACGCCAGATCTTATGATTCCAGTGGTAGCCATCTTTCCTTTCTTTCTCTTTTTAGCTGTGCGAGCAACTGGGTTTATAAGTTTCGTAAGGCTTGTTACTGGTATATAATTTATAAAGGGATAGGGACGGGGGTTGAGGGCGGTACAAATGCCACGAAAAACTTTGAAACGCTAACAACACTTAATAATAACATAATCGCCCCTGCCCCTGAGGTAAATGAGAGTGGCTAATGTGTCTCTCAACACTGCTACTTCTCACGTTATACTGAGGACGGGGAAACCCGCCACGGTTGCTCAGTGGCTATGGTGTTAGGCTGCTGAGCACGAGGTCGCGGGATCGAATCCCGGCCACGGCGGCTGCAGTTCCATGGGGGCGAAATGCGAAAACACCCGTGTACTTAGATTTAGGTGCACGTTAAAGAACCCCAGCTAGTCGAAATTTCCGGAGTCCTCCACTATGGCGTGCCTATTAATCAGAAAGCGGTTTTGGCACGTAAAACTCCCTAATTTTTAGAGGACGGGGAAAATTTCTAAACATGAGCTCTAGCTATCGAAACATCGCTGCCCAATGGAGGCGATAAGATGTTCGAGAACAAACGGCTGGTTGATGTCGTAATAGGAACAGCAAGCAACTACCGTTGCCGAACTCTCTAGTAGAGAAAATGCTCACGTCATTTACGAAACGAAGCACACGTACACATTAGCTGTAAGGTGGTTGCTCTTCGCGCCATTTTGTAAGGAGCAGTACGGATTCACTGGAAAAGGAAAGCACACCCTTCCGCTTCCACTGAAAAGTGGCGCCTTCTTCCGTCTTGCTTGCTTCCTAGGTTATATATTTCCAGGTGACGGCGGAAGGCACTGACATCACTTCAAGTGAGACCTTGAAGAGCAATACTTGCGAGAACTACGAGTCATTTAATTCTCTGCGTTCCTCTTATGACAGCTTAAACAGTTTTCTCCACTATAAGAGGAAACAAGGAGTTCGGAACAAAATTGTCGTTACCTGTATACAATTAATGAACAATAATGATTGATTAAAGCACTCATCGCATTTCCATTCTCTGTTGCATATATTTACCTTGTTTATGAGTGTATGGACACCTGTGTCACAAGTGTGTAGGTTACCGCACATATTACTGATCCGTCAATCAAATATTTCCCAGTGCACTCGAATGAAGGACCTATGCGTGGGAAAGACTTTCTTTAAGTGGCTTTTTTGTCCTGATCCTGCCCAGTTGCCTGCCAATTTTTCGGCGTTACGACTCGGCCGTCGACGCCTGTACCGTTCACCTTGAAAGCGGTCAGGCAGTAGAGCCGCTTCGAGCGAAATACATGAACCTCGACCTCAGCTATTAGCTGTTGTGTCTATAGCTTGACCCCGCGATGTACAGGGGGAACGGTGCCGGGTGCGAATCGCACGACGACTTACGCGCACCCGCATGGCCAAATGAGTGAGCATCACTGCAGGCGCCGCAAGCAGCTGAGCGGTGGCCCGCACGAGAGTTTGGCCAACTGAAAAATAAAGAACCGCAAGAACCACTTTGAAGGTCACCTGCCCGCTCTTCTTTCCTCCTCTCCAATCTGGTACGTTACCTCTCTCAACGTTTATTATTTTTTTTGTAGCTCTCAGTTCAGTTGTATTTAGTTCATGCACGTGGTCTCTCGTCTACATGGTATGCTGCAGTTTGTTTATTTCTCTCGCCCTTCTTGGCCCTCTCTCCCGGAGTCGTCGGAGTCAGGTGCAACACGTGGGGGCACCCCCATATCAGCTGGCGCCATCTTAACCGCACGGGCGCTGTCTGTTTTCGTCGTTCTTTTTTTTTAATTCTTATGTTCTGTTTCCGCTCACTCTCAAATACTCAGTGACTGTCGCATGGGCCGTCCGCTTTCACACTGCGGGAGACTCGCGCAAGCTAAGGGGCTGGTGTTCCGCGAAATCGGCTGACGACTCCGTTGCCTCCGGCTGCACGGTCGGCCGACCAGCAGCACACTCCTCTCCACCCGACATCCTGAGCAAGCCCAGCACACCTTTCGGGTGCCCCCCTCCCCCCCTCGCTCAGGACACGCAGCCTTCTCCACCCCTTCCCGGGCGATTTCGCTTCCGAGAGGGTTGTTGCACCGGACGCGGGCATTTTGAGTTGCCGTGTGCGTGGTCCGCTCTCCGGCCTGGGAAACACGGCCTGCTGCAAGCGTGTCCCCGGCCCCCACGAGCCGACCGCCCGCTCCTCGAGCCTCGTTATAAAAAGCGGCTTTCGAAGTCGGCCCGGCTACAATCCGCTGCCGAGCTCTCCAGACAGCTGACACCGCCACCAACATGAGCCGCCTGGTAAGCAGCGAATGGGGCTTCGTACTCTGTGTGCCCGAGTGCGCGATTGATGCTTGTGGGAAATGGAGTCGAGGTTGACACACTGTTTAGTATGCGACCGATAATACGAGCGTGCGTCTGTCGCTTTGTTTCGATTTGTGGCCGAGGAGAGTGAAGCCAAAGTCTGGCAGGCAAAGCTGGAGAGGGTAGGTGGTCAATTCGCGTGTTTTGGAGGTTGGTAACTTATTCGTCCAGTATTTTGGGTAATGGTGCCCATTTGTCAGTCGGAGTGAAGATTCCATCTCGTTTTGCCGATTTTGGCTTGTTTATTCTGCGAATAACTTTCGTAGTAGTTTATGTTCATGAGCAGTAGGCGCACGTAAGCTATTCTTGACTCATCGCTGTGAAGACACATCCCATAAGTTTGAGTGTACTCTTTGAATGAGCTTCAGATTACTGATACGTGAAATAGCTCTTGTTTTAAAACTCTAAGCATTCGTATCTTTACTTTGGTATTTCGCAGTTAGAACAAACACCTTTATTTTGATGGATTTTTAATGACACACGCAAAGAATATCCTTTAGCAAATATGTGACATAGCGGAAGCCGCGGCCAAGACGTTAAGGAGATGAACCTGAAACGCTTTATAGAGTCACTCATACTTAAAGCACGAAAACAAAGAACTCTGAATAAATGTCTCCTAGACTAAAAGTTAAACAGATGCAATATTCTTAAAATTGCTTGAACAACAATGTGTGTAAGTCGCACAGGTATGGTTTGCGCGAACGACGTGGGCTTTTCTCAAAACGGCGCGACCTGTCACCTTGACAGAAGCCTTCGTCGAAATTTCATTGCTGAACTGAATTTTTTGTCGTCATGACGAAATTGTTGTCCTTATGGCAAGGACTCTTCTCTGACTAGCCTCTTAACTTGGGTACACAGGGTTCAGCGTGCTTCCTGCAGAAGATCGCGTCCGGCTGTGTACTGCGAGGTAACATATTGGGTCATGTGAGAGCTACAGTCACGTTCATTCTGAGATCTTCTGAGTTCCTTTAGTTTTCTATTTAGAGCCTCAAATGGCACCAATTTTCCCCAATGTGTAGACAGCTATCACACTGCAGAATACCTCGGAGTTATCGGAGTCATAACAAAGCACCTTGACCCTTTCGTAGTTGTGAATTAATTGGATTCCGGGGTTTTACATGCCTAAACGTCGATCTGAATAATAGCGACACCGTGGAGAGAGATCCCGGATTACTTTGACGAACTGGGGTTGTTTAGCGTGCGTCCAATCAATGCAATTTAAACAAGCGTTTATGCATTCCACCTCTATCCCAATACGGCGCTGCGGCTGCGGTCGAACCCGCGACCACGAGCTTAGCAGTGCAACGCCAGCCACTGATTTACCGTGGCAGGTGCTTTCTTAGTAGTGAAGATCTAACAGAGATATATATATTTTCCGATACTCCACTTGAAATTCAAAGCTACGCAAACGATCTTCATTGAAGGCATAATTCACAATTGACGCTCTTGGTCTTTTAGCTGCCCTTCGCTGCCTTCTTCGCCCTCCTGGGTCTAGCCCTGGCTGCCCCGGCCGAGGAAGTAGCTCCACCCGCTGAGGTTCCTGCTGAAGAGGCCAAGCCCGCCCCAGAAGGCGAGAAGCCTCTTGAGGGACGCACGGGCTTCTACCCGGGCTATGGCGTTGGGGCCTACGGTTCTGGCTTCAACCGCGGTGGAAGCTTTGGCCTGGGTGGCTACGGAAACACTCACGGGCAGGGTGCCTTTGGCTACAATTACGGAGGCACCAACCGCCGCGACTACGGCAACGTGCAGACCTACGGAGATCGCGAGGCCTTCGGTGTTGCCCAGAACGCCGGCGCAAACCGCCGCTACGGACAGGGCAGCTCCGGAAACGCCTACAACAACCAGGCCCATGGAGCAGGAGCCAATAGCTACGGCTTGGGATACCAGGCAGGCTACCTCGGCTAGTAAACCAAAGGTGTGAATGAAAGTTGCGGCTCATTTGTTTTAGTGAAGTGCAGATTTAGCTCCAAGGCTACTTACCACCCTATAGTTGCCACTCCGGCCTCTGCCACTTCCCAGCTTCACATGTGGCATGCAAGTCGAGCTATGCTGGCATGCAAGAAGCATGAGTGGGTTAGCTAGCACGCACGAAGCTAAACAGATCGGCAAAGCGGTAACAGTAACGGTAGAGCGTAAGCGATATCCCCGAGCTCTGCGAATGAAAGTTCAGGCAGACTCCGGAGCGTAACTAAAGAGTAAACTATGATTCTATCACTGCCCATAGCTTATTTTGCAAACTGGATGCAGCAATGCGTAGAACTATACAGCTCTCTCAAAAAACTGATCTTGATTTGAAAGCGTTTATAATCGCACCTACACTGGCGACCGTGTTCAGAGAATGTTCTGGAACCACGGGCGCCAAACTCATGTTAGCACATATTATTTCCCAGAGTAGCGAACACCTGCTCTGGGCATTACGCATCTTACGGCAGTGCATTTCTCTGTACGAGCTCGAGATAAATTTCAGCAAAGATTAGTACTTACAGTGACTGTTCCGCTTTAATTGTGCTGATGCTGTTCAGTTGAAGGAAATAAGCTGAAAATATATTCGCATCAGCGTGTGAACAGTAATGCGCATACGCTAAACGGGGCTGTACTAATTTAATGCCGCCATTGCTAATACTGCGTCTCATCTATGATTGCAAAAATATTGACACTATGTCTTCTTAACAACTGCAGGTATCTTCTATTGATATACCATATATACTGTGCAAAAAAAGGGAGAACTCAATGTCAGGGTGGTATGCTTTGTTCTTGTTTCCTAATCTAAATAAAATACAACCTTTTTGTGTACTAAAAACACGAAAATGATTAATGTAATTCAGCAGGGAAGTTTTATCCACCGCGTCTGGGGTACGTTCTGCGGCATTGCAGTAGAAATTATTTTTCAATGCTCGTTAGTAACGTCGAAGCATTCATTCATTCTCAATTTCGCAACCGTTATTATAGGTAACGACATTTTACGGTCAGCAGGCATTCCGATTTGTTCATTGCTAACCGTATTGTATCTCTTGTTCCTTTTCAGAATTCACACGATCGCTCTCTGCTTTCATCACTTCACTCTCGCCTGTTTACGCATTGTCCAAAATGCAACGGAATGTCGTTAATTGGTACAGAAGGAAATAGCAGCCATTATGCTGGGCATATCATCGAACGACACGTAGAACAACACGAATCACGACTGAAAAGAAAAAAAAGCATTCATGGGCATTAACGAGGCACCATCTGAGGCCTTCAGTACGACAACTGTATCTTTTCCCGGCCCCCATACAAAGATGTCATGAATCAATTCAATAAAAAGAACTATTTATTTACGCAATCAACACAGTTTCCGGAGTGCTTTCTCTTGTGAAACGATCTTCGACTATCTTGCAGATTTTCAAGGTATTATTAGTAGCCTTACTATATTTACAATTGGGGTGTGTTTTCCAGGCATTCTCAAATCATGAACAGCAGGTTGCCACTATCCCTCAGGAGAAAACTGTGGTATAAAATTTTTTAAACAGGGTTGAAGTACCTCAGACAGGCTGGCCAACGTTTCGATAGGTGGACCTATCTTCGTCAAAGGCGGCCTCGTCATCCTCGGCGTGTTAGTTTTAAAGGGTTAGTGCAGTGACGTCACGTGCGGGTGTTGTCGCTGGCGGCTGGTTTTAAAGAGAGAGATTACAAGAGGGAACAGACGCTGTCGTCCGACGTCTGTGAGCCTCATTCTCAAGACGAAGGGACAAGAGCGTGAGAGTGGGCACGCGGGGAGGAAAGAAAAGAAATAGAAGCAGAAAAAAGGGAAAAAAAGGGAAAAAAAGGAGGGGGGAGCCAGGGCCGTACCAAGACACAACAAAGGGGGAGGGGGGTGAAAGAAAAAGAAAGAGAAAAATGAAATCTTTAAGAAATACGGGGGCTTGGGAGCGTGTTGGGGATGCGAAAGGTTAGGAGGTATTCAGGGGGAGTCGTTGGCGGCATGTTTTTGAGGCATTAGAACGGCCGGTCAAGCAATAGGTCGAGTAATTTTGAAATAGTTAAGGTGGCGACGAGGAGTCTGCGGTGCAATGTGTGGGGTGACTGAAAGGCAGCGGCATGGTCTTTCAAGGGGCACTGCCCCACGCGCTTAACGTAGGTGTCGTTACGGCGGCATCCAGAAGGCGATACTCTGGGTTGAGGCGCCGAAAAAGGCATATTGACTTCGGAATGTGTTGTCGAGGGGGTTTAAAAAAAAAGACTAAAAAAGGGGGGCAGGGGGAAGGGGGGGGCGAAATCGGTATAGCAAACAGGAGGGTGACACGTGCAGAAGCGGGCGCGGGCAAGTGTACATGGAAGAAGGGGATCGTACACTTGGTTATAGACGTAAAATCCTGAAAGAGTACATTAAATTGAGTAGTAGGCAGGAGATATTTTTTCCCTTCCCTCCCTTTTTTTCCTCCGAAATGAAAGAGTAGGTGAGGTTAAGAATTAAAGTTGGCTGGTGGCCTAATGTGTTTTGTGTATTGGTTGATGATATGAGAGTTTCAGATTTAAGTTACAGCTTTTAAAGATTCTAAGTTGCCGCGTGCCAAATTAATTCCTGCCGGGTGTAGGCAATTAAACTTGTGTATGAGGTATGATTCCGTGTACTTCCTTTCGCGAGGGGAACGGAAATTTGTTTGTAGTATATAGAGCCTTGCTTTGTCAAACATATGTCCATGTTCATTAAAGTGGCTGGCTACTGCTTTGGGTAAATTGTGTTTTGTGTCCGCGCGGTGACCATTGAGTCTTGTATTGATTTGTTGTCCGGTCTCACCTATGTATTGTTTGCTACAAGCGGCGCATTCTAGACAGTAGACTACATTGCTTGATGTGCAGGTGAAAGCCGAAGTTACCTTGTGTGTGTAATTCGACGCTGTACTTTTTACTGTAGTAGTGGATTGAATGTGTTTGCATGTAGAGCACCTGGGGCGACCACAGGGATTGGTTCCCAACTACGATCACCTTAAAGAAACGCTATCAAACAGGAACCACCCAAACAGTGACCTTCAAACAGCTTACATCGCTGCAACCAAACTTGATCGAGCCGAGGTCCTCAAGCCCCGCCCGAAGATCACAAGAACAACAACGCCTCTTCTTACTACTAAATTCTCAAACGCACTCCCAAACGTGAATAACATCCTAAGTAAATACTACCCGATTCTCACCAGCAACCAGAAACTTAAGAAGATTTTTCCCGACCCTCCCAGAGTGGCCTACAGACGCAACACTAATTTTAAAGATGTTCTTGTGCACGCCAAACTACAGAAAAAGAAGAAGTTGGGAACCAATCCCTGTGGTCGCCCCAGGTGCTCTACATGCAAACACATTCAATCCACTACTACAGTAAAAAGTACAGCGTCGAATTACACACACAAGGTAACTTCGGCTTTCACCTGCACATCAAGCAATGTAGTCTACTGTCTAGAATGCGCCGCTTGTAGCAAACAATACATAGGTGAGACCGGACAACAAATCAATACAAGACTCAATGGTGACCGCGCGGACACAAAACACAATTTACCCAAAGCAGTAGCCAGCCACTTTAATGAACATGGACATATGTTTGACAAAGCAAGGCTCTATATACTACAAACAAATTTCCGTTCCCCTCGCGAAAGGAAGTACACGGAATCATACCTCATACACAAGTTTAATTGCCTACACCCGACAGGAATTAATTTGGCACGCGGCAACTTAGAATCTTTAAAAGCTGTAACTTAAATCTGAAACTCTCATATCATAAACCAATACACAAAACACATTAGGCCACCAGCCAACTTTAATTCTTAACCTCACCTACTCTTTCATTTCGGAGGAAAAAAAGGGAGGGAAGGGAAAAAAAATTTCCTGCCTACTACTCAATTTAATGTACTCTTTCAGGATTTTACGTCTATACCAAGTGTACGATCCCCTTCTTCCATGTACACTTGCCCGCGCCCGCTTCTGCACGCGTCACCCTCCTGTTTGCTATACCGATTTTGCCCCCCCCCTTCCCCCTGCCCCCCTTTTTTAGTCTTTTTTTTTGAAACCCCCTCGACAACACATTCCGAAGTCAATATGCCTTTTTCGGCGCCTCAACCCAGAGTATCGCCTTCTGGATGCCGCCGTAACGACACCTACGTTAAGCGCGTGGGGCAGTGCTCCTTGAAAGACCATGCCGCTGCCTTTCAGTCACCCCACACATTGCACCGCAGACTCCTCGTCGCCACCTTAACTATTTCAAAATTACTCGACCTATTGCTTGACCGGCCGTTCTAATGCCTCAAAAACATGCCGCCAACGACTCCCCCTGAATACCTCCTAACCTTTCGCATCCCCAACACGCTCCCAAGCCCCCGTATTTCTTAAAGATTTAATTTTTCTCTTTCTTTTTCTTTCACCCCCCCTCCCCCTTTGTTGTGTCTTGGTACGGCCCTGGCTCCCCCCTCCTTTTTTTCCTTTTTTCCCTTTTTTCTGCTTCTATTTCTTTTCTTTCCTCCCCGCGTGCCCACTCTCACGCTCTTGTCCCTTCGTCTTGAGAATGAGGCTCACAGACGTCGGACGACAGCGTCTGTTCCCTCTTGTAATCTCTCTCTTTAAAACCAGCCGCCAGCGACAACACCCGCACGTGACGTCACTGCACTAACCCTTTAAAACTAACACGCCGAGGATGACGAGGCCGCCTTTGACGAAGATAGGTCCACCTATCGAAACGTTGGCCAGCCTGTCTGAGGTACTTCAACCCTGTTTAAAAAATTTTATACCACAGTGTGCCATTCCATCTGCCAGCCCCTTTCTTGTTTTTGGACCCTCAGGAGAAAAGTATGTAACAGCTGTGTCTTGCCAGTACTCACGTATGGGGCAGAAACCTGGAGGCTTACGAAAAGGGTTCTGCTTAAACTGAGGACGACGCACTCGAGCTATGGAAAGAAGAATGATGGGTGTAACGTTAAGGGATAAGAAAAGAGCAGATTGGGTGAGGGAACAAACGCGGGTAAACGACATCTTAGTTGAAATCAAGAAAAAGAAATGGGTATGGGCCGGACATGTAATGAGGAGGGAAGATAACCGATGGTCATTAAGGGTTATGGACTGGATTCCAAGGGAAGGGAAGCGTAGCAGACGGCGACAAAAAGTTAGGTGGGCCGATGAGATTGAGAAGTTTGCAGGGACAACATGGCCACAATTAATAAATGACCGGGGTAGTTGGAGAAGTATGGGAGAGGCCTTTGCCCTGCAGTGGGCGTAACCAGGCAAATGATGATGATGATGATGATGATGATGATTTACAATATTACAGCTATGTTCCATTATTTCATCGTAGCCTCGCATGTACGTCGTTGCAAGTTGGTATCCACAAGTAATTCATACTGAGTGCCCCGACGGCATATTTAATGTAACAAATGCCATAATCAAACTTGTTGATACGAATCCAAGAATAGAGGCAGCGCTAATGTCATCTTTTTCTTGTGTTCCCTGCCCGTTTTGAGCGTCCTGCATGCATAGGTAACGGTTACCGCATTAACAGGGCGCTTTATAAACGAATGTAAGAACCTCAATGTAACTACCGTTCATCGTAGGAAGTCGCTGCAGTATAAAATTGTACTTGAACAATGAAATCTGCTAATCAAAACCTTTTAATATTCACATGTCTAAGTGTTTTCGTCACGATCGTATTTTTGAAATTTTCGCAATGCTTCTTTGATTTGTGGGAGTTTTTAAGTCCGAAGGAACACAAGGGCTCTGAGAGGGGCCGTGTGGTGGAGGCCTTGGACCTTTAGACCAACTGGTAATGTACACGCCCAAGTCTCGGTATACACACGCTTTTCGAATCGGAAATCTTTCGCGGCGGGTATTGACCCCCTAACCACTGAGCCACGTCGGAGATTTAGCGGTTGTTTACGTCAGTAAAGCAAGCGAGATAATAATCTATTTATTTAGGTACCCTAAAGGCAATAGAGGTCATTACATTCGAGGAATAAAAAAAAACATTGTTTAATTAATAGAAACACCTAAATATGGCGGGTGGAATTGCTGTTTGCTGGGAATGTTTTCACATCCCGGGATATAAACAAGACAGATAGAGAAACAAAGTTATGTGCATTCAACGTACATCTGCGAATTTGTGTGAAGCGTTTAACCAACTGGCTATAAATGTGGCCATTTCATTCCTGCGTCTTTGGCATAAAGGAAACTGGCACGCCATGCATGTGCTCTCACGCACCCGCGCTACTCAACGCGACACGCGGCTATCCTCTTGGGGAGCTAGTTGGCATTGGCTCAGTAGAAGTATACCTGCTGTTGTATAGCTTAATGGTAAGAACATCGGGCTGCGCGTGCCGGGAGACCCATGTTCGATCGCAGCTAGCATCAGCCACAGTCAGGAAAGCCCGGGAGAGTTCGAAAAGGAAGGTTCGCTAAAAAAAAAAAAACACTCATATTTGCAGTAGAGTGCGTTCGTACTGGAGAGCATGTTCGTAATCGCCAGTAATTCTTGATTTCAATGCTTCTGAAAACAGGCTTTGCAAAATTTACAACCGATACCTAGTTCACTGCGCGAAAACTTGAACCTTGGCTAATTGGTTTTAATTGATGTGCTGGTCAGATAAAGAAGCTGCTGAATAGGAAGAGTCATTGAAGACAAGGTGAGCAAAATGAAACAAAGTGTTCTTATTTGTCCGGGCATTAATTGTTGTGCTTAACTTACATTCTGATGAAGGAGTTGAAAGTGGAAGGAACAATTACTTCTCACCTGCTTCGTTAGGTATTGGCATTTCCTGCAACACCTATTAGACTTGCCTCGCATTTCTCCTGATTCAACTGAGTACTGACGAGAAGACAAACCTGAACATTATTATTTGCTGCCAAAGATGACGAGCAAAAGAAGGACACCCCTATAAACACTAAGTGCCTTTAGTGACCGATTTGCGGATCACTAGGGTACATGTATTAGAAGAGGAAATTTTCTGCGCACACGCAACCCGAACAGTATACATTTCTTCGATCATGCAAACAAGTGAGTCTCAAACTAGTGTGTCTCTGTGAAACGTAGTGTAATATATAAGGTGTCCCAGGTAACCTTCGAAATACGCAAATGCTGCGTAGCTGGACATAACCAACGTAATGTTTGAAGAAAAGGAGTAACAGCGCTGGACAACGGAACGTGGCGGAAACAGACGAAGCGCTGACCTTCAATAAATATTTTATTGCGCACACAGCAATATATAAAGGGCCTTGAATAGGCAGGAAGGAGAGGAGAACATATCATAGTAGGAATGCATTGTCAGGAAGATAGTGACGATGGATAATGTGAAAACCGCACAACTCACGCACATCTCGTCTTTCTTGTCGATGCAAAAGGCCTCGTATATCTCACGTGCACGCTGGGAAAACCATACTGCCTCAGTATTTTGCATTTTTCAAACAATGCACGACAATCACACCGGGAGCTATGTACGGCTAGGTGGCTGCCAACTTGTTTTTGCCGCAAAAAAAACAAGTTCTCCAGTATCTGCCAAAAAGTGAATACGGGAGACACGGGGTCCCGCACGTGTAATAAGAAACACACAAAAAATCCTGTAGATTGCTGCCACAATGTAGTATACGAGAGCCCCCTCTCGTGCGGTCGTTGAAAGAGGATGCAGTCATTGCACGTAGTCCTATGTCGTGGCGATTTGCGAAATGAATTGTAACGTTTAGGAACGAAAGTTCTACTCCTGGAGGTATAACTCCCAAGGCCAATCTCGGCATGCGTTTGATCTTCAGGCGCCGGCATGCACGTATGAAGGTGTGACGTCAGGTTACGTGATCCGCTGTGGAGAGGCGTCGCAGATGCGCTCACTCGAGCCTCACCGTTGTGTACCACGTGACTAGGCGAGGGTTTCTTTAAAAGCGGCTTCGGTGGCGCGTGGTCACTCAGTCTCGCCAAGGATGCAGCACCCGCCGTTGCAAGCGCGTCAACTCTTCGCTGCAGGTGCCAGGCTGAGTCTGAGCACCCTGCCGATATAGCTCGCAGTGCAGAAGCACTGAATAAATGTGTCTAACCATGCTTAACAGAGCTTTCGCCCATATAACCATAGGTTCAAGCAATGTTGAACCCCAGGCATTGTTTATCAGTGCGTTTGTCAAAGGTGGTTGTGCAAGTGACCATCGACTTTTTAAATTTTTTTGCAAGAAGGGACGCAAACGATTCCCATACTCTTCTTCAGAACGAACGCGACAAGGGGTCTTTGTTTGATCAAACCAAGACGCAAGCTTCTTAGAACACCCTGAATATTTCGAACTGTCACCTCGACAGCCTGCACCCTTCACTCAAGCTGCAAGCGCCATCGCACGCTTCCAGTAGTGATGCAACTTAGTGATGCAGGATGGTTTTACAGCAGCCTACTCATTTCGCATTGAAATGACAAATTCACCCATGTGTGACTTGTGCAGCTCTGAAAAGACAACGGAACACGTATTGTGTTTTCCTCATTGTTATAACACCGAACGCGACATTCATCGGACTTGTTGAAACGGGTTAGATACCAGAATATTTTCTGATACATATCTTCTTGGACCATGGCCCCATGTGCGGCAGGCTTACAAAAAGCAAAGCGGGCGTCACATCATCAAACCGACTGGCCTCAATGACCAATTAATGTGAGGTGCGATGGGCAGCACAATGTACGCGCAGTGCTCGTGACTCCCTCTCGCTCTTTTTCTTTCTTTCTTATCATCCATTAACCTCCTTCACGCTGCGTATTGTTGAACTCCCCGCTTTCCTACTTTCTCTCTCCTCTGCATGGCAGGAAACAGCCTGATTTATACACGCACGCACAAATGTTTTCAAATAATGATGGTACTATTAACTAATAAAAACACAATTATCCACGTATAGATACAGAGCCATTGCATAACTACTCATAAGTTTAAGAGACATAAGCGTTGAAAGAGCCGCGAGAGAAAATACGGAAAATAAAGATCCCAGTCTGAAGCAAATGTGGCGTATACGTAGGGGAGTACGGTAGCGCGATTAAAGGACGGGACAAAAGAAGAAACATAGGGACACACACAGCGCTATACGTAGGAATGACCTTGACAAATCGAAAGGCAGAACAGTAAAGAGGCGGCGAAATTTATATCACTCTAAAACTAAAACTTTCTCATGTACACGTTGTATTAGTCCATGCCCATGTCATTCTTCACTTCCATTAAAACGTTCCTCGTTTTTCACTTTTCAGTGCTTGCAATGTGTCGTAGTCGGGCTCACTCTTTGGAGACGCCAACGTCTCCACTCTTTTTCACAAGAGTGAAACCTTTCGTATTCGCTCTCTGTGTTTTTCCCAGAAGGTCTGCGACATTCATTATTTTCTCCTTTTATGCTCTGATATCTGATGTAGTAAGAAGGGGGCAACAGCGACCTTCAGACCACGTCTGTAGACAGTTCGACGGCGGAAGATAGATCGTTCTATTATGCGGCAATGGTTTTCTGGAAGAATAACATGTGTCCTTCTGTGAGCCTGGGACGCATACTTAACTTTAGCTGGAATGACAAAAAAAAAGAGAGACTGTCATACGTGACACAGAGATCCGTATTGTGTCTTCTATTGGGGCAATCACTTATGTTCCTTTTCATGCCAACCAAACGGAAAGTCCCATTATTTCTTTTTCAATTTGTGCCAAGTTCTCATCAAGAAAATTGTGCTATTGCGGTCGACCTGGAGTTCTGCGTAAAAGACAACTCCGGTGTAAAGCCATGAGGCCGATATCTAGTTTAGAATGACAAGAAAAAATTGTTCGATGAGTTCCGGAAACCAGTCAATTACCTGTCTGAAAGAAGTTTGATTTGTTATACGGGGGGAGGGTGGGGGGAAGAAGTTGGAAATTGTATCTATCGCAATTAGGAATTCTCGGAAACTGATACTGCGCTGTCCTTGGGCATCCTGTGTAGGCGCGCTTTCTGTTAAAAAAATGCATAGCCCACAGGGACCGAGGTTGGGTCTTGTATTGAACCTTGCGCTATCCATTTCGCATGAGGCTGGCTTCGAGTGTGTAGAAGCGTCTACGCTTTCTGACTTTGACATTCTATGTCATGAAGCCATTGCGGGCGAGCGCTGTGCCGACAGATGGTTTTTAACGTCGACTGCGTGCACTGCCATGCTACGCTGCGGTTTTATCTACGCTTTTTTTAACAAACAGGGCACCAATTAACCTGAAGCAGAGGTTGCCTTTTCCTCAAGAACAAGCATCGGGTGGCAATGAATTTAGACGGGGCCAGAGGAAAGGTAGTGAAACACGTGACTGCAAGTTCATTGTATTCTGTATGACGTTTCTAAGATCAGTGATATTTTTATTCCAAGTAAACGCGTAGAAATGTCATCGGCGTTCACATGCACTGAGTGTGTCAAAGAACATATATGTAGAGATATACCGTGGAACGTGAAATCCTTTTTTGAACTGTACGTATGTGGACATTCGCTAGATTTTAACATAGAACTCAATAACACGATTTCTTTCTCAAGTACCGACTGTCACAGTTTCGGTTGGAAACACACGTGTAAACATACATACACATACTGAGGGATGTAAAAGCGCTTTGAACTGTATAGTAACTGGACATTCGCCACATATTAACATGGAACTAAAAAACACGATCTTTTTAACAAATACTGACTGTGAGTTTTAGTACAGAACACACACACACACACGCACGCACGCGCACACACACACGCACGGGCACACACACACACACACACACACACACACACACACACACACACACACACACACACACACACACACACACGCACACACACACACACACACGCACACACACACACAAATCAATGAATAAATCGTAGATGATGTGCATTTGCGTGCTTGATAAGTCTACATTTGACGGGAAAGGGTGAAGCGCATAGTACGAAAGTTACCGAGTTTTAGATTTACTACCAGAACATGCAAACACGCACTTTTTTTCATAACCTGGTGACAGTCACCGAGACATTTCAGGGCTATCCCTTCATTGTTGTCTTTTGAGATTATTTTATATATTTGATGTTATATTTTCATGCATTTTTTATGATTAGTTTGTTTTTCATTTTGCACGTTATGAGTAATGTAACATTTTCCTCCACTGCCCTCTCTTGTTTTCTCGTGTTATTTTTTTTCCTATTTGTTTTTTGCCTGGTATAAGCTTAAAGGGACACTTAAGTGAAAAATGATTTCTTCTCCATCAGTAAATTACCGTTCTACAACACCAAAAACACCACTCTTACAACGAAGCCTTTGGTAAGCCAGAAAACGCGCAAGAACGAAATACGGGTGGCGCCGCATTGTGTTCTAAAGGAACCAAATATTAAACATGCCAAGTTTCGGGAACCTTTATTTAGCCAACGCGGCCCAAATGCGAAAACATAATTCGGAAACCCTGACGTCACGCTGATGTACTGGCGCTGGGGTTTCGGCGCGAAATTCAAATACTGATGCTTGTATCTTCATTTTCTCACCTAATAATCAAACAATTTTTTTTTTCATATGACAGCCTGCAGGGTTCTTAAACAATACTTCATTAGTCTAAACTGATTGATTGTTTTGCTTTAGTGTCCCTTTAACATGTGGCCTCTCATTTCCGTCGCCGCGCAGGGAGTGGCCGCATGTGCAGGCATGACTGTGGAGACACCCAGAATCTATAAACTGGCACACTGGCTCTAACAGGAAACCATTAACCACCAACAAAAAATAACTTTAGGCTGAGTCCACCTCCCCATTCCTGCAGGGTATTTCTTCCGATTTTCTGGATGGTGTTAGGCTCTTCCCCCTCTTTTCCACCCTTTATAGGTATTTACTAATGGGACGTTTAAGCCTTCGAAAAAGTATATTCCTTGTAAATTTACTCTCGGTGATAATGCAAGCAATTCCGGTGTGTTTACTATGTGTGGATATTCTATATGTCTGTTAACACTCGCCTGAAAAGGTTGACGAGCGTCTTTCCAACTCCTTTGCAACAAGTTCTTCCCCTTTGTAATTAAGGGAGCATTAATTGTGGGACCAATGCTCTCGTCGTCTTTAGTTTGCGCATTTATGGGAGATTAAGGCGTTGAAAACGCATGCTTTTTAAAAATTTTGCAGACCTATTTATTTTACACTTTATTACTTTTCGTGCACCTTCCCCGCGCTTTGCATACGAAGACAAACAGAAGACAATCTTGACTTCACATGTGGAGGGAAGTTTGTCTTCCATTTCCGAAAGGGAGGAGTCGGGACAAAAGGCTAGCAAGCTTGGTGGGGTCATGGCCCTCAATGTGTTTGGTACAGTGCAAAAGCGCATACAAAATAACGCATAATGATACGTGTACTGTAACACCAGGTGCGGGAAGTAAATATTACGTGTAGGCCATACGTTATACACAGATCTATCAATTGACACATATATTGCAAGCAAGAGATGGCATTACCATATTAAAAATATTGAGAACAAATAATTGTAAGAGTGAATGCAGGGCCTGCACCACGTTTGTGAAAGAGATCGCCGCACGATTAGCCGCTCGAGGCACTTTGCTTTCATTTTCGGGGTTCTTTCACACTCGGAAAAACACTTTTAGGCAGCAGGCATTGAGCAACAGAACGCTATATGGGGAGCTTATCATGTTGCTTGCTCTACAATTTTTTCATTTTCACCTTTCATCAGAAATATCATTTCAGCATTTGGTTAAATAATTAAGACTAATTATCTAATTTAGTGACATGCGAAAAATAATCTGAGTACCTCGAAGCGAGGACAAATATCATTACCTTCATTTTATTTAAAGTCTGGCTCAAGTTGAGTGAAACACCTTCTAAACATTAGTCAAACCTCTCTCAATAGTAGTAAGGCGCTCCGTAAAGTAATTTATTTTTGCTGTTTTTGTCTTTTAGTTTGCCTATTCCTGTATTTCTTGTATGCAGCAAGAAGATATTAATCACGGCTTTTAAGAAAATTGTCAAACCTTTTACTTTTTTATGCGGATTTTGTTATATAACTCCTTATTCGTCCATGGTTGCTTGAACTTCTTTCTATGAAACTTCTCTTCAACTTGTTTGTGCTAAATAATAAATATGATTTGTTTACATTATTGACACCATATACACTTTCAAGCATGCATTTTCCATGGTCGCTTTAAGGTTACTCAGATTTATGGGCCTAATTTTTCGTGTTCTGTATGCACCTGATGTACTCATGTTTCTCTGACATCTTACGAAAAGAGTAGGTTCCTATAAATTGCATTTGCCATAATGGTAGACAGAGTTAGAGCCAAACATTACACATTCGGATTCATGGTTGATAATTTATGCATAACTGAATGTGCATAGCAACTTTTTACATATACAGCTAGTCTATCTCCTCTACCATGTGTCGTGAGCAAACCGTTATATGAATAATTGCTGAAGCTAAGTATATCATTGTGCGCAATCAACCACGTTTCTGTAAAATCCAGTACATCGAACTGCGTAGACAACGAGTAAAAAATATGTATAAAGGTGATCACCGTGGTTTCTCGTACTGCGAATGTTAGCACTTTAACTGGGAAGATAAGAAAGGCTTGGCCTAGAACATTTTTATTGCTTTATTTCTTCATTATATTGCTCAAACATACAGCACCTGAAATATTGCATAGTTTGTCTAAAAGCTAACCGAGATAGAGTAGGTCAAAAATATTGTTGATCAGCTGGTTGAAGGTCAGTGCATGGTCAAAAAATGATATTTGATAATTGCTTTGGCATAGTCAATGCGCGTTCTTGAGATGCACCTCTATGGGGATAAAAATAACATCTTGCCTAAACAAAAGAAAAAAAATGCATTGACGAGAATACGACCATCATGTGCGCTAAGAAGAGAATGACGAAGTCCTCCAGTTTTGTCATAAAAATATCGGTTGCTGCTCACAATTGACATTTTTGTGAATGCAGATGTTGAGCAGGCACATAAATAGACGTAAATTTAGAGGCACAGACTAAAATATTGATTTGTCCCATTTCTGTAAATGTTATTGTTAGGTCAACAATGTTGTTGAGCTATGCATTAAAGGTTTAAAGTGTTTAGCAGAAAGCCCAGACTCTGAGCGAGTCAATTTGGCGTAATAACTTTCAACAGTACAAGAGGAACAACTCTAGATTACATTTATATCTATGGTCAGTTAAATTGTAGAAGTGGTAGTTACATTGTTATTTTGATATGTGGCTCAGGTAATCCTTAGTTTGAATTCGGATGGCTTCGCTTTGCTCATCCTTTCGAGTGAAAATTGTACCACCACTCGTACGCACAAATATTCAGCACATTTGTTTTTTGTGTGAAACAGCAGCCCCCAGCAACTGCTGGTTGGACTGGGTGAAGTGCTCATTCACGTGTACCGCATCACTCCCACTGAGCCCGAGCATATCATTTGCAAGCTTTTATAGCCTTCGAAATGATTACTTGCCACTTATCGGGCCTCACAAGTGAATAAGGATATTTCGCTTACCAGGCATGCGTGTCGATATCTTGCGATATGGATCAATATCATGTGCAGGCACCGGCACATGATATTCTCGGTTCGCACCGACCTGTGGGGTCTGGTGCGAACCGAGAAGTTCCCCTCTTCGTCCACTTTCATTTCTACTTCTCTTCATTATGTTCTATATTTCTCTGTTGTTTTCATTAGAAATGACGTAATGTTTTCTTCATTCAACAGTTCACTGTTTTGCAGAGCAGCTGCAACAAATCAGCCACATTTGTCAATTAAATAAACCAAAGCAATGAAATGTGAGAAAAAAAAAACACCTGTAGCTTTGTACTTAACGCGTGTCAGTGACGAGCTAGTGCAGTAAATATTGCACTGCTTCTTGCGGAACTGGTTGATGCTAACAATCTCTGATGTGCCAGGCGAACGTTACTTCGAGAAGAAGCAGAAAAAACAAATTATAAATTGATTGGTTGATCGAATAATTGAAAGCTACATTGGAAATAATCACCTGTAGTCTAAGGGGGGGTGGGGGGTGGAAGAGAATCAGGCGAAGGGAAGAACGTCTGCGCCTCCTCAGCGAAGGCACTCAAAGTGTGATTTTTTTTTCTGGTGGCGTCTCCTTGCGGTGCTACCCAGTCGTCGCATGACGCGACACTTAGGAGTAGGGTGTGCTTGTCCCTGTGGCTCACTGTGGCGGAACAGCACCAGATCAGATGCTTGAAATTGACTCTGGCGATCGCAGGGCAGTTGGAGTATTTTGTGTTCCTCTCCACTTGCTCAAGATATCCAGGGTGATGGATGCCTTAGCTCTTGCTTTTAGGACACCAACCCGGGCACCTGTGGGAAGGCCAGTGGAAATGAGAGGGAGGATACTAGGAATAAACTCCCGTAGCAGATTCTTTCTGTAGTGCTTGAGTCTAACAATCTGGTGGTCTTGTACCAAAGTGTATGACTGGGAGCCATAGGTGTTGTCCAGCATTGGTGGGCACATTTCTGCTCTGGCAGTCTTCTCTAATTTGCTTGCCCACAGCGTCATGAGCCATCGTGTTCAGAGTGATAAGTTCACATGAACTTATCACTCTAGTCCAGGTCGGCTTCGTTTTTGGAGATGTCGCTACCCTGTGGGGGAGGAACGCGCAGACAGGACTTTTTTTTTTCAACCTCTTTCCTATCTCGTTTTTGCTTCGCAAAAGTCTACCACTCAAAGCTCTGTGATTAAGCATGATGTCAAATATTGCCTAGTGACCTGGGCATACAGTTAGGGTCAACAAAATTATACCTAATCGCTGAAGTTTAGTGACGTAAAAGATTAAAATTTGGTTGCAGCGTCAGCACGCTGTTTCTTCGCATTTAGCTAAGCTACGGCTAATGACGAGATATTACAGCTTGTTTTAGCGAATATACGTAACAACAAAGAATATATACATATATTTTCTTTTATCAGCAGTGTGCCAGAAAGAAGAAAAGAAGATGGCAGGTTTATTGAAGAAATCATGGTTGAATATTAGTCGTAATCGACGGGGACGTGAAACGCCGGCCGCGCGGCATGTCAAGGCTGTGAGTCATCAGACAAAAGTAACACTGCAATCCCTTGAGTGGTTTCCTGTTTACTATTACTTGCATTTTTTTTCATCGTACGCGGAAACAGTTGTGGCGAAACTAAATTGGTAGATACCAGATACCATGTTGAGGTTCAGTAACATCACCCAGTTAACACGAAGCAGAACCTTTCTTCAAAATATAGGCAATGTATAGTATTACATTGAAACAGATATTATGAGGTGGAAGATAGCGCAGTGCAGCCTTTTCGGTGTGTGGGTGTTTTTTCTCATAGGTGGACGGTTAGTAAAAGGAGGAAGTGTATCCATGTGCTTCAGGTTATATGCATCACAGCATGTTGGCATGTTTTTCGACTCAACAATACTGATGCAAGCTGTCTTTCTGCGTTAGCATCAAGCGACTCCCACTTATATACATAGTGCGGTGCTTTTACATGCGGGACCCACAACAATATAATACGCTGCTTCATCCCACCCCTTTCTCTTTAGCACTGCGGGTTTTCGAAAAGAAACAAATTGCACAGTATCAGTGCATGAGAAAAAGTGTACTAAATTTGAGATGCTGGAAAATTGTTTGACAACATTATTGTAAGCATTGTGGCTGCACTGTTCCCTCTACACGCCGAGTAATATAAGCCGCTGAAAAGTCTGTTGACGGCATATTAATGAGGGAGTTTTAGCATACGGGCTTCTTTTTTGTCGCGATTGACACTGTCTCACTAATTTGTCAGCTTTGGACGTACTAGCAAAGCCATGCCAGGGGCAAGAGTCACGGGTTTTTGTACAAAGCTTACAGTGCACACTCATGATGCATTCGACTGTCTTACATTCGAAGTTGTCGAAGCGTTCAAATGCTCCCAGGGCCAAGGATACCGTTTGGATCTCGCTCCCGCTCTGCTCTCACATGAGACATATGTTGCGCTCTGTGCGCACTGAGCTGGGGTGCAGAGCTCTGAAAGAACAAGACGAATCTGTTCTTTGGACCAATCTGAATATAAAGCGCGACTCCAGATCTCTCTATAGCGCTGAAAAACAAGCACTCACTGCACAATTAAAATTGCTCTCGTTGACTAAGAGGAATAAGCAGAGATAATTTGGCATGGAGTGAGTTAAAAAGAGAAAAAGAAAAGTTCCGTATATCCAAGGCCATGTAATAATTATCGTAGCCGTAATGAAACGCTGTAAATGTGCACGTGGCTCAATCATTTGATCCTTTTATCTCAATTTCTGCGAAAACTTCTTCATTCGCTTACAGAATCCCACGTGGTCTTCTGGAGTGCAACTGGAAAACGGTGAGATAATACCAGCGCCACTACAACAACACCTTACCACTCCCGAACAACATAAGAGATTCGCCCGTTATCTGAAGAAGCACATAGGACAATTAGACAGAAGAAACAGAAGCTTTCTTCGCACCCGCCAGCTTAGTGTGTTTTAGCTATAAGTCGCGCCAGGAGCAAGATTCCCGGGTCTTTTAAACCACCAGCTATGATAGCGGTGTGTCAAAACTCTCAATTGCGAATTGTGTGTGTTCACCGTGTTGTGTTTTTAACCCAACTTACACACTCGGCTTAAATTTCCTCTTCGCTTTCTCTCGTAAACTGTTAACCTCTAGTTAAAGGTATACCATCTGGAACTGTATGATCTTTGGTATTGATGTGTATAAGAAACAGACACAAACGCACAGGTCCATACGAGCAGAAGCTCTCGAGAGGGCACTGGCATTATTCGTGCACATAGGTCCCTAAGCACTACTGCTGACAGAGTACTAATTCATTCTTTCTGGGACTAATACACAGTCATTGTTATTATAAAGCTGTATTATCATGTGATGTTACAGTATCCATCCAGTGATTACTGTACACGCATTTAGACTGCTTGGAGACCTGGGTATTAAGTTCGGTAGGTGAAACGTAAGTGCATCTTCGCTGTAGGTTAGTTACAGACGGGCGAAACGTTAGTTGCGTAAAAGAAGAAGAAACGGGCACTAAAGGGAATTTACTGTTTTGAATAACAAAGTGCACATATTTTCCTAAGCAATATACATTAACTATAACGGAAATGTAAAAAGACCGAGCGTAGTGGCATGTGCCACCATCACCGTTTCAGAGTTGGTGATGAAACAATCAATCAAATTATTTAACATGCCCAGGAACAACACCGAGGTCTGGGTGCTGGTGCAGAAACAAAACTAAAACAAAGAAGACAAAACTGTAAAACAAATACAATCAAAAGTTATCGAACAAAAAATAGGCTGAAAAGACAAAATAAGAAATAACTGCATTAACATCTACATAATGAGCAACAATACAGCAATAATACACACTTGAGTGGCGAATAACATGTATGGAAGGAAATAAAAACCATGAGAAGAGAGGTAAGGAGTGTGGCTTAAAAGAAGGCTCAAGAGAAACAGCGAAGCTAGGAAGAGAAAGAAGACAGGACCTTTTAAATATTAGGAGGAAATGACAGTTGTAAAGACTTCGCATTGTGCCGAAAGGCGAGTGTCGGCTGAATATCTGCCAAGTCAGAAATGGGGAAGGGCCTATGTTTCGTGGGGATCTTGTGCGGAAACTGCCATGAAGCTGAAACTATTATATCCGCGCATCTAATAATTCCATGAAGGTTTTTCTATAAAAAGGAATAATAATAATAATAATAATAATAATAATAATAATAATAATAATCGGGAATGAGGCATCTCACTTGCACGTCCCGCGGAAGGAAAAAAAGAATGTTATCCCTGTAGTGGATCAGGATCACGAGCCTTCGTGCAGAACCGGCACCTGTTTCTCAAAGTGGCTTGAGAAGGAATCTTTTCAACCAGAGTGGCATTTTAAGATCTCCCTCGGTTCGTCGCGCGCCATCCGACACACAGTTCACTGTCCTGGCGGCTGTGCCCATCCAGCTCTAAGTATGGCGATATCGGCTGCACACAGACACAACCAGAAGAAATGCTGTAAAGATCCCATAAGAGGCTATCCAGGCTGTGAATCGGCAGCGTCAGACTTAGGCTCAACAATAAAACCCCGTTTTGTTGTTTCTCAAGAAGCTATATTCTGCTAAACATCTCCCTGTTGTCGTCATTTCCCTTCTTCTTGGTTTTTCTACTGAGAACGAAGCTTCTGAGTGGCTTTTCCCTGCAAGGAACTGAAATACTTCCATTGACTTCCCAAATTCCAAAGCGTATGTTTTTCTTAACTGGATCCAATGAGATGTTGGTGCCTGTTTGAAGGGGTCGGCTATTTCTTTACTCTTCATTCATACATGTTTTAGGAAAAAGCTTCAAAGAGAGAATACATAAAATGTTATAGTAACAACAGCTCTAAAATTTTCATACACACCAGAAAAACAAATGTTTCTGAGCAGTTCCCAAAATTCGAATGTGTATGTTGAAGCACGAATTACGTCCCTCGTCGTCAGAAAGCCCAGCACTCACACAGAAGAGTCACGATAACACGATAACAAGAGCGATTAAGGAAACCCAAATATGTGAAAAAGAAAAGATGAATCACATCTAGACATACAACGCCGTGATCATGGTTACAATAATAAGATTTAATAGCTTTTAGATATACTTGATTCATCAGAAAACTGCACTAATGTGCCTGCCGCACTGTCTTTCATGTTTTCTGATGGCCATGCACCCACGCTTTTATCTCTGTATTGATATCCTATATAGAGCATGCAAGTATGTTCGCGAAAAACCGCTTACGGTGAGTGCACTAATTTTGCAGTGTAGTAAGAAATGTTCTATGGCTTCTACAGCCTCCCCACAAGAACACACAGTCCTGAAGGTTTCTTTCTATTTGGTACAAGAAAAATTTGGTATATAATTATGCTCTGCCGGTGCGAAGTCTAAAAATTGTTTCTATTGAGCGGCTGGTTTTTATAGACGTGGTGAATTGCATGTTGGGAACTATCTCGCAAACTGGAGCTTTCCGCACTATTTCGGAATCAAGTTTCTCCGGACATTCGACCACGAAGTTTGTTTAAAAACAATGTGTTTCACTAGCCGCTCAGGGTAGCACGAAATAGTACACTATTTGCACGAGTAGCACGCGCCCTGTCATCTGCAGCGACAGTTACATTACAGTAACGTCGCAATGTGTTGGAATTCACTGAAATATAACGTAGTGAAGAAACCTCATTGCTGCACTGTAAGCCTTTTGTATTTCGTATAATAATGTACTGTTTGCTTTCCCAACCTGGTTTATTTTATGTGCAACATGAAACTTGCAGATCGCTCAGAATTACCCCTAGCAAAGTTTCTTAATTTAAATATATGGAGCGCAATGCGGAAATAGTGGCATAGAGCTCTGCGATTGTAGATGTCGTAAAGTAAGTCTAAATGTCCTTCATTTTTTCATGCCTCTATAAATAACAGCGATGTAGAGCTTCCCTTCTTACACGAAAAATCTGACTAGACATTAATATTATCCCGGTATGCATTGTAGAGGTGGAACATATTTAATAGTTTGATTGCAATCACTGGCATGTGGCACTAATAGGTGGACCGAGCATGGAAGGGATGAATTGTGGAACTTGAATCGGCCATGTATAAAGAGTGCAGCGCATTTGTAGGTCAAAATTCCTGAACATGCCGTTTCTCCACTGTACCGTAACCTCACGGAAGTGGGCCCTGTTATGACTTTGAATTGCTTGACTAAAATGATAACAGGTAAGCTTAATTGCCAAATCAAACTAGTGACGACCTGTTTCTAGAAATATTAAAATCTGAAAAGGTGTCTGGAAAAACCCAGCAGCAGCCAAAGAGTTGGCAGATGCCTTAGGTACACCCATACATGAGAAGGCTTCTGGCGAGTAGTCGTTGAAGGGTTTCTTCTAAAGTGTGTGACAGGACCCATGAAATACAATAGCAGATTATACTCATTTGTCTGACAATCACACAGTGAACCCGTATTAAGGATAATGTTGCGCAGCCTCACGTGATTCCGGCTAAACGACAAAAAACATTCCTATAGAAAGTGGCTTTCTTCTCTAGTGCTTTTACCTGCGAAGCACATGAAAGCCACTGGTCAAGAACGACTTCCAGAAACATGTGCTGCCACTAAAGCAGCACGCACTGAGAATCTATCTGTAAACAATATTTTGAGTTATCTTCTGGTAAGAATAACAACAGTTGTTTTCAAATTTGATAGTCTTTATAGGCTTGGTTCGATTGAGTGGTCGCATTAGATGGGACAGGAATGTAAAAGGTTTGTGTAAAGAACGCTGTATGCATGTTTGTACAGAATTGAGACCACGACTTAGTGCCAAGCTGCAAAACGCTATATCCAGTGAGCCACAGAGGCGAGTGAAATGGTAGTGGTGTAATCTGCGGCCCGTACATTCTGTGATCTGAAATCACAACGCTTGCTCACTTTTTCCGTGTGTTTTCGGTAGCATTTGGGGGGAAATATCCTGCGTTCATGATATTCAAGGTACTCTTCAAAGTTAAAAACTACTGTAGGAACAATGTTCATGCTCGGCAAAGATTTGTGCAAAGAACCTTGGAAGCTGTCAAGGTCGCCTGCCTTGCGCGAGGCTGAGAGCGGTATTGATACGGTGGCACTATTCACCATTCTGAATAGAGATCGAGATACCCGGGAGTGCTAGTTTTCGAACGCCACGGGACAAGCAGGGGCAAAGGGTGGACGCGCAAATGGTGGACAAATCAGCGGATCTTTTAAGCATGTGGGGCCCTCTGGCGCATGATTTTCGGGGACATGGTAGCCTAGCCGCCCACGGGATTATCTTACTGAGCCATGTCCAATGCTCCGTTCCAGTAGTCGGAAGTTCAAACTCACCCCCCCCCCCCCAAGTTTTTTTTTTACGCCAGTGTATCTAAATTTGACATTCTCCAGTGCACTACATCTGCAGGCTTGGAGTGACGCCTGACACCGGCGAAAGATGCCGAATGCAAGAGCGAGTGGACTATACTAATCCTCGTACAACCAAATTAGGAAGGCCCACCAAGCTTGAACAAAGACACTCCCTCACGAGAACAGGAATTGGCCTCCCTGGAGTAATATTCGGCCACAACCATCCTGCCGATATCTACAATTAATCCACGGCCCTCAGTCTCCAGCAGCTGCGGAGCACGTGACCAAGGTGGTGGTGAGAACTGTAACGCAGCTGAGTGTGCTAATAATCTATGGCTCCGGACAGACCACCAATGGAAAATGACCCTGTACACCTTTAACGACCGAACACTGTCGAGTGAGGTTAGCTTAGAAGGGCTTTTTGAGGAACTATCAGGCGTTGTTTGGGATATTATTGGCCTTAGTGAGATTAGAAGAACTGGTGGGGCTTATACATTGCTGAATAACGGACATGTCCTCTGCTATAGAGGTTTCTTAGATAAGAAGCAATACGGGGTAGGATTCTTAATATACAAGGACATAGCGGGCAACATTGACAAATACTACAGCAATAATGAGAGGGTAGCTGTAGTCGTAATCAAACTTAATAAGAGGTATAGATTAAAGGTAGTACAAGCCTGCGCTTCAACATCCAGTCACGATGATGAGGAAGTACATCAGTTTTATGAAGATGTTGAATTAGCGATGAGAAAAGTGCAAACTCCATATACTTTAGTATTTGGTGCCTTCAATGCAAAAGTGGGGAAAAAGGAGGCTGGTGAACAAGCAAATGGCTACTACGGCGTGGATTCTAGGAACGCTAGAGGAGAGATGCTGGTAGAATTCGCAGAAAGAAATAAGCTTTTAATAATGAACACCTTTTTCAGGAAGCGTAGCAACAGAAAGTGGACCTGGAAAAGCCATAATGGTGAAAAAAGAAATGAAATTGACTTCATACTTTCTGTTAATCCCAGCATAGTGCAGGATACAGATGTGATAGGTAGGGTAAAGTGCAGTGATCATAGGTTAGTGAGGACTAGGATTCACCTCAATTTGAAAAGAGAAAGAGCTAAATTGGTCAAGAATGAACACGTCAACCTAGAGGCAATCAGTGCATTTTACCGGTGCAGACAACTGGGGCTGCAACTTGGAGACTGACAAAGAAGCTTGAGAACAGGTAAAAGCAGGCAAATTCAGGCTGGTACTTGCAAACAAATTTGCCGCCTTAGAACAAAGAGCTGATGATGACATAGAGCTAATGACTGAAACCGTAACTAGGTTGGCTTCAGAGGCAGCAGTTGAAGTGGGAGGCAAAGCACCAAGGCAACCAGTAGACAAGCTCTCTCGTGTAAGAAAGGACCTAATTAAGAAACGACAAAGAATGAAAGTGTCCAATTCAAGAGATAAGAGAAAATTAGCAGAACAGTCAAAACCGATCAAAAAAGCGAAAATAAGTGATATTCGAAATTTATAACATGAGAAAGACTGAAGAAGCCGTAAAAAATGGACGCAGCCTGAAATCAGTGAGAAGGAAACTTGGCGTAGGACAAACCAAGATGTATGCACTGAAGGATAAGCAGGGTAATATAATCAGCGATCTCGAAGGTATAATAAAAGCAGCGGAAGAATTGTATACTGACCTGTACACTACCCAGAGGACTCAGCAGTACTCCATTCGAAACGATATTGAACTGGATACAGAAACTCCTCCTATAACTAGAGATGAGGCCAGAAGGGCAGACAAGACATGAAACGGGGAAAAGTGGCAGTAGAAGATGAAATAACAGTCGATTTAATCAAAGATGGAGGGGGCATAATGCTAAAGAAACTCGCGGCTCTCTATACGAAGTGTCTATCGACTGCAAGGGTCCCGGAAAACTGGATGAATGCAAACATTATACTAATTCACAAAAAGGAAAGACGTTAAACAACTGCAAATTATAGGCCCATTTGCTTACTTCCACTATTATGTAAAATATTTACCAAAATAATCTCCAATAGAAATACGCAACACTGGACTTTAGTCAACCAAGGGAACAGGCTGGCTTCAGGAAGGGATACTCTACAATGGATCACATCCATGTGATTAATCAGGTTATCGAGAAATCCGCAGATTGCAATAAGCATCTCTATATAAATTTCATAGATTACGAAAAAGCATTTGATTCAGTAGAGATACCAGCAGTCATAGAGGTATTGCGTAATCAAGGAGCACAAACCGCTTACGTAAATACCCTGGAAAATATCCACAGAGATTCCACAGCCCTCTTAATTCTACACAAGAAAAGTAGGAAGATACCTATAAAGAAAGGGCTCAGTCAAGGAGACACAATCTCTCCAATGCGATTCACTGTGTGCTTGGAAGAAGTATTCAAGCTATTCAACTGGGAAGGTTTAGGAGTAAGGATCGACGGCGAATACCTCAGCAACCTTCGGTTTGCCGATGACATTGTTCTATTCAGCAACACTGCATACGAGTTACAACAAATGATTGAGGACCTTAACAGGGAGAGTGTAAGAGTGGGGTTGAGGATTAATATGCAGATGACAATCAACTCGGTGAATCACCCGGCAAGGGAACAAGAGTTCAGGATCGCAAGTCAGCCTCTAGAGTCTGTGAAGGAGTACGTTTACCTAGGTAAACTAATCACAGGGAACCCTGACCATTAGAAGTAAATTCACAGAATAAAAATGTTTGATCGCATATAGCAGACATCGTGAGTTCCTGACTGGAAGCTTACCGTTATCGTTGAAAGGGAAGGTATACAATCAGTGCATTTTACCGGTGCTGACATATGGGGCTGAGACTTGGAGGCTGACAAAGAAGCTTGAGAACAGGTTAATGACCGCGCCAAAAGCGATGGAACGAAGAATGCTAGGTATAACTTTAAGAGACAGAAAGAGAGCGGTTTGGATCAGAGAGCAAACGCGTATAGACGATCATTCTAATTGACATTAAGAGAATGAAATGGCGCTGGGCATGTCATGTAAGGCACAGATTAGACAACCATAGGACCATTAGGGTGTCACAATGGGTACCAATTTGGCAGGCATTCGAGGTATTATTAGTAGCCTTACTATATTTACAATTGGGGTGTGTTTGGCAGGCATTCTCAAATTATGAACAGCAGGTTGCCATTATCCCTCAAGAGAAAAGTTTAGAACAGCTGTTTCTTACCAGTACTCACGTACGGGGCAGAAACCTGGAGGCTTACGAAAAGGGTTCTACTTAATTTGAGGACGATGCAACGAGCTATGTAAAGAAGAGTGATGGGTGTAAGGTTAAGGGATAAGAAAAGAGCAAATTGGCTGAGGAAACAAACGCGAGTTAATGGCATCTTTGTTAAAATCAAGAAAAAGAAATGGGCATGGGCAAAACATGTAATGAGGAGGGAAGATAACTGATGGACATTAAGGGTTACGGACTGGATTCCAAGGGAAGGGAAGCGTAGCAGGGGGCGGCAGAAAGTTAGGTGGGTGGATGAGATTAAGAAGTTTGCAGGGACTACATGGCCACCATTAGTACATGACCGGGATAGTTGGAGAAGTATGGGAGAGGCCTTTGCCCTGCAGTGGGCGTAACCAGGTTGATGATGATGAATGGGTACCAAGAGAAGGGATGCGCAGTAGAGGACAGCACAAGACTAAGTGGTGCGACGAAATTAGGAAATTTGCGGGTGCTAGTTGGAATCGTTTGGCGCAGGACAGGGGTAATTGGAGTGCGCTGGGAGAGGCCTTCGTCCTGTAGTGGACATAATATAGGCTGATGATGATGATGGTGATGATGATGATGATGCATTTATCACTTCGCACTGCACAGTCGTCTCACCTCAGGTTGTCCAAGGCGCTCTTGACGTTTAGTCTTTCGACCAGCCTATTAGATAAATTTCAGTTCTCACAAACGTTTCCGACTTCCTCAATTTTTTGTGCATTTGCTTTATTTCTCCGCAGTTCCTTCCGTTACTCTTTTCTCTTTACTCTTGCCTCAGTGCAGGGTAGCAAACCGGGAGCTCTTCCGGTTAACCTCCCTGCCGTTATCACCCTATTTCTCTTTCTCTGTCTATCTAGGACATTGCAAAGTAAGACCTCAGCAATAGTGCAGCATAATATTTCTACATTAAACAGGCAATAAATCTATTATACGGGCAATTGAAGACTGGTTCTCTGGTTGTAAAAAAAGAATAAGAAAATTAAGGAAAAGAAAGACAGAAATTATGAAAGAAAGAACTAAGTTCCTATATAGCGGTACGGCTGATCATTCTACAAGTCACTTGTAGGTCCCGAATGATACCGACTACTTTCGGCAAGTGTACACGTGCAGTGAAAAATTAAAACAATTTCGAAGCACAACGAAAATATTAATTTCATAATTTGTACTACCAGCTCCCGTAAGGGAGCAGGAAGTGTCAAGGAACATCTCAGTGCTGCTCAGAAATAGTAATGCCAGATATTTCAATGTAGAAACGTGTCTCTGCCTGGCACTGTTTGTTGAGAAGAAGGCATTCGTATGATATATGACATCAATTCCCAAATAGAAAGACGACATATAGGCGTGCTGATCACAAAAAAGAGAAACTAAAAAAAGGAATGATTTGTGGGAGCTGATCACACATGCCGCCTTCGAGAATTCCTAATGGCAGCGTGAAGCACATGTACGTGTTGCTACATGACTTGGCACCACGCCCGGTTACAAAGGGAAATTAATGTCTAGCAAGGTCACAGAGTCGAGGTGGCGTTGCTTTGTTATTAGACTGCCTGCGCAAATGCGCTTTTCATCCTGCTCTTGCTCAATTGCGCTTCACTGACGTCGGACGCATAAGATGCAAGCAATGGCAGGAATTGTGTGTGACTCACTGCCTGAAAAAGGAGCTGCAATATGAAGTTCGACGTCACAGTATTGTAGTCCAGAAATCATTGTAACCCTTACAGCGAATAGAAACAAGTATGCGATATAAATTTCTCAAACATATGTTGCTGTGTTTTATGAATGTGGCTCGCTATTACTATCGGAATGAATTTCAAGAGGTAATATTTATTCGCCGAAGCTATTGAGTATTGGCACCGCAAAAAGAACTTGCAGAACAGCAGGGCTATGTGAGTCATCGATTAACCTTCCAATTAAGCCATTATTGTTTTAATTGCGATAACTTTGTTATCACCATGAATCTGTTGTGACGTATGTCATCAAACTCCAGAAAACGTTATTCCTTTTTTCCTTACTGCAGTTTGTCATTTAATTATTATATGTGATTTTCATTGTGTTCAGGTGAACTGTGTCGACATGACACATGTGAAATGAAACGTCCACTTACGCAGTGTGTCGCTCGCGTATTGATGTAAAGTTTGTTTTAAAATAAAAAGTACATAGTGAGTGCACTGTATGTCGACATTTGACCAAGGTACGATGGGAAAACTGCTAGATTCACCCGAAAGTGCCAGTTTCACTGCGAAGGTAGAGTTCAGGTCAGAAGAACACAAATTCTTCAGTACAGAGATCGGAACACAAGGAATGGTGAAGCAGATATTTTTTAACCATATCTTTCAGAAGACTTTGAAGTAACAATTTCTTGATCGTATCCAACATCCAGGAACTTCAACGTTTGGTGAAACTCTAAAAGGAAGGATTTACTTTTCTGGTTATGTATTGATTTCATGGTTGTTGTTTTTTTCACTTAAGATGTGCCGTAATTTTCCTTTGTTACCGAATGTTATGGTCACGTCAATCTTCACACTCGCCAAAATGTGACCTGTTGTAGCTTGCACGAAATATCACCATCTACTGCTGGCCACACGTGTGAATGAAAACTTTATTGGATTCAAAAAAGAGAGAAAAGGTGTACTGTGAGGAATACAGTCCTTTGTGATTTACTTAATGATTTAATTAGGCATAGATGATACAAGAGGAAGCACAGTTCAATTTTAATGAGGCCAGAGTGTAGTACCAGAACATAACATATCGATGAGGAAAGTTTTCAAGAGTTAACAGGAACTTCGAAGAAATAAGCATGACGGCTGCATGAATCTTGACTCTCAGTCATTACGAACGCCAGTCGCCGTCCTGAAATGGGTGTGTTCATGTTGTTTAGATCCTAAAAAGATACATCTCATTTAGAAACGTAATGCCACTTCACATGGGTAACTTTTCTTCCCATAGATGTGTGCGAAAGGTAAAATGAGAGTTGAAAAGTTAAGGCAAGATAGTTGTGCACATAACTCATATTGACGTACGAACAGCGCGAATGCTGTTTGCCCATTCTGGAAATACTACATAAATTAAACGTTGTTGTTGTAAATAACTGCATGACAGGGTGATTCAGTGCGACCTACAGGGGTTCCCACACTCGGTGAAAGAAAAAGCTTTTCTGTGGTATAATGATGCACCTTTGTGCCCATCAACTCGAGATGGTTTGCGTACGGATCAATGCTTAATTTATGGCGGAAATGGAAATAGAGAAAGAAACTGGCGCAAAATGAACTTCATCCATTAAGCCATATTTGAGAAACTAACCGCATTTGTTTAGACCTCTGTCACATGCACGACGACTGGGATCATTTTCACACCAACCTGACGATCCGGGGCAGCATTTTGTAGCAGTTATTTTCGTAAGAATGATTTTTCTGTTATTTATCGAGTTGCATGAAGCCGCGTCCCTTTATTTGGTCACTCGTGGCAACGGATGATAAGGAAAAATAAATACATGGGGAAAGAGAAATCCATACAACATTCGGTCCCTGTGTCGAGTACCGTCAAGAATCCAAAGCCGCAGAAATCCGCAAAGTGTCCTTTATTATTCTATCGTTCTAAATGCACCTAGTGTGCCCCCAGTCATTACGTGAAACTACAATATCGATAACTGCCGACGGAAACTTTGAAAATCGCCTGCATCCAATTAAATAATTGTTAGAACAGTGAATCATCAGAGCTTTGGTTTTGCCGACATAGTGAAGGTCATAAATTACTTTCATCATCATTTCTGATATTCAGCATATGACCAGCCTTCTGATTTATTTTTTTTTCGCTTGGTTGGCGTAATACGACCTCACGTTGACATATACCGGATGGTGTTGGGTCGCTCGATAGTGGCTGTCTTCCAGTTCCGGTGCTTCTCTAAGGCCGGCGCAGGAAGCCGCGAGCGCACTTATCGCTGTCGGCCACAGCCAGACGTCGTTGTCTGTAGGCGCCACGCGGTATCGGCCGTCCTACCGGTCGTGCTGAGCAGGTAGTGAGGGCTTCTGGCGTCCGCTTCCACCCGCGAGCTTATTTTTTTATTTTCGAATTTCGTTTTCTGCCACGGTCGAGACGGTTCCGTCCGCTACAACGCACCCTTGGCATGGCGAAATCTGGGAGACCCACCATTGCGTACGCCTCTGTAGACTCCCTGTGTATAGCGCGGTGGTCTGATATCTACAGTGGTGGAGAGAGTGATTTGAGCCCTGTACCTAGGTTATGAAGAAAAGGTAAGAGAGGCTCATCTAGGAAGGTGAAGGGTACACGGGGGCCCAAATCTGCTCGGCACACCTTCTACCTCATTGCGCGACAAGGGAGGCGTATGCATATAAAATAAGGACGCATTTGCCCTCTAGTCACCAGTCGTCACCAGTCCTCCTAGAGCCGTCACCACCATGAAGCCGCTGGTGAGTGCAAAGCCTTCTGCAAGCGATATCTTGCGCGAAGAGCATTGTTACCTCTAGAAATTATTTTGCTCCTTCCTTGGTAACTATGACCTACTTCGAGCTTTAATTCGTGAGCAGCCTGCAAAGCTGCTTGCTTTAAGGGACGTTTCTCCGAACCTGGCTTCTAGCATTCGTGCCTGAAACCATGTTTTGGCAGAAAAAAAGCTAGCAGCAAAACAGGTACTCAAAATGTTTGAGTAATCTACATTTATTACAGCTGCCCGTTGTCTATGGTTCGAAAGAAGTGAATACCTCAGGGTTTATGCTTTTTGAACCAAAGCGCCCGCACAGAAGGGTAAAACGTTCAAGCAGCAAAAAGTGAGTGCAATTTGGAGCAGTTCCTGAAAGTATTGTAAGATGTTTTCTGATGGCATAATAGCTTCATTATCAACACCAAAAAGCGCACCTTCGTCTGCTATTGCTATTTCATTGATTTCTACGCCATTGGATTATATATTTAACAATATCGGCATATCCCTATGAATGATTCGTGCCACGATTATTTTCGTTGGCATCTTTCGAATCGCAGGAGTTTTTTGCAGCTGTCCGCACCCTTGGGAGTACTTGTTTAAAATCTTTCCAGTGGAAAAGAGTACAATTCATAAACGCCTTAATCCCTGTAAAAGTTCAATGCTGCTTCTAGAAAAAGACACTTTTAGAATGAGTTTGTCCATCAATGTTCATCAATAGTGTGACTGTATTGAGTGAACAATAACCTGTCTTCATACCGGGAAGTGGTCATTTGCTTCAAGTGCCCGTATGTGTTCTTATTGTTCTGATTATGATGGACCGAAATCCGCCTCGCATCATTGAATAAGATAAGCCAAATATTTGTTATTACCTTAAAATAACATAACATTTTTACAAGGTGTTAGATACCAATCGCGCCGTCACTACTGTTCTTTTTTTATCACGTGCATACAGGTAAGTTCGGATGGGCCACTATTTGGGGCAAGTTTCGGTGCCTTTCATGGCTAGTCCTCTAGTAATCGTTCCAGGTGAAATCACGAAGACAAAAATAGTTAAAAAGCATACGTGAACTATTTGAACCATTCTGCAGTGCGTTGTCGTCTTGCTGGCGCTGTGCGCCATCGCCTCTGCCAAGAAGGAGAAGGTCGAGGGCCGTGGGGCCCTACTCGGAGTTGGAGCGGGCGGCTGCTGCCCCTGCACCGGTGGCCTTGGAGTCGGTGGCGTGGGCCTAGGCACCGGCCTCGGTGGAGGCAGCAGCTACAACAGTGGTAGCTACAGCTCTGGCTCGGGCTATGGCTCTGGTGTTGGCGCGGGTGCAGGATTGGCCTCAGGTGCTGGACTTGCCTCGGGCGCTGGACTTGCCTCAGGTGTTGGACTTTCCTCCGGCGCTGGACTTTCCTCTGGTGCTGGACTTGCCTCGGGTGCCGGACTTGCCTCAGGCGCCGGACTTGCCTCGGGTGCCGGACTTGCCTCAGGTGCTGGACTCGCCTCAGGTGCCGGACTTGCCAAAGGTGCTGGACTTGCCTCAGGCGCCGGACTCGGTGCTGGGGCTGCCGGTGTTGGCCTCGGAGTAGGAGGAGCCGGCGTTGGAGCTGGCGTCCCTCTGGCCAGCCCCGGAGTCGGCGTTGGCGTTGGTGGAGTTGGTCTTGGAGGTGGACTTGGCGGTGGCCTTGGAGGTGGTTTCGGATCATCCTCGGGCTACTCGGGCTTCAAGCAGGGCTCTGGATTCAACAACCAGGCCGGAGCCAACAAGGCCGGTCAGGGAAGCTTCGCCTACAACGTCGGCGGCTCGGATAGCAACAAGTACGGCCACAGTTCCTCATACGGAGACTCCAAGAGCTTCGGCAAGAGCGCAAGCGAGGGCTTCAACCGCGCCTCGGGCCAGGGAAGCCATGGTAGCTCGTTCAACAAGGCCGCCGCGGGATCCGGAGCCCAGAGCTCCAGCTCCGGCAGCAAGGTTGTCTCCGGTTAAGCGCTACAAGCGACGCCTGTGATTCTTGTGTAAGTACCGCTCCGCTTTGATATACTTAGCAATTTTCAGTCGTTATTCAAGTGACTACAAGTAGGGTGCATTGCGGTGTGTCATTCTGTTCAACACAATCGGGGAAAGCTTTCCTAGGAAAAAAATTGCAGGCCATGACTTTGTTTCCTGTGTGGGAGAAGAAACTACGAAACAAGAGCCCTAAAAATGTAGGGCATGCAGGCCACAATTATGATGAGGAATTGTGAATTTATACATTAACAAGAAATACTTTAGGTGAAGTGTTGAAGAACGTTGCCACCTTTTTGTTCAGGAATTACTGTCTTATGATCGCGCGCTAGTATTTTGAGATTCCTCTGCTGAGTTCTCAGGGAACTGCACATATTTTAATAAAATATGAGTAGTCGCCTATACAATTAATTTACTTTTCGTTCCCTCTTCACAGAAATCTTGAAATGCATAGTGATTCCACTGACTTAAGAATTGTCCTTGATCTTTGCAGGCCCCTCCTTAACACTCAGATGGTTGCTGAACGGCTGGACAACAACGGCTTGAATATTTCAAGTTTTGATGCTGCAGAAGTGATAGGGTGTAGCGAATAGTAATACCTCCTTCATATGTAAAGGAGTTTGTTCATCCGCTGAAATACTGCCCTGCATCAATAAAGAGCCATATGTTACTATTAAAAAGGAGCATTGCTTGCGTGTTTTTGAACTAGACCTCCGTACACCGCAGCATTTGAACGATGCTTACTGCGGGCACTCGAGCAGAACGCCACCTAAGAATCTAGTGTGAGCTTCAAAACTAGCGTTTTTTAAAAATTTGATGTAAAACATTATTTTAAATACATGGGTACAGGTCTTGAAGCCAGTATGTAAAAGTAGTTCCTTATTCTACGCCACATTCTGTGCTGTCCCAGTGGCACTTAGGGCGTTTCGGTGAGCACACCCCCTGATGAACTGTTCAACAAATTATGGCCCAGCCAAAAGAAATGAAACAAATTGAACCTGTGCTGCATACTATGAATAGCTCTAATTAAATGCAATCTCTTTACAGCTGCTTGATTTCTCCTGTTGATGTAGTGTCAACGAGAAAATAGAAACAGGAGCGGTCGTTAATAAATGCTTGCTGGTGCAAATATCAGCAAATATATGACTACATGAGCTCAGTACTTGATGTTATTCCTTTGAAATTGTCACTTCACTTTATAATTACTCACAGAAATTTACTGCCGTAAGCCATCGACATGGGGTTGAATGCTTCTTTTTATTATCGTGATACTTCTCTTGGCAGAGCACAAAAAAAGCACACAATCTCGATCATCTTTAATGGAATAAAAAGTAATGTAGTTGAAGTGCTTGCTGTAGCATACACAATATTTTAGCAATATTATATGCCTACGACCTAAGAGTTCTTTTCGAGACTTTTGTGTTGTGGCGAGCTTAAGAAAAAAACAGTATGATAGCATAGCCGCAATATGTTCTCCTCTGTACACATTTACGAAAGAAAAAAAAAGAAAAAACAGCAGCCATCAAACATCCAAAAAAATTTGGTCACTTAATTTCTAGAGAATGAGAAAATAACGCTAAATCATTCTATAAGCTGCCTACAGGTTCTTTAAGGGCCTTCACAAAAGCAAGCGATATGTGTATAAGCCAGACTTGAGCACCTTACTGAAAGAAGTAACCGATTAGAATTACAGTTACTTCGTTTAAAACTGTGATTGATTATAGTGAACAATGGACAGGCACCTAAACAGAACGAGCTGGCATGAGATATTCAGTGCGCCGTTTGCAGCGCTTCATACATTGCTTATCTTTACAAACAACTGCTTTTCAAAAATTTCCCCAGTCATCTTCCCTCGTTTTTCTTCGTGAATTCATTAGCGGCGGCACTGAAAACTCGTTCCACGCGCGGGCTGAGAAGGAGAGCGGTGTTTAATTTACTTTAATTTAATGTCATCTTGCGCACAAGATCCTCGTTACTCAGCATCTCGTTGCTCTGTGAGGCGCAACGTTTCATTCTCGCCGGGACTTCAAGAAGGCCTTCCCGGTAGGGCCAGTGAAATGCTGTAATATTTTCCGTAGGTGACATCTTGGCGTTAACGTCCTAAGTGTCCTTCGTTATCGAGCTATATAGAAGAACGGGTTTAATTCGTCGGCCCACGTCTGGTGGTAGCCCCGTTAACATAAGGAAACAAATATTCAGCTCCCGAGTTTGCCCGTCTGAACATGCGCATTCGCGGGGCTGCCGCACAGCATGATCTAGGGTCTTCTGCTGCAGTTCCCACCAAATTCAGGTTCCCCAAATTGCGTCACCTGTTACAGCTTGTCTGATCGATAAGGTAACTAAATACATTTATTTGATTCGTGAAAAAAATGTAATTGAATTGCAGTGAGCGTTATCGAGTAAGGAATGTCATCACTAAATTACAAAATTACCAAAAGATTTAATACGACGAGCAAAACGAGAACTAGGTAAAAGCGGCAGTCAAAGTTTCGACAAGTGGACTTGTGTTTTTGAAGGCGACATATGCTTACGTCGCCTTCAAGAAGACAAGTCCACTTGTCGAAACGTTGGCTCCTGCTTTTACTTTGTTCTTGTTCTTGCTATGCTCATCGTCTTGAATTTCCATCTCCCGCCTTCCCCGTGTTTTTCCAAAAGATGCAATTTATTACAAGTAAATTATTACATGTAATTTGTCACGTACAAGTCTGGTGTAAACGTGGCATTACTTTTTATTTTTGGGTACAAAATTGCGTTTATTTCAACTGTGTTAATTACCATTTGCCAATACTGTGGGATAACGCTCAGCTAAAATCAATGTTAAACTATTAGTGCATTCAGGCATCGCCATGGACTAATATAGGAAATAGTCATTAGGGATACGCTTAAGTGGAGCATTAACTTAAGCTGTATCAATAAATTACGCTTATTACGCGAAGCAGCCAGTCCTATCAAGAGGTGAGGCTTCGCCACCCACACAGAACGTGAGAACGAAAAAGTGGTTGCGATGCGTCATGAAGTTTCCGCAGTAGCTCGCTTTGACACCATAGATTTTTACGTCTAGTCATGCCTAGTTATTTCTTTATTAGCAAATAAGAGCAGCATTGTGTTTTAAAAGAACTATAAACTAAGCCTTGCAGGTTTTGAGAACCTTCCTTGCGCCAGAACCCCCATGCGAGAAAATACTTTGAGATCCATGACGCCACACTGACGTACCAGCACTAAGCTTTCGTCAAAAAAATAAAAATAAATAAATAACACGACGAAGTTTGGTCTTTAGTTATAACTGAAATTTTCGCTTCTGATGAATGAAAATCAAGTATTAAAGAAATAATTTGCAGGCGTAAACTGATTTAATCTTTCTGTTTATGCCCCACTAGAGTTCATGCCTTCACTCATTATAGTGAAACCACAAACATTCGAGTGCTTGCATTGATGAGTGAGTGCGCTAAGATCAATGTTCATCCCAAAAATAATTGGAGCAACCAGTTTGTGAACTAATAATGCGTTTTATAACCATTATTTTTATGTTTTACAACTGAACCTGTTTGTTTTCAATGGGCGAATGCAAGTATATTGTAGAGAGCCTTTAAGCTGATAAGCACTGGTTTAAATTGAAAAATATATATGGAGCTAAATTAATATTGGTTAAAATTAGAATATTTGCGTCTGGCAAGATCGACCGCGAAGAAAGCCCAGGTGACTCCGGAAAAGGGGATATATTACTTATAGGTACTTTGTAACTGCCGATAGAACTCATCATGCGTTTGAAGTGGTTGAAATGAAAGCAGTTTGTGTTCAAAATTTTGGCGTGTGATACGCGTAGAGATGTAATCTAAATTAACGTAAGGATTTTACAGACAAGATGTAAAGTCCTGTTCAATATCAACTGGCGTCAAAATACTGACAGAAGAGAGCAGTTATCGCATTGCATAGCGTGAGCGTTTTTGGAAACATTGACGCGAATTATCGCGTTTATTAGCGGTGCGGGAGCACCATTAATCAAGCACAAAAGGGAGTTTAGCGGTCCCATGCTGCCAACTTCCCAATAGGTGAGTGTCCTTTCAAGCATCTTGAACTCCCTTAGTTGCCGGGCACCAGGCCGGGCGCGCACCTCTACCTATTTCACCGGTAGGAACCCAGTGGTAGCGCTCGTCTGCCTCTCACAGGGCCAAAGCTGGGGTGGGGACACGGGGGGCGCCCAGAGACTCTCGAAAATATTTATAGGACCTTCTTTCGAGATGAGAACTCAAATAAACAACCGAGCGCCAGGCTGCGGTACATCTCTACCTATTATAAAAGCAACTGGGCTTCCGGCGGCACCCGGATTCGGACCCAGCGTCTATACCGCACACGAGGCCGACGCTATACCGTTTCACCAGCAGGGGCAGCAGTGCCAACCAATTACAAAATTGACGTCATAGAGTAGTATACCTTTAAAGGAGAGAGCGAGTGAATGATCGATACTACATCTAGAAGCAGCAGTACGCGGCAACTTCCGTGGCCATCCGGTGCGAAGCAGTTTGTATCCGAGTGACCCATTTGTCTCTGAGCAACCTCAGCAATCATATAGAGGTCCCTCAGAATTCACCATATTACGTGCTTCACCCATGCATTGGAGGGCCGCTCAATCAACACCAGAAGGCACATTCCAAGGTGGTTCCAACACTTACGCTCAAGTGATGATGGTAGTAGTGTACTGAACATTCTGGAACGGCTATGTTGCTTGAAAAGTATCGCAATTGTGCAAACACGCTCATATCAAGCACATCAGTTGTTCAGAATAAACCATCGCAGTGCGCGACCTCAACTCCTGGAGAGTAGCAAGGCCTAATGAACTTAAAGCCCTCAGTCGGAGAACAACGACGTTTGTTTGTTGATACGAGGGAGAGGTACTGACAGATCGCAGGGCCAATTAAGATACATTCGGCTGCGTTTTACTTCTGTTGTTTACTAAAGCAATTAATGAAGAACAGAGTTCTACTTGCCGCGAGTGTCTGCATAAGGCACGACAGCATACGGATTGTCTTTTTTTTTTCGTTGTTGTCACCTCCATTGTTGACTGTCACCTCCATTGTTGACTCGCGAATGCAACGAATCTCTTTTCTCTCTATTTGGCTCATTACTGTTCCTGCGCAAGATTCCTAAGTAATGACTAAGAATTCCGCACAGCTTTGTAAAGACGTAAAGTTTAATTAAACAAAGCGGTCGCCGATAATAAAAGTCCACATTGGAAGAGTAAAATTAACATCCCAGGATCCTAACTAAAGAACACTGAGACAACTCAACTGAGCCCTTCATGTAAACAAACTTGCAAATGAATGGTAAGAAAATAGTTTCTTCCTGCATTGCTCATCTTTGCGGTATATTTTATTCTTGTTACGTTCGTTGATTTAGGAGGCATATTTTACATTCAAAGTGTAAATTTTATTCTAAAGCCTCACTTTTAATTCAAACCCCCCGAATAACCCTCCATTTTACTATTTCAACACAACAATCATCGAGCTCTGTAACGATTCAAACAGAGCTCTTCTATACGCGCGCGTCCGAAGCTTCCATACCTCTTACACAACACGCCTTACAAGAACTTAATGATCTTGAGGCCGTTTAGGACCGAAATCATGAGATGTTCCCTTCGACACATGACGTGTTGCAATACACAGGTAGCGATCATCATATTCTGTAGAATATTTCCCGCAAATGCACGTACCTGAACCGTCTACCAAGAAATTAGTTTACCGGGTGGTGAGAAATACGACGTACTAGGGGCGCAATCATCTCCGTAACGGCTCCCCTCGCGTTCTTTTCCCGCAAAAGATTGTTAAACAGGGACACGGAAGCTACACTCATGGATATGTATGCGTGAATTGCGAAAATGACTTGCCTTGAACTAGTCGTTCGTAGAGCCTCTGTTATGGACTAAGCCAACAAAAAGCGGAACTAACGTAAATGAATAGTTTGACCCAGATTGACAGGTATTTATATGCAATAATCGATGACGGGCTTCGACCAGTATTGCGGTCACTACGTTAAATGAAAAGGGCAGTGGTCAATCAGCAGCGTAATTTACGAACAAAAGTCTTTAAAATTCATCGCTTGGGGCCGAATGCATACGCTGAATTTACGTAAGGGCGATCTGTTTACATGATGTCTACAGTCATTGTTTTTGTCATAAAAAGAATGTTTGCTTGCATAATGTGCTCTTGATAGTGTATTGACAGAGCACAATATTACGTCCCAGGTTGTTTCAATCTCAGAGGCCTAGCGGCTGATAGAAAAAAGAAAACTCATTTTACCAGTGCTAAACTCGTGTCAACGCTCAAGAAAAGAACCCAGATGACCCATGCAGCCCGCAGGTGTTTGAAGTGACGCAGATGGAACGCAGTGTACAGCCACAGTTCTTTGAGTGTGTGTCAGGTTGCTCCAATTATTCCTCCTCCCTTTCGCGCTTTAGTTCATATTTTCCTTCACTCCATGCAGGATGAAGAACTACAATCACCTCTGGTTAAGCTTCTTGCCTTTTTTTTGTACATTATCTCACCGATCATGCAAAGCAAAACCGTTGACGCGACCGCGACCAGGGCACACATACGCGCGCAAATGCGCTCACGCGCACAAGCACACAGGCACCATAGCAGAAGGTTCTGGAATAATTTTGAAAATGTGCATTCGCACATCGATTCACAAGCATTCTTCTGCTGCCGCCTTCGCAACTGACTACGAAGGTAGGGCCGCACATTAGCGTCTACAAAAATTACAATAATAATAATTATTGGCATAAAATTAGAAATTAGGCAGCGAATCAGGCGAATGTACAATGAAATTGACCTAACGTGTTACCCAGCTAACGCTATCCAATCTGTTCAACGAAAAAAAAAATGAAGAAAACATGGTGCAAGATACAATTATAAGACCTACGGTGTTCGATCGTCAGAGGTCTGGTGACCCGACACTGTGGGTATTAGAACTGTATATTGCGCAGTGTTCTTTAAATCTTTTTTTTTTCGTTAAACAGATTGTATAGCGTTAGCTGGGACGCCCTACAGAAATAACCGGAAACTTTCAGGCTTGTTGGACGGAGCTTATTAAGAACCTAAACCCATCTGTGCACTGGAAAAAAATTCCTGAAAGTGTGCTTTTACAAGATTCAACATAAACGCCTACTAATAAGAATTCGACTCACAATTTCAGCTTGTAAACGTGACAACATTGACATTAAAGCTACTGCGCCGGAAATTTCGCTATAACACCTGCTTCAGATGTTCTGCAACATTCAGGAGAAAATAAAAACGATATCATTTGAGTTGTACTGCCAGTGTTTATTGGCTATTCTCTCTTGCGCGTTTGATTCGACACGCTCTGACACTTGACACGTTCTGAATATTCACGTGTGAGTTAGATTTTTCCCTCGTCGAATAAAGGACGCTTCAGAACGCGTGGATGGCACATCGCGCCGGAATATCCAAGTGACTCGCTGCTTCTTGTCAGGAAAAAGAGAATATACGTCATTTGCCTGGCGTGTAAGCGGACTGTCTCGCTCGTGTAGCAACGTTCAATCTGGTGTCATGCGGCGTCCTAACGTTTCCCGTACCCGTCGCTTGCGCTTGGCATACCCCAGCTCGTGCAAGCGGGCACTAACGCTTCCATAACCACTCGGACGGTCAGCGATGGCTCAAGGACGGTTGCAATAACTGAAAGACTCATAGTTGTTTTTTTACGAGTCCGCGCCTTGACTTTTACACGTTGCAGTGGCCAGTGTCGACGACATTGTTGTGTTTGGCGCACTTGTAATATGCCATAGTAGAGAAAAAAAAAGGCTATCTAAATCAATTTATCGGAATAGTAGCTTCATCAAATACTAAATTTCATGAACAATGGGCTCATCCGCACTATTATTGTTGTTTGACTTTAACCACAGGGTGAAAATAGCAAAATGACTTATCTGCACACGAAAATCATTGCATGTTATTTGTCACCTTTCGAACAACTTCGCCGGGCATCACATCATAAAACCTCGTGTTTGCTTTCAGTGAGATTGTGCGTTCTTATTTTTATTCATGGTCTGAGTTCATCACCTACTGATTTAAAGACGAATATCAGTCACCATCGTGTGATTGTATATAAGATTAATTTATATTATTATTTGAATGAACAATGAAAGATATCAGGCAAAGCATTGTCATTTACATCGCACACAAATTTTGATTCACCTATTTACGGACGCAACGCTGAAGAGGGCGTTTCTTGGCGGCTTGGGTTGAGTAATCAACAGAAATTGCTTCGACTAGCTATGCACTTTCAAGCACTTGGGGACACGAGTTGCCATGTTCACGTGTTTGTCGAATGTAAATGCGAGAACTCCGGATATTCAATTACTAAGCATTCCCTAGTGTGCGAACTCTGAAATTGTGCTACAAATTTTCTATAAATCTCATGCCCTTCGGGGCGGAACACCATGAGGCACAACTAGTTTTGAAAAGCCATCGTATAAAAAGAACCTTACGCATTCGTCAAAAAAAAAAAAATCCCGGATATATGGAATTAGAAAAGAACGTGACCGAAATTTGATCGATATTTCCTTCCATCTCATCGCTGTTGTCCACTCAGTGTATAAGCCCGCGCTAAGGATGCGATTAGTTGTGAAAGCAAACTTATTGTTCCTCTATTAACAGAAAATGCGGTATTCTTGATCACATTTGATAAGTTCTTGAATACATTTGAAGTGCTGCTCAAGGATTAAGCATTTAGATAAAAAATGCTGTTATCAAATTTTGTGTCCATGTGATTGCTGCACCAAAGAATGATGCAGAACCTGATGGCATAGCCCGGTAGCGATGTTTTAGAAGTGAAGCTGCTTACGTTAAAAATGTAAATTCATTCTTACTTAAGCATGTCTACAGGGAACCAACGGATAACAATTACAACAGCCCTCTACGAAGAATTCGGAAGATTTCTGGCCGCGCCAGCCAACTGTTAAGCGAGAGCCACGATAATCGCCAAGTTTCGGGAGTACCTCTTGGATGCATGACGCAATCAAGCGATTTGAATTTCAACAGCCCACTTACAAAACTTAAGGTACTCCTTACTCACAAGCTTACAAAATAGCTGCGCAATCTATGAAGTTCTAGCTTCTGTGGAAACTGACCTGCCCCCAATATACGCTCTCTTTTCCATTTGTTCTGTCAAAATTCTCAATAATTCAACTCACGTTGCCATCACACCTCACATGTTACCTGCCTTACAACCGCCTTTCCACCTCCTATATAAGCAACGATTAAAAAAAGAAAAAGACACACACATCTCATCACCTGGCTTCATTTCTATTTTGCTTTCTGGAGACAGAAGTGCGAGACAATGTAGGAAAAGCCGAAGTGCCTCATTAATAATTGCCCGAGACACGTCGTTAATTCAAGGCGGCTGCAACGTCATGCGCATGCCCGCAAGGTTAACGTGGAGTCACGAAAAAGCCCGGACGCGTCTATATACAAACTCGACTCACAGCCGGTGAACGTAATCGCCTACGCCCTAGTGTTACAAGCAACATGCATGCGAACTGCGGCAGGCGGCGGCGCCCCCTTGGCACACGGGTGTTGCGCAGCCCGCGCTGTCTGTGCGTATGAGCGCGGGAAAGTGCCCAGGTGGGCCCGTTGATTGAGAAAGATGGCCAGGGAACCTCTGACCGGCGAGAGTAAACCGGCGTCGCGTCGAAGGCGATTGCCGGCGCCGCTTCATTGTCAGGCACGAGGAACTAGACGTGTAGCTGGAGAAATGCCTTCCGAGAAGGAAGCCAACGCTGGCCTGTCCAACGCCTACGGGTCCTTGAAGCCAGAGAGGAGAGGCGTGAATATAAAACAGCGCGCCCCATGGCAGCGACTGGGATCAGTCCACCAAAAGCTTCAGAGCCATGAGGACCATTGTAAGCATGCTGGCCCCGCTTTGCGTTTTTCATGCACGAATGCTTCATTCGGTTTGTTTGTGGCGCTTCCTTTCAACGCTCGAAAATGTTCCTCCTCTTTTAATAGAAGCTTGTCATGCTAACCTTTCAGTGAAATATTCAGGGCTATGTGCGCTTACTTAGTAGTTGGGGTGTTAGAAACGACGTTCCCTGTACAGTGCAGTGAATTACGACGTTCACAAAGAAGCCTCCTTGTACAGTAGCCGGCTTTTTTGGCGTCATGTATTTTCTGTGCCTGTAACATGGTAACAGTGCTTTTGTGAGCCATGTTATTTAGTAATGGTGTTTTATAATGTCTTTGGATAACCATATCATGTGACGCCATATTTGACATGATGAGTGTCGTATCTGGAACACGCAAGCTTCATCATCTCAGGTGTGGCTCACGAAGAAGATTCTTTGCAATTTTAAAGCAGTGCACCCCTGAAACCGAACACCATATATACACGTGTCCTGCTGCAGTGAGAGTTACATTACCGATGATCAGAAGGCCGAAATATGTAAGGATTATTTCGAGCCATTTTATTAATTTCCGAACAGTCCCGCTGAGTGGCTGACCTCTTCGATAGCTGAGGCGTACGTGGCTCCGCGAGGACCATTAACGAAGGGCAGACATAATGGAACGAATTGTTACATAATTTGAGACTCGTATTGTGTGCATGAGGTTAAACAGCACTCTGTTCCGTTTTTTCTTCTTGTGTGCTAATTCGCCATTTGTATGATTTGCAGCTAGTTTTATCGTGTCTGCTTCCCCTGTGCCTCCTTGTGCTTGCCGAAGACAAGCCAGCCGAAGACAAGCCAGCCGAAGTCAAGCCAGCCGCTGAGAAACCAGCTGAAACAACAACAGTGGCATCCGCTGGCGATGACAAGAAGGAAGGAGATGAGAAGATCGAAGGTCGCGGGCTCTTCCTGAGCGGCGGCGGGCTCGGCGGTGGCCTCGGCGGCTGCCCGCCATGCCCTTGTGGCTACGGACCGGGAGTGGGCGGCGGATATGGTGGAGCAGGCTACGGTTCCGGCTTGGGTGGTAGCTACGGTGCCGGAGGAGGTTCCTACGGAGGAGGTTACGGCGGAGGCTACCGCGGTGGCTACGGTGGTTCCTATGGAGGTGGCTACGGTGGAGGCGTTCGTCCAGGTGTAGGCATCGGAGGCGCTAGTTACGGTGGAGGCGTTCGTCCGGGTGTGGGCATTGGAGGCGCTGGTTACGGAGGTGGAGTCGGTCCTGGCTACGGAGGAGGAGTCGGTCCCGGTGTTGGTGTTGGTCCTGGCATCGGCAAGGGTGTCGTTGGAGGACCTGTTGGTCCTGTTGGTGGTCCTGGTGTGGGCGTCGGTCCTGGTATCGGTAAGGGAGTAGTCGGAGGACCCGTTGGAGGACCCGTCGGAGGACCTGTTGGAGGTGCTCTCGGTGTTGGTCCCGGAGTCGGTGGCGTTGGCGGACCCGGCGTGGGTGTTGGACCGGGAGTTGGCGGAATCGGCGGAGGCTACGGAGGCTACGGAGGCGGCGTCGGTGGTGCGGCTGCTGCGAGTTCGGGCTATGAGAGTGCCGGAGGTTTCGCTAATAAGGCCGCTGGGCAGGAAGCCGGCCAGGGAAGCTTTGCCTACAATCTTGGAGGCTCGGACAAGAAGGTCTTCGGGCAGAGCTCGTCCTACGGAGATTCGAAAAGCTTCGGCCTGAGTGAAAGCGAGGGCTTCAACCGCGGCGAAGGTCAGTCAAGCCATGGTAGTGCCTTCGGCAAAGAGGCTGCCGGGTCTGGATCTGTGTCCCAAAGTTCTGGAAAGGAGGTGGTCGTCGGCTGAAATATTTTTATGGATGGCTGTAAGTATACAATGGCTGGGTTTGCCGCGCATCTAAGGTCAGAAAGCTTTGTCACTGCTATTCCCATACGCGCATGTTTAGATAACCGATCAATAAATACTGTAGAGGAAATTTTTAAAAGTGAGATGTGCTAGTGCGAGCTACATAATAAAAAGCGGTGCAAGCAGGAAAGTCGTGTTTCTATATGTGAGGCAGCCAAACAATGGACGTGATCGTTGAGACGCCTTGAATGGTCTTTATAAAATAATTTATTGCTCAATAGCAGGAGTCGAAAACATTGTGCCACATTCAAGTAAAATGTGCGAAAAAAAGGTAATTTAGTATTTTAAATTAAAACCGGAGTTGTATGCACCTTGTCCCAAGTTAGCTCTGTGCTTAAATGCTGAACCACTCAGAAGGAAGGAGCGTATATAAAGTATTAGACATAGAGTAGCCTCAAAAGCAAATGTTCTAAAGCATTTTTTTCTATCCTTTTCACGATAGACTTGTTCACCGCCATCTTGGATAACGACTGGACGGTGAAATTTCTTAGAGAATATTTAGGCATAAACATTTGTAAAACAAATAATTTGGGTGAACGGGTAGTATTACCGAGTAAAAGAATTGAATGCTTTTTACATTCCGGGGTATTTTTGATGAAACCTGTCACACAACTCCTTAACCAATCATTGTTCTCGTTTTCTTTCTTTTCTTCTAGGTTTGTGTGCTGGTCGCCAACGCAGTTTTCCATTAGTACAATGAAGCTCGCAACTATATTCAGCCTGTGCCATAGTCTTCGGAGCTTCGTGCAGTAAGATGCGGAACCTCTACACTACACACTAATTAATAAAACGGTACCACTTCGAAGAACTACGACGCAATATATATTTTGTTTCCTCAATGGGAATACCCACATATGCCAAACATTGCAGAAGCGAGTGCCAAAAAACGAAGCGATCCTGCACGGAAGTATCTGCAATAAAGGTATCTTCATAAAGTTCGACAGTGCTTTCAGTTTCTTTACTTCCAAAGATAACGCTCCTGTAACGGGTACCACTGCACCTTTTTCCGAGTATCAATGATAGTAAAACTGTTTGGCAGAATGGTAAGACAAAGATGAGGTTGAAGCTGTGTGAGAGAGAGTTTTCGAATCATTAACCACGTCCTGGGCTAGTTCACCATGCGGCTAATTATGCGCTCCATGCAGAGACGCAAAGTATAGCTGCACGTATTCACGGCTTCACTGGTAGTCGGTTCACAATATACACCACAAGGTGTTTGAACCCACCACCTCCCATCTTCGAAGGATTCATCGCATCTTGTCACGAAGCTGGTGAAGCTGTGTGAAGAATCTTGCGAAAGCGTCGCATAACAGCACCGCGTGAGCGCGGCTATTACCATAAGCTAAATAAATCAGGCTCAACAACCTCAACTATCTTGTTAGAATTAACTCTGATTGGTGAACCATTCGCGTAATTCATCAATTATTTTAGTTAATAATTTATTAAATAATTACTAAATAGTTTATTAATTAACTATCGTCCTATTCGTCTAGCTTGTGCTCTTCTGACGGTCAGGAAGGTCTGACGTGCATGACGTGAGCCGGTGAAAAGCGGCAAACGAAAAAAAATACATTTATCAGCTGAATGTGTGAAGCGTGAGATTGCGATCGCTAGGACGGGGGGTCTCGTGTACTGCATTAGCAGTGCATGTTTCTACACAGTATCACAAACATAGGTACCTCTAACATAAGCACCATACGTACATGTCGCAGCCCTCTCAGCCGTGCTTCGAGCATATCGCTTATCAGAGACGACGGCGCTTCCTTTCCGTGTGCCATCGGTAAAGATGCTGATGCACTGCCAAGTTGGTGCCTACAGCCGCTGCCTCTCACTTCGCCATGGTCCGCGCGCGCGGTTCTTTCTCCCGAAGCAGGGTTGAGAGCGCTGCAATACAATAGCGCATGAGCTCAGTCACGTGGTATTATTTCGTATTTCGCCGACTTCCTCGAAACACCAAAAAAGTCACCACACAGCACGTACGCTGCCACAAAAAAATTGAATGACGTAGAGATGACGCTGTGAACGGAGACATGCTGCAGTCACAGCACATTAGCTCGATGCAAGAGAAATCGTTGATGTATGCGTACACTTAAAAATATGATATTGATACGATGGCCTCCCCGCATTTCTTTTCGTCCCTGTTCATACGGCATCACTCACTTTTAGCGCGAACAATTAGCGCAGAAATAAAAGGGAGGCAGCACAGTAAAATGGAGCTAAGAGGAGACGAGGCGGATGTTAGGACGAGCTTGTAGAGATAGTCGCGTTGTGTCACACGTAAGTTGTACGCTTCAAATGCGTGACTTGATAAATAAGTCAGCAACCTCTTTTTATTGTTAAATTTCGAAGCAATCCTATTACATTAGAAATGCTGCAGTCAACAGGACTGCAGGATTGCTATTTGTTGCATTTGTAACGCAATATTTTCTTGAAACTAATAGATGCGTAATGTCAGAAAGCTGCTATAAGGAAGAAGAACGAAGATTAGACAAGTTTATGTGGTAATCGTCCTTCCCATGCTGACTTAGCCACCATGCTTGCAGCGTCCTTAAAAACTAGTGCCCGAGTTCCCTCTAGTGGTTTCTCCAGGAAACTGTGTGCCTTGCACCAGCGAAATGACGCTGCGATACTTTCATTTGTCTGCAGCATCCCCGCCACCTACCGTTAGGGCAGCAAAGTCAATACGCCAAACTACAAGACAATCACTCAGGCTTAAGTGATCGTCTGATACGTGCTGAGCCAGCCAAGCTTTGCCGAGCTCAATCTTGTTTGGACTCCTGATATTGAGTGCAACGACGCCAAGTTATATGCAAAGCATTTCTACAATTTCAGATCTCGGACGCTCTTGCCTCGTCATAAGCGAACGAAAGTGTAATTGCAAATGTGGTGTCGTATCTCCTTTATTTCGCTTCGACCTCTCGCTAGGCTTTGCATTCTGGTGCTCCTGTCACTTTGGAAAGCTTCAGCGCAAGGTGCTTAACGTCATAACTGCAGTTCAAGGTGTCTAACTTAATTTCACTCGCAGTAAGAAGTTTTTTCTGAGCCTCCATCTAGGGCCTGATGACGCGGACATACATTTATTATTATTATTATTATTATTATTATTATTATTATTATTATTATTATTTAAAGAAACATACAAGCACACAATAAAAACAGGGAGGGGGCAAGCTGACAACTGCCGCCGAGAGGGGCAGTTGTCACACAACGCCTGCTTACTCTTTTGGGAGGAGGGAATGAGAAGAGAAGAGGAGAAGAAGATAGGAAACAAAGAAATAGGAAAGAAAATACGAAATAAACAAATGACAGAGACACGAACAAAAGGAAGTAGGCACAGGGAAAAAATGTCTATACACGGAAGGCCAAATGAGTTTTCTGCATGAAACCTAGCAAGGCTCTATGGGCCTGGTCGCGTTGAGTGACACTTGCTCTCGGAAAGAGGCAAACGTCAAGGGTTGTACACTGGAGTCCAATGAGTTCATATTCCTTAATTAACAGTGCACGTTATGTGATGAATGCGGGACACTCCAATATAAGGTGTTCAAGTGTCTCACAGGAGCCACAGAACGTACACGACGGACTGTCTGCACATCCTTGACGATACAAACGTTCGCGCGCCAACATAGACCCAAGTCTTAATTTCACTGACACTGCTCTGGTACTACGAGGCAAGCTACGACCACGAACACGGGGAGGGAACGAGCCGTTTGAAACACGCTGGTCTGGGTGCTGCTTCAGGAGCTATTGGCGGATAAACACACGGGCGTTGTCAATCATGCAAGAAATTTCAGGGCAGTCACTACCGTTGTGAGCACAGGTTGAAACGAGGTGATCAGCTTCTTCATTTCCAGCATTACCCTCGTGCGAAGGCATCCACTGGGCAATGAGGGACACCCCACAAGAAGTGATTTTGTCGGCGGACTCTATTATATTGTGTAGAATTTGGCTATTGACATCATTTTTCAACAGCCTGCAAAGGGCAGCACAGGAGTCTCTAAGGATGACGACCTCCAACGTGCGTATTTCTTCCTGTAAGCACGTCAGAGCAACATCAATCGCTGCTAGCTCCGCAGTTGTTGATGGTGATGGATGAGGTATTCGAAACACCCTTCATATGTCAGTCGAAGGGCAGAAGAAAGCTGCTGCAGCGCCTTGGGAATCGCTGCTTACCGAAGCGTCCGTAAATACCAAAGTATTTAAAGATTATCTCCATATTTTTCAAAGAAGTGCAGCTGGCCCAACTAGAATAGCGCCGAGCTGGCTGGTCAGACTTTGTGTGTATCTCGGGAATCGCAACATGAATAGGGAAGGAGCATTTGTTGTTGTGTTCCTTCGGAGTTGTGAGTGAGGTAGTATCTTGTGAACTGCCAGCAATGGCAATGAACACTGCCGCCTTTTTTCCGCATGCTGGAGAACGGTACCTGAATCAGCCGTTTAATAAGTGCTTGTCCATCTGATGCTCGGTGCAGACGCTCTACGTGATATAACGCTCTCTGCTCGGCTTGCAGCCTCAGGGGCAGCTGGTATGCTTCAGTGAGTAATGGAACAGACTGCGCCTCAGGAGTTAAGCCAAGAATGACTCGGAGAGCAACACGATGGTACCGTACCAATTTAGACGTCAAACTAGGCGGCACGTTCAACACTGGCAAGGCATACACCATGCCAGAAAGTGCAGATGATTGATATACCTGTAGTACTGTCATCTGGTCACAGCCGTAGCCCCTAGCAGTCAAGGCGGCCGCATATCGTAGTAGGGACTGTGATCTGCGCCGCACAGAGGTGACGGCAGGGCGCCATGATAGGCGACCATTGATAACTACGCCCAGGTAGCGCTGTTGCTGTACCCAATCTATCGGTGTATCTCCGAGGTATGGCCGGCTCATGGTTCGAAGAGCGCGTTGCCTAGGATGATACGCAATTGGCGCTGACTTAGCGGGTGAAATCTGCAGACCAAATTTATCCATGTACTCTGATGTGACATTCAGAGCTCTCTGCAAGATGCCATGAAGACGTGTACCGTGGTGCGAAGGACCGCTGATCCACAATGCGATGTCATTAGCATAAATTTCTATGCGTATTCGAAAGTCACATTCTTGAGGCAATCAGCTTCGAAGTCCAGCAAGTACGGCGTTGAAGAGAAGCGGCGATAAGACACTGGCTTACGGGACACCACACTTAACAGTGCGAAATTCACTTGTTGCTCCTCCAACGCGCACTTTCATTTCGCGATCCGATAGAAAATTCCCATAAAACCAAGCAAATGACCCGAAATTCCCGCAGTCGTAAGTGCGAAAACAGTCGCCCTATGGTGTACCAAATCAAATGTTTGCTGTATGTCTAGGAATAGTATATATGCAGAGTGCTTGTTTTCTCAAGCAGATTCAAGCAATGATACGAAGTCTGCAATGCTGTCAAGGGCTGAGTGATGGCGACGAAAGCCGCTCATGACATCAGGGAAGAATTCAGTTCCTGTAATCTGCTATCTAGACGAAACAATACCATTCGGTCGATCAGCTTGATAACATTAGATGTTAGTGATATTCGCCGGTATGACGCGGTGTTTTTCAGGACGCCCGGACTTTAAAATAGATATCTCTACAGATGATTTCCATTCGTTCAGGATCTGATTCATTCGCCACACTCCATTATATTCGTCCAAGATAAGCTGATAAGCTTGGTATGCGACACCGTCTTCGCATGGGGCAGTGCGGCGTTTAGAAAGGCCAAGCGCATAGTTGAGCTCCTCAAGAGTAAAATCTGCCTCATCCATCTCGCAAGCAGGACCGTAGCAAGAGGTTATGGTATCGTGAGTTGTCAGAGAATTAAGGTCGCCATTTGTGTTGTCTCTCGACAACGCAAATACTAAAAGCAAATGCTTCTGCGAGAATTTTCGGCGACCGGCCGGTTGTTATGCACAATGCAGCCGTACGATTCTTGCAGATTTCTGTAATGCGGAGTGTCTTCAGTATGCGCTATAAGCTTCCGAAACCCCTTGCCGTATGCAGCGAACTAGAAAGTGTGGTCCAGCTCTTTCAACGAAGTTGTTTTGTGTGCCAACGTATAGCTGCATCTAGGCGTCTACATACCGTCCAATTAGAGCTTCGTTTAGAGTGCTGCGCCCTTCTGTAAACGCGGCGTTGACAGGCGCGTACACTCAAGAGCTTAAGATCAGGGTTTGTTTTATCTATGCGCCGTCATCGTTGTACCGTACCTTGTTGTAGACACTCACTCACCAGTTTGAACAGCTTGTCGTGTGATGGCACCTTTGAAATCAGCCGACGGAACTTGTCCCAATTTTTCACAGCGTAGGCGGCAGTCTGGCTGCAAAGAGCATTTTCTGGAACCAACCAAATTGGTGGGTGATCTGAGCCCCATGAGCCAGCTTCACATGACCAGGCCAGGCGCACATCTCTCGTGGATATCGCAAGGTGAATGGTGCATTGTTCCTTTCCTCTGCCGACAAATGTAGGTGAGCCGTCATTGAGGTTCCGTATATTGTCTAACAATAAGTTCATTGATCTCCGCGCCAGGACTGTCTTGTGGACGAGAACACCAGCGAGGATGGTGAGCATTGAGGTGAGCACAGTACAAATGGTGGGCCACAACGAGAGACTAAGCACTCCAGTAACATGATGTCTGAAGACCACGTCGGTCGATAGTATATGCTTGCCATAGCCGTCGTTGTACCTCTGAGACTTACAGCAACAGCGGAACATTCAAAATCGGCGTCGAAGATGTTACCTGTGTCAATAACTGCGAAATGTGGTGGATCAGCTCGTACGTGTAACAAGGCTTTTGAAGCAATTCGTGGATGTGCGACGCCCGTGCACTGGAAAGTACCGCATGCCGGCAATGTGCATTGAGTGTTGCTGTGGGCGCCTACGAAGCCTGGAAGTCTGAATTCTTCTTTTCTTACATTGGTTTCTTGAAGCACTATAACATCTAGCGGCGTGGCATTGCGAGAAGCCGAAAGACTGGATCAGCGTGCCACGGTCGTAGGGACCTGACATTTCATTGCAGCACAAATGGACGATGCTTTCGACAAGTGTTCATATTGTTTCTGGTGAAGGCCGTCGAGAACTGGAACGAGAGCCTCGAGAAGTTGCTCTGCCGCTAACGCTGCTGGTGTCTGACGACCGGCAATCAGAGACCTAATGATGTTGATAAGCATCTTAAGAAGGTTGATAACCTGGGCATTGTCCTTGACTGAGACCATTTTGGGCACCGTATTTACAGCGTTTTCTACTGTGGACGGTGCCTTGGCAGAAGCTGGTTCGGACGCTTTCGGAAGCGTGATCTCGGTAGAGACAGGTTCTGATGCTATCGATGGAAGCGCCGGCCGCGATATCGCTGAGAGGCAGAAGTTCCGCCTCCCTCCCTCCTTCTGATGCATGGTGTCTGCGCTATTCTTCGAACGTGCGGGTACATAGTCAGCTGTGGCATCTGCAGCAGATGGACGGGCGCTATGGCTACGTGTCTTCTCTACTGATGCCTTTTTTCTAGCTTTTTTTCAGAGCTTTTAGTTTTTCCTCCGATGTGATACAGTCTTTGTCTGTTGCTAGGTGTTCAGCTTCGCAGTTAGGGCAGCGAGATGTGTGTCGCAAGAATTTACGCCATGATTGTTGCCACATTTGGCACAAACCACAACACTTTTGCAGTTAACCCTGTACATGACCAATCTTTATACATTTACGGCACTGTAAATACCTTGGTACAAAAGGTTGGATTGGGTATTGCACCCGTCCAGCCCTTATATAGCTAGCTAGCTTTTCACAGTCAAAGAGTGTCTTCAGACACTTTGACGAGCCGAACCTTCGAGCGCTGATGATTTTGAATGGTAGCGTGCAAACGATCATGCTTTTCAAAACGTCGGCTTTAAGTTCTAGGTCAACATTAGATATGATACCAGCTGTTACATTTGCTCCCTTTGGTATATAAAGCCGTGCCTTCACACCACAGAGTTATTGAGACCGGCCAAGTAGAGTTTGCACCGTCTTCTCATCTGTTGTGTCTACGAAAATGATATTTTTGCCACCCGCCGTGGTTGCTCAGTAGCTATGGTGTTAGGCTGCTGAGCACGAGGTCACGGGATCGAATCCCGGCCATGGCGGCCGCATTTCGATGGGGGCGAAATGCGAAAACACCCGTGTACTTAGATTTAGGTGCACATTGAAGAACCCCAGGTGGCCGAAATTTCCGGAGTCCCCCACTACGGCGAGCCTCATTAAGGAAGTGGTTTTGGCACGTAAAACCCCATAATTTTCTTTAAAATATTTTTCCATTTCTTCACTCGAACAAATTGAATAAGACCAGGGGCCAGTCTGAAGAAAAAGTCATGAAGTTTCTGTTTGGAGATGTCATTCAAGCTTACCACAACGTCTACAGGCATGAAGGCTACTGTCGTAGTCGCGATGCTGTTATATATCACGGTCGCTTCACTTGAGGACGATGTCTAGGACTTCCATCTTGATCGACGATGCTTAGCTGGTATGAAGGTATCCGAGCCATTCGACCTTGCATCAGACTCAGAATCGCCAGCTTCTAATGCCACTGAAGAGCTGAGGTGCTTCCTTGCAGTGGAAGGCCTGTCCCTGCCACTATACGGCTCCACCACCATCTCCTCCATAGCAAGCTTTGCAATATGAGGGCCTCCCAGCAAAGCAGGATTCTTGAGGGCCAGTACAAACAGCACTCGGTGCTGCTGATGCACGATGAAGCACAAAATTAGAAATAACTTCAGCATCAAAAGAAACCACCAACTGAACGCAAGAACTTCGTCGTCGTCTTCATTTCAATAAAAACACGAGAGCTCCTATAGTCACATATGCCAGTAAACTCTGCTTTGTTAACAGGCTAGTCAGTCGGCAGATCGTGTACAATATGCCATCTGTGCGGCTACGCTTTTTAGCTGAGTCACACAGAGGTGCGTGTTCACTCGGAAGCCGTCTTCGTTCCTACTGCATGACGCCATTCGCCGTTCTTGAAATGTTGGATAAGTACGCTTGAGCTATGGAATGACCTACCAGAGCAAAGCGCTTTACGGAGAGCAATAATACTTTCGGCATGTTAGCGCAGTCTAATTTAAGTAGGTGCGATTAAATTCTTATAAATATTTAATTATTATTGTTTTTTTGTTATTTTCTAAATATTTCTGAGCGTTCACTGTCACGCTTAACTTTTGCACTGTGACCTGCTTTCAGTCAACAGTATATACATTTTTATAGGTGCGTTAGTACTTGTCCAAGTGCTTGTCGCAGTACTTGCACGTGTCTTGGCCAGTGCTCAATCATTACTTTCCTTTTTATTACTATGAAGTCGCGTACAGCTTCCCAGATTTATGCGCATTAACTTCTTGCCCCTCTATCCTCACTGAAAGCCCAAATTTTCAATTCCGAAATTTTAATATTTTGTGCCGTTCTTGCTTCCAATTTTCGCTATTCGTCACAACGTTCATTAATATCCCACGGATGCCTGCTAAACGTGTAATATGTTCAACGCAAACTAGAACCAAATTTCCCAGCGCGTTAAAAGCCTAGTCTAAGACAGCGTACACTCAGGTTGTACCCACCGTATGACACATTACGTTTCAGATAAGAATGGATGCTAATATCACGAATGGCTCACAAATATATATAGCTTTGATATCGTAAATTTAAAAAACAAATGAACGAAAGCGCTGCCATTACCACTCACCGAAAACAATGGAGAATCCAGAACCTTGCGAACGCTATAGCGCGGGTCCAAGGCATGGACGTCAGAGATGTGGCGTCAGCCACGATACGCTGAAGGTTTATGATGGTGTGCTGCGGGATTTTTTTATATCTGCAAGCCCCGAGACGCCAACTTCGTCTGTTAGGATGCTATCTAAATGCTGCCAATAAAAAAATATTTAATTACCAGGCCTGCGGCATTACCATGTATGCGTCTATAGCACATGCTATTGATTTATAACCAATTCAGCCGGACTGAAATTTTACTGCAGCTGGATTTTATGTTACCGTACACATATAGATTACCTTGTGGTCAGGGTTATATGGACCAGCTGTAATCCTTACTAGAGTAGTTTCTTATATTTTTACAACATCCACTGCCTTTCAGAGTTTAGTAGATGTAATAGATGATATGAATTGTTTTTATTGTGAAATATATTACAGGTAGTGCGTTCGGTATGTTGCCGTTCGCGACAATCTTCTCTTGAACGGCAGCTTTCGAGAAAATGCTTAGTTTTATCAGTAGAAATACATCCTTTTTTTAGACTGACAACACTCATGCGAACTTGCACAGGATCTCTTACTGTTGAGAAACCACAAAAGCGTGAAGATGCTGCAAAACTTCAAAAATTTAGTGGTCCCGTTGCTGCGTGAGCTCTCATAAGCAAAGCGCACCAAAGTTTCCTTCAAAGCCTTAACCGAAGATCATGCTCCTTTCCAAGGAAAGGCAACAGAAAGCTAACTCTGTCGCCACGACGAGTGGAAATGCTGCGGTGTGGTTCTTGCATTGGCAGGATCTCTCGTAATATTTTTGGTTGCGTATGCTTGCGGCTGCTTCTCCACTTCATGCGCGTTGTTCAATGAAGGCTTGCTGCACTTCATCTTACGTGCTTGAACTGTTAAGCGACGAGCAGGATCTCAGCGGGTGTTGCGAAATGACTTGGGATTTCTGCATGTAGGGAATAAAAAAATGAGATTCAAAGAAGAATGAAAGCCTGCAAACTTCGAAGGTTGCGGCGCGTACTGAAGAAAGAGAGACCAATACATAACTGCAAAGAGATGGGGCAAAGTAGCCAAGGCAAGGTTTCCTTTTACGGCAGCGGCGAGAGGAACTCGGACACTTGCGATAAACGTGGGCAGCTGCGTGAATATAAAGCACAGCGTTCTCCGCCTCCTTAGCGAAGAGTTGCGGTCAAGCAACGAGACACTGCGCACCATGAAAGCCATCGTAAGTGAATGCATTGTGTCAAGTTTTTAGGGAACGCGTTACGTTACAAACGTGTGAGTTGGGATGACCCCATATTTATTACGGCGTCCACACAACATGCTTTGTAGAGGGACATTATGCGCTTAGGTGTAGTGTAATTTTATTGGATCTAAATCTTAGATCAGCCGTCGAAAAGGAATAAGCTGCGAATGTATTCGGAAATGTTCAGAGGATCAATCACCCCTTGAGTACTGTCTCACGTTGCCACTGTCCCTAGGTTTGATGGAATCAAGGATTCCCTAGGATTTCCATGCAAATAGGGAATCACAGATTCTCTATTTACATGGAAAACCTATTTTTTAAATAAATTTCTCACGGGGATTCTGACCTCATATCGTGCCTCATGTTTCACTATGCACAAGGGTATAGTACTGCGGTCTGTACGCATGTGCATCCCAATTTTTTGTGCAAGTATTGTCCGCCGCTTCGAGTAGACCAGCTCATGAACTAGAATTATGATATGTGTCACAGGCAATATTTATAGATTTTTGAAAGTGTTCGCTGAAACACCCTGTATATATTTCAATAGATCGGTCAAGTTTCGGCGAGTTTTTGTTAGCAACGTCGAGGGGGTACTTTCTTCAAGAACAAGCGCATTTACGCTACTTATTCGGCCATTAGTGTAGCGTTATAGCACCTTTCTTTTCCTGACGACCAAAACACTGCCATAATGCAGCACTAAGTGCCGACTAAGTACCGTAAATGCGCATGCTATTAGAAAGAAGTATCCTCTAGACGTTGCTACTTCAGACTTGTTGGAACTCTGCTGATGTTTTGAAACATAATTTTTCCATAATACTGCCCATTGAGTTTCATTTGTGTATTGAGGTGAAGTTTTGCAAATTGCCAAAGGGGCAATGCTTAAAATTGCTAGGCATGCTAGCTATATGGGTAGGAATATAGTAAATGCATGCAAAACGAGTTTATAAAGTGATCTTTCCTCGTAATTACATTCACTTACGATGGTTATTTATGTAAAAGAACCAATTAATGAATTCCGTGCAATATTTAACTGCAACTTGCACTTGAAAACCTCGATATTGTAGTAACAGCATGTTGTTTATGTTGCCGTGAATAAGGTAAGGTGCCAGAATTTCCTTAAAGAAAGAAAAGAAAGGGGGGGGGGGTGCTCAACACTAGCAATAAATGTCACATTTTTGCATTTACGGCTTGTTAATCAGTTTAGGTTAGCATGTTCAGCTTTCTATTCTCTTTAGGGATATATTGAGTTCTTTAAGTTGACATTCAATTACAGCCAACAGCTGAGATATCTGAAATAGAAGACAGCTCAAATGGGTACGTGGTAGCCGATCACTGTGATTCATACAACACGACAACACTCGCTCACACTTGCGCCGGTATTGTAGTGGCTACGCGAATGACTATGAGCCGTAATATATAAAGAATATTTGGACAAGTTCTATTCATTTGTTCTCATTCGGCACGTCGAGTGACTACTCCCAGCGATAACGGAATGTAGCTCAGTGAGAGCTGATTTCGAATGGTGAAACGAACAGAAAGCTAAAAGATCTGTTAGCAAATGCGAGCCTAGCAGCTTTTTTTACCATGTGGTTCAATTCTCAAAATCAGCAACATGTTGTTTGAATACTTCTTGCCAAGACCTTCCGTAGCTATGGTCTCGGGAATTTTAATCACTTAGTTCAAGGTATCGGAGGAAGGAAGTGCAAGGGTTGGGTCGAGCTGAGTCTGCACACGATCACAAATGTAGAATCGCGGAAGATAGAAAGCACGAAGACTAAGAAGCGTTTGTCAATCTTCTTTTGCGCCATTTTTTCACCTATGTTTGTTTTAATGGGTCTACATTAACAACAATTGTAGCTTACACTTTTACGAGGCAACTAGGAGGCCTTGGATTCTTTGCAGATGCGGCAGTGATTTATAGCGCCACAGTACGTTCCATCAAATCTTACTGTCAAAGCTGCAGCGGCATTGCTATTATCTTCTGAAGCAACATTTCATATGATCACAAAAAGATGAAGGCTGTAAAGGCGGTAGCTTGCGGCGCACCTCGTATAAGTGTACATCTAGTTGCGTCTATGATCAGTCGTACACACCAGCGCACGAATGGCTGAAATTTCGTCTCTTTAAGAAATAGTATACACTATAATAGAGCATACTTTACACCTCACATGGAATTCCACGTTTCAGAGGTCTTAGGCCAGCCCGGTATATAGCGCAGAGTTCTTGGTATTGTATCATCCTGGTGGTATTTTGGTGTCATCATGCCCACTAAAAACTTTGTATTGTCATTTACATGAATTATTTTTTCATCAAAACAAGCATCACACCCTAGCTGCCACCGCAAAAGTGGCTTGACTAACAGCCTTTACGAACGCTGGTTCGCTACGTACAATAACACACTGGTCTGGGCGCAGCTTCGTCTTCTGGCTGCTGTACTCCTCGCGGCAGCTGTGTCTGCTGCTGCGGAGACAAAAAAGAAAAACGATAAGAAGGATGACGGCAAAATAGAGGGCCGTGGACTGCTTCATCCCGGCGCCGGCGCAGTAGTCTTTCCTGGCTTCCCTGGAGTCTGTCCACCGTGCCCTTGCGGTTACGGCGGTGCTGTTGGTGGTATAGGCGGTGGCTACGGAGGCGGCTATGGCGCAGGAGCCGGTGGAGTAGGAGGTGGCTATGGAGCTGGCTATGGCGCAGGAGCCGGTGGAGTAGGAGGTGGCTACCGCGGAGCTGCCGGTGGAGTAGCCGGCGGCTACGGTGGAGCTGGTGGTGGAACTGCTGGTGGAGTAGCCGGTGGCTACGGCGGAGCTAGTGGTGGAGCTGCGGGTGGAGCAGGAGGCGGCTATGGTGGAGCTGGCGCTGGAGCAGCCGGTGGAGTAGCAGGCGGCTACGGCGGAGCTGGCGCTGGAGCAGCCGGTGGAGTAGCAGGCGGATACGGTGGAGCTGCCGGTGGTGCTGCCGGCGGAGTAGCTGCCGGTGGAGCAGCAGGTGGCTACGGAGCCGGTGGGGCTGCCGGTGGAGTGGGTGGCGGCCGCGGTGTGGCCGGGGGTGTTAGAGGTGCCGGTCTCGTTGGGGGAGGACCCGGCGTGGTGGGTGGCCCTGGAGTCGTTGGTGGAGCGGCGGCCGTCTCTGGGTTCAAGGGTGGTGCCGGATTCAACGGTGGTGCCGCAGGTCAGCAGGCTGGCCAGGGCAGCTTCGCCTATAACGTCGGAGGGTCGGACAAGATGGAGTACGGCCACAGCAGCTCTTATGGTGACTCCAAAAGCTTCGGCATGAGCTCCAGTGAAGGGTTTAACAGGGCCCAGGGACAAGGTAGCCAAGGAGGTGCCTTTAAATCGCACGCTGCGGGAGCTGGCGGAGCGGTCGCAAGTGCCGGAGCCAAGGTTGTCGGCTAAGACTACATCATTTGCAGTTGCGCATAGGTATCTTTGTTCTTTGGTTTTTCATCACGTATAAAACACATTGACGCCACAGGTGCTATTTCGTGGAAGTGCCAATATATCAACCAATGTTCTTGCATTAGGAGACATGGATTGTCAAACGCACGATAGAAATCAGAGGAGGCCACTGGTACAGCTCTCATTTATTTCAACTTCGCTCTCGGCAAAATAGATACGATTCAACTCATATAATATCGACTACGTTTTCCGATGACTGCGTAACAATTTTAGATTCTTATTTCTTCTATTTCTTCTATTGGTTTTGTTTCTGTGCTATGATTCCAAGCGAAGATCTATAAAGTACCTACACCAACACCTATTTGCAGCCGGTTCATATTGGGCAAAAAAATACTGATCGAGAGAAAAGAAGAGCATAGGCTTTTCTGTCTTCTTTTGTTTGGACGTGGAAAGAAGCAGATGGGAGTGCGATTAAGGCACCTGTAACTGCTCGTTTCGCGATGGTGTTGTACTCTCATGCACATATGCATTTATGCAATTTATCAATAGGTTTTTGTTGGAAAATAAGTTTCTTTACAATACATGCACACATGACTACATTCAAACCTAACGCTCCTGCAAAATTGCGAACGATAACATGGATATAATGTGCAACGACCCTAGCACATAATCTACTACGAGGAAGCAGTACGTATAAAATGGACGCATTTAGACTTACACAAGATCAACGTATAGTGTGTGTGAATCCATTATAATAGCCACTCGAATAACATCACCTTCCTCTTGAATTTGTCAAAAAGCATCTAGTGCCAGTCTTGCAGGACGCTTCTGAGCCATGAGCCCACTAAAACCTACAGACTTAAAGGCACTGCGATATAATGCCATTATACAGCCTGTGTCATTCGGTGCCTCTGTGTATTGTGAAATGAGTATGCAGAAATTGATCTCATGTGATTTCGTATGTATGGCTACAATTGCACTGTGCAGTTTCCTAATGCCAATTTTCGTGCAAAATTTGCTTTGCGTCAGTGGTGCCAACTCACCATCAATGAATAAGGGCCGTTATGTTTTTTATTTAAATTTAGGGAGTGTAGAATTCTGTAACATATCCATATATTATAAATCGTAAATCCTAGAAATACGATCAAATCATGGCTTTCTATAGCTTACTATTATGCTATGTATGTCATTCATGTACTTTCCAATTCCTTGTTATACGGGTGCCTGTATTAATTATTAACAACGTGGTTCTTGAAACAATGAAGAATAATTTCTGCTGGCTAATATTTAAAGGAGCTGTGACCATCAAAATGTAGGTGACAATTGTAAATGAGCTTTTCGATTAACTAAAATTATCTGGTTAGCCCCTACGCAGGTATTGAAATTGTGGAATTGCTGCCGGTGCTTGCTTAAAGCGCACCCACTTTGTTCGTACCCTCAGGATACCAATAGTTTTGAAATATTATTCGCTAGAGTGAAAGAGCAATGTATTATCTGTTCTTCCCTACAAGTATGGCTTTATGAGTAAATGATATATGCCAATGGATTTCACCGCAAGTCACAGATATCTTGAAAGTTGAATTTTATATTTATTTATATTTATACATATTATCGCTAAAGGCCCTCATGCCTGAGGGTATTACATAGGGGGGGGGGGGGAGAGTGTACAGGTAACTTATAAAAAATAGAATACACCCCAAATTCATCGTGAAAAAATATTTTAAGCACACATCATGTGACATTAGAATGTGTGTACCAAATTCTGTTAATTTCGACAAGCACTAAGAAAAACAAAAGAAGCATTAACATGAACAGGGCAGTAGTAAAAAATTATGCCAATTATACATCTTCCAAACAATATCGTAAAATGAAATGAAACAGCAAGACCTACATTATTAGAAATACAAAGTAAAAAGAAACAGTTCAAACATGAGACAATAATGTATGCATCATGTCAAGCAGTAGTTAAGGCAGAGAACAGATTGCAAAACTTATCGGGATCGATGCCAGTAGAAACACGTGGAGGCACAGCATTCCAGTCAGTTATGGCGCGTGGTATGAAAGAATGTGCGTAGTTGAATGTACGACATGACAAGCGCTGAACTTTAAACGGATGGTCGCATCGGTCAAAGATGGGAGAAGGTAAACGAAAAAAGTCATTATGAAGTGTTGAGTGATGATACAGCTTATGAAAAAGTGATAGACGGGCAGCTTTTCGGCGGTGACATAGTTCTTGCAGGCCTGCGCGTTTCTTTAATGCTGTGATGCTAATATGACGTGTGTAAACATAGTAAATAAAACGAACTGCGCGGTTCTGCAATCATTCAATGTTATTTATTAAATATGCTTGATGATGGTCATAAATAACAGAAGCGTATTCAATTGGAGGTGAGAAACAGCATTCTTCAAGTTATGTTTCAGGAGAACTAATGATCTATTAGCGGATGCAAGAATAAGCTTAATATGGTTGTTCCATGTTAGGTCTGAATGAACGTGAAGACCCAGGTACTTATATGTAGTTACCAATTCGACTAAAGCATTATTTAAGGTATACACGGTTTCAGTTCAAGACTGCCGGTTAGTAAAAGAAAAAAATTTGTTTTCGAAAGGTTAAGTTGCATGAGGCAGGCAGAGCACCATGCTGTTACTGAATCGTTGTTAGATGGAATGGTTAAGCGGTCATCGTTAAAATGAATTTTGCGGTAAATTACACAATCGTCAGCGAAAAGTCTGATAAGTAGTGTTAATTTGCGTAATAAGTGATTGTGAGGTAATGCAGCGAAAGCTTTAGAAAAATCTAGAAATATAGAGTAGACTTGAATACCAGCATCGACAGATGAATGCAGATCGGGAATGAATTCAGCAAGCTGCGTTTCGCACGAGTACCCTTTCCGGAAGCCATGTTGGTATTTAAAGATGATGTTGTTTTCTTCTAAATAGTTAATCACTTGTGGATGAGTCCCGTGTTCAAGGAGTTTAAAACTGGTCTGGTTAGTGAAATGGGTCGATAATTGAGCGGTGATGAACGATCGCCAGATTTGAATATTGGTACAACCTTGGCCAACCGCCAGTCACGTGGAACTGAACCAGATGAATGAGACTGCGTAAAAATAGCAAACAAGATGCGATGAATATCTTTAAATGAGTTCTTGAGTATTTTGTTATTAAAGCCAAGGTGGTCAAACGCTGACGAGGGTTTAAGTTTCCTTAGTTTCCATAAGATACCGTTCTTATTATTAATTATTTCGGATTTGAGGCATTAGAATAACGCATAGTAATAGGAGCTACACAGCCCTCTTCTGAGATGAAAACTGCTGGGAATGCGTTATTGAAAATTTGGGCACATTTACCAACATGAGCACTGTCTCCTTCAGCATTGGTTAAACTAACGGCAGGATTATTCTAAGAGTTTATTGTCTGCATTTATGTCATTATCTCTTCTGAGTAGACATGTCATGATTTCAACCATTATTTCGACCATTCCAATGTCAACTTAGAATGTAGATTTCTATTGACATTCCAACTCGATAATTAAACGTTAATTGCAAAACAACTAGTTTATTAAAGCCTCCTTCGCGTTTACCACACCATTTTCAATGCTAGCCACTCCTGTGAGTTATGGACACCTGAAATCATATTTATAATATTTGTAGAACCATCAGTGTTACAATGGCAGTAACCCCTCCCCGCACGTTCAAATTTCCAAGCAAGCTTTTTTTAAGTTGACTAGTCGTATTCCTTTTCATCGCATTGTGAACACGTCATGTTGCAATTCGCTTTTTCTCGAAGGAATATTTTTAGCAAAAGATATGTAACTAGAATTAGGCTGCACAAAATTGAAAAAAAAAAGCTATGGTGTTGGGCTGCCGAGCACGAGGTCGTGGTATCGAATCCCGGCCACGGCGGTCGCATTTCGATGGGGGCGAAATGCGAAAACACCCGTGTACTTAGATTTAGGTGCAGGTTAAAGAACCACAGGTGGTCTAAATTTCCGGAGTCCCCCACTACGGTGTGTCTCATAATCAGAAAGTGGTTTTGGCACGTCAAACCCCATACTTTAATTTTAATTAAAAAAGCAACAATAATCAGCACTGAATAACCCATGTATGCAATGAGGCTTAAAATGAATATGATATTCATAACTGAAAATGAACTAGACGCTGGGAAGACACGTTTAGAAATCTTCCTGCACTGAATCACCTCCAAAAATTGGGCTTCATATACATATACTCATTATCTCCCTGTTTTCATTTTTTCCTACCCAGGATTGAAAATCCATGGCGTCCTAAGGCTTGTACCGGTGAACCAGGGCCATCCTACATTTACCTCTGCAGCCAACTTCTTTCAACACTGTACAGAGCATATTCATCAACTATAATGTAAAAAGACGTCAAATTCCACTTAAGTGTAATAATTACGTGCTACCTGTTTCCAATGAAATAAAATACGGTAATGAAACGTTTCCAACTGTAGTTTATTTAAGGCACACAGGCAAGGGGATGTTTTAAAATATTTGATGCTCGTACACATGGTACACATGGTAACATGGCACGCATTGTATAACTACTCTGAACATGTCTAAAAGATACCTTGTTTTTTTGAAGTGATAAGCTGTTAAAATCATGGGCTTTTGGAATAATACAATTAGAAAATCAGTGCTGCAAAAAAAATTCTCAGTTTCGCCAAAAAGGTGGAGCATTGATTGAGAAAGGAAATCATTAAATAGCTGTACGAAGTAAGAGTAGTGGCTTTATCAGCTGTATAAATTGTAGTAATAACGCGCTTACTAACTAAATTAACAAGCATGGTGCCGTGCACTCCCAGGCAAACCTGAACCGATTTCCTTCAATCACTCTGGTCACTCGCTGTCACAATGCTGGCGCGATGAAGAGTGGCCACAGCGGCGAGCGAAATGCTTCGTGCTCGCTTTAGTTTCGGCGCGTCTTCGAAACTTGAAATTACGCGCTCTCCAACACTAGGTACTCCAGAACATAGCACACACGAAGCCACAAGCCATCTCGGCTCTTGTAGCCGAGATGGATTGTGGCTTCGATAGATAGGCTTGGTTAGATAGCTTCGTTAGATAGGCCGCGCGTGGCCGCCCCGAGCAGCGCGGACATGATAGCCTGCTCTTCTGCTTCGCTTCGTCCGCATTGGAGCCCGCTAACATCCTCCCTCCCCTTCAGGCACAGCTCTGGACGAGCGGGAAGACCATCAAGCCGCCATCCTTCTCGGCTCAACCCCTCTTGCGCTTTCTTGACTGTCGTAGCCAATGCTCACCTGCCCATACTATAGAACGAAAAGTCTGTATAACACTTATTGCGATGATCACGTAGTTTCCATATGTTGCTGCCGTTGTTTTATTCCCTGTTCCACCCGCCGTGGTGGCTTAACCCGCTTAGCGGCTAAGGCGTCACCTGGCCAAGCTCGAGGTCCCGAGTTCGATTAAAGCCGCGGCGGCCGTGTCTCGATGGGGGCGGAATGCAAGGATGCTGTTGTAGTTAGACATATATGTGCACGTAAAAGAGCCCCGCCTGCTCATAATTAGTCAGCCAAGCTAGTTGGTTGTGTTCGCTTAGCATTGCTAACGTGTAAATGCGATTAAGAGACGTGGACAAAAGAAACAACGAGACACAGGTAGCGCAGGTAAAACTAAATCTGGAGTCCTCCACTGCGGCGTTCCTGGTAATCGTATCATGACTTTAAAACGACAGAAATTATTTGTTCACACTTTTGTACTGTTGTGTTATATATAATTATTTTCTCAGAACGTAAAAGCGTTTTCCTGCGTCTTTTTGTTGTGAATTTTCCTTCCGCTCCGTTGAATGTTATCAGTCGCGTTTTATTAACATTTTCTAACTTTTAATGTTTTAGATAGCAGCTCTTAGGCACTGGTTTCTGCGCTATGCGTCGGCGTCGTCCCTCTGCGTAACCGAGGTACGTTCACAGCGAAGGATCAAACAGCGAACGTGGAGAGGCCGCGGGAGATGAAAGACGGCGATAGCGAAGACAGCGCGACGAGGAACCGAAGAACTATTCAAGCTATTAAACTCGGAAGGCTTAGGAGTAAAGATCGACGGCGAATATCCCAGCAACCTTCGGTTTGCCGATGACATTGTTCTATTCAGAAACAATGCAGACGAGTTACAACAAATGATTGAGGGCCTTAACAGAGAGAGTGTAAGGGTGGGGTTGAATATTAATATGCAGAACACAAATATAACGATGAATAGCCGGGCAAAGGAGCAAGAGTTCGGTATCGCCAGACAGCCTCTAGAGTCTCTGTGGGAGTACGTTTACCTATGTCAATTAATCACAGGGGACCCTGCTCATGATAAGGAAATTCATAAAAGAATAAAAAGGGATTGGATCGCCTACGGCAGACATTGTCAGCTCCTGACTGGAATATTACCATTATCATTGTAAAGGAAGATGTATGGGGCAGAGACTTGTAGACTGACAAAGAAGCTTGAAAAGAAGTTAAGGACCATGCAAAGACTAATGGAACGAAGTCTGCTAGGCATAACGTTAAGAGACAGAAAGAGAGCGGTTCGGATAAGAGCGCAAACAGTATACACGGTATTCTATTTGACATCAACAGAAAAAAATAGAGCTGGGAGGTCATGTGAAGCGCAGGTTAGATAATCGTTGAACTATTAGGGCTAGAGAATGGGTACCAAGAGAAGGGAAACGCAGTAGAGGACGGCAGAAGACTAGGTGGAGCGATGAAATTACGAAATTCGCCAGTGCTAGTTGGAATCGGTTGGCGCAGGAGAGGGGTAATTGAAGATCGCAGGGAGAGGCTTTCGTCCTGCAGTGGACATAAAGCAGGCTGGTGATGATGGTGATGAGTAAATAGGTGTAATATATTGAACCAAACTGCTTGGAGAATACTGCGTGTATTGAATTTGGAGTTTCAGTGTCGATGACTCTGCCGGTAGTCGTAGCTGATACTCGAATTGAAAATCAGCTTACAGAATAACGTGTAGGAAGGAAATTACAGTAAAACATAGACAGGACTCTGTTGGCAGCATGCGATACTGTTGAGAATCCCGCATTTCGCAACGGCAACTTGCCAGTGGCAGACATGACAGAAGCAGTAAGTGCATCTCCGGATGGAATGACGAAAGGTATGTAAAAGTAAAAGCAAAATCGTATTTTTTCGCTTGATTTTGGGCCCATGCCGAGGCAAAGTGAAAGGTAATGAGCCACGCAAATTCCGCTAAACGGAGTAACCGCACGCACAAGACGGGTTTTAACTACATGACATTTCTCATGAAAGAGCATGTTCTAACCACTAAATCTACGGCATAATATATATACACAGCAATCATTATTTTTATTTTGCAATAGGGTCGGCATGTGCATGGGGTTTACGCAATTCATCCCCAAAGTATTCACGGCATGGATTTAATAGGCAGCTAAATGAACGAGACCCACCTTCCAAGACGCCTTGGGGGGAATTGCGATAGTTTGATTGTGAAGTTATGTACTTGAAGGCCAACTTTGACGACGGTTATTTTGTCTTGCGCGCACGTTATCCGAAGGTTCCAAATGAAGCTGGCGATAATTATTACTTTAGGCTCTGTACTGCAAGCATACATGTTAAAGTTAGTAATTGTTATGTTAATTACAGTATTTCAAGAAGGTACGAAATACCTTTTTGGTAATTATCAGAAAACTTAATAAATACCTGCCCTAAAGCATAAGTTGCACAGATGGATACTCGGCCGAAGCTTCGTTCTTTTCATCTCTTTGCTTTCTCTAAGGTAAACGGCTGAGGCATAACAAGTCACGCCACCGAATGCAAACACAAGGATGCCTGCACAATACAGTTTTTAAACTATGCGCTATGAAGGAGAAGAAATAGGGGTTGTTCAAATTCGAATTCGATTTGCGTTTCAGCGACAATTTCATTTCTCTCTCTCACACACACACGCACACACACAAACACACACACACATACGCACGCACGCTCGCACGCACACACACACACACGCACGCACGCACGCACGCGCACACACACACACGCGCACGAACGCACACACACACACACGCACACACACACACAGACACACACACACACGCACGCATGCACGCATATGCATGCAAGCACGGACACACACACGCACAGAAACGCACGTCAACAAACACACCGCCACCATGCACCACCATGTAAGCAAGCAAAGCAGTATCCTTTTCTCACGCGGAAGTCTTGCGTTCGTTAACGTCAATGCCGCAGCCTGAGAGAAATGTGGACGTCCGTCGCAGTCTGGTCATGTACAGCATTTTCCATGAATGATAGTACACCAGCAAACGTTGCACCACGCGCTGCTGCCAGTATGAAATAAATACTCGCCACTTCTTGCAAAGCACGCGGCCCTCAATAAGAAGACATCTGAAATATCTCATGGCAAAACAACTAATTGCAATAGGGCACACCGATAAATATCTGGAATGAGAAAGAGTGCATGTTCTGAGAAGGAAACCAACTAAATGCATTCACTGCTCTTTGCAACCACTCGCAAACGCTATAGACGCATAGCAGCATTGCGTTATATAAACCCAACAAAACAGTGAACAGCCATAGTTACCCCTTTGTGCAGTGGAAAGATGCACATTTTGGTAAGTACACTTTTAATCACTTTGGCAACGCATCATCGTTATTGTTATGCCGAGTTCTTCGCAATTCATTATTGAATACATGCACTTACTAATGATCACCGGTCAATCTAATTCAGCGTAGGCGCTTCTGCTCAAAACCTGTTAGTAATTTTCTGACTGAGCATATATCATGTGACAAGGCCTAGTTATAGGAATCCTACCTTTATAAAACAGGCACATGAACATCTGTGACGGCCAGTGCGTGTGAAGTTTATATCTCGGTTCATCAGTTTCACTTATGTTTTTACCAAAAAATAAAAAAAAAACATTATCTCCCCTTTTCGGAATGGCTGGAAACGTCCCGCATGTTGCAGTCAAATTTTGTATGGGGCACCAATTCACTCCATGTTCGAATACTGTTCATTTTACTTAGTTTATAGCATGTTTTTCCATCACGAAAATATCACGCAACTTGCCAGTGTTAGGCCAAGTTATTCATGTAAAATAATTCAGAATAATTTTGCTTATGTAAGCACAATTCTTCCTGTTGCTTCACTTTAACATTACAGTTGTTTCTAAAGACTCAACAAATAATATTAACCAGGAGCCCCTACCTTTGTGCGAGACATTTCTTTATATATTTATGTGCCGAGTTGGATAAGAATATTGGTCGGGACCGCTCCTGCTGCACGAATTGGAAAACAGTTTCTTTCAAACGCTCTTTATTTCACTGAAAAGAACAACAGCTTGAAGCCACATGTTTCTTTTTTTTTTTTGCTATCGCTTTCTATCAGTGGCAACGTTGAGTCCATAATCTTTCAATTTGGTCAGAGCCGCTAAAGCTTCGAATGCCCACTGCAGAAAATACGAGTATTCCTAGCTTTGAAATGGTGGCGTCATTCAGAGTATACACATTTTCGCACTCTTACAGGTCATTTCATCGCTGCTCTGGCGCTCTGCTCAGCCACCGCCTCGGCTGAGAACAACGTGGTCAAGAAGAATGGCACAAAGATTGAAGGGCGCAGCTTTCTCCTCAGCGCCATCAGCGGCATTGGCAGCTGCCCGCCTTGTCCATGTGGTTACGGCAGCATTGGTGTCAGCGGAGTAGGCCCAGCGATAGGCAGTGGGGCCGTTCTGGGCTCCGGTGCAGGTCACGAGCATGGCAAGAAAGCTGCTGGTCTGTCAGGCACAGCTGTTCACACTTCTGGCACTGGTATTTCTGGTGCAGTTTTGCATAACCATGGGCTCGGATCCGGTTTGAACGTTGGACACGGAACGCCGGTCGTGGTGTCTGGTGCAAGTGTTACTCCCGAGATACGTCACGTTGCTCCTGGCGCCGTCAGGGATCAAGGTCTAGTGACTGGTGGAGGCGCCGGCTTGTTGGGTATTCCCATTGTTAGCACTCCGGGCATCGGAGCTGGCGTCGGGGCTAGTGAAGCCGCAGCAGCTACCGGTCACTCTGGTTCCCGAAGTGCCTCTGGATTCGTCAACAAGGCCGGAGGTCATAAAGCAGGCCAAGGAAGATTCGCCTACAATGTCGGTGACTCAGACAGCAGTTCGCACGGCCACAGAAGTTTGTATGGTGACTCCAAGAACTTCGGGGGGAGTGCAAGCGAGGGCTCTAGCCGCGCTCAGGGACAAGGAAGCCACGGAAGTGCGTTTAACAAGCAGGCAGCGGGATCCGAAGCGTCCAACCACATCTCTGGGACCAACACTAAAGTTTCCGGCTGAAAAGTTGAGCATTATGTTATTTCCGGAAAGTCAGAAACAACATAGTCAAAGAAACCTCCTGCATGACATAATAAATATTTCTGTAAAAAAAAACTTCGAATATTTGTGTACTTTTAGGAAACCTGTGCGCAAGGAAAAGCGCAAGCGACCACCCCGGGCGTACCTGCTTCCGGTATGCTGCTGTTGCTGGTGTTCGAATGGCGCGGTAGGGAATAAACGCAAAAGAAAAAAATGGTGGTTTCATAGTAGATATCCTGAAATGTACCGCCAGGTAAATACACACATGTTCAGGATAAGGTTATAGTAGCAGGGCAAGTGGGAACTTTCTTCTTTTAATATCACCGTGCAGGCTCCTTGACACTCACGCTTGTATTAAAGCGAAGCTTTCATGGCCTACCTTCCTAAGCGAGCGCACTCATATATATATATATATATATATATATATATATATATATATATAGATATATACGTGCGTTTGGTAGGCATTCTTAGATAACGAATAGCAGATCACCTACGGGGCAGAAACCTGGAGGCTTACGAAAAGGGTTCTACTTAAATTGAGGACGGCACAACGAGCTATGGGAAGAAGAATGATGAGTGTAGCTTTAAGGGGGGGGATAAGAAGAGAGCAGATTGGCTGAGGGAACAAATGCGAGTTAATGACATATTTGTTGAAATCAAGAAAAAGAAATGGGCATGGGCGGAGCATGTAATGAGGAGGGAAGATAACCGATGGTCATTGAGGGTTACGGACTAGATTCCAAGAGAAGAGAAGCGTAGCAAGGGGGGGGGGCGGCAGAAAGTTAGGTGTGTGGATGAGATTAAGAAATTTGCAGGGACCACATGGCCACAATTAGCACATAACCAGGGTAGTTGGAGCAGTATGGGACACGCCTTTGCTCTGCAGTGGGCGTAGCCAGGCTGATGATGATGATGATATATACGGAGGTTGTATGTGCGCCGAATGCAAGTGCCAGCAGATGGACTTATGTAACCCCTTTATGCTGCACAATAAAGTAGCCTCACTAAGTGCACCTCTGTTTCTCGTAGTAAAAAAAAAGTCGTACTTAAACCTTGAAGGTATAATGTCGGCTCATAGGTATCTATAAAGAGCACCGACCTGTTAATTCAACATCAAATCATATTCAACAGAATTTGTCATTTACTTGATTTTATTCGATATCGAAACGGGCAGAGACATAAGGTTAAATGAACCGTGTTCACTCTGCAGAAGATATGGCCGGTATAACCGGTATAAACGTTAGGTTAGCCCCACTACGTCGTCTCTTTCGTCCTGTTGGTGATCGTCGTCTTTGTCCCTCTCGTGGCACCATGACATAACCCCCTGCGGCGAAAGCACCGACCTGGCGCCTTTTAAGGGGCGGACTCATGATAGGGCTTGAGGCGACCCATGTGAAGGATATCAGCTAACGTGGACGACGGGGAAGCATCGGGTGGACCTACTTCATAAGTCACATCACTGAGCTTTTGGACGACGCGGTAAGGGCCAGAATACCGGAAGAGCAGTTTTTCCGATAGGCCCACACGCCGTGAAGGAGTCCAAAGGAGGACGAGGTCGCCGGCAGAGAACCGGACATCCCCATCATGGTTCTTATGAAGACATTTCTGTATTGCCGGCGACTCCGAAAGGCGACAGTTATTTGGATATATTCGTGCCGAAACTGAAGCCTGCTGGTAGTCTTAAGTGTTCGCCAATTCACCGCTCATCAACTGTGGAAACAATTCAAAAACACATTCAATATTAATTACGGCGATGGCCTCAGCAGTCATTTTAAGAAGCCAGAAATCACAATCCGACCCTCCTAAACCTTTAAACTATTTAAAAGCAGCGCGATATTTGTAGAGAATAGGGTAATGAAGACATCCACATATAGGGGGGTAACCTTTAGAGTCAACCAGATTATGAGCTGGGCGAAACGAACAAAACTAAAATTATTAGGATTGACATAATACAAAGCCTGGCATTGTCATTTGCTTTTTCTTTTTTTTTGTGTGTGTGTGTGTGTGTGTGTGGAGTGTTGGTGCACTTTATGCTACCTGCGGCACAATGTGCTTACTCAGTACCTAAGTTAACAAATGGAGGCATTTCCTCTGTGTACCTTTCATTCGTTGCAAAAAAATCACAAATAATACGATCAGAATAATAAAGATTGCCATCGGCATGGTGTTTCGCGCTTTTTCTTAACTATGGCGCTGTCATATCCATTTCACCAGGTCCACACACCATGGGGAGTGGTGAACCATCCAAATTTTTTTTCCTAACTCAGAAACAGAAATTTGCACATGAATACCACCTCTAGAGCACATCAACTGGCCACAAATGCTGGAATGCAGTTCTTTTAGGATATCTGATCCCACAGTAACAAAACGGAAACGCACCAGAGCATACATTGATTCTTCATTCCCAGCCGACTAACCATGCATGTTGATCCACTGCTTCTTTTTTTTAGCAAGACAATTTGACAAAACGCAAATGCAACTGGGCTCAGCGGCTGTGCCTCTAGCATGTCCACTAACCCGCTGCTCTTCGCCATGCAGGTGTTTACCGAGGCAATCATCCTGACGCTTCTTCGTGTTCCGGCCGTCCCCGTTCCATCGTGCATGCCAGTTGCGTGCGCTTCATGGCTCTACTCAAACGATGACCCGCTGGCGATTACGACGCATCTTCGAGCATCTACTATCAACGGAACCATACAATCGGTATCGCCCTCGCTGTTCCTGGACCTCGGTCAAGCCAATCAAGCACCATCGTCATCGACAGCCGCCTTCACGGCAGCTATAAATCCTCCGCATCTGTGCGACGTTTCGTGGGCTCAGCGGCTGTGCCTCTAGCATGTCCACTAACCCGCTGCTCTTCGCCATGCAGGTTGGTTCACCACGCAGTTTATTTGCTAAAAGGACGAGCAATTACCTCTTGGTACAGCTGCCGAGCCCCCTGTGTTTGTTTTGTATGGCGTGTGAGTGTTTTGCTGTTGCGCGTTTCCTGTTGCTGCAATCAGGCGATATTGAGCTGAATCCTGGACCAAATACAGCGGCAGTCTTAGAGGAGCTAAAGAAACTGTCTTCTGGGCAATCTCAACTTCTCTCGGAAGTCCAGGATCTTAAACATAAGTTGCTGGCAACTAATGACGCCCTGGTCGAACTCACTAAACGCTTAACAAGCGTTGAAGCAAACTGCCAGCAAATTGAGCCCTTGAGGCAGCAGCTCGGAACCGTGCAAACCGACACCGCTGAGACGGTTCATCGGGTTTGTAACCTTGAAGCTCGCCTTGATGATGCCGATAATCGTTCTCGGCGCAATAACTTGATTTTTTATGGCATTACGGATACTAACAAATCTGAATCATTTGCTCAGTCTGAAGAACTGGTCATTCGGCTGTGTTCTGACCAGTTAAATGTTTCCTTAGAGCCAAGGGAAATCGAGCGAGCGCATCGCCTTGGTCGATACATTCCCGGTCGTAACCGGCCCATCATTGCCAAACTTTCCTGCTTTAAAACAAAAGAATCCATCTTGTCGAATGGCCGCAACCTTAAAAACACTTCATACAGCATGGGTGAGGATTTTTCTAAACCGGTACAGAACGCACGAAAACATCTTGTCGCTTTTGCACGAAACCAATCAGTTCCTTTTGCTCTCCGCTTTAAAACATTATTCATAGGATCAAAACGCTACATTTTTGATCCAGCTTCCCAATCCGTGAAAGAACTATAGCTATCGCGTTGTCACCAGCATTTGCCCCGACGTGCTCTGCCTGTCCCCCGAGAACCTTTTTCAATCTCCGCTATTTTTACTAACATAAGAAGCTTTCTTCCAAAAAGGCAACAAGTATCCGATCTAGTATATTCGTCTGGCAGTGACTTACTCATACTAACTGAAACATGGCTTACCAATGATATAACTGACAGTGAAGTTCTGAGTGAACTACCGAATTTCGATGTTTTTCGTAAAGATAGGCAGGGTACTCGGGGCGGTGGCGTTCTTATCGCAGTAAAAAAACAACTAATGTGCTCCACAGTTAATGTGGCCACTGACCTAGAAGTTGTGTGGCTTATCATTCGCGCTAATCCGCAGCTACTACTTCTTGGCGTCTGTTATCGTCCCCCCAACGCTAATCCTGACTTCCCCCGCCATCTGAATAACACCTTGAACCAATTAACAGAGAAATTCTCGAACGCTTGCATCTTGCTCTTTGGGGATTTCAATTACCCACATATCGATTGGTCAAATTATTCTAGCACAGTTACTAGCACAACAGGAGCTAGAGAATTCTTAGATATCTGCCTTAATTTTAACCTCTCCCAGATGATAACAGAGCCAACGCGTGCAACTCATGTCTCGGCTAACATACTAGACCTCATACTAACCACTCATCCTGAAAGCATGTCCTCCATTAGCTACCTACGTGCAATAAGTGATCACAAAGTAATCCATGCTGTTTTCTCATTTTCACCTACAGTACGTCGTTCAGATCAGAAAACAATCCGCCTGTATGAAAAGGGAAATTATACCGCCATAAACAGCGAACTAATTGCATTCTACCAATCATTTGAATTAGGTTTTGAAAATCGCTCAATGCAAGAAAACTGGTTACTCTTCCAAAATAAGATGACTAACCTCGTTGCGCAGTTTATACCAACCACCTTACTTCGCTCTAATCGCAATAAACCATGGTTCACTAACGCACTAAAGAAACTGGAAAACAAAAAGAAACGTCAGTTTCGCTTCGCTAAACTGAGGCCAAGTCCTACCTCCTGGGAAAAATACTATGTATCTGAACGCGCCTACCTGATAGCTATCCGGCAACAGAAGCACTCATTTTTTCATTCAGACCTACCCCGCATGCTCAGCAGTAACCCAAAAAAATTTTGGCAGGCTATCAATCCCCAGTCATCCCCTGGTGTCAGAATTTCGAACGATGGTGAAATCTTACCTGATATTGACTGTGCTAAGTTGTTTAACAATGCATTTTCATCTGTGTTCACTACCGAACCACACGTGCCTCTTCCTGTTTTCACTGTTGCTGCCATGGCTCCAATGCCGGATATTATTTTTTCGCCAGATGGAATATCCTCACTAATTGATAATCTTAAATTATCTTCATCAGCTGGTGTTGACGATATCACGTCAAAGCTTTTAAAAAACACGAAGCGCATCTCTGCCATATATTTAACCCTGCTGTTTTCCCAATCACTATCATCAGGCACGCTTCCTAACGAGTGGAAAAAGAGCAAGGTCGTTCCAGTCTACAAATCAGGTAACCGTAATTCACCCTTAAATTATCGTCCAATATCCATAACTAGTATCCCTTGCAAAATAATGGAACACGTCATATACTCACACGTAATGAATTTCCTAGACAGTAATAACTTTTTTCATCCGTCGCAACATGGCTTCCGTAAAGGGCTTTCATGTGACACTCAATTAGCTACATTTCTTCATGACCTACACTCAAATCTCGATACTAACACTGTGACCGATATAATTTTTCTTGACTTTGCAAAGGCGTTTGATAAAGTAGCTCATCAACGCTTATTATTAAAACTTTCTCGCTTGAACTTCCACTCCAATGTCCTAGCATGGATAAAAGAATTCCTTCGTAACCGATCACAGTCCGTCAGTGTTAACAATACTACCTCAGAATTTCTTCCCGTAACATCAGGCGTACCCCAAGGTTCAGTCTTAGGTCCCCTCCTGTTCCTAATATACATTAACGATCTTCCATTGCATGTTTCCTCTCAGATTCGTATGTTTGCTGATGATTGCGTTGTCTATCGAACTATTACTAATAGTAATGACTGCATTTATCTTCAATATGACCTGAACAACATTACAGCCTGGTGTGATCAATGGTTAATGGTACTAAACAATAATAAATGTAAATCTATGTCAATTTCCCGCAGCCGTAATCGGCATGACTTTATCTACACAATTAATGACACCCCAATCGACACTGTAAACTCTATTAAGTACCTAGGCATAACGATCACGCATGATTTAAACTGGTGCTCGCATATAACTAACATCATATCATCTGCTAACAAAACCTTGGGATTTCTGAAACGCAATCTCCGCAACGCTCCTCAACAAGTAAAACTACTAGCATATAAAACACTGGTTAGGCCTAAACTCGAATACGCATCACCCATATGGCATCCTCACCAGATTTACCTCAGCAACGCATTAGAATCCATACAGAACCGCGCCGTAAGATACATTCACTCGACATACTCATATGATATCAGCGTATCACCATTAAAAGTAGAGTCTGGTTTGGACACATTAGCGCACCGTCGCCGTATCGCGAGCTTATCATTATTCCATAAATTCTTCACAAGCTCGCTTCGCCACGCACCTTACATTGTACCACCTTCACGCATATCGCTGCGCACAGGCCACCCACTAAATGTTGCTCGCCCTAGCGCGCGCACTGTCACCGGCTCGTCATCATTTTTTCATCGTACAGCCAAAGACTGGAACGGCCTTCCCCACCACGTCGCTGCCATCACCACCTCATCTGCCTTCGTGGATGAAGTAACGAGTATTCTGTCTTCAAAATAAGATAGTGGGCAACCTCCTATATTTTTGTACCACCCACCCCTTATGTAATACCCCGCAAGGGGTCTTTAAGGTAATAAAATGAAATGAAATGAAATGAAATGAACTGGAAGAACAAAGAAATCACTCAATTCTGCGCAGGAAAAGATGACTTGAAAGCAATTTAAGCCATAGACTAGAATGTAGAAGTGTTTATGAATAGTTTAATGACTTGCCTTTTTTATTGTGGATGTGCGAACAGCGTATCGCTGAAGTGCTAAAAAATATTCCCGGAAGGCATTTTTGGTGCTTGTGCAATATAACGGACATACAGATTCAAACTCGCCCAAGCCCGAGCGTTTTCCTACTCGCAGTTGTAGCAATGAGGCAAGGTTTTTTTTTTTTTTTAATGTCACTTCTACGGTTCAATTTCGGCGCTGCTCATATATAGTTTTTCGCCACGGTTCTGATTAATTTCACCGATTGGTCGAGCCCGGTGATGTAACGTCTTGCATCATAGGAGTTATTTAACGTTTATATGGCGGTGAATATGGCGGTGAATATCACTGTTCGCCACATGGTGACCAACCAGCGAAAGTAATTTTGAAAAGTATTTTTGAATTTCTATTCTTTAAGACTGCGCGTCACCGGGCGCGAAGGGGAATTTTTATGCAATAGATTGACTCGCCTGATACCAACTCGAGCCCACCGAAAGTGCAGGGAAGGAAATAAGCGCGCGCCCACACACACACACAACACGCACACGAAAAAAAAAGAAACCTCTAATTATTGTAGTGGATGTAGAGGTCCTATTGAGTTTAAATATTGCATGCAAACACATCATGCAGCGGTTTTTGTGATTCACATTCATGTACTGTCGATGAAAGTCCGTTGCGAAACCACGTAGCAATGTGTGTACGCTTTTGGTATAGGGAATTTTCGCTAGCGTTTTTTATTCACCCCCCCCCCCGTTTTTTTTTTTGTTGCGATTCTTGGTCGTCGATGGCAGCACCAATCTTTGAAAGAATATAAATGATACGTTCGCTCTAACGCTTCTCAGTGCCTTATTACATTTATATATCAGTTCTTATAACGCTGCTCTAAATTACTGGCGCATTTCTTGAGATCATTAGCATGTTTTTTTTCAAGGGTTGGACAATTGTTTGAAAAGGCTTATTCTCGTTTATAAACTTCAAATTTCTTTTTGCAAAAGTCGTTTCCGCTCTCCTTTTCAAGATCTTAATAGCACCATGTGGACAATGAATGATCTGTGTCATATTTTATTTTTATCGTTACACAGATAGCGAGTATTGCTTCACAAACCTCTCTCCAATGATTTCCGCGTCGTCTTTAGTTCTTCTATGAATTGAATAAATTCCGCCTTAAGCTCTTTTCTTCATCCTTTGCAGGCTCATTTGCCAGTTTGCTCACCAATGCTCAATCAGAAAATGGAAAAGCTTAAACAAGAAGGCATCGCGACAAAAACAAAAAAGTAGCGCATTATTGCAATGGCAATAACGGAAGAGTGTAAATGATTGGTCATTCGGTAAGAGTGGTGCCGTGTTTCTTGTGTGTGTGCTTTTTTTTTAGCGGGATCCCTTGCAGAACTTTCGCGTTGCCACTGACATAAGATTCCAGAAAAACCCATATCCCTTATCTCCCTCTGCTGAGAACAAATCAGCAATTATAACGAGATCAGTTCTGTAGGGGTAGTGACATTGCCTCAGGATGGTTAAGTCTGGCATATCATACCAGCAATTATCCCCGCAGCGTTTCTTTACGAATAATAATTATAAAAAATACACAGCTGCGCCCTTAGTAGCGAAGACAGCCAATTCACGGCATATGTGGGGAGGAAACGTTTGCGCGCCATTGAATAGAATATGAGTTCGCGGAGCTTGTGTTTGTTTCAAAGGCTGAAACCTATTCTACGCATCCGCCTCCGTTATTTCTTCCTACGCAGCCTCATCTAAATTCCGGCTGACGTCTCCTCCGCTCCGCTTTACACGCCCGATGGACGAGAGAAGCATTGCCGAGCAAAGGTTACGAAACGCGGCGTTCGTGTGCATGCAGAGCCCTAGCGTATGTGCACATACGCTAGGGTATTGCCGCGCAATGGCGCACGAAACCAGCAGTAATCGTTCTACGAATTGAAAGTGAAACACAATGCTAGAAGACAGGCCGCAACCAAGAAGCACGAGTAAGACGGGTTGTATATTTAAGGACCGAATGGGAAGCAGCTCAGATAGCACCAGCCACCAGACAGGCGCAACCATGAAGACCGCAGTGAGTCTTAGATCCTACGTTCGAAAAATGGTCTCGCTAGTGCCGTTCTTTAGTGCCCCCGGTACTGTGTCCTTAAAAACAATTTTTTTACACTAATGTGGTTTATACCAGGCCAACATAAAGTTTTGGAAACAACAGGCCAGCGGAAATTCTAGGTTTGGAGATATGATTGCTGTGTAACGACTTCAATAGAAGATCAAACGTAATGAGGCTGGTAAAATATGTAACGTGTGCTTTCTTCAGAATGTATCAAGACAAACTGGATATCCAGCAGACTTGAAGCTACAGCGGCTACAAGCATATGTGCCTTTCTCCTCCATTTTGCTTCTGTACAATCGTGTAATCCTATTTTATTCACTTAAACAAAATATGTATTTTATTTGGTCAGTAAAATCATAAATAATAACGGGCATATTCTCTGTGCAGTTTATTGTGTTTGCAATACTGGCCTGTTCAGCGCTGGCTGAAGACAGCAAAAATGCAGCGAAGAAAAACGAGACCGCGGTGGAAGGGCGAGGCCTCTTCTTGGGCAGCAACAATGGATTCCCTGGCTGTCCACCATGCCCGTGCGGGTACGGTGGTGGTACCGGAGGCTTGGCAAGTCTTGGCGGCTATAGTGTTGGTCTCGGTCAGGGGGCCTGACCTGCTGCAGGCCTTGGTTCAGGAGTTGCCTTAGGCTCTGGTGCCGGCGTCGGCCACGGAGTCGGAGCAGTAGGTCTCGGTTCTGGTCTCGGAGTCGGTCCCGCGGCCGGAGTAGCAGGGCTCGGTCATGGTGTCGCCGGTTCCGGGCTCGCACTTCAGCACGGAGCAGCCGGAGGAACCCACGGTGTCAGCATTACTCCAGAAGCCGGCGCTGCATCAGCCGGCCTTGGAGACGCAGGAGTTGGTCTCATCGGTGGGTCCAGCCCCGTCCTCACTCCTGGCGCTGGCGTCGGTTCTAAAGTCGTTAGTGCTGGGGCAGGAGTAGGCGCAGGACCTGCGGTTGGACCCGTAGGGGGTGCTGGCTTCGTTGGAACTCCTGTCGTCCCTGGCGCAGGCATCGGGGCTGGCACTGGGGCTGGTCATCAGTCAGCGGCTTCCGGCCACTCGGGCTTTCAGACTGGCTCCGGATTCGCCACCAAGGCCGGTGGGCACAAGGCTGGGCAGGGAAGCTTCGCCTACAATGTGGGTGGCTCAGACAGCAACTCATACGGCCACAGCAGTTCTTATGGCGACTCAAAGAGCTTCGGCCTGAGCTCCAGTGAAGGTTTCAACCGTGCCCGAGGTCAGGGCAGCCACGGAAGCGCCTTCAACAAGCAGGCCGCCGGCTCAGAAGCCTCAAGTCATAGCTCCGGGGTCAAGACAAAGGTGGTCGTTTGAAAAATGTAGGCTTACTTCTTCTTAGTCGACGTATTTAGCCAAAGAAACACCGCTTGTGGAAAGGAAATAAAAATATATTTTTTTAACTTTTGTCAATTATTCATTCACAAATAATGACATAAAGTGGAAGAGGTCTGAATGGCCATGATAGCCTATAAGCATGGTTCGTTAAGCTACGCAAATGAAACGGGAAGCTGAGTCCTGTGCATGGATAAGAGAACGAAACTATCTGTACTGCGTTGAAGCGGGTGATGACTACATTCACTCTGCAATAAATTGAATAGCAGCTAATATCGCCAGAGACAGCTGGAGCCTTTAATATGATCATTCTTCCTATGTAATCCTCCACGGCTAGGAGCAGTATTTACTGACATCTTTTGCAAAGCAGAAATAATCTTCATCATGACAAAGGGTATGCGTTTCACCATTGATAATTACAGTACACCGCAAAAATGATCCGGTTTTGATGTGCTGACAAGTCATCTGAGTGAGTGAGTGAGTGAGTGAGTGAGTGAGTGAGTGAGTGAGTGAGTGAGTGAGTGAGTGAGTGAGTGAGTGAGTGAGTGAGTGAGTGAGTGAGTGAGTGAGTGAGTGAGTGAGTGAGTGAGTGAGTGAGTGAGTGAGGTGAGTGGGTGAGTGAGTGAGTGAGCTTTATTTGGCTGTTTCCGCGTCCTGAATGGACAGAGTGTACTTGGCACCATATTATCTCAAAGCTATAGAGCAAATTGAAATATTTACTATAAGTAATTAGAGGCAGCATGGTCACGTTAGAAAAACCAAGTTACTCTTGTGAGTATCTGTTTACTCCGTCAAAGTAGTTCGTTCAGTTAAATGCGAAGTTTCATTTTTGGGAGGAAGGGTGAGAGAGAGACATGTGTGCTGCCCTGTGAGAGCGGCTTTTGTTTGTCGATCTCTCTATGTTTGCGCATGTACCTTCAGGCGGTGAAGGATCTTATTAAAATAGTGAATAATGTAATTTAATGTGGATGGGCCACTTGACTGGCGCTAGCGAAAATGTTTCGGCTACGTAAAAATAGTCATGCCAGTGGTAAAACGGATCAAGCGGTCCTGCATTTGCTAGAATAGCATTATTACAAGTTGTAGTGGACGCGCCTTGAGAGGTCAGACGAAGGCGTTACTTTGTTGTGGTGTGCTTCCTCCATATGAGCACACAAGCTGGTCCAGGCACTAAGCCCCCATGAGGGGGCTCAATGCATGCCTCGGCTGCCACGTGTAAGTGGTGTGGCATCGTATTAGCGTTGGTCACCACAAACTGTGAGCTGCCTTTCCCTCGTGAAGCGCGAAGCCAATGGAGTGCGCAGCGGCATTGAGGGAGAGGGAAAAGGTGTTGAGCAGAGTAATTCTTCCGAGTAATGCCTCGGACCGCTGGTGTCGCCGCGCGCGGATGCGCAATGATGGGGCTATTTTCACATTTCGCGCGTTTTCTTTAGAACGAGGAAAAACTTTTGCGCGAGACATAGCACACCGAAAACAAGTGAGTTGGGTGTTTTAAAACAAAATTATTGCTTTTCTATCCAAATTTGCTCCCTCGATTCAGTAATAAAAAAGGTCATTAATTATTTTATTTATTTATTTACAACATACTGCGGTCGAAAGAACAAGCAGGGGTGCGTAACAAAAGCAGTTGACAAAAAACATTAAAAAAGCACAAACACAAGAAAACTTAGGGAGATGGTACAACACACCCTAATACATAACTATAATTACAAGTTAGCAGGATAGGAGAACATTTCAAAGTACAAGCAAACAGACACGCAAAATGAAAAATTGATACAATGTAATACTTATTTAATATTCGGCAGTTCAATTATGAAAAAGAATCCTTCGGGTGCGCTACGTCACTGCTGACAGAGTACCATTTGTTGCGTCCTCGTGCACCCAGTAGCTTATTTTTAAGAGCTCCGCTAAGGTTAGCTGGGACACACTGCAGAATTGTCTGCCCCGGCTATCAAAAGTACGCGTACAACTTACAGTCAAGAAGTGAAGAATAAAAAGAAAATCAGACATCCACCCGTTCGTAACAATTGCTACAAAATAAACCCATACGGGTTCCTCGATAGAATGGGTTTAGCAGGATATGGGTTTGGGTTTCCTTTGTAGCAATTGCTACGAACGGGTGGATGTCTGATTTTCTCTTTTTTTCTTACTTCTCTCCACCTTGCGGGTTCCCGCAGAACTACTACGTCCAACTTACAGTCAAGTTCACAAAACGATAGTTTAGGTATGTCAGCCATATTCTGTCGAAGTCAGCAGGTGCGCGAGGTCCGGGGTGAATACTGACGCAGCAGCAAAAAGTGCATAGGACAAGCATTGTGAAGTATGCGTAAAAGCACCACCAAGAAACCTCAATCGCGACAAACTCTGCGTAACGCTGCCACGCTGAAGGGCTAAGGTATGGGGGCACAAACACATGTATGACTAGTTTAAGGTCAGCTGTATCAGGCACACTAAACTTCCGCAAAAAATGCGGCTCTTACTGCGGCAGGAGGCCCGGTGATCCAGAAATTACCAAGAGCAAAAGGCAGGTGGCAACACCGCCCTAAAGTTCCTGCACCCACTCATTAGGTCATAAATGCTGACAGCGTCTGCATTTATCTAGATTATCCTTTATCGGTGAAAAGTGCTCCCTAACTGCACCAAAACACTCAACACAGCAAGGTTCCTCAAATTTGCGAGCGCCAAAAAGGCTCACTAAGGAGAATATGCGTTGATTTTTGTGACCTCAGACTTGCGTTCTGGCACTAAGGTTAAGACATGAAATTCAAGCAAGTATGTATAGAGATTGATCTTTTCTTTTTTTTGGTAATAATCAGGGGCGGAACTCACCAAGCGAACTTACGAACAAATTTTGGCGTATGAAAAATTTTACGAGAAAAAGCGCATTCAGAAAGCTAAAACTGTTCGTAACATCAGGAAGCCTGCGATGCACGTCGCTGCAAAGACGAGCGCTGTAGTCGAAAAAAGGCGTGCATGTAATGGTAGCACAGGTGCAAACTTCAGTACTGGTGCCGATAGTAAACGTAAGTAGGCGTAAGATTTAGAAAACTTTGCGCTCTCTAATAAAGTTATTGCCACTGTCACTGTAGCGCTCGCAGCTGCCGGCGTAAGAAGAAATTTCTATGATAGGGGAGTAGCAGTCTTACGAGCATAATTTTGTCTATCTCTTTTGTCTATCGATGCCAGGCCACAGTGGCCTGGCATCGCGAGATGAACAATGTGAAGCGTGCACAACAAGCGATGTCACTAAGGCGGGTTGTATAAGTAAAATCCGCATTTGCGTCACTTTCGCTATACTGTCTTTTGTGCTTTTTAGTGAAGAATGAAAATGGGTCGGAGCTCATAGAGCCGGCATTACCAAAGAATGACCAGGAGATCCCCGCTGTTGTTAAGGAACGGGTACAATCATTCTACTAGTACGAACATCTGGGGCAGAAACTTGGAGGTTAATAAAGAAGCTTGAGAACTATTTGATGCCCGCGCAACAAGCGATTGTACGAAAAATGCTAGGCGTAACGTTTAGAGACAGGGAGGCAGCGGTGTGGATAAGAGAGCAAACGGGGTGGCTGTAGTTGACATAAAGTGGAAAAATTATAGCTGGGCAGGCCACGTATCTTGTAGCGCAGGTAATAGGTGGTCCCCTAGAAATACAGAGTGGGTGCTAGGGGGAAGGAAGAGCTATTGAGGACGGCAGACAATTACGTGGGGTGTTGAAATTAGAAAATTTGTAGGCACAACTCAGAATCAGCCAGTGCAGGTCAGGGGTAATTAGAAATCAGTGGGAGAGCCCTTCGTCCTCCAGTTGGACATAAAAATACGCTGCTGACGTTTGGAAACATGCAGGATTCTTTCGGAATTTCAACATTTGCATGTTTACAGAGTGGTGCGTCTGCCGCCGCTTCGATACCACCACCCCTACCTTGACCACGTACTATATGTGCAGTGATGGCTCTGAAGAAAGTGCCGTAAGCGTAGCAAGATCAACAACTTCAATAGATTTCATCCGATACTAGCTAGAATGTTGAACCATTGTGTGCTTCGTGTGCTATGCCGCACAGTATTCTGCATGACGTGCACCTGAACGTGTGTTCTAATGAAGCTGGTAAATTTACGGAAGCGCTGGCGCTATTCATTGTGGTGATGTTGACTGATTAGCCTTGATTTCTATGGAGTGGTACTTGGGCTATGACAGACACCACAGTTATGAGCTCCAGACATTGATGTCACCAACCTATGATTTATTACCGCCCTCAAAAATTGAGGTGTACGCGTCTTCGTGCATTTTCACTCTCCGTGTGTGCGTATTTTTTGTTGTTTTCTTATGCTATCCTCTCTCTCCTCTTTCTAACCCCTATCTCCCATGCCCAGTGTAGGGTAGAAAATCGGAGACTGATATCTGGTTAACCACCCTGCCTTTCCTCTTCATCTCTCTCTCTCTCTCTCTCTCTCTTGGCTCTGCCGGAATGAAGCCGCCTGCACCTGAAAAACAAGCGCTTGACTTGGTGCGTGGCATCATAGCGTTTTATCAGCGGAGGAGAAGCTAAGAAAAAGCGATTAACGCTGATAGGACGTGTGATAAGAAGTGTGAGAAGCAGCGAAACTTGTGCGTGTGGATTTTGCGTAGCGAAGCTTTCTGTCATAATTTTGGTAGTGTCAGTAGGCACGGAGCCTTCCGGCATTTGTCTTTCAGGGCTGTTTTCGTAGCTCTGCGTGCCCTTGACGGGAACCCAATGAAAAGCCGACGACATTTTCCACAGCACCTTAGACAATACCGGCTGCCGAGGGAGTTGATATTGTGATTATGCGGGGCATTAGAATCGCACCTGCAACCGTGTGCCATGCGATCACATACTATCCCGATAAATGTGCAAGTGCTGCTGGCCTTGCTTTGCGGTCATATTGATATGGAACAGCCACCACAGTGTGGCTGCACTGAGGAGGAGGAGGAAGACGACGTGTGCCTGCTTGATATAGCGTCGCCATTTTGACCTCCGTTAGCTCCCCTGTAAATAAAGTGTAAATAGCACTGGGCATCAGCTACACGTAACATTCATTTGGTGGAGGCGGAAGTTCCCCGTACTTATTATGCAGTTATTTTTCGTTTCCCTAATTATATCGACATAAAGACATTTAGTCGCTTTGTAATATGGTCAACGGTGATGGTGGTAGCACTTATGGCAATGTTGCCACAGGCAGGGTTAGCCTGGCATACCGGGGTGGCAATTGCTCCATCTGATCGTCTCTTTCTGCGCCAAATATGTCACCATGTGTCCGTGAGTCCTGTCTTTCGCAGACATGTGAGAAGAATCCGTGACAATTCCACTGCCATTCTTCTGACGGTGGTGCGGTGAACGGGCAAGCGCGGTTTCGCTTTTCGGCGCTGGAGCAGACGCCCGGAAACGGAAGCTTTCAAAAATGGGTGTGCAGTGATTTGGGGAAGAATATAATATCAACTACAGAGGCATGCTGTGCCACCATGCTATCAGTTGACCACGTTTTTTTCATTCCTTGTCGTTTATTCCAAGCTTTCGTTCGTTGTCGCTCTCATACGACGCCGTAAGTTAAATGTCCTGCCACTTCGGTTGCTTCCTCATCTTAAAGTAAACATTTTTGGACAAAAAAAATTGCGTGCGAACGGCTCTGCTTAGTGAATTCCGCCACAGCCGTTTTTCACAAGCTGAGTGAAAGTAAACTTTTGAAAGAATGCTTTATGAGTCTATGCTGATTTCTATGTCTATCGTTTGCCGTTGGGGTACTGTAAAATGAACTGGATGCATCCCACCAGCGTCAGTGGCTGAAGCAGCAAAGCCAACGCACGCCACGTTCCGGGTTCTTTCTGCAGAACACGCCTCTCGCTAGCCGGATGCTAAAGGCGTCACCAAATACAGCGGGTAAGTGCGTTGGTAGAAGCCTCTAGCAAGCGGTACGCAGAGGGCCCAGAAACCTGTAACGAAGCCCCTCCGTGACTGGACGATATATGAATAAAGTCAAGTAACGCATCCTAGCAGCAGCGAGTCCACAAAATATTTGACAAACAACCTGCTATACACTGAGGAAAATTTCACCCTGAAGAGTGTTTTCTTGTTTCTATAACTAACTTCCGAACACCCACACTCTAAAAATGTTTACATCCTTTGGGGCTTATCTTGTCTCATAACCATAATCGTCATCTGCCTTGCCTGCATTTCCTTTCTTGAAAACTCAACGCTCGCTACTTTCCTGTTGAGAATGCTCTGTCATGCTGATGACGCGCGCACCGTTCGTGATCGGGAAGTACGGGGCGCACAGCGTTACAGAATTTATATGCGGGTAAGCTAGATGTCGATTATTATTGCGGGACAAGATAAGCCCCAAAGAGTGCAAACATTTGTTGCGATAGCAATTACATGGACACTCCAAGCACATTTTTGCCGTCGCCGTCGTCGTGATGTTCCGTACAAAGTCTAAGGGCGACAACACCGTCGCCGCGCGTCGTATGCTGTATGTGCGAGTGAAAGCACGCGACGATCGTGGCTCGCGCGAACGAGGAAAGCGGAGAGCAAACGCGGCGTGTTACGTCGCGTGAAAGGCCGTGAGGGGGTGCGCGTAAGGGTGGGTGGGCGTGCGTTTTGCTCCGACAGCAGCTACGCATTTGGCGCCCGGGCGCAATGGGAACTGATGATCGCGGCTCAATCTCGCGCGTCATATATGGAGGAAAGCGGGTAGGCAGCGCGGGAAGGCCTCCGCCAACAAGTGCGTACTTTGCACGGCCACGTGCGGTCACGCGCTCCGTATATTGAAAAGGATCTGCAGACGGCGCATACCTTTGTGCGCGCTGTGCTCTCGCCGCTCTTGCGTTGAGGCGATAGACTGCACGAAGGTCACTTCGCTCGCTGCTGCTGCCACGCTTGCTCACACCAGCGTTTTGACAGCGGGTGTCGGCGCTCATCAAGTGTGATGTGATCATGTTTGCGTGTGCGCGCTGACACCATGCTTGTTAATTCAGTGAGCAAGCGAATTGTTCAAAGTTGATATGGCCGATAAGACTATTATCCTTACTTCGTATAGCTGTCTACTAATTTGCCATCGCAATCGATGCTTCGGCTTTCGGGCGAAACTGCGACTTTTTTTGGGAGTGCATAGATAAGGGTGTTTGAGAGATCTGCAGCACCTATATTAGTGTGCAATTTTTTGGAACTGCACCCTTGTTGCCAATGGGTATTTTCATTAATTCTCCACTACATATTATTTTACAGCTATGTATTTTATTATACCACTACCCTAGTCTTTCAGATGTCCGCCTTAGTAATGTCGAAGGGTTTTCTGAGACGTTTATGAAAAATTAAACGAAAAGAAACACGCAGTACTTCTCCGAAATTCAAACTGTCGACTGGCAGATTGCCGTTCGGGAGTGGTGACTCTTGGCCACTCCGAATTCTTAAAAATTTATTACCTGTGCTTGCACAGAATTCAGTCGTATTTACAATAATAAGAGAGTTTGAAACAAGTCAGCGAATCATTGGCCAATTCGGAAGTTTTAAAATTATTGTAAGCATTTAAGTGGCTCCAATGGACCCGCTGCCTTCACCCAAAAAGATGACGTTCTCGTGGCGCCTGCGGCAGTAAGGATGTTTCACATCCGCGATCAAGGTGGTGGCGCTGGCTGACACTCCCAGGGTCCTACTAGGAAGCATAAATATCCAAGAAAGTGGAGGGGGAAACGGCGCCGTGGTAGCGCCATTGGTAGAGCATCGCACGCGAAATGCGAAGGTTGTGGGATCGTTTACCACCTACGGCAATTTGTTTTTTTCATCCACTTTCATTTGCATTAATTTATCGTTTCTATATTTCATTCATTAAGCACAAATAATTTCCCCTATGTTGTCCTTGGTCTCAGTGTTTGTTGGCTTCTTATGATATGTCTAATAAAAATCGGGCACCTAGGTTACCACGCTTTCTTCTCGTCCAATCTGTTGAGTCATTCTGGTACAGGGTTTTGCTGACTATATATTTCAAGGAATCTTGCAATAAGTTCTCGGAAATACAGACGAATTATTCTTATGTGATCTGCATTAAACACTTCCAAGCGCTTCTTCCAAACGCTAGACAGTCTATTGAACATTGCAGCATTAGATGGTACATCATCATCTACACGAGGTACTGGCAAAAATCTTACGCCATATGCATCTAGCGGCAATTCCTTTTTGATAGTTTTCTGTAATACGTTCCAAAAGAACTCACCTTCCCTGCAGTCTAGGATGCCGTGTTCAGTGTTCTTCGGCTTGCGGCATGCATAGCAGTTAACTATTCAGGTTATATAGAGCCCCTTTTCCTGCATCCATGTTTTGAACACCAGGGTACCTGAGTGTAGGGGAAAGAAAAAGGTTATGGTGCTGGACGAAACAAAATTTCTTTTTAGCTCGACATAAACATCATGGGCAGGCTCATCTCCATATACAGAGTTCTGTACAATGATGTCGGTAAGGCCAGATCAACCAAGTCTTTGTACAATCGTTTTCTCTTTAGAGTGGCTAGGTGCTCATACGTAAATCTCGCTTTTAAAAAATGGCGGGCGCCTATAACTTTTTTCATATATCTATGAAATCCACTGGACATATAATTTGAACAAACAATAAAGTTTGGTAAAGCCATCATCAACAGCGTTTCGAGCACTGTTCGTAATAAAGGAGGCCGCTTCAGTAGCGACAAACCAAAAATTTATTGAGTAATTGCCTCAGAAACAAATGGACCAAGCTAACGCCACCATCTCGCACTTGTTCAAAAAGGTTAGTCTGGCTGGTCCTTTCCCATGCACACACGATTCCAGATGAAAACCACAAACACGCGATGCAGCTTTTGAATGTTAGTTCTTGAACAGTGCAGCACTTTGAGCACATGTACACACTTTACTGATAAAAAAAAAACAAATTGCAAATTGGAGCACGAAACAAACAAAAAAATGCACCCTCGTACATTGTTTGCCCTGTCACTCAATTTTCCAGCCTGCGTCCGCCAGTGTACGGCTCACTGTGGCGTAGTGGTGAAGTGGCACCCCCAAGTACTTTACGGGCGTAGTCACCTACGTCATATAGGCCAGTGTGCCCCTAGGCACTTTGACGAGTTCAGTTTGTTTCCAGCTGCTTCACAGAATTGCTTGGTCAACTTCACAACTCCCCATACGCCGATAGTATCTCATGGAATATGACACAGCGCCTAAATATACTGGACAGGCCGCCATTGGAACCTCAACCTGGCAACGTTTAACGTTAGAACGTTATCTAGCGAGGCGAGTCTAGCAGTGTTATTCGAGAAATTAGAGGGTAGTAAATGGGATATAATAGGGCTCAGTGAGGTTAGGAGGACAAAAGAAGCATATATAGTGCTAAAAAGTGGGCACGTCCTATGCTACCGCGGCTTAACGGAGAGACGAAAACTAGGAGTCGGATTCCTGATTAATAAGGATATGGCTGGTAACATACAGGAATTCTATAGAATTAACGAGAGGGTGGCAGCTCTTGTTGCGAAACTTAATAAAAGGTACAAATTGAAGGTCGTACAGGTCTACGCCCCTACATCCAGTCATGATGACCAGGAAGTCGAAAGCTTTTATGAAGACGTGAAATCGGCGATGGCTAAAGTCAAAACAAAGTACACTTTACTGATGGGCGACTTCAATGCCAGGGTAGGCCAGAAGGAGGCTGGAGACAAGTCAGTGGAGGAATATAGCATAAGCTCCAGGAATAGCAGGGGAGAGTTATTAGTAGAGTTTGCAAATCAGAATAATATGCGGATAATGAATACCTTCTCCCGCAAGCGGGTTAGCCGAAAGTGGACGTGGAGAAGCCCGAATGGAGAGACTAGAAATGAAATAGACTTCATACTCTGCGCTAACCTTGGCATCATACAAGATGTGGACGTGCTCGGCAAGGTGTGCTGCAGTGACCATAGGATGGTAAGAACTCGAATTAGCCTAGACTTGAGGAGGGAATGGTAGAAACTGGTACATAAGAAGCCAATCAACGAGGTAGCGGTGAGAGGGAAACAAGAGGAATTCCGGATCAAGCTACAGAACAGATATTCGGCTTTAACTCAGGAAGAGGACCTTAGTGTCGAAGCAATGAACGACAATCTTATGGGCATCATTAAGGAGTGTGCAATAGAAGTCGGCGGTAACTCCGTTAGACAGGATACCAGTAAGATATCGCAGGAGACGAAAGATCTGATCAAGAAACGCCAATGTATGAAAGCCTCTAACCCTACAGCTAGAATAGAACTGGCAGAACTTTCAAGTTAATCAACAAGCGTGAGACAGCTGGCATAAGGAAGTATAATATGGATCGAATTGAACATGCTCTCAGGAACGGAGGAAGCCTAAAAGCAGTGAAGAAGAAACTAGGAATAGGCAAGAATCAGATTTATGCGTTAAGAGACAAAGCCGGCAATATCATTACTAATATGGATGAGATAGTTCAAGTGGCTGAGGAGTTCTATAGAGATTCATACAGTACCAGTGGCACCCACGACGATAATGGAAGAGAAAATAGTCTAGAAGAATTCGAAATCCCACAGGTAACGCCGGAAGAAGTAAAGAAAGCCTTGGGAGATATGCAAAGGTTGAAGGCAGCTGGGGAGGATCAGGTAACAGCAGATTTGTTGAAGGATGGTGGGCAGATTGTTCTAGAGAAACTGGCCACCCTGTATACGCAATGCCTCATAACGTCGAGCGTACCGGAATCTTGGAAAAACGCTAACATAATCCTAATTCATAAGAAAGGAGACGCCAAAGACTTGAAAAATTATAGACCGATCAGCTTACTGTCCGTTGCCTACAAAGTATTTACTAAGGTAATCGCAAATAGAATCAGGAACACCTTAGACTTCTGTCAACCAAAGGACCAGGCAGGATTCCGTAAAGGCTGCTCAACAATAGACCATATTCACGCTGTCAATCAGGTGATAGAGAAATGTGCGGAATATAAACAACCCTTATATAAAAATTGGTGTAGAAGGTCTAATAAAATGAGTGTGGTCGTGGGAATGTAATAACGTATCCTTTAGTGCACTCGCCCTTCTGTGTGTGAAATAATGTTCACTTACTTCGAGTGAATCCTGCGAATGAAAAATGAATTATGTTCACGCCATGCATTGCTTCAAGTTAAAAAACAATTAAATTATGGGGTTTTATGTGCCAAAACCACTTTCTGATCATGAGGCACGCCGTAGTGGAGGAATCCGGAAATTTAGACCACCTGGGGTTCTTTAACGTGCGCCTAAATCTAAGCACACGGGTGTTTTCGCATTTCGCCCCTATCGAAATGCGGCCGCCATGGCCGGGATTCGATGCCGCGATTTCGTGCTCAGCAGCCTAACACCATAGCCACTGAGCAACCACGGCGGGTTTTGCTTCAAGTTAACAAGGCTTGCATGGCCCTCATTGAACAGATGCGGGTGAATTTAGAAAAAAAAAATGTTTACAGCCTCGCTTTTCTTTTCTTTGTTTGTTACTCAGCGCTGCAACTTTGATGTCAAAAAAACATTTTTTTTATATTTTTGTCTGCTCATTGCTATAATGCCAGAACGCGACACAGCGTGTTCTTTTTCTGTGGTTTGCTAAATGTGGATTGATAATGACGTTTCGCGTCAAATGTTCGTCCCAGTTTGCCATAATAGCTAGGGAAAGGGCCTGGCCCTAGTTACTTTGTTTGCAGGGAGGCCTCATGTTACCTCAATTGTCAAACTGCGGAGCCCCTACCTGCTACATCACCTCTCATAAACACATTGTGGCTTTGAGACGTAAAAGCTATATATTTGTTAATTTATTTGCTTTTCTATTGATTCAACTACTGAGATTATAGCAAAGCTGGCCGCACTATTCTGGTTGGCAATCCAAACAGCAAATATAAAAAAAAGATAACAATGGACCAAGGGAACTTCTCCTGCAGCTGTTAATTTTTTGTGTGTCTTCCTCGTAAATATAAAGTGGTACCTCCATCTGTCAACATCTTGGAGAAGGGTAGTGATGAAAAAGGAAAGTGTAACAATATTTGTTCACACCACTTACGCCAGCCTTTTTACCCCCGTGCCAAGAACACTACCGGTGCTGTGCTAGAATTTGCTGCGATCTTGCAATACATTGTACAGCAGTTCCTCCGTGTTATCCTTAAAATACATTGCATAAAAGATGGAATTTGCCACTGATATTTATGGCGCAAAACATGAGCAGAATTTCCTTCGCGCAAGGGCTCTCAAAGAACGATGCAAGGGTGGTTCATACATCCTACAATTAATTTTAAAGTGCTCTTCAAGGGCGTAAAGTTTAAATCCCTAACAGATCTATTCTTTTTCTATTTGCAGTCACTGCTATTGGTGAGGCTATTACATTTCTCCCGACTAAGCAATCGCCCTTTGCACATCTCCTGGCCCATTTAGGTTTTCTTTAATGTAGCCTATCTACCTCTTCTTGTGGCGTGTTCGGCTAAACTTGCTATGAGAGTAAATGGCCGCACCTTCGCGGCGACACAGCCAACGCCTCCTAGATAGCAGGCCTGTGCACTCTGATTGATGACATCTTGGTATACTTATCCCGAAATTTTCGTTGCCAGGCCCGGCGTCCCGAAAGTGGTAACGTCAGTATCACTGCGGCTTATTCGGGAGCATGCCTATAATTCTATGGCAGTAGAGCAAGGTAACATGACGTCATGGATCGAAATGCACCAGCACTTGACACAGCGCACACCTCTTATGATTATTTCTTGCAACTTTATCAGGTGCTGCTTCTTTCTTCTATCATCTGTTGTTGTTGTTGCAATATCAGCCTTTCTTGTGCGTTTTCTTGTTTAGTTTTTGACATCAAAAAGGTAAGATCAGTTTCCACTGTTTCCATTCTGCGTGAAATACCATACACATATGCAATTATCCCACAGACATACTTCTTCTGGGTAAAGCTACCAATTCTATAAGCCAAATAACAGTTGTGCCCTTTTAGATATCCGTCTTGCTTTTGATACAGTCAGTAATGCGCATGCATTCTGTAGCATGCATGGCCTATGTGTCCAAACAAGAACCTTGCCCTGGATTGCAGATTTTCTCTCCATCGCAGTATCCTTAGGTAAGGGGTGCAGTGCACCTTTAGAGTTAAAGCAAAAAGTGCCTCAACGAAGCGTTTTAAGTCGGATACTTTGCCAATGTAGTATTATGCAGACTACCTAATCTGTTACCGCGAAGTGCTTATTTTTCAATCTACGTGGATGAAATCTCTCTATGGGCGTCGGGTACAGGTCATGCCGAAGGAAGGTCTTATATTCCGAGAACATTTACATATCGACATTACATTATGCTTATTGACTTAGAGCTGCATGGCTCTCTCGGCCGAGAAATGCACCGTTCTGCCCTTCACAAGAAGGGAAGTTAAACACCTCTATATACCTCTATCAACCAGTCAGTAGTGCCTGTAGTACTAGTTCATCATTTTCTAGGAGTAACATTGGACAACAGAGTCGCCTTTCCTGGAACGCCCACGTAATCGCATAGTAAGAAGCATCTAAACCGAACTCAAAACGTACTATCTCCGCATAGGAGATATGGGGTCTGGAAGCAATTTTGAATCATTGACGACGATACATGTCGCTCTCGTTCTTCAATGTGCGCTCCCTTTAATACACGGTATTTAAATCCTGTCAACACCGCTTTACTATTATGATCGCAGAAAGTACAGTTGACTCATTCACTCTTTTCATAACCATCGTTGTAATGCAACTGTCCCGAACAGCAAAGCCTGGTACGGGCAGTCGCACAACGCGTAAAGACATCGCCTGTGTAAGTTAAGGCACGATACCACTATGAAAGTAGGAAAGTATTATAGTATCCGTAGTTCTAACGCAACTCTACCGATAGGAAGCAGGTGGAAACCTCATTGTTGTAATAGATCGCGGCTGCCACATGTAGTCAGAACATCAGAAAAAAAAAAAAGGTTGAGTGGTGGCAGGAGACACTTTATGATGTCAAAGCTCACAGCGTTATAAACGGTGGTACTTGATTTGGTTGGTAAGCTTTGAAAGGTCGGAAACATTAGTTTGCAGCATTTTCTTTCCCTTTCAAAACGCCAGAGCACACAAACATGAACAGCAGCGCCGGGAAGTTTATCATGATGACTAAGAAAGGGCCCTAAGATTCGCGAAGCCATTAAACAATTTTTCATTTTTTGTTATACCGTTCGTACAGAGGCCCTAATACATAGCTGACTGATATAAATATGTGATAGTGTTTTCGTCCATTTACCGATGAATACAGAAACACAACAGAGTCTCTGCTGACGCGGCTGGAGATCATTTACGTGTTCCGGGAAAGGCCCCACAACAACAGTGACTCAATACTTGCCGCGCAAATCGGAAACTCCTAAAGAAGCCGGACGCGCACATAAGAGTCCCAACGTAGAAAAAGGCTCTCTGTGAAATAACCCGAGCAGCCTGGAATGAGCGAATACGCTAAAAATTCCCCATTTCTTACGCAAAAACGAGCGGGCACTCTAGTCATCAGTGCACGCACTCCAGTCGTCGTTCCTATCGGCATCCGCGACGGGTGCAGCCAAGCGAGGCCTTACCGCCCGGCCAAACCGGTAGCGTGGACAATCGCCACTATCCGCCGGGGAAAGCCCCAACGAACTGCCTTGGTCAGCTGACGAGACCGAGCTGATGGTTGGAGAAGAGAATGGATGCCAGGGCCGCCAGGGTGGCTTGGTCATGGCGCCGTGTTTGGCAACTGTCCATTATTATTTTTTCGCTCGGTGTGAGTGTCTCGGACGCCGCGGTATCTGCTTTATTGCCGGGATGAGGCACTCGGTGCGACGCCACGATAAGAATGGAAAATTAAAGTGAATGCTTTTTCACGACACACAGCTCCTGTAAAGCTTTCCCGGCCGGCGTTCCACGCTAAGGAACTTTTTTTTTCATCGCCATTTTCACCCACCATTTCGTCAATAGTCCGAGCTGCACTTCTCCAGAGTTATCACAAGGATAAGCTGGTCGGGAACGGTGTATAATAAGAAAGGAAGAGAATCGAATGAAAGGAATTCGTACATTACACTTGCCATGCTTTACTCTCAACTGCGTCAAAAACATTCAATAATAGTGTCGACAACTAAGACCACTCAGCGTGCTAACCTATTCATTGTATCAATAAAATAAATAATGCTGCTCAGGAGTGTCTCAATGCCACTTTATACGGTAGTTCTCAACGACCTCCACGTCTCTTCAAGAATGTGTAAATTGCGAGCGTCTAGTGTTTTCATCTTATTGGTTTTGCCACAACTGTACATTTTTAGTTGTTGTGGGGAAAGAACAGGATAATTTTTTTTTTCTCAACGAATTCTCAACCTCGCTCGCCGTAAACGATGCGGCGCACGGGGCGGCTCGAGGACGGACCGAGCCGCCACCGTCATCACCACCGCCGCCACCTCGGCCCGCGGCATTGGGCGAGGAGTGGGAGTGGGAGGATCAACTGACGAGTTACAGAGAAATCACACAACACTACAGACTGGTGAGGTGCAAATTTCAGCCACCGCACCAGAAAATGAATAACAGACAAGCGGCCGCTTGTCGACAGCTGCAGACAAGGACGTTTCTCAACCCGGTGCTCTTGACTCTCTGTTACCCAGAGCTTTATTCGTCATACCGATGTAAGTTTTGTGAGGCCAGGTCAACCCTGGAACACAGGTTATGGTAGTGCGAACAAGGGAGGTGCGAGACGGGGACGCAGCCTCGAAGCGAAGGCGCTGGGAGATTGCGCTGCTCAGCTCTGCCCTCCTTGGACAGAGTGGACACGGCGGCACATAGTGACAATATTGCCTCAAATACCATTGTTCGCGCAGATTCTGCTTGGGAGCTGCTTCATCGATCACAGATCCGTGGGACGGGCCGATGGTGGGCACCATTTCGTGCATGCACCACGGTCTCACTTTCCTACATCGACCCTAGCCGTCTTTAAGGCCCAAGCTCGGTTTTCGGCAAGCCGAGGTTAAATCTGCACGTGGACAACCTTGACGTCACTAGGACGATACCAGCTTATTAGGCTCTTGGGCTTAGATGGTGCAGCGCCCGCAATGGTTTTCAGAGGACACGGCAAGATCGATCCAAATAGGTCGCGAAGCTGCGGGCGAAAGGCGGTTCAGAATAAATTGTCACTGACATCACCAAGGCTGGCTAAGGGAGCAGCGATTGAAGCGCGACTATGTTTGGAGGGAACAAACATTGGGAAAGAAAAAAGCGTTCATTAAATTAAAGCGAGACACAGTTAGATTCATTCAACGAAAATAAAATTCCTTATCAATTTTCTATATGCGTGACGAGTAAAGAAAAGACAACTCTATTTTATTTTATCATTATCAATAAATACATTTTTTTCAGCGCCCATCGTAAGAGGGGGGCGTTGACGCCGCTGTCGCTAGCAAAGCGATGTAGCTCTTGAAGTGTGCAGAAAGGCGTGCTTGAGAAGTTCACCTGTTACAAAACACCCCCTCATACGTTGTGCTGTTTTTCGTGTCGACGTTTGTCTGAATTTGTGACGCAGTTAGCTCCATAGTTTCTCAACCTGTTCAGTCAAAAGTAGCGAGTTACGACAGCCAGATAATTGCTCACTTTAGTTGTTTTCGTGCGACTGCGCAAGCCAACGTGTTTGACGTCCGATGATAGAACCAGCACTCTACACCTAAAGCTTTCGTCGGACTCCAAAGCAAGTATGTGCTTTTCAGGGGTGTGCTTTCGACAACCATACGGCTGGCCTTTTCTTGCATCGCTTTCCGCGCTGAAAGCTTGAAACGCCCATTAAGTTGAGTGGCGGGGCGTTTAAATATACAGCTCTAATGCCAGATCACCAAAACAAATTTCGCTCCTTTGAGAACAAGATGACGTCACTTCTGTTTTTAACGGATATGACATCACATTGTTGTTATTTTTTCCGCCGGAAGTGTTCCCTCCTCGTACAGATGGCGCTAAGCCCCATGAACCGCCAATGAACCACCATGTTTTTAACGCATGGGCTTCTATGGAAGCTTCGCTACCAGGTATATTTAGCTTGGACATGGCGGCACGGCCGCGACAATATACATCTTTAGAATAGCGTTTGCAACCAAACATAAACGCATTACATACGTAAAGAAATAGCATTGTCCTCCCTGCGCACGCTCCGAACCTTATTGGGTTTCTGTGGTTTACGTGCACTATGATAACGTACGTTATTTTGCGAGTTGAACGTTCGTGATGTTTACCAACGCTAAGAAATTGCGTTGTCGAACATGGCGGCACCCATGGCTCCCGCTTCAGCTTGGATTCTGGTGATGGCTACGTTCTCACTCGCGTTGATTGCCAGTAACTATTGTAATGAGCTCTCGCTTTCTCTAAACTTACCCGAAAGGTTAGTTATGAGGGTATAGCGCGTCAATTTTCTGACATCGTTAGGCAACTCTGGCGCCCGTATACTTAACGAGACGCGTCCACATAGCAACAGCAGGATGGTTGCTAATGGATCGTCTTGGCTTGAATACGCTTGGCAGAAGGCATCAGATGGCGCCCTGTCTTATAACCTTTTGTTTACGTTTGAGTATCCGTACGGTAAACTAAAAGACTTGAAAGGACGCGCATCGTAACGTCCCCCAAAGGAGCTTACGTTTAACGTACGTAAGGCGACAAACGCTATTCTAAAACTCTAATGTCGCTTCACGTACCATTGTTCGTGCAGTTTCTGACCAGCCTTCTGAATTCTGCGGTGCACTGCCTTGATAGCGTGGTGATCCGGAATGCGTCAACCGATGCAAACCAACTTGCCGATCCCCGTGGATGCATGCTAATTGCCCTTCTTGTCTTTCTGCCGAGTGATAATCTAGGCTTGTTCGCTGCGCTTGCGCTGTTCTCAAGTGTCTATGCTGACTCTCCACCAGGTCAAAAAAACGTTGTAAAGGCCAACTTTGTGACGTCATCAGCATTGTACATAAAAGACCCCCAGCCACAGTGCAGCTTCAGTGGGTGAGGCAGCAGCAGCAGTACAATGCTCACGCGGTGCTTCTTTATCGTGCAGGTATGATACTTAGAGAACACGTATTGTACCCATTCAGATAACCGTCACTTGCTGCTGTTTACTTGCCCACAAACCCTTGTATCTTTGTTTCCGTTTATGCTCGACTTGTGCGTTGTGTGAGTGGCTTGTGCTTAATTGGAGACTTTGAGCTAAACCCGAGACCATGGGGTTGTAAGGGTACTTCTGGTGAAAATTCTGGCACTGGCTCTGGAACGCCTGCGCTGTTACTAAGTGGAGGTGTGGGCGGTTCCGGTAGCGACTCGTCATCCATGGATAAAGAACTTTCAGTTGCTGCCACGTTTTCCAGACTGGTCTCTGGAATAAATAAAATAGCGCAGGATATTACTGAACTTAATTATTCTGTCAATTCGCGCTTCGAGGCTGTCGAGTTGCGTCTTAAAGCTCTTGAGTCGTCCAGTACTGCATCTAGTGTACCTAAAAGTAATGGTGGATAATTGAACAGTACAGTCGGTTCTCCTAATGAGAAGGTGATTAAGCTCTCGGTTCAGAACGACGACTTAGAAAATATACTGCGCCGTAATAATTTGATTCTGCATGGAATTCCCGAATCTCCGAACGATAATAATGGGGCATTAAGCAACGTTCCAAAATTTTTCACAGTAACCCTTTGCATGGACTTCCCACAAATTGGAAGGTGTCATAGGATCGGTAGGGCGTAACACAGGCCGCACCCACCACATTGTTGTGAAACTTCTGTATTTTCGTGAGAAAGTTCAAATTTTTGAAAACGCTACTAAGCTGGAGGGCTCCATACTACGCATCTCTGAGGACTATTCAGACGACGTACGATCTGTCAGTAGAAAGCTATGGGAGGCAGCCAGAACTTGCCGCAACAACGGCTCCTCCGTGCGTATAGCATACGACCACGTGTTTATTGATAACGTGCGCGCTATAACTGGGACGCGCATACTAACACGATTGTGCAGTCTCGTAATCACGATACAAGGCCGTCTCCTTCAGACACTGCTTCTAATTCTCGATGACGTCCACGTGACTTCCCCGATAATCTCCGCATTTCAAATATTAACGCCAGACGTTTAGTCAACAAGTTTCCTGATTTCTTGTCATTAACTTTGTCCTACTTCCTCCCTATCATTGGAGTCACGGAAACATGGTTTCATAGGGAAATTTGCGATGCTGAATTATCGCTACCAGGCTTTAATCTTATAAGAACCGATAAAACAGAAGGTAGAGGCGGCGGCGTTGCCTTATATTTACACTCCGACTTAAAATTTTCTGTGCTTCTTGCTCCTCAAACTGAGTCGGTTTGGTGTAAAGTTTATTTTGAGTCATTGAGTTTTGTTTTTGGTGTCTTTTACCGCCCACCTAACTTGATCACAGACCCTTTGGTTTCCTTGAATGCATTCATGCAAGAAATAGCATCTCAATCGCCAAATCTGATATGCATGGGTGATTTTTATGTCCCCGATATGCACTGGTCGTTATTACATAGGCTAGGCCATGATTCCCAACTATAGAAACATTGAACTTTTCACAGCCTGCCGGCCTAAAGCTAATAGTCAGTGATGCCACAAGAGGCACAGCGATTTTAGATCTTGTTTTTTTCAGCCCTAGGGTCTGTGATTATGGTTGCGAATGTGCTGTCGTAGATGGGATATCGGATCATAAAACGGTCTTTACACCTATTTCCCATCCTGTACCGAAAGCCCGATATATTTATTCTACTTTCCGCGATATGAACCATGCTGATCATGTTGGTATAGTTGACACAGTTAGTGCTTCCTTTAGCCAGGTTGAAGTCATTAGTTTTTTTTTGACGATGGCCATACTTTACCTACATTCTTTTGTGATCTCGTTACATTTTGCATTGCGCGTTTTGTACCGTTAAAAACAAAAAAGACTAATTCAGAGCTGACTTGGATCACGAGGGAACTTTTGCACCTGTCGCGACGACTTGGACGTTTGCGGCGTACTAAACGTACCTGGTGACTCTGTTCTTACTGCACAATTCATTGCTCTTAATGAGGAGCCTCGAAGCAAAACTAATGCTGCTCGTGATTTTTACTTTCAGGCAACAGTTCCACTTTGCGTAGAGATGATCCACGCAAATTTTGGAGCTCTGGTCTGCCAAAAAAATGTACCACTGATACTTTTGAAATAAACGACTCAGTTACAAGTGATACTTCTATGATTGCAAATGCATTGAATAGTCACTTTGAATCTGTTTTTACACATGATAACTCCGTTGTTCCTCCTTTTATAAAACAGGCGCATATTTCTATTAACTGCATTGTTGTTTCGAACCAGGGTGTGCTAAATTTGATTTTAAGACTGGATCCGAAAAAGAGAGGTAGTCCCGAAAACATAGGCAATGCATTTCTCTTTAGATACCCCATACTCCATATGGACTAGTCAATATTTAACTGTTATTTTTCAGAAATCTCTCTCGACGTCTCTTGTCCCTTTTCCTTGGAAAACGGCTAAAATTCTTCCACTATTCAAATCTGGGCATAAGCAGTCCAAACGAAAGTACAGACCCATCTCTATCACATCTTTCATCTAAAATACTTGAACACATAGTTTACATATACATAATTTAATTTCTAGAGTCTCATAAAGTTTTATGTGATGCTCAACACGGTTTTCGACGCGGATTTAGCACCACAACCGAGCTCAGTGAATTGACTCACGATATCATCCAGGCCCTCGATGCAGGTGGTACAATTGACGCAATATTTATTGATTTTTAAAAAGCTTTGGACACTGTGTCACACTCCAAATTGTTGAGAAAAAAATCACTGTTATTCTTAACAACCAAACATTACTTAACTAGATTTCTTCTTTTTTATCCAATCGGTCTTAATACGCACTCTTTAGGTCTTCTCAACCCTCCACTTGTCGTGTAACGTCTGGCATGTTTCAAGGTTCAATATTGGGTCTGCTTCTATTTTTGATATTCATAAATGATCTATCAAGTAATATTCCTGTTAACATCCGCATGTGCGCAGATGGTTGAGCTTTGTACGATACGATTAAAACTCCTCATGATCATATTATCCGTAATGTTTCATTTGCATCATTTCAATCATGGTGTGACGTTTGGCAATGCAAATCAACTTCCGGAAAAATGTATCTATATCATTTACCAAACGTTCTTTCTCTTCTCCGTTTACCTATTCGTATAATGGCTACGCTCTAGGAGACATTTCACAGTATAATCATCTAGGTCTTCTATTCACTCAGGATTTAGCTTGGTCGCATCACATCGAACTCATGTGCAACCGTGTGCCTAAAATGTTAGGTTACTTGCAACGCACATTACGTTCAGCCCCACTTAGCCCACGACTGCTCACTCATAAAACATTGGTTCATCCAATACTGGAGTAGGCTCTGTCGTATGGAACCCACACAATATATCTGATGCATATCTGATGCATATCTGAATTAATGCAAATAAAACTAAGGCTGTGTTGTTTACGCCACCACAAAAACAAGTAAACTGCAATACTGTTCTTTAGCTCGGCACAGAAAGGATAGAAATAGTTGATACTGTCAAAACGTTACGTGTATTTTTTCACAAACATTTATTTTGGGATGCACACGTTGAGCGTATTATGTCCACTTTGGCGAGAGCATGTGGGATAATCTGTCGATTACGACACATACTGCCCTCTAAGGTAAAACTAATGTTATATAACAGTCTTTTCCTTTCACATGTTAGCTATTGCAATTTAGTGTGGGGTACGACATCGCAAGCAAACATACGAAGCTTAAAAACATTACAAAAGAAAACTGTCCGACATGTTAACGCACCGTTTGATGCACATACATTCGAGATATTTCGTGCTCTTAATGTGCTCCCTATTGAATATTTCTATGATTATAACCTAGTCTTAAAAATTAAAAAAATATTTTCGCTGTAACAACAACGTTTTCACAAAATTGTGCAACTTAGTCAAATCAAGGGAAGCGTTATATGATTTCCGAAAACAGAGCCAATGGGTGTTACCTTTCACAAGAACAAATTATGGTTTCAGGCGATTGCAGTACCAGGTGCCGAAAATATTAAATGTGATACAGGCTTCCCATACCGAACTAAATGCTATTACGAGAAAGCCACTGAAATTTAATTTAATTAATAAGGGTCAAATTTTATAAATAACATTTGCCATGTTTATTATTTTCTTCTTTTTTTTCATTTTATTTTTTAGCATGTTCCAAACCTCGCTTTTCCATCGTTCCGCTTTTTTTTTTGTTCCGCTGAACATTGCCGTTACATTGAGTTGAATTTTTGGTATTTTAAAGCGTTTTTGTTCAGGTGTTCCTTGTCATTTGTGCATGATCTTTTTTTTTCCCCTCCACCTTTTTCTGTATACAGATGTATGCCTACATGTACAGATGCAAATATGTATAGATGGTGGGTTGGTGTAGATGCGCATGTGAATATATGTATACAGATGTTATAATTGTTCTGCTGTGAATATCAATATCTGTATAATGTGAAATTGTTTTTGCACATATGTAACTGATTTTCTTTGTGAATATTCTGCAACTGTTTGTCAAAGACAGGGGACAGGAACCTCGTCAAGCTGTGATTGTGCAGCTTTTTGTTCCTGCCCTTGCATTTTCTTTTTCTGTGCAAAGGAAAATGCGAAATAAAGTTTGAGAGTTTGAAAGTTTGACCTCAACATAATTGAATCTGCCCAGCAGAAAACTGTACGCTTCATTTATCGTCGCCTTTGACAGGTATTTTCCAACCATTTCCCATGTTCTTAGTCTTCAATTTACCAGTCTCGCTTCTCGTCGTCACATTGAATATTTGAAGTTTCTTTATACTCTAATTACCTCTCCACGATTTTCTCTACTTAGCAAATACATCGCACCAGGTGGACCCACAACAACCAGACATATCACCATGAGACGAGTAGGTCCACTTTTCACCATCATACTGATGAGTTTAATTACAGTTGTTTTTTGTCCATTCTACAGAATTGGGGAATGCTCTCTGCCGGGTTACGCAAGATCTTTACCACTCGATAATTTATATTGTTTATTACTAATCATGGATGTTCAGTGCTCTTTTTATGCTTTTCCACGTATTGCATTTCCACACTCCTGCGATAGCCCTTCGGGACTATCACAGGATAGTCCGTTTATTCGTATGTAGTCCGTATGTTGAAATAAATAAATAAGTAAATAAATAAATGCCATGGCTCAAGGTCTCATGGCCCACGCTTAGGCGGGGATATTCGCCAAATCCAAGAATTATTCGCCGGACCTTTCAATAAAGTTCTTCTTCTTCTTCAACGAATTCTGGACAGAAGCTGAAACTCGCCTAGCACACAGTCGTAGTCAATGCGGAACTGCAGTAAGTTTTTTAGCACATCACGCTCGAAGCCTTATAATTCGCAGCGCCAGACTTCGTCGGCGCTGTGAGCGAACTACTAAGACATTGCTTCACGAACCTAGCTATCCACTGTGCAGCCTAATGCCCATGGCGTTGCGCTGCTGATCTAGAGTTCGTATGTTCCATCTCAGCAGCAGTATGTTCCATCTCAGCCCGTTTCGACGTAGGCGGCAGGAAGAAGAAAAGAACAACGAAAATGAAAGAACGCTGGCGCACTTACATTTTAGGCACACATCAAAAAGTCCCACATGGTGAAAATCTATCACTACGTCATGCCTCATAATCAGATCTCGGTTTGGTACACAAAACAACAGAATTCGATTTCAGTTTAACCACCAGATTCTTCTGTTATATTTGGAATCGTCACATTTGTTTTCCCTGAAAACGGGGACGTACCGGCGCGCAGTGCGCCCGGTTTCTCGCCTTAATTTACATACATCACAAAAAAAAACCATCACTGCAAGAACATAAGTGCTTATTTGAGCAAATAAACATTTGCTTCCTTAAAAGCGACACACGTGCGTCGCCAATTTTACTTTTATGTGGAAAAAAATTACGAGTTTGAGAAAGATAAAAAAATACGTGGCTATTAAGTGAACAGACACAAAGCTATATGAAGGGCGTGTTATTGAAGCACGTAGCCTTCGCAAGGGGACCGAGATCGAAAAGTTGTGGACACAGATGGCCAGAGCCTGATTATATGTTGGCAATTCACGGGTGTTTGTAAGCAGCACAACTCTGGTTGAGGTAGGTGACTTAACGGCGAGGCAAATAACCATGCAGGAGACCCTCAAATTGGAAATATTCTTCTTGAGTTCTTGTGTTCGAAATTATTACAGCATTGGTATACGTTCAATACTTTTTTTCTCGAATACATTTGCGCGAGGGACACAGAATACTTACCGAGTGCTCGCGACAGCATTTCGGGGAATAAAACTTCTAGTAGTCTCATCGTTAACAACCACTAGTAAAAACATGAAGAAATAGGTGCGATTGTTTCACTACATTGTTTATTATCCATTCGAGAAATTATAAAAGAAGATAACGGATTCGTACATGACAAGTGAGAAAAATAAAATAATTTGTTAGTGCTACAAGTAAGCCAGGAATCTACTTTAAATTTTTGTCGTCGAAATATATGCGGGAATGTCATGGTCTGTAGAGAACGTCATGCACATAACAATACATGTTTTGTGGCTCCATTTAGAAAACAGGTAGACTATTTATCCACTCAAGGCAGTAGCTTCACTAATAAACAAAATACACATGAAGCAGCTTTCAGTGGGAAATTTGCGCCGTAAACTTTTTCCTAGCAGTTAAGTATTTCCTTCTTCAATAAAGCTTTATCATTTTAGAGAGCAACCATGACAATCTTATGGTAGAAAAGTCTCTATTATCCAGTTCAGATTAAAAAAAAGTGTTGGAGGCGAAAGTAGGTCTAATCCTTTGTGGTCGCTAACAGCAACTTCTTTTTTTTTTTATCCTGTTGTAGATGGTACACTGACGGAAGTGCACAAAAATAAAATACAGTCCACACGACAGCTGCCACTAACAAATGAGCGATAACGTTGACTATCTAACAAAACTAAAAATGTAATATCTGAACATAAGCCGTAAGTGTGAAGACTCGGGTTCGTAGCGCGTATTCACAAGGCCTTTAGTTGGCAAGTATGCTTTGCCATTGACCAGCTTGCGCCGTTAGTAATATACCCAACATTGGTATTTGCTAGTTTTTCTCTTACGAACAATTTCAGCGTTAGAATTCTTATGTTTTTTTTAATTCAGCCCCTAGGACCCGTATTCACTAAAACGTTCTTACGCTAGAACTGTTTGTCAGAGCCGATGCCAGGCAATCGTGATGTTGGACATATCATTAGAGAAGAAAGGCGGCCAATGGCAAACAGCAATTACGAGCGAAAAGCACTTATGAGCGAAGAGCAAAAAGGGTCCCGGCATCATAGTCTCATGCACGATGTTACAATGCAACATAATTATATTTTTTGAACTGTGAGAACACCAACCCGCCACTGTAGCCCAGTGACTGCGGCATGGCGTGGACGATCTCGAGGTCACGGGCTCGATCCCGTCCGTGACAGTTGCATTTCGATGGGGACGAAATGCAAAAACGGGCCCTTACTTAGATGTAGGCGCACTTAATCCGGAGTCCCCCACTACGGCGGGCCTCATAATCATTTCGTGGTTTTGGCAAGCAAGCACGCAAGCGCGGAATTCCCAAGATAAACTTACGAAGAAACTTTGGCGTAAGAGACATCTTACGAAAAAGCGTATTCATCAAGCAAGAATGCTCATAAGATCAGCAAGCTTACGATGCCTGCCAATGCAAAGACCAGCGCTGCCGTCGACAAAAGGCGATGTATGCAATGGTAGAAAGGAGCGAACTTCCGTACTTGCGCCTAAATTAAGCGTAAGTCGATTCACAAAACTTAAATGTCCACCGCCAGCTGCCGACGTAAGATGGAAATTCTACGATATGGAGGTAGCACTCTTAGAAGACAATGACGCTGATCTTCAGCGGTTGAGCAGCCGTACGCAAGCGATGAAACGCACTTTCGCAGGCGATTGGCTGGGAGGCCACGACTGTTACTCGAAAATGAAAGCTGCTTTATTGTTACCGGCGCAGTTTATTAGATCATCTAAAAGCGCGCAGGGCAATTTTCATGCATGATTGACATACACTCTTGTGGAAGAGCACTTTAATGCTATCTGAGATGGGAAGACCTTTACACTTTGTCCAGGCTTTCGATAGACTCGTGTCCTTTCAAGTTTGCGAAGATACGTTTAGTCTTTGTGAAGATTGTAGCTGCTAGAAAATGCAGGATCTCTCCTTGGTGAACACCAAAGCCGGTCAGTGATTTGAAATGGTTTCTGCCCCTCCAAATGTGTTGCATGCACGCAGCAAGCCTGCCCACGCTGATACATGGTTAAATATAAGGTAAATTCATACCGCTTGCGAGGTATAAAGCTCTCCCCACTCTCCTGGTATCGCTGCTGTACATTCCGGCTGAAGCTACGTCAATGCACTGTACAAGTGTAAAAATTTAAGATGCAAGGGCCACAAAACACAAGAAATATGCTGCAAAGTCAGGCTATTTTAGACGGGCTCAATGAAGAAATTTGCTCGTTCCCCTCACTCATGCCCTCCCTTTAACATTGGATCGCACTGTGAAACTATGGCCCGGTTTCAACTGAAGACTAGTTCGCGAAAAGCTTAATCGTACTGGTGGCGACACGGCCACAGGCCTGTTGCTTCGACACACATTTACTACATTTGTCTCGTATGCTACAACGTTGGTCTTTACCACCGAAAAACCGTCATAAAAGGCGTTGGAATGTCGAACAATTGCACCTTATATGGAACATATCAAAGTTGGAAGTATCTCGGCGCAGAACAATATTTTTTAAAGAACTATAGGTGTTCGTTTTAGTTATGTCAGTCACTGCATCGAGCCCCTAGTACCAGCTATCACTTCATATGAACACCTCATCTCGAAACAAGTCGAAAGCGTTCGTGTAGCACGAAAATTGGGTGCTAAAAAAAGAAGCCCAGGTAGTCAAAATTAATATGGAGTTTCGCCACTACGGCGTATCTCATAATCGAGTCATGGTTTCGGCGCGTTAAGAAACTCCAAAATTTATGTTATATCAATTCAAAACAACTACAACTTGCCACAAATGGGCAGTTTTCAGAACATCGTCACGAAAAAATTTCGCAAGCATAGGGATAGGCAGCATAGGTAGTGCACCCACCCCGGCTGAGGCCGTATATTACCGTGTATAAAAGCGAAAGGGAGTTCGGGGGTTCGATTCCCGTACTCAGCGTGATTTGTTGCCCGATCACTTTCCAGTTTACTGACTGTCGCATCGAGTAATGAACGTCGCTCCTTGCGTCATTGATATAGCAAGGTGTGCCGCCTGATAGTGTCGCGAAAGGATCATGTCACAAATGTCGGTGATTTCGTCGCATAGCGGCGTTCAATCTGCGATGACAGCAATGTTTAACGTGAACGGAAACAATATTCCCGCAGGAAAATTAGAACATACGCAAACGTTATTCTGAACTGTAACCGTCTACTGGGAAAACCTTGTACACGTTAAATAATAACTATAGCGACGCTAATTACTTTACCCATACTGTATTATAGATATTTTTGAACATTTTTTTTCATCAAAGAGATTATGTAATTGCGCACTGCATCTCAAATATTCCCATTCTTAATGAGCCGATTCCTTCATACGTAGCTGATTTCCTTTGATAATTCTGGTTTCATGAACACTGTCGTTTAAAACTAGGTGCTTAATAATGTCTCCCTTCGTGCGCGCCCACCTGTAGGTTTAAGGACCTTCTCCTGTGCCATGAGTACCCGTCAAAGAGGCTCATCACTTAATCTGCCATAATGTCACCAATACGCATGAAGGGCCGTATTCATTCTGATACATTGTGCCTACAGGCGACGAAAAGTTGTTGCGTGCGAAGCGCAGAAGCGTAGAAGAGTTGGCGGCCACGGCAACTGCGCAGTTCATTTCCTCGCTCGGACCATCACATGTCAGCTATGGAGAAAAGTGCTCCGACTCTCGGCAGCAAGGTCATTGCAATTACAGCTGTGGTTAAAGTCTTCCTCCATCGTGCAACAGGGGCTCATTTTCTCTTTTTGCGTCTCCTCCGCTTGCCAATGCGGGAAAACTCGTTTTTGCTTGCGAGCATCACCTTCGAACAATCTCATTCGCAACCTTGACATTCATTACGTGTTGGTTCGATTGGCAAGGTTCCGAAAGCTTCGTTGCGACATCCGATGTGTGCAGCTTCTTTTTTTTTCTGTCTTGTCTTCGCATAAGCGATTATTGCAGTCAGAAGAACGCAAGATTCAGTCGCGACACGTGCAGTTTGAGGCTGTCGGAGCCGTCAGTGTCGTTGTAGCCAGGGTAGCTCTCGATGACGTCACGACGACAATGACGATTAGTTCGTTCGGTACGCACGTTGGGTAGCGTCTTACGTTTACTTAAGGATAGCCTGGAGGCAGCCCATGGAAGGCGCCGACAAAAAGTTCCTTCGCTCTTCGCGCAGGAAAAATAAGCAAGCGAAAACACACCAAGGCGCGCTTCCAGAGAGAAAAAAAAAAAGAGAAAAGAAGACGCCGGCACGCAACCAAATCCAAGGTCGTTTTAAGCCACTGCGCCTGTGCAAGAAAATTTGGCACATTTCCTAACAGTTTATTTTGTTTCTTTCTGGCTGTTTCACAACTTTGCTTCTTTTTACAACTTTGCTGTATTGTTGGCAACACCTGCCTACTATTGTATTTAAAAGCATTTTGACAAGTGCCATCGTTTCGAGTACAGCAAAAAAAGGGAACGAAAGCAATAAGGCTGCACACGGGTTGTTCGAATTTTATGAGCTATGATACAAATCAGGTACCATAAACAGAGAGTTATTCTAGGCTGTCAGACTGAAGAAATGACCTGAGCTTTTTGAAATCAAAAATAAATAATCTCAATCCGCGTGCTTATGTGAGCATTTGTAAAAGGTACAGAAGTGTACTCTTTTGAATCATCGCGCATTCACGCAAATTGAGCAGTCACTTTCTTAAGCGACCGATTGTTCGTCCCGCGCCTAGCATCAGAACTGTGCAGCCGCGTCCTGTCCACGACAAGAAAACGCAATCATCATGTCCTCTTTGTCTCTTCCTTGAAACCACTAAATCAGCCTTGCACCGTTACTTACATTTCCTGCAGCGTATCCGGTCCTATCAATCTCTTCCCTGATTTTTGGCCACGAAACTCGAACCTATCTTCCATATTTCGATTGTTGTCCGGTTAATGCATCCATCCGCTTTGAATCCAAGCGCTTCTGGGCGGCAAAGGGTGGAGGCGCCATCTAGGATGCGTATCGAACACCCAAAGACAGCGTTAATGAGGAGCCGAGGCTGAGTCTCCGATGACGCCTCGTTAATAAGCGTTCAGGTGCCAGGACTTGTTTCTTAATTTCTTGGTCTTCTTCTTCTAAAAGCATCCCAGATAATTAGGTGGCGTAAGTACGCTTTTTATGAAAATGCGATGCAAGCAATTGCACTGAATGCAGGTGCAATCAAGAAAAATATTGCCTATTTACTCGCGGCTCGCTGCAGTTACTGCCAGTGCTGATTGGGTCACCAGCGGTCGCCCACCTTTCTGCATTTTATAAATCAATTATATATCTGGGCGTTGGCAGTATGGCGCCAAAGGGCGATGGATTTCCGACGAGCTAGAATATCTCTGACCGCAAGATCTAGTAGCGTTGACACTGCGACGTAAGTGCAATGCGCGCTGTCCTATTTTTTTTTCCCCGACTGGTTGTTTTCAGCAGTGCGCCTGGAATGCACAAGCTATTGGGTTGTGGCAATTGTCACCCAGTCGCATCAATACCGCCGCTGCTAGGGCCGTTACGGCTGAGGGAAACGAATAAGGGGGTTGAGATACCTCTCCACGGTGCAGGAGAAAGCCGCAGTCAGGAACGCTTCCCAAGTAGCCAGCCGCTCACGCCAGTGGAGCCCTGGCCTAGGGGCCCCAACAACGGTGCCTCAAATTTTGTGTTATCCTATAAAGTATCTCTCTGTCTTCCTTCAGCGCGGTAAGATTCTCGAAGTTGTGGGATGCGTGGACGGAACTCTCATCGCGAACGTCCGCCCTAAGGAGCTCAGGCCCGGCGAAACGAAATGCTATTACAGCCGCATCTTACACTCAGAAAACCGGTTTGATTGCTTAACGTCAACATAAAATAAAAAAAATGAAACAACGCAGATAAAATTAACCCCCCAGCTGTCCGTGTCGGGAGTTTACAGTTATTAATCATCATCAGATTATTTTATGTCCACTGCAGGACGAAGGCCTCGGCTTGTGAACTGCAATTGCGCCCGTCCTGCGCCAACTAATTCCAACTTGCACCGGCAAATTTCCTCATTCCATCTTCCCACCTAGTTTTCTGCCGTCCTCGACTGCGTTTCCCTTCTCTTGGCACCCATTCTGTAACTCTAATGGTCCACCGCGGTTATCTATATTACGCATTACAGTGCCTACCCAGCTCCATTTGTTTCTCCTAATGTCAACTGGAATATCGGTCATCCCAGTTTGCTCCCAGATCCACACCACTCTCTTTCTCGCTCTTAACGTTATGCGTAGCAATATTCGTTCCATCGTTCTTTGCGTGGTCCTTAACTTATTCTCAAGCTTCTTTGTCAGTCTGCAAGTTTCTGCCCCCTACGTTAGCACCGGTAGGATGCATTGATTGTACACCTTTCTTTTCAATGATGGCAGCAAACTTGAAATCAGGATCTGGCAATGTCGGTCGTATGCACGCCAACCCATTTTTATTCTTCAATAAATTTCTTTCTCATGATCAGGGTCCCTGTGAGTAATTGACCTAGATAAGCGTATCGCTTCGCAGACTGTAGCGGCTGACTGGTGAGCTTGAACTCTTGTTTCCTTACCAGGCTATCGAACATAATCTTTGACTTCTTCATATTAATCTTCAACCCCACTCCTACACTCTCGCTGTTAAGGTCCTCAATCATTTGTTGCAATTTGTCCCCAGTGTTTGTGAAAAGGAGAATGTCATTTGGAAACCGAAGGTTACTGTGATATTTGCTATTGATCATCACTCCAAAGCATACCCAGTTTACCAGCTTGAATACTTCTTTCAAGCATGCAGTGAATAGCATAGTAGAGATTGCGCCTCCTTGCCTGACCCCTTTCTTTATAGGTATCCTTCTACTTTTCTTGTGGAGAATTAAGGTAACTGTGGAACCTTTGCAGATTTTTTCCAAGATATTCACGTATCCTTCCTGTACTGCTTGATTACGTAATGCCTCTATGACTGCTGGTATCTCTACTGAATTCAATTCCTTTCCAATATCTATGAAAACCATATAGAGGAGTTTATTGTACTCTGCAGATTTCTCGATTACGTGATTGATGACATGGATGTGATCCATTGTAGAGCATCCCTTCCTGAAGCCAGCGTGTTCCCTTGGTTTCCTCATGTCAAGTGTTGCCCTTATTCTATTGGAAATTACCTTGGTGAATACTTTGTACATTACTGAAAGTAAGCTAATGGGCCTATAATTTTTCAATTCATTAACGTCTCCCTTTTCGTGGATTAGTATAATGTTGCCATCCTTCCAGTTTTCTGGAACCCTTCAAATCGTGAGACATTGCGTATAAAGGGCCGCAAGCTTTTGTAGCATTATGTCTCCCCCATGTGTGATTAAATCGACTGTTATTCCATCTTCTCCTGACGCTTTTTCCCGGTTCATGTCTTTCAAGGCCCTTCTCACTTCATCGCCATTTATACCGGATGTCCCAGTTAATTTGGACCAATACTTTTAAAAAACCCGAGAGCTCTATAGAAGTCGTACTCACTGCACAGCAGCTGCAGTCACGTGTACTCACAAAGTATTAGTTGATTATTTGATTTTAATTAGCGAACTTTTTCATTATTGCTTGAATCTCAAACGATGTCAATTACAAAGTTGTAGGGCGCCTTAAATAATCTCGGAATCAAGTATTTATTTCGTGCTGAAGTGAGCCTTGTTGCTTTTTTCAAGAAAGAACAAAAGCCCGCGAAATACGCGAAATGTGAAATAGATGCGCACTCGCGCGCCGCTACTCAAGCGCCTTCAAGCAACCTTTGAAAGATATACCGCTGCATTCGTTTATCGCCGCTTCGTATAAGGCTTCGTCATGTAGGATGGCTGGAGAGGTTTCGCGACCTAACTAGCGTGGTGCGATAAGCCTAAGCATCTGCGGACGCAAGAATGTTGTGCTCGGTCATGAGGCACTCGGGATAGCTTTAACTTTCGCGTATCATGAAACAAAGCTACAAAACAAATTCAACCAATGTTAAAAAAAGAAACAGTGCGCAAAAGAGCCCGAAAAATAATAAAAAACAGCTCACGGAAGCACAGAAAAGAGCTACTCTGGGGTTTACTTAAATAAAAAATAAACCAAAAGCACGTAAGGCGTCTCCGCCGCCCACGAAGAAACATTCAAAGCTGCTGCTGGTTTAGTCATTCACCCTGTCTCTTGAACTGCGGAAAAAAGGCAAAACAAAGCAGTTGTTTACCTATTTCTATCTTTTTCCCAAGCTCTTTTTATGTAAGGATAGGGTAACATCAAGGAGGTGCTTGAAAAGTCACGTTTTACACCAGTACTGAGCGGTTATTTTCCACTGCCGCTTATAGCACGTGTTCAAACAGGTCACAGTCTGAAGCAATACATTGCTTGCTTCTTTCCAACACGTGTGCTGTTGCAGCTTGGACCAACGACGTTGAAACCTCGTGGCAGACTCTGCTTAATTTTGCTTTTAGGGCCTCTGGTGGGGTAGTTTTGCTGCTTAACACGCGATCTTTCACGTAGCCCCACAAGAAGAAGTCCAGCGGTGTCATGTCCGGTGACCTAGCAGGCCAGGGTACGGGTCCGTGCCGGCCAATCCACTGCCCAGGAAAAATCTTGTCGAGCCACGCTCGAGACTGACTATTACTATTCCAGGAACACCATCCTGTTGAAACCAGATGTTCCGAAGGTGCGCAAGTGGAACGTTGCAACAGACGTCGTTCACGGGGCCCTTGAGGATGTCGTTGAGTCGTTAGTGTGTTGTCAAAAAATATGAGTCCGATGATGTTGCCATCAAAAATACGGCACCACACATTGAACGACCACTGATACTGGGGTCGTGTTTGTGCCAGCCAGTGGTATTCCTATCGCCCCAGTAGTGCGCGTTGTGAAGATTAACATGGAGAAATTAGCCTCGTCCGTTTAAAGCACGCTAGTGAGAAAGTCCGGTTCTTCTTCACATTCCGTGAAAATCCAATCGGCAAAGTCAAGTCTATTTTCAGAATCTCAGTCTTCAAGTTTTTTATGAAGATGTACATCGTGTGTGTGCATATGACCTTTTTTTTAAAAAAAAAATCCTCCACACTGGCGACTTTGCGGTTCCAGCCACACTACCATGACACCGCGCACACTACCGTGGAGGCTAGCAGCAAAGAATGCCAAAACATACATTTCCGCTTCTTGAACTACCGTCGCAGTGCTGTGTCGTTTTCTTCTGAAGCTACCCGTCTCGCAAAGGGCTTCGTACGTTCTAAGCATTGTTGACGGATTAGGGCTTCCTCCACAATGCCACATCCGGAATAGCTTGGCTGCCGTCCTCTTGTCGCCGTGCGCCGCGCACAGGGCAAGGATCATTTTAGCCTTCTGATCATTCGTGAAAGGCATGACTGTCTCCTTCAAGAGCATGTCACCGGCGTGGTACCGTTGGCATCTCCCGTTATTAGACTGTTTTAGTTTAGCGTACGCTATAAAATAGCGGGTCGTCACTGCGCATGCCCAGAACGCTAAAAGACCCACAGCGTATAGCGTACACACGCTATTTCTCAGATTTAGCGTTAGCGTCTTTGCGTGGTTTGCGGAGTATGCGTGAAACATGGCGGTGGTCCCGGCTGCCCGCTTCGAATTTAACTTGGCGTTGATTTTGTAAAATGCACTTCGTTCGTAGCAAATGACTGCGTGAACGCCTTTCGCTTAGTCTCAGGCTGCTTCGACGACAGAGTATTATGGATAACCTTGTGGTGTTTGCGAGGTCGCTTCTCGTTTCGAACGAGTCGTAACCTAACGAAAGAATGGATGGCTGGATGGATGTTATGAGCGTCCCCTTTGGAACGGGGTGGTGGGTAGCGCCAACAAGCTCTTGCTGTTATGCTACCTAATGTCCATCAGAAACATTCGAGATATCAGTGCCACCTATCGCTACAGTCGGGAAATCGCCGCAACGACAGCTTATGGCCTCTGAGATCCGAAGATCTCGCAGGCCAACTAAAACGGTAAAAAACGTGCGCTGCTGAGCGTACGCTAAACTAAAACAGTCTCATATCTACGCACTGACACGTTAAGCAAAAATGATTTCCGTAATATACAACAACATATACTGGCCGTACAGATCCGCCAAAACGCAGTAAATGGGCATAGCCTGCGCACGGTTTGTTTCTATTGCTGAAGGGAACGAAAGGAACATTACGTTCCTGGCGCGCCTATCTACAAAACAAGATGAGTGCGCAAAATCAGTCCCAAGTGCGCCGTCACGGTTTTCCGGCTTCGAAATCCCACCTCCCGCCCTACGGCTCCGCTACGCTTATCAATGCGTCAGCGGCGTGTTCTCATGATGCTGTGACCATCACATAGCGTGAAGACCTGTATCGAGCTGCCGCCGCTAGTACCGCCGCGTATCCGTGGCTATTCGCTTGGTAGCGCTCGAATAAGGGCGCGCGAGCGCGTGTCAATTTCGTGTTTTGGATGTTTCGCGCGCTTTTGTTTTTTCTCGGAAAAACCAACGAGGCAAGGCTGAGCACGAAACAAATGTTTGATTCGGACGTTATTGGAGATACCCTACAACTTTGTAATGTATATCTTTGCGATTCAAGCAATAATTAAAAAGGTCACTAATTGAAAGCAATTATTTAATGATTCGTGATGAAAAAATATTGGCTGTCAGTACACACGACTACGGCTACTATGCAGTCGATACGATTTCTCAAGAGCTTTTGGCTTTTCTTTAAATCTTGGTCCAAAAAACCTGGGACACCCGGTAGAAGGAACCTCTATATCCTGTTCATTACTACTTCGAATCGCAGTAGTGTAGCTGCTGTCGGTGCTGTACTGATCAGTATAGAATTATTTCGCTGCTTTTATTGTATCTTCGGAATTGATTATGCTATTACCTTGCTTATCGTTCAGTGTATACATCTTTCCCTGTAATATGCCAAGTTTTCTTCTCACTGATGTCATGCTGCAGCCACATCTCACTGCTTCTTCAGTCTTTGTTGCGTTATAATTTCGTATAACCCTTACTTTCTCATTGTGGATCAGTTTTGAAAGTTCCGTGAATTCTATTTCTTCTCTTGAGTCGGACACTGTCATTCTTCGTAGCTTCTTTATTAGTTCTTTCGTTACTTGAGAGAGCTTACCTACTGGTTGCCTTGGTGCCTTACATCCCGCGAACCAATATCTTTTTTTTATCAAGCTACCAACGTACTTCAATCACTACATCGCCCCCAAAGTAGAAGCAAAAATGATGACGTGACCTTGCTGCAGAACACTGCTCGTTCAATGGTCTCCCTCCCTCACGCCGCGACGTTCCGCTCTTTCTCCGTATTACGTTACCCAGACGTAACAGCCAGAGCAAACCGGTTCCCAAGTAAACCGTTACACAATACGGACCCCGGTTTTTTTCTCGGAAGACTCATTTTTCATTATGCCTCCCGGACACGAAACTGCGGTGACAAGTTCTTTTGTTATCGCAATGACAATTGTACGGCGAACTATAGGCGGGAATGGGCAAGCGAATTCTATTGATCGAAAGCAACGGATTCATCACACGCGTGATGAAAGCACGTACTCAGCGTCTTCGCGGAATTCCGCGGCTTCTGCCGTAGGCGCTGTGACGCAAGCGAGAGTGGGAGGTACGAGTAGCCTACGGTTACCGTCAGAGGACACAAAAAGAAGGAAACAAGCAAACAACAAGAACACTAAAGGAGGAAAGCGTCGGTGCGCGTAATGATTTTCTTGCGGTGACTCAAAAGGGATAGACGCTAAGCGACGAAAGAACGCCGAGCCGAGTGCATGTTTCTTGCCGCTCGCTAACGACACACATCGGAGGTCAACGAGCGTCGCAGCTGAACAAAAGGAAAATGTGGTTTCGAACAGCTCACGACCCTTTGTTGTGTTAGCTGCCGATGCCTTCCGTCTATGTTTCACGTGTATCACATACGGGAAGCCCCTTTGAGGCGACGGGGAAACACCTCGGCACTGACCTCATCCCAGCCAGCTGACCCGCTTCTGTGTTGCGGGAAGACGGGAGGACATAAGGCGGGCGTTGGCTTTCTTTAAGGCTGACTTCGCCCTAGGGTCCTTGAACTTGAGCTCTTTCATTGTGCAGAGAACGAAGGATCGCATTACACACCCTCGCGAGATTTGATGCTAAATTAAAAGGGATAGTATTCTCCTTATAGAACTATCTGTGTATGGCGCTTCGATTGAGTACAGGCTAAAACTTTAGAGTAGCACGACCCTAATACGCTCGAAATGTTAGCCCCTCGTAACCGCAGGAACTGGGTGTGGTCGGCACTACACAGCCCTTTATCATATATGAGGGACAGCGCGCCTCGTTTGCTCCGCTTGTGTTTTGTCTTGGACTCTTCTTCCAGCTGCAGTAAACCACCCACAAAACTCAAAGCTAAATAAATGATCAGAAAAACCAATTACACGAATTTATTGGAAGCCTGCCTTTTTCTTCAGAGGAAAGAGAGAGAGAGAAAGGTTTATTGTTACTAAATGCAGAGGGGTCGGCCTACGGTACATTCCTCTAGCCAGCTAATCTGCGCTGGGAGAAGGGGAAGAGGGAAAGATAAAATAAGCAAGGAAGAGGCGCATGATGGGTGACAATGACAAGAGAAGGACGATGTAAAACTTATAGAACTTTTTTTTAATTTTTAACAGGACAAATAAACGCCAAGCGTCGATCACAGAATTTCGGGGGAAAATCGCACCGTCGTTGGTGCATGCCATCAAGAATTACCCAATTCCTCTTCTTTATGGGGGTCATTCTGTGCTCCAAACATTCCTAACAGTAGAATTTAGGAGTCGCTTACTTTAAAAGCAATACAGTAAGTGCATAGGCATGCATATAATTAGACACTGTCTTGCGCTTTAAAAGAATGTGACGTCATGGATACGTGCTAAAACACTTTAAGGCCGCGTCGCAACCTCCCTCCTCCCCTTATTATTTAATAAATAATCTAGTCATTTATTGTTTTTTTGTGTTTTCATCGTATGTCAATGCTCTATTATCAGTCGCAGTTTCCTTTTTTGTTTGATATCTAGATTTACTTAACACTTTTTGGTGCATCATTAATAACATTAGCGGGAACTTTTGAAAGTGGCACATACATTAAAATATTTAATGAATATCCGCGTTTATCTTTGTCTGTGCATTGTATTGATGTAGACATCTTTTAAAAAGTACCAATGGAAAGCGTAGGCGCTTAGAATTTGGTTGAACCTTGATTTTATTTTTAATTTAAACATTTTTTTTGTTAGCGAGTGGTTAACTTAGCCGTATTTATAAGATATTGAGCTGGAGCATTGCGAACGCTGGTGTAGCTGTAATCCAAAATTGAGCGAAAGGTAATGGAATTCGGCGTCGCTAGATTCTTGGGAAGCCACATGGATACAAATACAAGAGCGTCCACTTTTAAAATGCTCACAAAGGCCGTATTTGAAGCAGGAGGTAACCATTCTATCCGGGATAAAGAGGGAGAACCACTTCATAATTTATTGAACCTAAAGGTTTCTCGTTCTTGATGGTCAGTTTCGCTTACCATCGGTCAGTTGAGACAGGACACCACATCGTCTTCTAATGGCTGAAAAGTTACTGCGATGTCATAGGAAATTACAAAGCCGTTGCAACCAGTTGCAACCACTCTATATAGCCATGACAATGTCGACTGCGTTGCTATTTCAATGTCAAGAGCAGATGCAGGGGTAAAGCTTCTTGTGCTTACATAACCCCAATGGAAGTTCGCGGACTTTACAAAGAGTTGCACTTGTTTCCTGGATTTCCATTTATAAGCTCCGCTGTCCACGCGGCCTGCCAAAGCGTGACTTAACTCTCATATGGCGTCGGGAGTTCTATAGAGATTTGTAGGAGTTCTATAGAGATTTGTACAGTACCAGTGGCACCCACGACGATAATGGAAGAGAAAATAGTCTAGAGGAATTCGAAATCCCACAGGTAACGCCGGAAGAAGTAAATAAAGCCTTGGGAGATATGCAAAGGGGGAAGGCAGCTGGGGAGTATCAGGTAACAGCAGATTTGTTGAAAGATGGTGGGCAGATTGTTCTAGAGAAACTGGCCACCCTGTATACGCAATGCCTCATGACCTCGAGCGTACCGGAATCTTGGAAGAACGCTAACATAATCCTGATCCATAAGAAAGGGGACGCCAAAGACTTGAAAAATTATAGACCGATCAGCTTACTGTCAGTTGCCTACAAACTATTTACTAAGGTAGTCGGTGGCTTGGAGTAACATTCACAAATGCCCACTTGTTCCCCATCGGAATTGCCAGAAGTTCAGAATGTAAAGTTTGTGGTTGTAGAGACACGACTGCTCATTTTCGGGTGATTAGAGGTTGGATTACGCAACATTTGGACGAGACACAACGAAGAGAAACACACCTTCTCTTCTTTTCTTCTCTTCTTCTTCCCCCTTATGCAGAGTAGTCTACAGGATGGTTACTCTATTTAACCTCACTGCCTTTCATTGCTTATTTTCTCTCTATATATATAGCGCTCTGTGGTGTGTGTTCCTCTTCTGTGTGCCTCGTCAAAATGTTGCGCCATCCAACCTCTAATATGCTACACCAACACCGCTAGTCTTGGCAAGTTTTGTGTGATTGTTGTCGTTTCAATGCACGAAGGAAAACACTCTGATCCATGCTCGACCAGATTGACCACTGTTCCCTTATTCTCCTGTTTTTCCTTACGGAATTCTCGGACTCTGGTCTGAACCGATGTTCCTCCGAGTTACTGTAAAAAAAACTAACAAGTAATACACAATAACGGCAATGCAGCCTCAAACAGCGATAGCCTCTGCGCGCACTGGAAGTCTGCTTTGCTCAGCTTGGACCTGCAGCACCAACTCTGGGCCATCCAGCGAGCCGAGGAAGCCGCCAAGGGCCAACGACCCTTGGCCGAAATCTAGGCGGGGTTCACGTCCAGCCCACCAATACGCCGGACACTCAGTAAAGTTATTTGAATGAATAAAGACCTTTTTTTTGTTTCTTAATGCGTCGCGGTTGTATGGAATACCGTAATTATTGTCAGACGCCTTCTCTGTGTTTGTGTAGACAGATTCACTTCATAGATTCTCTTCTTTTCTTATCACCGTTTTGCCATTTCCCCTTCCCCCTTATGCAGAGTAGTCAACAGGAGGGTTACTCTATTCAACCTCACTGCCTTTCATCTCTTATTTTCTCTCCATATATTATTCTTGCGGGATGCGGAGCGTACGTGACGCAGCGCAGCCTCAAGGCATGACTGTGTGATCAGAGGCAATATTACACAGTGTTAGCACTGCGTCATGACCATACGTACGCCACACGTAACCGTTTTGTGGTACGTGGCAGCCCGCGTCACGGCAGGCGACGTACACGGGAGCGCGCGCGTACATAAATGTACGTAAACCAACTGCGTCATCTGGAACATTAGAATAAATGCGCTTGTTGTCTACAGTCTAGCCTAGGCAATCCTAACTTACTAGCCGGATCCGTAGCCAGCTTATGGCACAGTATCTGCCACTTTGCGTAAACTAAGGGTCTCGCAGTGTCAGGAACAGCGACAACAACGAGAGCAGCACGTAAATTCCCCCAAGTATGCGTGCAAGAATCGAATGCGAGCGTACGCGGTGGTTACGTATGCATCACGTACCGTTCGTATTGCGTTTTACACATGCGAATGACATAGCACTGATACATATGCAAAGCTGTTGCACGCGCAACGTATCCGGAACTAACATAAATAGCACAGCATATCGGCACAGTTGCGTATACGCTAAGTTTTTAACTAGTGTCATCATCAGCAGGAGTTCCCGAGAGAATTCTGGACCAGCACGAATTTTTTTTTAACTTCGATACTTTCATTCTAAAAAAAAACAGTTTGGGTTACTTTTGTGGCTTCGTATTACAGTCGGAGGGATGACGATTTTCCCGTGTCTTCTCTCATTAAGGAAAAGGGATTCGCAGTGATTCCTAGCCATTCCTTTTGATCAACTGTCAGTTTTGAAGATGTCATGGCCTAGGGAAAGACGCCATCGCTGTCGGGAAATCGGATTGACTTCTGTGTATGAAATAGCGCTGCAAACCCATTTTACAGAATAATCGCAAGATGCGGCAAGTGCCGAAGTGGAACAAAATTTTAAAAACACAGTGGCGATTTCAGGCCCGCGTTGCAAAGAATGCTCCCCAGAAAGGTATTGCTGGAGATGCGTGCACAAGAAGCTCGCCGTGTTTCGTAGACGCTCCCTTCCTCGTTAGCTGCCCGAACCGGGTGGGATATATAACACAGTAACAATGCTGTAAAGGCCCGAAAGAACAAGAGAGAGAGAGAGAGAGAGAGAAGGGAAGACGGAAAGGCAGGGAGGTTAACCAGACTGAGTCCAGTTTGCTACCCTACGCATAGGGAGGGGAATGGGGAGTGAAAGGGCAAGCGAGAGAACTTAAGTGTAGGATGTCTATAGTCGGGCACTCAAGTCTGTTGCCTTCAGGTAGCGAAAAAGCGCTCGAACTGCCTTCTGGGCCAATGAACTGTGAGGCCAGGCTCCCAAGATTTTCGCTTCCGTAAATGGCCTGTCATCCAGTCTATTTAAGGCACATTGGAGAGTCTCACGTTGATTATCGAAGCGAGAACAGTGGCACAGAAGGTGACTGATGGTCTCTTCACACTTGCATTTAGCGCACATTGGTGAATCCGCCATTCCAATACGGTAGCTGTAGGAGTTGGTGAATGCTACGCCTACCCACAGCCGACACAGCAGTGTTGCGTCACGTCGTGGAAGGTTCGCTGGTAATGTAAGTTTTAGTGATGGGTCGAGGCTGTGTAAACGACACTTAGAGTTCTGTGGTGTACGCCAGCAACCTAGCGTGATTGCACGAGCAAGACTGCGAAGCTCTCTTGCAGCGTCGACTCTGGATAAAGGTATAAGGAGTGTCGGTGAGCCAGCCTGGGCACGTCGGGCAGCGTCATCGGCGAGGTGACCGAAAGAACAAAATTGTTTGTGTTGAATAGCGGCAAAAGTAACAACGTGAAGTCGAAGTCCCCAAACGTGGTGGGCGTTGATGCCGCCGGCGTATAGAAGTAATGCGAGCAGCACGTAGACACGAACACGTGGAAACGGAAAGATGTTGATTGTTTGCAGATTACTAAGATGATAGCGGATCGGTAGATGCATGGTAAGAGGACCACTATTCAAAAAGGCGGCAGCGCTAAAGAGAAAGACACGGACGGAGACAGTACGACAAGGACGAGCTCAGAACTTCCAACAACATCATTGTGAATGATTCACGAAAACACACGTACCGTCCGAGTCAGAGGTTATCATTTGCGCATGCGTAATTATGCCAGCTCTTCGTCTGCAAGGGTGATGGAAGCCATGCTGATACATCCCTCCCAAGTCTAGAGATCCGTTGAGATTCTGCGATGTCCCGTGTCACACGCGTTTTACTCCTCCTGATGACGCAAGTGTTTTCAAGGTTGGGTGAACAGTCCTTGGAAGTCAGGCAATAACTTGCCAGCAAACCTTTGAGGTGAAGTGGATGCGCACTTCATTGCACCACCTGGCGAGTGGTCAGACTGCTACTACCGGAAGCGCGAAACGGCTTGAGCGGTCGTTGTTTACCAATTAGATTGTTCATGCTTTACCTCGGTGCTACATGCCACCCAAACGAGCGCATGACGCGTGGGCCACCGCGCAAGGAAACACAAGCCATGACAGCATTGCGGCGCCAAATACGCGTGTATACATACGTTAACAACCAAAGTGTTTCTGACTGGTTCTACAAGTCCGTGTAAGGTATAGTGCAAGGAGAGCAATTGAGCGGGTGCCACGAACATGTGTGGGGCGACAATGGCAAGGTGACGGCACGACCACGACGATGGCTCGTTGAAGGCGACGATAGAACGAGAACGATGATGATGGCATGATGACCGATTTATTGTACTCCGGCGAATAAACGCGCAAATGACCTGTTCAAACACGACCTGGGCCAATCCCGAAGACGAAGCAATGTCACATAGCGTCTGAAAGCGCTAGCTTCCTCGAAGGAATGGTGGAGGCAACTGGTGCATTCTCGCTTTTGTAATAAAATGAATACTATGTGACGTTACACACGCGCCAAGCGTCTCAAAGTGCCAATTTGCGAGGGTCTGTGGTAAGGTTCTAATTTGTGCACGCCATCAGTGCTTCTGTGGCGTAGTAAGCAGAGCATTGCGTTATGGTGCTTTGAGGTTCAGGTTAAACACCACCTTTAACATTTTTGCTCTCGTAACGTTTCTTTTCTTTTTTATGAATGACACCTTGTGTTCAAACCCTCTCTGAAACTATTCCGCATGACAGCCAGACGACGACACGACAAACCCTGGGGACCTTTGCAGAGAAAGTTTCGTTTAAAAAAGAAAAAAAGAAGGAAAAAAAGGCACTACCGATGTATCGAAGAGTGTGTGTGCCGCAAGATGTGTGACAAAAAATATATAGCAAGAAAGAAATTCCGGCACAAACCATCTCACGATGAACGTCGACGTTGATGCGATCAGCATCGAAGCTATAGTAGCGACACACCATACTGCCACCGCCAAAATGCGACTTTGATGAGGCGTGTATCCAGCCGGCGCTCCCTCTCACGCGTTTCCCTCTGGACAGCTGCGCCATCTAGCCGCACCGTCACGAAGTCCTCGCGCGGCGCGTGCCTGAATTCAGACAGCGTTGTCTTAAAATATACGGCGCGGGTCTATTTCGCCCTACGCTCGAGGCATATCAAAGCATTCTTTTTTTCTCATTAAAGAGCGACGCATACCAGTAGTACGTACCCAGTTGCTCATAGCCAATGGCACATACCCAGTGGCCCAAGTTGACGTCAGAGAGGCTCATTGAAATACGGCGCATGCGTAGTCACACATACCTAATGACCCAAGTTGGTGGGAAAACGGTTAGAAACATACAAAATCCAAACATCCCGGAAAGTGCTGGAAGCCTCCTAAAAATGCTGCTCGCAATGAAAAACCATGGCCATGGGTGTTCGCCGACGCTGTTGCTTGTTCTTGCTGTCGAAGCTGCCACCTTGGGCAACATTCTATCGTTTCCTGCGCTCTTCTGTGGTGGGAGAGCGTGTTTGGATACACTGGTGTTGCTCAACATGCTGCCCAACGTGCTCCCCAACAGATTTTCGCCATGATCTTGGCGAAAATGTTTGGCAGTGTGCACTAACAGCCTAAGCAATTGACTTGCACGTAGTGGGGCCAGGGCCATTTTGCAAGTGTCTGCGCAAACAGCCCGAACGTTGTGCCAGGTCTGATAACCGCATGCATTGTCTGTTGCAAAGAGAATTGATTTTCACTATAAAAAAAAATGATCCAACTCCAACTCACATTCTAGAATATATAAGTAAAGCAGTGAAGCTGTTACTTAAGTGCCATAAAACTAACGCAATACAAAAAATAATCTCTATTGTCATCCTGTGCAATGTGTCATCTCAGGCAATGTTTAGGTTCGTGCATCTGACAGGTCGAAAATTTAATGCCATGCAATGTTTATGATTATGCTTTACACCGTTCACAAGCTACGCCGAAATGCACACCACCGTTCATGCAAATGCACACCGTGCCGCAGAGATTTCACGAGGACTCGGGCGACGTTTGATGTTTTCGCGGGAAGAATTGTGAGGATAATTGTGTGCAGAGAGAAGCACAACACTGGAAACAACGGTAACGTTGGCTATTCTTCGGCCACTTCATTCCTTCGTTCTTGGTCTAATGGAAACTTGAGCATCCGCTCATGTTTCTCGCACGTGGTAAGCGACCGGACACAAGCGTCAATAGTCTCAGAGAGCTCTTTGACGTTGGTGCAAGAGAATATTAGTGAAATTGCGCCCTAGTAGTAGAGCATCGCAATATTGTGGTGGGAGACCGAAGTTCGACCCCACCATCAGGCAAGAAATTCATTTGTTTCCTGTGTTGAAGCTATTCGGCCATACCGTAGCAATATAGTAGGAGCCAGCACAAGTAGCCATCGTAAGCAAAAACGGGGAAGAGGGTTCACAAAGTAAGCTTCACTTAAAGAATTGAGAACACATGCAGAGCTGTTCAGTTCTTTTAATTTCATGTCTATAAGGGTGGGAGGGAGGCGAGAAAAAAGTCGCGTTATTGGGTGTCTGATGAGCTCGCACCCCCTATACACGAATGCAGGGGAGAGAGAATACAAACAGGGTGAATTAACGCATCTATCAGACTTCACAATTACGGTGAAGAATGCAGACAGAATATATTGAAATCTGCAACAAATATAGCGCCAGGCAAAATATATTAACACCTTCGACATGTCACAGAGGAATTAGTCACACATAATAGACACACAGGAATTAGAAAGAAAGTTTCAAATTCCATAAAGTACTGCACATTTACAATCTTAATTTTAAAACTGAAGGACACACAAAGTACACAGTAAGAATATTATAAATACATGTTGCGCCACACTGCACAAAATGGCTCGAGGTTTGCAATAAATTTGTGTAAGCTCTCGCCTTGGTGAAGGCATTAAAAATCTTGGAAATGCGTTTCACAGCATTTTTGTCGCATAATTCGTCCTATATAAAGATAAAGGCAACATCCGTTTTTTCATATATATGCATGGTGTTGTGTGGCTAGAGGTTAACATTTATTTGGTGATACTTGTCAAAAAGATTCTCTTCAGCCTTTTTTATTATTATTATTATTTCGCTGCTTATAACGCACGCGGTGATGCCTAAAGAGGGAGGTTATGGTGTGGCTATAGCCAGTGAATGAAAACCTTTCTTCTCGTTCAAGTCACTTATAAGCAGTGCTAAGTCTGTACTGGGTCCGTATTATAGAACATTTTCCATTGTTCTTTTATTTATCGTGCGTAGCGCCGACTGACCGATACCGGGGGTAGTTGTGCTGCTGCAGTGTTTCAGCCGAATAGCCAAAAGAATGTAGAGTTAGATTGTTCGAACATATGCCCCTTGGTCATAACTTATGTGGGACCACGCTCGAACAAGCGACAAAATTTGAAAAAAAAACATTTGCCAGGAATAGCACTTAAATAGAACGGCTGATTTATGGTGAAAGCTCAAAGGAAAGAGAACAGTGAAATGAGTGTCGCGGAATACGTCGAAGGAAACCCACGATTTGACGCTGATCTAACTGAGAAGTACTTGATATTACACGTATCGCCCCACATGTCCGCGTAAAAATATTGGCTTGCCTGTTTGTTTGTTTGTTTGTTTGTTCCACTTAGTAATAAATATAGCCGCCACGGCGAACAGCGGATCATAGTCGCTCAGTCACCGCAATAGAGAGAGACGGGGGGGGGGGGGGCGGACATTCAGTATGAGTGTTGGATATGTATGTCGGGCTTTTCGCTTGGCATGCTGCTCCAGATGAGATTGGCGGCTCATGAAATGACCCGCTCATAAACTGTACAGACAAATAAAAGAAGCACACGTAACGAGCACAAGTTTACACAGTAACCTTCTATAACATCTGGTTCAAGCCGGTGTCCCGAAGGTAGACTAACTATTTACCATAATTTCGCCAATGCCGACAATACGGGCGTACTAGACCATCTCATCCATAAGTTTCCTGCCTTACTAGAACTATGTAATTTTGCACCCAGAGAAGCAGAGAGAGAGAGAGAATGAAGAGGAAAGGCAGGGAGGTTAACCAGATATGAGTCTCCGGTTTGCTACCCTACACTGGGGATGGGGGATAGGGGTTAGAAAGATGACAGAGAGGAAAACGCAAAAAAAACAAAAAAAAGCTAACGCGCACACATGGAGACACACACACAAAAGGCGTTCCAGTTAAAGTCGTTCACACAGGCCGGTAGATCGCGAGAAGCGCAAAAGCGCTTGCACGGCCTTCTTCTGTGACGGTAGGTCCTTTCGATGTTGCAGAATTCTTTTTTCGGATAGCGGTTGGTCGTCCAGTTGGTCAAGTTCGTGGCTAATGGCGTTTTTCACTGGTCGATCTGGAGCGGCCGCCGAAATCCTCGAGCGAGCGCTCGGGTTTCGCGAATCCCAATCGGCCAGCGGAACGCAAAAATGCTCCGTGGGGGATCACACAGGAAGTCTGCGTGCACGTCGCACAAACTGGTTCCGGAAACCATGCCCGACTTCTGCTCTGTACGTTTCCACGGCAACCAAACTCACCGTCCCCCGTGCGTAATTTGACCACGGCAATCGCAGAGTCCGTCATTTCCATGTCGCACCCGCAAGGATTATGCATGGACAACGTGCATAGAAGGCTTCGTACAGCACCTGCGTCACCTAGTAATCGCTGTCGTCCGAGCTCTCATCGCTAAACGCGAGCTCTGCAGCAGCAACGAACGCAGCCATTTTGCGAAGCAACACAATGTTGTGCGCACCAACCGGTACCGATTTCGCTTGAAGACGGAAGTGACGCGAGCTATTTCCGCCCGAATCCGCGCCTCGGCGGCGGAGCAAGTGAGAACGATCCGGCGCGGTGCGAGTTGATCCGAAACGACCAGTGGAACGCGCGAACCCGCTCCAGATCGACCAGTGAAATTCGGATTCGTTGCCACGGAGCAAGAAATCCTGCTCCGAATCGACCAGTGAAAAACGCCATAAGGCATGCCCTCTGTGGACTGTACTGCGGGCAGGTGCACAAAATATGGCCAATTGATTCTTCATGGCCGCAGTGGTCACAGGTTGGGGTGTCGGTCATCCCTATGCGGAAGGCATAGGCTTTAGTAAAGGCAATGCCCAACCAAAGTCGATATAAAAGCGTGGCGTCTCTACGGCGAAGCTGTGATGGCGCTCGAAGACTTAATGTTGGATCAAGTGAGTACAGTCGCGGATTTCTTAAATGTGGCTCATTCCATTGCGACGCGGTGCAATGCCGAGCAAGTAGCCGGAGCTTCCGTGCCGCGTCAGTTCTAGAAAGAGGAATTGGGACGTGGCGCTCCTCAGTATGGGCTGAGTGGGCAGCGTGATCCGCCCGTTCATTGCCGATAATCCCGCGGTGACTTCGAAGCCACTGAATTTCGTGGCCTGCATCACTTATATTGTGTAATGTCTCTGTAATACGGAATATTAGTTGTTCGTGCGGTCCGCGTCGTAAAGGTGACAGTAGAGACAGCAGTGCCGCCTTCGAATCGCAGAATATTGTCCATTTGTGTGGCGGTTCATCACCAATGTGATGAAGAGCAGTAAAGAGCGCTGCGAGCTCTGCTGCCGTCGATGTTGTCGCGTGGGTCGTCTTAAATTTGATTGTTGTAGCCGCCGCGGAGCTGCTTGGAAGGACAGATCCATCAGTGTAAATTATGCGTAGAGTCACGGTAGTTCTCGTACAAATGTAGTAGCTTGAGCTGTCTAAGGGCTGGCGATGATAGATCAGCTTTTTTCGAAATACCAGGTATAGCGAGGTTGATTTTTGGCTGAGCGAGGCACCATGGAGGAATCGAAGGTCACGCAGCCGGAGTGAAACAAGTTGGCAATGACTCATCATATGCGGTTATCGTCTGGCTGAAAGATGTGTGTGGTCTGTCCGCTGTTAGGGGGCCAAATGGTGACGAGGAGTCCTGGCCAGATGCCTTATATGGGTCCTGAGTACTTCAATTTCAATGTGGGTCTTGACAAGGTGATCTCTAGCGATTGCTATCGTGGCCACTGTTGAAGAACTCTGAAGCAGGCCTAGACAGATCCGGAACACTTGACCCTGAAGACTTTGTATTGCGCGTAGATTCGTTTTGCCTGTGTGGTTTATTGCTGGCAAGCTGTATCATAGAAATCCCAGAAAAAGCACCCTGTACAGTTGTAACATGGCACTAGGCGACATTCCCCAGGTCTTGCCAGCGAAAAACTTGAACAGGTGGCAAATGCCTGTCAACCGTTTTTTCACGTAAGATATGTGTGGGCTCCATGACAAGTCCCTGTCGATTATGTAGAAACTTGCACGATCGGACCCGTCGTATTATTTGGCCATTTATCGTTACACTGTAGTTTGCCATGGGTTTGCGCGTAAATGGCACTAGTGCGCATTTCTCGGAGGAAATTTCCACGCCTCGATTACGGAGGTAGATAGCAGTTTGTGTCGCGGCTTTCTGAATTCTCGCTCGCAGCTGTAGGCGTGTTACTGCAGATGTCCATATGCAGATGTAATCCGCGTACATTGATAGCCTGACTGTGGTTGGCACGTGTTCAAGGAGAGCAATTAGTGTGAGAATAAATAACACGGGGCTAAGTACACCGCCCTGGGGGACGCCGCGGTAGCTATAATGTAGAGAAGTATGGCCTTCCTCGGTGCTTACAAAGAAGGATCGCATGGATAGATAGCTCCGTATCTATTGAAACATCCGACCACCCACTCCTACCTCTGCGAGAGCAGAGTGGATGGCTTCATGCGTAACGTTGTCATATGCCCCTTTAACGTCGAGGAATAAGAATGCGCAGAGACGCTTACGGCGTTTCTCATGTTGAATGTAGGTCACCAGGTCGACGACGTTATCGATCGATGATCGACCGCGTCGGAAGCCCGCCATGGCATCTGGGTAGGTGTTGTGGTACTCCAAGTACCACTCCAGGCGTCCTAGGACCATCCTCTCCATTACTTTGCCCACAGAGCTCGCCAAAGCGATCGGGCGATATGATGAGAGCTCCAACGGCGACTTGCCAGGCTTCAGCAGTGGAACAAGGCGACTTCTCTTCCAGGTTGTTGGTAGCGTGCCATTTCTCCAAGATTCATTGTACACCTCAAGAAGAACCCCTCTCGCTCGCTCCTCCAGGTGACACAGAGCTCGGTAGGAAATTCCGTCAGGTCCTGGCGCTGATGTGCGGCTACACAAAGCTAATGCTGCCTTAAGTTCGTGGATCGAGAATGGTAGATCCAACCGGTGATCACGTGGTGGCGGACAGCTGCTCGAAGGCGATGGAATGTTGGTAGCTGTGAGTTGGCCGGATAATATGGCGCAGAAATCCTCTGCCACGTCAATCTCCGATCTCTTTTGAGAGTGGGCAAGCGCCTTGAATGGGAATCGCTGTACGGGGAGTGTCCGGAGACCGCGCACCGTTCTCCATAGTTGCGATAAAGGCTTGCGTGGATCTAGCGACTCACAGAAGGCAGTCCAACGTTGCTATTCGAACTTGTCTAATCGGCGCTGTATCTTCTTTTGCGTGCGCCTTCCAGAATCTAGAAAGCCTGATTTTGTTCGATAAGTTCGGCTCGCAAATGACGATAATGGGAAACATATTGGCGAACACGAAGCGACGGAAATCCGAAAGGCGCGCTCTGAGTCCGCGGGCATTCCACTGAAAAATAGCTGCTTGTCGGACCTCTTCCCTAAAAGGCCGTGGATGTGGAGCCATGGTCTACTCAAGGGTTGCAAGCACCGGACTCAGAGCGTCCAGTACTTGAAGCGCACATTGGCAGACGGTGTGTATGTTGCTTAGCAGCACGCGAATGGCATTCATTAAAGGCCTAATAAGTGCTATCACTTGCTCATCTGTTTTCCGCGACTCCTCGGATACAGCACCTTGCTGTACTGGGGGCGGCTTCTTCTGCGGCTCTTCTGGCGGTCGTGTACGCGGAAGTGGCGGCCATTCCTTTGTGGAGAGAGATCTGGCAGTTTGCTCCCTTCCAACATTGGTGTTCGGAGTGCTGGAAACGTCCGCTGATGATGATGCTTGACGAGGGGACTTTTCCTGAAAGCTTGATGTTTTCCGCCGTGAAGACCTTCGTCGGTGACGTCGTCTTCGCCGTACTTTCACAGCGGCTTCTTTGTGGGTAGAGTTGTCTCTCACCATTTGTTTCAGAATGGTGATCTCTTTCTTGATCTGGGGACAGTCTTTGGAAGAGGCGTAGTGATCACCTTGACAGTTAGGACACTTGAACGTCGTTGCGCTGCAGTTGTCTTCTGAGTGGGGTTCGGCACATCGAGGGCACACGGCCGAATTTCTGCAAACACCCTTCACATGTACAATCTTCTGACAATTGAAGCATTGCATTGGTCTTGGAATAAATGGTCGAACCTGGTGGCGAATGTGGCCGACATTCACGTAGGGTGGAAGGCAGTCGCCTTTGAAGGTTATCCTCACACAACGTGTGTTGCCGAGGCGACCAACATGCACAATCACGTTGTGTTCCCTTGCTGGTTTTATGAGAATTGGGAGGTCTGCATTAGATATTTCATTGTCGATGTCATAGATGACTCCTGTTATTGTGGCACCATTCGTTGGCACGATGGATCGGACCTTGATGTTTCCCAGCTGCGTTACATGTTGTAGTATGGTCAGTGCACTCGGTTTCATCACATCGATTGCCAGAATGTTTCGCCTAGTATTTATCCTAACATCCTTGATCTCATTTGGCACGGTGTTTTCTAGGTACACGGAGAGTGCTTGCCTGTTGAGGACGCGCAGGTTGTCGGTAGCGTTCTGTGGCACAAACAGGATGGAATGAGGCCATCGCTGAGGAGCTGTTTTCACAGTGTTCGAGCTGGACGCCGAAGATGAGTTGATATACAGTCCCTATGGCATAGGGCACCACCCTTGGACAAATCGCGACGACATTCACTCTAAATGTAAAGTAAAAAGCTTAAGTGCGGAAAACGAGGCCTAATCATACATGTGTAGATAGCCTTTCAACTGGTATTTGTGATGTGATATCCTAGACAAAGGAGGCAAAAATAAAGTTCTTTACTGATAGCCTTCCTAAATTAATAAAATCTTCTTCTAAAAAATTATGCGAATGTTTTAAACCTAACAAACACAGCGAACATTCAGTTCATCTAGAAAAAGAATCTTGCAGGGCAAATTTTTTAACAGACATTTACAGTCAGTTTTTACCGTTGAGCACAGTCAGTAAACTTCTACAACACATAGTCCTCAAGCATAAAACCACACACCTCGGGGAAGAAAGCGCCCTGTCACCTTGTCAACCTGGCTTCCGTAAAGGATATTGTAGTTTCACTCAGCTGCTAGAACTAATACATGATTTGCCATTCAGTATCAATCACCAAAACAAATAGATCTAGTTTTACTAGACTCTCCGAAAGCTTTTGACCATGTCTCGCACACGAAACTCTTTACAAAAGACGAATGAAAATTATTACCTAGATTAAAAATTGCCTAAATAACCGTTCACGTCATAGAAATTTAGAGACAGGCCTGAGCGCTATCCCCCGGCACATCTGCTATATTATCTTTACGCGTATAGTGCTTTGTCTTACCTCCTGTCTTATTTCTATTTTTTATAAATGATTTACTATCAAACATATGCGTGAAAAGAAACACTGTCGGCCTATGATTGTATATTCTATAAAGGAATTACCGCACCGGAGGACCGCATATCTTCTAATGAGGCATTGGACTCCATTTATAAGTGGTACACTTATTGAGAAATGACCCTTAACTTTAATGAATCCGTTGCCCTAACAATAACCAGGAAAAAGACACGTCTCAGTTTCAGTATACTACCAATAACGCCCCATTAACTCGAGTTTTAGAGTATAAATACCTTTGATTACACTTTCCCATAATCTTACATGGGATGATCACATTAGCAGCATCAGATCAACCACTCCAAAATAACCATTCTTCCACAGAAGACACCTTCGACTTGCGGCACGCGAAGCCACGCTCCTAGCCTACAATGCATTCCTTAGAAAATTTTTCGAATATGCTGCCATCGCATGGCTCCCATACACGAAACATAAGATCAGTAAACTAGAAGTGACAAAAAAAAAGTGGTCGGGTCTATTTTAACAATACCGACTTTCAGACTCCCCCACTGAACTACTGAAAGGACAGGCGTGAGCCTTAGAACCAGAGTGAAAATCGCACGATTAAAATCAATGTGCCCGCTTCTTCACAGCCAGCTAAATATACTCTTTTAGATACATTTGAATAACGTCAGCAAGGCCTACGTGCAAGTAGCAGTCTCTGACTTTCACTGAATGCACGCATCATACCTTCCTCAAGTATTCGTACTATCCGACAGCAATGAGGAATTGGGAGGAATTTTACCCATTAACTGCTAACACACATTCGCTAAATCAGTTTACAATGATATTCGAGGCAGATTTACTTGCATTGCGCGACTAAGTCACATTACTATTAGAATTGGTGCAACTGTAACTCCTACTAAATTATTCCTTATTTTGTTCTTTTCATTTATTCTGTTTGCATTGCCATGAATATAATACGTTGTATGCTGTAGCCCTGTATTGTGTTTATCAAAACCTACTCGTTAATTTTGTTCATCGCGATTGTCCAGTTTATGAATATTCATATATTACTTCACCATTGTATAATCTGCAATTTTTACTCTCATTACAACAATACGCATACCGTTGTTTATACCAGTATTTTGTGTAACATTGCTGACATATGGTTGTGATTTATTTCTTTAAATGCAATTGATGTTACGTCTTACCTGCTTTGATCTCTTGTGAGATTGGCAGTATTCCTACAACAAAAAGTGCCTTATTAGCAACAAGTTTTCTGGAAGCAGCATATGTGAGACAAGAAAAACAAAATATCAAATAGCGGCTGTGTTATCCCCTTAGTAGTCACTGCTACATAAAAGATATCGAAACAGCTTCCGCCTGCCAAATCCTACAAGATGTGTGTGGTGTCAGGCAACTATTTTCCATGCCGTATGTTTGAAGTCTGTCCGTGGCTTCCAAAGGCGTCGTACCCTTCTTCATCAACCCGCCGGGTGAAATAACTCACCAAACATGTAATTGCAGTTAAATAAGCGCCAACGCCGGCCACCATTACTCCGATGATTCCGATGAAAATTGAATACAAAAGCTCTTTTACAAGGAAGCTGTTAGCCTCTCGTTGGTCGGCATTTTCGTGTCGTCGCCCGTGGGAAAAAATGTGGGCCGATCCTGGAGGTAGTGCTATATCGGGCCGATCCGCGGTGGAGGAGAAGCAGGCTTCAAGGACTTGGCAAAGTGAAGGGAAAAGTGCACACATCCTTTGGAATGTCGCATACAGCATACAGAGCAGCATTCGTTTCAATAAAGAAGAAGCACAAAACAGGCATCCGAATCACATAATTGATTATAAGGCGCTCCTGGTAGCAATGCGAAGCACGTAGCGCTCCCTTCATACGTTTACCGGTAAGTTTTACTGTTGCGCAAGCTGCTACTGTGACGGCAGCTTACAACATAGTGAGGGGTGTCATGCACTAGCCTTTTCTATATAGAACAACCATCCTGGCAACTTATTTAATTGTTGTTGCAACATCGCTACAGGTAGGCAACGCATAGTTAGGACTCCCGAGTAGCAGCGTAAATGCGAGGAGCGGGGATGAAAAAAAAGAAATGCCGATACGATCAGCGGCGGCGTGCCATGAAATTTACCATTACTCCAATTACTAGCATTAGTGTAAATTACCATTACTATCATTACTCTATAGCAATAAAGCATTGCATACCCCCCTCAGCAGTTGCAGTGGTGGTATTCAAGAGCTTTGCTGGACTTTCACTTTCACAGGGCCGCAATGGCGAGTCAAATTTTTATACTTTTTAATTTTCAATTTTTCTTTATTTATTTAGTTCCAGATGATCAAAATTGATGGCGACGCCCTCAACTCTGTTGTCTGTTGCTTTGGGCCATTAAACGGCGTCATTTAGACTGGACATTTTGTTATTGGATTCCTCAGACAGGTTACTTACAGCAAATGAGCTGCAATTACTGAGAATGAGACACTCAGACTCGGTTACTCAAATTGGGTTGCTCAAATAGAGTTGCAGAACTGTCCCTGTGCACCCTTCTTATTTTTTTTTTTGCCGATATCACCACGTTTTCCAACCATCTGGAGCCCTTATCCCTCTCAGATAAGCAAGCTGCCATATTATGGAGAAGGCTTAAGGAATTACGAAGTCCAAACCACCCTTGTGAAGACTTTCTTCTTCAATATTAAGTTGCACATCCAGAAATATTACTTTATTTGATTTATTACATTACGCAGCAGCCAGAAACTAGACAGAAGAAAACGAACAGAAAGTGTGTGGGAACACGTGGTACACTCTTAGACAAAGTTACACCCTTTGGAGTGCCCCTTGTGCCACACAACAATAATCGTTATCTGCCTTGATGCGTTTCTTTTCTTGAAAACGCCGCGCCCGCTACTTTCCTGTCGGGAATGCTATCATGCTGATAACGCGCATGCTGTTCGTTACTGGAAAGTACCGGGCTCGCAGCGTTAAAGAAAGGAAACGCATCAAGGCAGATGACGATTATCGTTGTGTGGCAGAAGGGGCACTCCAAAGGGTGTAACTTTGCCTAAGAACATGTGCAGCTATGGCGAGAGATGCAGCATCTTTTTTAACAATGCAGGAAAGCAGATGGCGTGCTTACGCATATCTTTCGTTTCCATCACTTTGTCTGCCTTGTGCTTCGTCTTATCACTGGTCTGGCGAAATTCGAGCTATGATACAACAACAACAACCGTCTTATTGAACTGCAAACTTTTTTCGAGCGCGCATAAATAAACTAGACAGTAATATTTCACTAGATTTACAACACTTCGTCTCGGATCTGCCATGAAGCCGAAAGCAGCTTCCGGACCGTTGAGTATACATTGTGTAGACTTCCGCCGGACGGTGACACTTCCCGTGTAAGATGAACTGGCTCATACTGAATGCACTGTCGACACCGGTGTCCGCTCCTAGCGACAAGAGGAGCAGGAGGGGCGAGCTGAAGATCTTCGTACTAGCCGTCACCGCCAATGCAATATAAGCGAAGGTGGCTTGCCGTTGACAAAGGTTGGTCCACCGACCGAATCTGTGGGGTAAATAAACCAAAGATAACCGTGAAGTTGCGCTTCTCATCTGTATAAATGCGCTTGGCCCATCGAAAACTCCAGTCATTATATATTCCCTGACGAAGACCGGACCCCGGCCCTAACGTAGGAAATAAAGCATGATTTCTTTTTCGTACGTGCGTCCTCAACCTACAAGTGCCTACAACCATATATATATATATATATATATATATATATATATATATATATATATATATATATATATATATATATATATATATATATATATAAGTTGTTTTTTGTTACCTGCGCTAAGTTGAAAAAAAGTTGCCTGTGGCGAATAGCATAATTCTAACTCTTGCGCTAAATTCCACGATGAGGCGGCCGTTAGTTCTGCAAAAAATACAAATGCCTGATTGAGTGCGTGACATAATTACACTAGTTTTTTTCATTAATCACTTTACGGCGTTCAATAGTTTAAGCTACGAATTGTAGCCGGTGAGTTCGCAAGGCATATCCACTTGACAAGAATTCTCAGGAGAGCACCAGTTTTGAGATATTATTTTTGAAAATGTCAGAAGAAATGCTTTGGCGTTCCAGTTACTTTCGTACATTAATGCATAAAACAGCGTGTACTTATAAAGTAAGCGAAACAACAGCGCATTTTTACTGCACGTTTAACGACGCGTATCTCGAAACTGGTACTGTCCTGAGAAAAGCACGTAATATTTAACGGTTCCATAGATTTCTTTTTTTTTATATGTATACTTCGCCTACTCCCTATCTCCGGCTATATTATACGCATGTGCCATTTCTGGAAAATCCACCAGAATGGGGTACGTGTCACTGAGATGTAAGGGGTACATTACACATGTGTCGTGTTTTTCTCTGCATACAGCTTACCAGACCATACTTCCTCCGACAAGGATCAAACATCGTCGACGTCTCTGCAGTGCACCTTCACCTGACACGACTGTGCGAGGCGTTTTGCTTCCACCGGTGGAAAGCTGTTTTTTTGTCCACTTTCATTTCCCTTTAGCGTATCATTTCTACACTTCAGTTAAAGCTGCAAATAATTTCTCCTGTGCTTTCCTTGGCTCCCTTACAGTTTGGCTTCATATGGTTCAACTAACCGTGTAATATGCCTATGCACTAAGAGCACACGTCCGGCTAAAGAAAGCTAGAACGGAAGCAAGATAATGTATGCCTTCCTGCTCACAGTGTCAGGTTGACAAGCCCCCCCAAAACAGGGATGGTATCGGCGGGCTCATTAAATATCCAAGGCGTTCCAAGTATTATATACCCGAGAAATACACGCGCTACAAAATTCGTTGTCTCTACAAGAAAAAGAAAAAGAGGAGGTATATAGGCAGTGGCTTCCTAGCATTTTTCTTCCTTGCGCCATCAGGCACTATTTAGTCTGTGTTTTAGGAAGATAGTATATCATTAGGGAAACAAGTGTGCTCGCGGCTCTCTGTCAAAATTACTGTACCCCGGCCAAACCACGAATCTCTAGACTTCGCAAAAGCCACAACAAGTGTTTAGGCACGCCGCCCTCAGCATTAGCCAAACTGGACAGGCTTTAGGTTATCTGTTTGCCGCTGGTTTTTGCATCAGAGCTGGATTACGACACATGTGCAATTAGGTGCCTTTGTCCTCGACCGAGTCAATCTTCTTCTTCGACGCATCTGCGTCTCGTGGAGCTATGCTTTCTGTGAGCACTCATGGAGTTGATATTTGTGAGCCTCAGGATTTTTTTTTTTTGAACTACGGAGATCATGATATAATAATGTCGCCCCCTCCCTTCCAGTTGAAACCTAGCTTAAAACTAAGTCTATGATAAATAAAGAAGTAGGGAAGCGTATCGGCTGCCACAGTAAGGTATTTGTTCTCTAGGGTTGTATTAGTTCAGTGCCCTGACAATCGCTTTTCATATCAAGAGCGCAGCACGGACTTCAATTTTCCATTTTAGTCAACACGCTTGGCTTCTCAATCGACCTCAAAATGTAGGGGACAGTCTTCACGGTCACCCCGCAATGATAAATATCCACTTTAAGAAATCAAAATGCGTAATGTATTAGTCGTTATTAGGCGAAGCCAGACAGGTGCCCATGTGCCCATGTGCCCATGTCCCTCCATGTGCCCTCCACGTGCCCATGTCGGGCACCCAACCATATTTCTTGGTACTTGTACAATTTTATTTTTGCGGTGAAAGGCAGATCGGCTTTGAAGTACGAGGAAAGCCGCCATACCAGATGTGAATGTCCTCCGTTTATCTTCATTTTCGTAGTGACAGCCGATGTTCTTTTCCTCTCCTCTCTTTTCCTGCCCTTAGGCCGACACTGCAGTTTCCTGTGCTTATGACTCGGTCACCAAGAAAGAGGATGACAATCCTTTTTGTTTGCTTGCCTGTGTGTCTTGCATTATATGAACAAACACATCTTCTTCAATTTATTTATTTATTTATTTATTTATTTATTTATTTATTTTTTAAACATGAGCCCGCTCAAGAAACTACACAATTCATGCAATTTGCTCTGCTAGTATAACCAAACGTCCACTTTGCACAAAAAAGTGAATAAGTTCTAGTGCTTGAAAAAAGAAAGCCGTGTTTCTTAAGTGATCAGCGTCTGCCAGAAAGAAACAGAATGAAGTGTGGCGCATGAATATTGCAGTATTCTATGTTAACACATCGCATTTACCGCATCAAATGCCACAATGGCATGTTATGTCCATTTGAAGCGAATCGTGCAGCCACCAAATATGCAAACTGCTAAGCAGGTCTTCAGGAAATAGTAAGCACGTCACATACTATACCATTAGGCGCATCGGAATGCATTCGCATAGACGCCACAATGAATTTGGTGGTCAAGCAACTACATTACGCATGAACGATGGGGATTGTGTTTTGTGAATAACAGCTGTATCCACTTGCTCTTCTGTTCATGCTTTGCGGGCATTGCGTAACATGTTGAGACAATAAGAAGCTTACTGCCGCATTCCTTGCAGCCTCTTAGCCTTGGAGCAAACTCGTAACATTAAGAGCCCCAACTACTCTGAGCCAAGATTCAGGAAGCTTTCCCTGTAAGTCAGCTTACGATTTTATGGCCCATATGCTGTTGTCTTGTTGGATTTTACGTACAACAATGCGCGGAGTAGGACATCACAGAGACGCGCGGACAATCAAATTCTGCGCCGGCAAACAAAATAAAAAAAACTCATATTGCCGTAAATTTTCGCTGCAGGCGAAGTGAATAGATGTTCCCAGGTTTGTCGAAGTTACTTTGCAATAACTATTGTTCGAAGCGGAGAAAAGCAAGGAAGTGCCATCATAGTCAGTGGCTCTTCTTGCCTGTACTGTGCAAGTTGGCTTACACATCCAGCTTAATTCTGCATTTTCGGAGCTCGCTTTTGCAAAACTTTTGCTCTTGTGTAGGGTAACGAATATTAACTATGTCGAAGTTAGGACTTTAATGAATGGTTAGCAGTTTTCCGGACATGCCCGTTGTTGTACGCGACAGTGAACAAAAATGTTCGCTTTGTTTGGCGCAAGACATTCAGTATGCCTTGAATTTAATGAGCGCGCGTAATGGAGGTGTAAAAATAATACATTGTTTTATTTTGTTCATTTGTTTTTATTCCCAAACGTAAATCCATTTAATCATTGTAAAAAACTTGGACGTTCATTTCAAGATTACTGATTCTAGTGCACAACACAAGACAAGGACAGATATCCGCCGTGGTGGCCTAGCGGCTCTGGTGTCGGCTGCTAAGCACGGGGTCGCGGGATCGAAACCCCGCCGCGACAGCCGCACTTAAATGGGGACGAAATGCAAAAACGTCCACATCGCGTGCATTCGGGGCACGTTAAAGATCGCCAGGTGGTAAAAATCAATCTCAAGTCCTTCAACTACGGCGTGTCTCATAAACACATCATGATCTTTGTACATAAAACCCCAGTATTCGTTCAGGTGAAGGACAGAGTGAAAACCGACCAAGACAGCCGCTAAGTTCCGACTAATTTATTTTCACACACGTTACACTCATATATATGGGCTTTTAGTAACAGCCTGTGAAACCGCATTTGTAACATTTTGACGCACAACGATGACCAATGCAAAAAAAGAAAAAACAACACTTAAACCTTACAATATTATGACATGGTTGAATAGAGCTCTCTGTCGAGTCGCTGACGTCTTGAGGTTAAAATAATTTCTTTCTTTTTTTTGTTAGCTCAACCGAGAGTTCGCACACAGACGTGTCAACTAATCGCGTGAGCACACCATCGCCTGATCTAACAAAAAAAAAACAATTATCTTAACCTCGAGCCGTGAGCAACTCTGCGAAAAGGGCAACCAAACCATCTCATAATCTGCAGATTTTACTGCCTTTCTTTTTTGTTTTTTTGCACTGATCGTCGTTGTGACGCCAAAACGTTACAAATTCCGTTGCGAAGGCTGTTACTAAAACCCCATATGAGTGTGACGCGCCTGAAAATAAATCTGTTGGCAGTTAGCGCCTGTCTTCACCGGTTTTCGCTTTGCCCTTGTCTTGTGCGCTTGATGCAGTAATGGAACACCAACATGCTCAAACTTACGTTATTTCATTTCACAAGATTTGGAATTACTCCAGCCGAGATGATTCTTGAAATTCAAAAGCGTGGCGAGAAAAAGCCGTAAGACGATTTTACCACGCTGTTCAAGCCGAAGATTTGGTGAGAAAAAGCGCGAGATAAGTAATTACAGATCAATATGAGCATAAAGACAGCCAAAATGGATCGGGCCACCTGGACACGTTCTCCTATTCTTCTATATGTTAAGTGTTTCATAAGCTGTCTGTAGCAGCCAAGTACCGCTCCTCTCACTGACCATATTTATTTTTACTTTATCCTACAAGGAGATAACAAGAGTAACCACAAAGAGCTCTCTATTCCAGTTCAAAAACAGTGTGTTTTTTTTTTCTTTTGAGCATTTATGTGCGATGTTCCCGTCCTTGTGTCAGAGCTCTCCAGCTAGTCGCTGTTCGATTACCCTGCTTTCTCCAAAGGGCGCAATTTTGAGAAGGCGCATGTTTATCGCTCTCTCCTCAGTCTACATTTCTCCGAAGGAGTTCACAACTGACCGTGGCCGGCGATCCGTGGAACGTACCGCGTGCCTACCATACGGATGCCGTGTTGAGCCAACGGTATATTCTAGGTATGCCCCGCGCGGCCGTTTTCCCCCGAATAGATTTGCACGCCCGCAGCGCACCGCGGGCGGCACGTGGCCGGTGCCTCCGAACAGAACCGGAGGAGAAATACGATACGAGCGGAAAACGCGCACAAACGCACGCCGCACGCCCAGGTGGAGACTCCACTTTCTCCCATTCGCTATTGTAAACGTGGTCGCTTCTCTTTCTCATTCTCTTTCTCCCTTCCTCCCCCATCTCGCCCTTTGATCGTCACCAGTTCTATTCTTTTTGTCGGCGGAGGCGATCTTTGCTTTTCCTTTTCTGCTGCGAGTCTTCGTTTTTTTTTATTATCTTCGGAGAGTCCGAGGGGCACTACCTTCCCTTCCCCTCTGCCACGCGTTCCGGTGGATGTGTCCTCCGGCCGACGCAAGCGGATTGCCAGCTAACGCTAGGGGCAGCCGCACCACAACAACAACTCTAGGCGCTCCGAACGACCGGAGACGAGGGTAAGGGAGGTTCCCGCCTTTGGAGGCAATAAGAGAAAACAAAAAGCGCTGCCGGCGGCGAGCAGGAAAACCCCAGCCAATGGGTCAACGTTTTGGGTACTATAAAAGTTGCCCCTGATTCTGCAGGAGAGTCAACCTTGGTCTCAGCGTCCCAAGACAAGACAGTCGTCCCGAAGTGCCCTCGAGTCAACATGGCACGCACACTGGTGAGTTTTGTTTTGACGATTTTCGTTTGGAACAGTTGCTTTTGTGGCTACAATAAAATGCCTAGAAAGCAGGGCAGGTCGTGGCACCCTTGCCACGATTCGCAAGCTTTCCACCTGTGAAATTGCATCAGCTACAACGAATTCCTTACGAAGCAGCAATAATTAACTGTCAACAATGCGCGAACAACTTGACCCAGAAGTAAAGAAGCAATCATGTGGTTACAAGAGTGAGAAAACAATCGATTTTTCAGGGCTCGGTGTAGTCAAAAGTTACCAGTGAATACATTTTTTCTTCAGTACTGCAGGCTGGGAATTGCAAAACTAAATTAATTATATCTCCATGGCAGCTACAGCGCGACGGACGCGGACAAAAGGACTAGAAGGGGACACAACACGTCACGCTATTGTGTCTCCTTCTATACAGTACTTTTATCTCCGTCTGTCGCACGGTAGCTACCATGAAACCTCACGAACTCACCCAAGTTTCCATCCTATTGAATTTATTGAGATGTCCTTGAACATCGAGGTACAGTATGATTCAGTATTTCTTGCTGTCAGTATAACTAAACGAGATGACATGCATCATTCTTAATGTCAAGGCTCAAAGCCAAGTCTAAATTAATTACAATTCATAGTCAAGCCAAAATAAGATAATTTAAAGTAAAGGCTACCTTGCTTCTAGCTTTCTCAGCAGTGAAAAAACACAACCTGGTGACATGAAGCCTTGCTCGCGGTATTTCTCAGGTGCCTCCCTGAGAGTAAATCGCAGCAAATCTTCACAGGCGGCTCATTACAGACACAGCTCATAAAGCGAATTCCGTTAATCTTCCATCAGGGGTCTCGTTTGCCGTTCACAGAGCATGTGGTTTCTCGTGAACGTTCAGATGAAACTCAGTTACACGATTAGGGAATTGACACTGCAGAGGACACCAATTCTGCAGTAACACTCGTTGGTGCTCATGGTTTCGGTTCTGTTCTCTCTGTCAACGTGTAGTTCGTTCTCGCCGCGCTCGTGGCCGTGGCTGCAATTGTCTACGCTGAGGAAGAGAAGAAGGAAGAGAAGAAGGAAGACGTCGAAGGCCGCATTGGCTTCGGCGGTGGCTATGGCCAATCAGCCGGCGGCAGCCAATACGGCTTCAACCGCGGACAATCGGGCTACAACCAGGGCAGCGGAGGCTTCGACAGCGCCAACCGTTACAACAACGTGCAGGGCTTCAGGAACCGCGACGGCTACCGCACCAACCAGGGCTACGACCGCAACTCCTTCAACCGCTACGGATCTGGTAATGCAGGCTTCAACACTGGCTTCAACCGCGGTGCTGGCGGCTCCTACAACCAGCACGGGTCTCAGGGAGGAGGCTATCTCGGTTGAGCGACAAGAATTACTTGACAAGTGAGTTTATTTTCATGGTGACTGCCGAAACTAGTCCAACCGATTTCTTTACCGCGCGCATGCTCGCGAAATTCCGCTATTGCTGCAGTCTTTGAGAGGTTGGTTAAATTTATTTCACGGAACAAATTGAAATACCAGTGCCACGTTCTACTTGCGTTCATCGTTACTTTTTTTTTTCTTTGCAAAAAGCTAATAGTATTATCCCGTGTCTTATTGTGACTCGCCTCATGCGCCTATGTTTTGGTAAGACAGTTTTAACTACAAAGATTATTGCTGAGGCACAAAATTCGCAAAGTTTTGCTAATAACGTGTCCAGCATCGTGATTGGTTGGAATTGGTCTTACGAAAAATTCTAGCGTGAGAGCTTCATGGTGAATACGGGTAGATTCTTTGGCAGCGTTTACTAGGCTAGCACGAGCTAAGGATACGCTAAGAACGGTTCGTGCGCGTGTGTTGCTTTCTGCTGCTTTCGAAATGTTAACTGTAAAACATTTCACATTGTTATATTTCTTTCTATGACCGTCATTCTTTCTATTCTTTACTTCTAGGAAGCAACAAGAACTGCCAAAAAGAAAGCTTACTTCCGTGACTTCACCCCAGGGACCTGTCTTGAGTCGTCTACACTGTGAAAACTTTCTAGCAAAGCAAAATCAGTCTAACCATCGAGAGAAGCACTGCTCACTGTAAATACAGTTGAGAAAAGTGAAATAAACTTGTTAATTTATTTTTTATACATCCAGTGTCTTTCTTTTTCTTATTTGCTCTTTTGGTTAAGGAGAATTCGTACAGTAGTTACAATAACTGTACTATACATATAGAAATGGGTGTGGCATACCGCGAATAGTTGTGGCAGTCCCTATTTTAGTATCCACGCAACTGTGTACGTGGTATTTCACGGCTATAGAGCAGCAAGTGGTAATGCGGCGCTATAGTAACAACACTGGGGTGGTGGATTGGAATGGTGTACAAAAGGGACCATATATATATATATATATATATATATATATATATATATATATATATATATATATATATATATAGAGAGAGAGAGAGAGAGAGAGAGAGAGAGAGAGAGAGATAGATAGATAGATAGATAGATAGATAGATAGATAGATAGATAGATAGATAGATAGATAGATAGATAGATAGATAGATAGATAGATAGATAGATAGATAGATAGATAGATATAATACTTCGAATTTATACAGAATATTGTGATACTGTACAAAGCTACGTATAACAAGTTATTGTATTTGCTATAGCCTTTCATCAGCCGACATCTTTATTCTCATCCCGTGACCGTTATGATTGTCCCGACCCCCATAGCACAGTCACATGCTTATGAGTCTGAACAAAGGCTAACTGTAATTCGAGGGGTAGCGATGGTTACATTATATTCTGTGAACAACTTTGCGAGGTTAATCTTCCGTAAATATTAAGCGTTACAGAAATAAGCCTTACGGTCAGTCGCCATTAACCCATAGCCCACGTATCACTTCACAAGGAGCGTATGCTCTCTTCTAAGCTTTAGCTTAAGCCTCACCAGGCTTCCAATTATCAGGCTTAATTGCTGTTTTGTTAGTTTTACTGCCCAGTTAATGATTTTCTTGTTCTAGTTGAACAGAAAATGATCTGTGAATTTGTACAGTGCTGCAAAAGTAGGAATTCGGAACTTTCAAAGGAATTTCAGATTGTCCTAATGGTGTCCTCTGTTATTTTGAAATACCACTGCTAAACAAAATCTTGAATAAAGAAAAGAAAGAAGCTCGTCAAAAAATGATTTGCTCACCATGCTGTAAATACGTTTCGCGTCGCGGCATCTTACTTATTGCGAATTTCGCAATTTAAAAATTTCGCTGAACTCAAAAAAAATTCTAAATTTTTGAGCGAAGAATGTGAAGGTCCGGAGCCGAAACACCACGAAATTTAGGAGCTCCAAAATATCTCAATGGAATCGCCTCTGGAGAGATTTGCGCAATCAGAATTGCAGGAATTTATGTTGTATTACGAGTAGTTATGCATGTTACTGATTCGGGATTTAAGAATAATGTTTTGCCACTGATACAGGAAGTTGAGGCTATGCCATCTACACGTGTAATGTAATGTAACTGTACATGTGATGCCACAGCTGGAATTTTTCGTATTACAGTTGCGAAAAACTTCACGTATGCAAAGGAATTTATGCCTGTGGGTATGTTTGTTAGCAGCTATGATGAAAGAAGTGTTTTTATCGCTTTTATCATAGTGTATGCATGTTGCTTGTCCCACAGAGTGCGAATTAGCCACGCCTGGTACCATTTTTTGTCCTTTTATTCACAAAACGTGAGGGTTACTCTGAAATCTACTGAGTCAAAGCGATAAGAATAAGTCCTTGACTCTGTACACTGGTAGGATGCGTAAATTATATTCTACATACTGTGAATGGAATTATGTCAGCCTTTCGATAACGCTTCTGCTAAACAAAGGTTTATAACTTCCGTGAACAATGCCAAAGTTGTGCTTCACCACTTCTTGGTTTTGCTTCTTTTTTATTTTATTTCTTTCTTTGTGAGGACCGCGTTGTCGGTGCTTATTATTATTCTTAGAACTTCAACCAGCATGTGTGATTAGCTTCACTCAAAAATGAGGATTCGGACACTCACTTAAGAGTACTTCCCGGTTACCTCCATCTCAACGGCGTGCAATACCTGGCGCACTCCAGCCTAAGTGTTCCGTGTTGGTTTGAATACCCTATCTATACTGAAGTGCATCTGTTAGCCCTGAATGCCTCTATGCTTTCCCGTGTCAGTATTCTAGCTGCAGCTGGCGAAAGTCGAAGGGTTTAGTGGTTTGAGCTGGGAAAGGTACATTTGCATTCTTCAAGGTCGCGTTTAAAATGCGGTGAGCCGCAAGAGGCAAAAA